>NW_027472585.1:425000-1625000 GCF_030347505.1 Rhynchophorus ferrugineus | reverse complement strand
CTTAACCGCTCGGCCACGACTGCTCTACCTAAATTTTTGTTATTATAATATAAATTAGCTTAATACTCTTGTTTTTCAAATTATACTTTGATCCACTATTTACTGAATTATAATATATATCTTATATTTTCAAGAGTATTTATTAAATAATTTATAGCTATTCTATTATAACAAATATATTTAACATTAGGCTTATAAATTAGTTTTAAAAGAACATTTTTTTGAAATTGAAGCTTCAGTGCACAAAATAGGTAGAACGTAAGATTTGTCCATCGATAGCCCATTGTTCCCATTTTACAGACAATTTATGAATTAACTCTCGACAGAACAATGTATTTTTTCAAGCTATCTGCGAATTGACCCATTTTTTGGTATCTTTATAAGTGAAGCGCTGGTCAGACAGGTCGCGACTCATATGTCGAAAGAAGTAAGTATTCAGAGCGAGCAAGGTCTGGAGAATACGGCGGGTGGAATAGCACTACCCATTTAGTTATGTAGGAATGTTCGTCGTGTCGGTCGGTCGGTCGAAATGTGTGGCTGCCGCTACGATTATTTGTCAGAACACTCACTACTATTTTTGGAAGGAATTTGCACGGGAACTAAAAACACTGGTTGAATCAAAGTTGTTTATTGTAACTTACGATTGATACATGTGGTCGATGGGAGAATTGACAGGATATTAGGTTAAGGTGAAGGAAGTACGGTAGCGCTGTGGAAGTGGTACTGTTACAGGGAGACGGTGATAAGAAATGAGAGCGAGACGTCATCGTGATGGTCTTTTATATCCTGGAACTGCATGGTACCAATCCACCGGCGTTGCCAACCTTTGTAGTTGTTGATGGTGAATTGGTGGTGGCCTAAAGGGTCGTGGCGGTCGCCACATAACTCCCCTCCTAGTGGAACAGCCGTGGAACGTACCTATATGTGGTGCAAGTTCCGGAATGCACCCGCAATCACGCAAACAAACGCCCGGGGACTGCTGATGAGATGGGGATCCCAACCTGAGCGAGGAGTTTTACGGGATCAGCTGCCATCGGAGCTGTAGCAGGACGTCGTTCGTCTTGAGGCGTTTAGCTTTGTTTGAGGGTACCTGTAAATGTGTTACGTGTCCCGTTTCGTGATGCGAGGGTGCTCATGTGTTGCTGGTATACATGATGGGCTTCTGTGGTTTTCGTCCATCAGGCTAGTCTCGTGGGATGTCGTCGACCACGTGATGTGATGTTGTACGTTCCTCGTGCTATCCTTCCATGCACGTGTCAAGCACCTGTCGAGTGGCTTATGTTGAGTTGATTTACCTGTTAGGCACTTTGATCACGTCGGGGTCACCAATTTAGGGTAAAATGATGTGGCTCGGTTTCATTTCGATTTACCTCCATTCACCGAGCCACATCATTTTACCCTAAAGTTAGTTTTGCATTTAGCAACATGTGGTTGGACGTCGTCAAGAATAACATTGCTGTGCCTTTGCTCCTATTCCAGTCATTTTTCGCGGACTACTCGGCTTAAACGCATCAATTGTAGTAGAGAGAAATCCTAATTGATACTATATTGATCACAAATTCCGGTAGTAAACAAACTACGACAGTCCCAGTCGTAACCCAGGGTCTCTGTCGACCGCAAAACAATCGTATCCCGAACCTGAAGCGACATCAGCCGAAGACCATTTGGTTCTAGCTGGTCATTCTAATAAAAAAAAACGTCTCGCTCTCTTTTTCTTTTCTCTACCCTCTTGTAACAGTACCACTTCCACAGCGCTACCGTACTTCCTTTACCTAACCTAAAATACTGTCAATTCTCCCGTCCCGTAAACCACATGAATCATTCAATATTAAAATAAACAAGTTTTATTCAATCCGTGTCTAAATTCCTTCCAAAAATAGTAGTGAGTGTTCGGACAAACAATCGTATCAACAGCCACACATTTCTACCGACCGACCGACCGACCTGAGGAACATTCCTACAAAACAAAGAAGTAAAACTTCCAACCAATGCGGTTTACTTGGTAAAATTTCAGATATGTTCAACGCACTGAAAAAATGTTTGTTCATACTTCGGCGAAATAATACATATTTGAAAGTGAAGCCTGTTAGTGAGCCTTCAACATGGAGTTGGTTACAAATATATCCAATGCGATTTAATACACAGTAACACCACCTGTTGTAAATCCTTTAATATTAATTTATAAGGTCGAATTTTTCTTGAAACAATAAATTATATGCTAAATTTTTAAGTTTTTAATTATTGTTTTTAAATTTTCGAACGTAACGTATTTAGAGAAACACGGCATATACAGTTTATACAAACGATAGTGGAAAACGCAGAGAAAAAAAAAGAAAACAAGTTAGAGAACGTTACTTCTCAAACGATTTGGCTCTATATACCGCTTAAGGTCATCCACTTGGCGTGCTCCCATCCGGAACATTGTTGTGCCTTTGCCAAAAACAAAATGTTTCCTGCTTTATACCGAATAGAACCTATGTCGGGTCGTTATAAAATCCTCGTACATATTTGGTTGAGGTCGGTTCTTGAATGCTTGCTGTTATTTGTTTGTATATTACGGAATTTTATGGGTTTTTGATGAATCGTTTGAAATAATCCAATTTTAAAATAGGTACTATGCAAGCTGTTAACAAAATTATACTTTATATTTTTCATAAATTCTGTCTATTTTTTACTGTTTTAAACTCTGACTTTTTTTACAACATTTGAGTGAAAAGGATTATGTTGTTTTGGAAGCTGTTCGATTATCGATCCTTCAACTTCAGAACGCAGAATCTTCATTGAATCCATTAAAAACAACTGTACGGTGTGGTATTCATGCTGGAAACATCATTGCTCCCTATTCTTTTTTGAAATTACCAATGTTTTGCTGTTACTGTTACTGCTGAACGGTACCAAGACATGATTCGAAATACTATTGTGTCTGAAATGGATGAGTAAGAACTAGTAAGTACACACACAGCTCGTTCAACAATTCAAATATTGAACGACGTTTTTCCACGAAGACTAATTTCCCAAATTGGCGATTTAGCATTGCAAGCCAGATCTCCGGAATTAAGAGCACCAGACTTTTTCTTATGGGTTTTTTTTAAATCAAAAGTTTAGGTGAATAAGACCCAAACGATTCAACATCTTAAAGACAATATTCGTGAGGAAATTGAAGAAATTCAGCCTCAGGTATTATAGGATCTCATGAAAAATGCCTTAAAAAGAGCCGAAAGTTACATAGCGAAAAAGAAATGTAAAGACCATATAAATTTTTATGAAAACCAAACTTGTTTATCATTTTTTTTTGTATACTTTTGCGCCATATTGTGTTAACTGATCGGCCTTTATCTAATTTGATGTCGTAGAATGTAAACCAGCTGTCTATTAACTTTTGTACAAGATGGGTTTCTTGATTAAATAATACCGAAAGGAAAAAAAAAGAGTGCTAAATCGTAAAGACAGACGTAACAGTTGCATTATAACGAACGTTTTAACCTTCTATTGTATAATTCCTTTCAACGGCTTCTGTCGAACGTGCTAATCGTTCGCTAATTATCGAATGGTATAATAGGTGTAACGTTACAGTCCGCCAAATGTCATTAACGCTACTTCAACCGCGCGGTTCTCGCCATTTCCCGTACACAAACACACCATGTAAACTGTCAATCAACAGAATTACCGAACGTAAAAAATTTCTTGTCCGTACTATCGCATTTAATTACGTCTTTAACGCCACCACTACGTTACGATGACGTCGGCCGCTTCCGAACTGCTCCACATATCATCCGTTCATTTTTTAACAGACTTAACGGAGGTTCTATGTTTGCCTGTATATATATATATATATTTTTAAATGTATGTTCGTCGATTTCTCTGTCAATTATGGACCGATTTTTAAAATCCTTCTGTAGGAATGTTCGTCCGGTTGGTCGGTTGGTCGGAATGTGTGACTGTCGATGCGATTGTTTATCCGCACACTCACTACTATTTTGTGGAAGGAATTCACACTAGAACTGAAAACACTGGTTGAATAAATACTCGTTTATTTCGATTTAAATTGATACATGAAGTCGACGGGAGAATGGACAGGATATTAGATTACGTATAGGCAGTACGGTAGCGCTGCGGAAGTGGTACTGTTACAAGGAGGTAGTGAAAAGAAAAGAGAGCGAGACGTCGTCGTGGTGGTCTTTTATAGCTGGGAACCGCATGGTATCAATCCACCAGCATTGCCAACCTTTAACTTTGACGTAGGTGAATGCGTGGTGGCCTAAAGGGTCGTAGCGGTCGCTACATCACTCCCCTCCTAGTGGAGCTGCCGTAGAACGTACCTCTATGTGGTGCAGGTTCCGGAATGCACACGCAATTACGCAATGAATCGCCCAGGGACTGCTTATGAGATGGAGATCCCAACTTGAGTGAGGAGTTTTACGGAATCAGCTGCCATCCAAGTTGTAGCAGGACGTCGTTCGTCTTGGGGCGTTCCGATTTGTTTGAGGGTACCTATAAGTGTGGTGCCTTACGTGTCCCGTTTCGTGATGCAAGGGTGTTCATGTGTTGATATTATGCATGATATGATGTCGACGGGAAAATGACAGGATATTAGATTAGGTAGATGAAGTACGGTAGCGCTGTGGAAATGGTACTATTATAAGGGGGTAAAGAAAAGAAAAGAGACCGCATGGTGATCTAAAGGGTCGTAGCGGTCGCTACACTTTTTTTATTCAAAAGAGTGCAGTACCGAGGTGGTCCCATTGGAACCAAGTCAGGATCTGCTGGGGGAAAGGTGGAAATCGAGGGAAACCCTCAAATTTCAAAGGCATGTACAAAGTTTTCCAATATTATTTGTCTAAGATGATCAGATATTTGTGTATAATGTTATTGCTGAAGTGATGTAACGAAAAATCGGAAGTAGTTCAGTGTAACAATCAGTTATCCTTTTAAGCACTAACCATACTATATGAGAAGTCGAAGCAATATTGCAGGCAACTGCTTCTACGGTGTAATGGTTAGAACGTTCAGCTTCTACGGGGTGGTCACGGGTTCGATTCCCGACGTGGATAACAATTTTTGTTGTTCTAATTTCGTTAGCAACGAATGTGCTGAAATTTGACAGTAGCCGTACTACACGATAATAAGTTCTCTTGATATAGTGGTGCCTTCGAGCGGTGAGACTTCGTTCCTATTGGAGCACCCTCGTATTACTCAAGATAAAATATGGATAATATAAAGTGTCACCTCTATCTCTAAATTATAGCAACTTTTATAGTGATTTTATTAAATTTAAGGGATCAAGTCTTCAAACGAAACTATATATGACATATAAAGACAAAACTATATATATTAAAATAAATTATATTTGATAACATTTTTGTTCAATTATTTTATTTCGATTAGAGTTTTGTTGTATGTCAAAATCAAACTGAACTAAAAGTCAGAGTTGATGCGGCAACATTACAATGTTTCGACGTCACAAATATCCATGACGCATTATTAAAAAAACCTTTGAATAGACTATACAAGGAAACCTGATACAGTAAATTAAAATAAGTAGACTAACAACAAATTTAAACGCGGTAAAAGCCGGATCGGACAAACTAACACGAACACAACATTATGCATCAAAATTGAAACGAAATCCGTGTAATAAAATCGATGCGCAATCTCTCCCGACAACCGTTTAAATCACCACTCCTTTTACTCCAAATGATACCGTTACAAATGCCTCCCGAACGTGTATTTCTTTACGGCATCGTAATGGCCAGGACATTTTATGGTTCTCCGCATAATTCGAAGCCTACCGGATTGCATGTCGCCGAAGTTTAGTACGTGCACCTGGCCGGGTAACGATCCATAAAAATTTCGATTAATACACTGGAGGCCCCTCCAGCTAATGTATTTATATTTCCAGATAATTAACTTGCCTCGAATACGATGCAAAGTTATAGAACCGTATTGAGGCCGCATATTTATGGTTAACACTAGTAATTTTTATATATAATTCATCCAAAGTAGCAGTGAAATTACGTCATTACGATATATAGTCTATACAAAGTCTTTTTGTACATACTTCATCAAGATGTTTAATGTCGTCCGTCGCAATTTGTAAATTCGTTTAGAATCAGACAATATCTTCCTTCCCATTTTATTCCAGTTGAAAAGAGACACAATTCTGTCTGATTAGTTCGAACACGTAAACGAATGAGGCTGTCAAAGTCGTCCGGTTGTCAGACGCATGCAAAATACTTGAAATCAATAATGATAAGAGGTTATAACCCTAACCTATAAACTATTGTGGTTGTATAGTTAACTGTAGTTTTTAGATGTACTATAATTTTAAAATAGATTATATTTGATAACATTTTTGTTCAACTATTTCTTTAAATTAGAATTTTGTTGTATGTCAAAGCCAAACTGGACTAAAACTCAGAGTTGATGCGGCAACATTGCTACGTTTTGATGTCACAAATTTAGATGACGTATGTACAAAATAACTTTGAATAGACGAGACAATGCTAGTCTTACCCTGGGTCTGATGATTACTTGCCCTGTATCTACCACCCGATTTGTTAAAATTTCTGGAGGGAGAAATACAACTAAATGTGGTTCTTTCTTGAATGAACACGTGCGCTAGCAAATAAAAATGTGTAATAAAATTTAAATCATATCCAAACGCAGCTCCATTGACGTTTCCATAGCTTATGGCCACCTAGTTAGTTTTATTTCAATTTACTTTGAAGTATTCCTGAATATTATCCCGTGCGATTTCTGTAGAGTTTTTCAATAAGTATCAGTCGACGTTGGTATCACAAGAATTGTCACAATCAGACAGGAATCAATCAGGAATATCACAAGAATCTTCAAACAGAAAAGGAGTTTGGCCCAAATAAAGTAATGACTCCCAAAGCTAAAGAGTGTTATGAAAGCAAGGTGTAAAAATGAAGGAGCACTGGACAATATATCACTCTTGAAGAAGTTACTTGCTATCCTTTATCAGTTGCATTTTGAAAAGCTATGCTAGTCATATTATGATACATCGATGTCAACAAGTGGTAATCGGTAGGTGCTATATTTAGTGAGTACACTGTGTGAGACAAAACCTCCCATGGGAACTGTAACAGTCCAAGAAGATGATTTCGCGTCTGTTATTAACTATTGTTGGTCGTTTTCTTCTCAACAATGCATTGTCCAATTGGTTCATCTAACGTCAGTAGAGACTTGCAGTGACAGTTCGTAAGGCGTCAAATCTTACTGATTGCCCATCATATATGCACAACAATACCTTATGGAGCACGAAAATTTCACTTCGGTATCAACTTGGATAGCGTCTTCCGAATCTATGAGTTTTTGCGCATGGGATTATGGAAAATTATCCATATTTCATTGCCAGTCGCAATAAGTTACAGAAAACTCTTCTATTTTTGCTACTTTCAGACTACTAGACATATTCAGCTACTTCGTATAGTAAAAATTTTCTCTCATTGAATATTTACCATCGCATGTTGAAGCGTGGAAAGAGCTAATTCGTCCAGTAACTCTTGCGATTTATTGTCTTCATCATAATTAGGGTCTGTATAACAAAGGAACGCTGTTATTTTATGTAGATGAACGAAAAAACCATCGAATTTAACAGTTGCGTTATGTTATTTAAGAGTTATTTACATTGATACTTCACCTTTACACTAAAAACTATTATATGTCAGAAATCTGGAAATAATGTTCCTGCTAGTGAAAGACCTCAACAATCTGACTCAATATAAACAAAAAATACATGCGAACATTTCCTAGAATATTGATTTTAAACATCGCGGATACTTTTGTACCATAGTTCGGAGGAATCGTTAATAGGTAATGAAAAATAACAAAAACTAATGATTTAAGTACGCCTTAACTCGCAAAAATATGCCTCAAAATTCTTACATAAAATAAACAAGAAATTCAATAAGCATATTTACGTCAGGGAAAATATACAAACTTATACATTGCGGAATGAGAAACTCTTAAACACGGTAACAGCATAACCGTTATAAATTCCTTCTTCGAAACATATTAGACGTATGGAAGGAAAACAAACACCCACTCCAGTAAAATACTCCGACGTAGTAAACAAATGCGCGTCAGTAGATGAAAAAAAAATCCGATTAAAATTCCATGAAGTATAAATCAACTTCGATGAAAAATTGTTCGATCAAAAATTATCACAAGGGGCGCGTTATAATTGTAACCAGTCGAAAACAAAGTTAAAAATAGAAGTCAAATACCACCGGAAATGTAAACGTGGTAGAACTAAAGAAAGTTACCTGCAGATGAGGAAGTTTCGCAAGCGAAGACCGCAAATGATATCCCACAAAGCAAACAATACTGGGTTGATGAATAAAATTTTAATTTTGTCAATAAACAGTTGTTCTTTATTAGTCAGTATACTATATGTCATATCCAAAATAACAGTGAACTCAAGTTATCAAGATTTAAAATGTAGTACCAATCGTAATTTGTAAATTTGTTTTAATATAAAGAGTTTAAAGACAACAAAAGTAGGTGGAATGATTTACCTTAAATGTTAGAAAGACGCTTAATTAAGTTTTGTTAATAATAAAATTTTTTCATCAGGTATTACTACGGATAATGCATCATAGTGAAAAAGTTGTGGTTTATTTCATTCTATCACTGTATATTTAATCGAATAGAAATGTTTTGGGATGAGATAAAGAATTACTACAATAGACATGCAGGTGGAGAAAGATATACAAGAAAGAACTGTTTGGATATGTGAAAAAAAGGATCGTCTAAAATACCACCCTTCGGTTTACATGAACTCCAGCAGACACACAGAAGAAGAAATTGCCTAATGGTGGTATTGTGAACATTAACAGCTTAGTTATTGGCTCGATAGTGGCTTAAAAGGTGACAGTCAATGAATGAAACATTCTAGATATGGGATTATGATCCAATGTTGACCATTACCAAGATAGGATAATGAGAGGGGAAACAACTAAAAGTGAATATGTAATTAATATAAAAGAACTGTAGAAAATCATATTGTAGAGTGTGAAACATTTATGTGAATAGTTATGTATGTAGTTGTTCAGAATATACATGAGCATTTAGTTCAAATCTATGTAAGGAGAATGAATAGTAACTGTTTTGCAGATATGGAAAACGTATGTATTAGGGATAACGCAGTGATTAATTCTAGTTTTATGAAAAAAATGGTGCACACACAGGTAGTAACAATAATAAGAACAAATACTGTGATATTGACTTGACAAGAAAACACAACAACGAAGGAAACAAGAACTAAAAATAAAAAGGTAAATATGCTATTTAACGAAATTAAAACACATTACTTGGAAATACAGTTATTGATTGAGTGGATTAAGCCTGTAGGGGATGCGACAAGATGTCTGGAATAAATAGTTCAATGTAAATATAATAAAACAACTCTAACCTGCAAATTACTGTGTCTATATAATTAAAAGCAATTTAAGTCCTTCGATAATATATTCATTAGATGCACTATATAGTTAAAATAAATTATATTTTATAGTATTAATGTTGCTATATATTAAAGTCAAAATAAACTAAAGGGCAAAGTTAAATGCCCTCAACATTGCGACGTGTTGACGTCATACATTTAGATGATGCGAGTTCACTGTTTTATTCGATAGACTATATATAATGATTATTAGTAATTCTTTTAAAATGCATTTATTGAGAACAATTGGAATAATATATATTAATCAAAATATATTTTCCCTAATTTTCTAAAAAAATTTGCCATTTTTTGAAACAACAATGTTGGCTTGGCAGCGATAACTAGCGATGTACTTTGACATCAGCATAGATGTAACAAAACATTTCGTTATAGACAGATATACACATGCAATTTGCAATGGAATATTATATTTAATTACCGATGTGAAATAAATTTCGATTCTGTCCTTCAATCACTAGTTTTAGTAATAAAATACTATGTACTGCAAGAAAATATAGAACAGCATTGTTGACGAATTACGTAGAGGGCAACTAATGACTCGAGGCAGACGTGGTATCGGGACCGGGCGATGGGAATGCTGAGATGTATACTTTTGGATATAGGACGGCGCCTTTATATCCAAAAAGCGACTAGAAAGGATATAGTTTCCTAGATCAAGATAGTGACCAATATAATGTTTTGTTGAACATTTGTATAATATTTATCAAGAACTAAAAGTATTTCTAACAGTATTACCTATGAGGAGAAGAATTTATTATTTAAATAAATCACGTAATACAAATATTATGGCGTAGTAAACAGAAATACGTCAGTCCGAATCAAATAACTGGAATTTAACGATAAGTTTGCTTCGGTCGAGAAAAAGGGGATCCGGTTATAGTAAGGGGGCGTCCCATCAAAAATTTGAAAAACTGGGACAAATCGAATATAAAATCTATAAATAGTGGGTATTGAAACCTACAGGCGTGGCACGGTCATGTACCAATCGTAAATTTTGCAGGTCGAAAAACAATGAGTCAGTTACTTGAAAGGTAAATCAATCAATTCTAAATGTCCAGCTATATAAACCAACTGCTACTGATTTAAATTGATATCTTGGACCGAGTAAAATGTCTTTTATATCGTGCTTTGTACAAGTTATTGTTCGCAATAAATTCAAAAACAATCAATCCTTTTAAATAATTAAAAACGTCTGGAACTAGACAAACTGTATAAAAATTAAGTTATTATTAGTCAAATTCCTTCTACATTTGTAATCTAATTGATTTTATTCATGCTTTGTTAATAGTTGTTGCCGACTATCCTACAATGTATTTTAATAATAACTTAAAGAATATAGTATGTTCAAAGATATTTTGTACATACGTCATTTAAATTTGTGACATCAAAACGTCGCAATGTTCCCGCAACAACTCTGAGTTTTAGTTCAGTTTGGTTTTGACATACAACAAAATTCTAATCTAAATAAAATAACTGAAATAAATGTTATTAAATATAATTTATTTTAACATTATAGTATATCTAAAAACTACAGTTAATTATACAGCCACAATATATTTATTATTGCTCTCAAGGATTCTGTATACGTCTGACAATCGGACGATTTTGACAGGGTCATTCATTCACGCGTTCTCTTTTTAGCTATATTAAAATGATAAGGAAAACATTGGCCGATTCTAAAACGAATTTACAAATTGCTGCAGGCAATACATTAAACATCTTGATAACGTATGTACAAAAAAAACTTTGAATAGACTGCCCTGACAATCCGACCCTCTAGTATAAAACTACTTGAATGGTGAACAACCGAGTTGGTCTGTTTTCTAATAGATAAGAACCCTCAGTGGATGAACTCCGCCAGACACATTGACAAATGATGGAATTGTGAACAAATGTTAGATAGCTTGGAAAGTAACAGCTGAGTTATTCAGAATGAATGAATGAATGAATTTTTGTGAATATGATATACATAGAGAAGATGGTATAGTACAAATGGTGGAATTGTGAACTAATCTTAGATTGGAAATTGACAGCTTAGTTGTTGACTTGATTGGTGGCCCAGAATGTGACAGTGAGTGAAACTTCCTGGGTGTGGAATTATGTTTCCATACTGACAATGGCAAAACAGAAGGATGAGAGTGGAAACAACTAAAGGTGTGTATACAATTGTAGGAATGTTCGTCGGGTTGGTCAGTCGGTCGAAATGTGTGGCTGGCGCTGCGATTATTTGTCAGAACACTCACTACTATTTTTGGAAGGAATTCGCACGGGAACTGAAAACACTGGTTTAATAATCACTTGTTTATTTCGATATTGAGTGATACATGTGGCCGACGGGAGAATTGACAGGATATTAGGTTAGGTAAAGGAAGTACGGTAGCGCCGTGGAAGTGGTACTATTACAGGGGGATGGAGAAAAGAGAAGAGAGCGAGACATCGTCGTGATGGTCTTTTATATCCTGGAACTGCATGGTACCAATTCACCGGCGTTGCCAACCTTTGTACTTGTTGATGTATTCGTGGTGGCCTAAAGGGTCGTGGCGATCGCCACATAATTAATAATGATAATTGTAGAGAATATTATTGGAGAGTGTAAAATATTTATGTACACAGATGTATGTGTCATTGTTCAGAATATACATGAACATTTGTGTAAAATGTGTCAGGAGAGAAGGAATACTAACTGTTTTGCAGATAGAACAAATGCATTAAGGAGAATGCAGTAATTAAATCTAGTTTTATCAAGAAAGATGTCTACAAGTATTAAAAGAACCATCTAAGGATAAATACTGTGATATCAAAATGTCTTTACAATAAAACACTGCACCGAAGGACACAAAAACTAAGCGCAAAAGGTAAATGTGATCTCTAATGAAAGTAAAATATATATCTTGGATACGTAATTGTTAAATAGGAGGGTTACTAGGATACAACTACATAAAAACCCGCATAGAACTCTAACTCATTGGTGGTATGGAAAAGAGTTCAGTGTAAATTTAATTAAACACAACCCTAGCCTACAAACTATTATAACTATGTGTACTTAAATGTGCTTTTAAGTCCATCGATAACGCATATATTAGATCTACTATAATGTTAAAATAAATTGTATTTGATGACAGTGTTTTTATTTAGTTATTTCATTTAGATTAGAATTTTATTGTATGTCAAAGATAAACTGAATGAGTTCAGTTGATGTGGCAACATCGCGAAGTTTTAACGTTGCAAATTTAGATGACGTATGTGCAAAACTTCTTTGGACAGGCTATAAACTACTAACTAAACTATAATAGAAAAGAAACCCTTGGGGATTGTAATTGTAAGAGATTGGAACAAAAAATCGAAAAATCTCGAAGATAAAAAACAAAAGGTACGTGCCGAATACTGCCCAGTCTTTGACTCCCATTAAGAACGTGTCACATAATTCACTTTTTACAGCCATCAGTAAAATGCGGGAGTTTTTCTCTTGAACGAATAACGCTCGAGTAATCTGATAGCAGGTGCGTTAATCTACGGTCGCGAAAATATCACTGGCAAGTTGGCGTATTCAATTCGATACCTTTTTAAACAAATGATAAACGAGAACGGCCCCTTGAAAAACCGTGGCGGGTTTTTATATCAATTTGTAACTCGATACTAAAGCCAGACTACTTGATATATGGTTTACGAAGTTAATTATACCGACAATTTTCTTAGACTACAAAGAAACGTAAAAGGTAAATAATAAAATATTTTTAACAAAAAAAATTGAACCTACTTCAAGGACTAAATTAGGAAGGAACTCACCAAAAAAACGTTTTAAAATAAAATATGTACGTAATAATCGTTGTAATAACTAAATAAACATAAGCAAAAGCATTATTTAACCTATCTACACGTACTTTATATTCTACTATATACACACAATTTAGCATAAAAGCAATGATTTTTTCATCACCAGTAACAGTACGATACAAATAGAACTATTTCGATTTTGCCGTAGAAGCAGCACATAATATCCAAGCTCTCGGACCATTCTCATAGTATTTTGGTTTGAATACAATCAGTCGAAATCAGTACTCACATATCGAAATCGAGCATGAGCACGGTAGCTGGAAGTTTACATAGCATAGATATGATATTCAGCACTACTTTTATTAAAACTGAAGTAGAAAAAGACAACTTCCCGCAACTACAACAGTGAATACAAATATAGAAATTTCAACACACTAAAATGTTTTGTTCACAGTTCATCTAAATGACAGTGAATCTTCAACATGTAGTTGGTTATAAATATATCAGTTACGATTACACAGAAAGTACACAATGGGTACACAGAATACACAGTAACGCCATCTGTTTTATAAATATTTTTTTAGATTTGTTTATAATCTTTTTTAGCACATATATCGATATCAACAAGTTTAACATTCTTTTTCAATACTTTCAACCTTTCATGTGTCATGTGACATCAGTATTTAATTGAATAAATCGTTAATATGAAGTGTGGTGATGTTGAGAATTATATTCCTATTACCGGTGGTAATATTTGAAAAACAAAAGGTTTTAGAAAAGTAAAAAATACAATATCACGAAGTAAATAAATCTGTTTTGGACTTCTATCCATTTAAAAATTATCTCACGTAATAAAACCAGAGCCATTAACGTTATTAAGTGCAATCAGATTGCACTGTAAATATACTGGCAACACATAAAATCAACAAGTGTATAAAAGCCAAAACAACAAACAATTTCCGCCGGTTTGTAGTTTATGTGGCCGTCAAAACAACACGTTTCATCTAATTTATTTTATGGTTACAAAATAAGCCACACCTCGAGCCCCTCCATCATTAGCGACAAAAAAAAGAACTGCATCCAATATTGTAATTGCAATTATTGCCAATTACACTTGTATTAGGTAAACACTTAAACTAGATAGTTAATTTATATTTACTTTATTCTAATTCATAACAAAATTTGACAACAATTACTACATAAAAAGACACAAAATTTTTATTGTACTTCTTTAAATAAACAGTTTTAAGAATATTAATACTGATATGTAAATAATTGGTACAAAAAAGCACTAGAAAGTTCTTTCTAAAACTTAAAATAAAAAATAGTATGTTCCCTGGGGACACGAATAATATGAGGGAACGGAAAAAAGTGGTTTATATTGTTTTTACTCTATTTCAGTTGTTCCCCAGTAAAGCTAGTTTTATATTAGGTTATATTTGCTTTACCTTTTCTATAAAAACAACACTCAGATATTAAAATTTAGGAAAAAAACATAAAAATGTTTCCAAACTTAATAGCATTCTAGACAAAGATTTAATATTAAAACTAACTATAATATAATAAATATAGCCGGCTTGGTTGGAGTAATGGTAAAGGCGACAAGACGGTCCACCTACTGTTGCGATAGTCGCGGGTTCGAATCCCGCTGAGGCATGGTCATGAATTTATATTTGTGATTATCCTAAGCAAGAAAATGATACAAGTCACGTCAGTAACCAGGCTGGGAAAGCCAGGATACCTTCTGGGATGATTTCTAAGTTCAGTCGCTCGCCAGTCGGTAGGCTTAATGCCGAGCACTGTGGTTCCGAGCCCACGTTAAACTGTAGGTCGTGTCCAGATAAACCCATATTTGGTAAAAGGAGTTGGCAAATAAATAAAAAAATATATAATATAAAATAATATTTTAGGATTCTTTGTACAGGCAAGGGTTGTAGAATATTACCAATTGCTTGTGACTCCATTGTTCAAATTTAATTTAAAAAAATCATTTAATTTAATTTGTTAGTGACTTGAGGCAAAATTTTAGCTAAGCCGATTAAGATATAGAAAGTTATTATTGTATGATATCAAACTTCTGAATCAAACACAACACACAAACACAAAACAATTAAGAGTTCTTTGTCACGAATATTGCAGGTAATAAAACATTAATTTGTCCATCAAGATTTAAACTTAATGTTGCACAGAATATTAACAATTATAAAAATGCCTTATAGAATCTCGCTGCTGTTAAATTGTTGGTAAGTTGTTAGTTCCCGCATAGGGCATAAGACAAAGTAGAAGGCAGTAGATAAACGAAATCCATAGAAGACAAATAAAGATGAACTATCTGTAAGGTGGATCTGTAAGCTGTATCTGTAAGAGTGGAATAAATAAGCAAAGGAGAATGCAATTTTATTAAAAAACTAGCGACCGGCCCCGGCTTCGCACGGATGCAATGCTGATACTAAATTAAATACACTACAGAAAAAATATGAACGTTGTATATAAAAACATAGCGGCCCGCTCCGACTTTGCACGGGCATAAAATATATATGCCTATGTCACTCAATGAAAACATGATTAAAATCGATCCAGTATTTTTGGTTCATTCATTGCCCTTGGCCTGCACGCATTAAATTTGGAGTAAAACAATTCCTCTTCCCCTATACTTACTATGAAGATTTCCTGCTATCTTTGGAATATCTAAATTCATACAATTTTTATTACATTACACATTTTTAAACGCAAATTTTAAATTTGTAATATCTCCGAAAATATTTGTTTAATTTACATGCTGTAAGGAACCATATTGATCTATATTAATTGCACACTGTATTTAAGGTACTTAATTCGATAAGGATTAATGCCGTATTGCTTAAAATAGCTTCGTAAATAAGCCATTTTCTCACGTAAAAAGTAAACAATAAAAATGGTTAATGTGGGTTATTCCTAAAAGATAAACATATACCATCGCGGACTTTTTTGTAGACCTTTTTATGGTGTACAATACTGTAGTACATTAATTTGATCTAACTCGTAGGGTTAGGCAGCGTTTTTGCTAATTGCTAAATAAGCCTAAAAAAATAGGTTAATTTACGACATCACGTTAGAAACCTCTAAAATTAGCAATGTTGCCTTAGTATATTATGCATGTATTATACATATAAACCTTCCTCTTGAATCACTCTATCTATTGGAAAAAACCGCATCAAAATCCGTTGCGTAGTTTTAAAGATTTAAGCGCACATAGGGATATAGGGACAGAAAAGGCGACTTTGTTTTATACTATGTAGTGATGTAGGTAAATTATTCTTATAATCAGCCTGGTGTATTTGTTGTTTTTGCAATACATGAGGTAACGAATATATACAGAAAAAATGAATATAACTACATAATTTATATAGAAGAAATTACATTAAAAGCAAACGTTTTAAAGCATTGATACATATTAAGGTATTTAAAGATTAATCCGTTAAGAGATATATATTCTATTCTTTAAACCTTGTATCATTTACGTTGATTATTTACTTTATAGACTTAAATTTTTAAAAATAAATTGTCTATTTAATGATTCTAAATACATTTCTAAAATGTAAAAAATAATTGACCTAATTGTGTGCGTTATTGTTTTAATATACATGTTAATGACAAATATCAATTTCAAAATTGTTTTATATATTCTCTGTTTTAATGTACAAACATGTATTACTTTATTTATTATTCCATATTTATATTTATAACATAGAAGTAAAGAAAGTTTATGTATACATATATTTGGTGATCTGAAGTTGTTACAGTTCTGAAATAATCCTTTTTATGATACTTTGCTTTAATGTTCAGTGATGTAATTATTTAGACTTATCATTACATTGTATGATGGAAATTAGATGTAATTAAAGGCCATTTAAAAAATGTTAGTGACTTTTTTAAAAATATATTTCAAAGTCTCCTTTTACCAACTATGGGTTTATCTGGAAATGGACCTAAAGTTTAACGTGAGCTCCGAACCACGGTCCTCAGCATTAAGCCTACCGACTGGCGAGTGACCAACTTTAGAAATCATGCCAGAAGACATCCGGTCTTACCCAGCCTGGTTACTGGCGTGACTGGGATCATTTTCCTTGTCGGATTTTATGCTCTTGAACGTTAGAACAACCACAAACATAAATTTACGACCATGCCCCAGCAGGATTCGAACCCGCGGCTATCGCAACAGTAAGAAGACCGTCCTATCGCCTTTACCACTGCGCCACCAAGCCGGCAATGTTAGCAACATATTATTTTTAAAATATTCCTTTTACTCTATTATGAAATAAACATGATTAATTTAATAAATTGTGGTCAAACTTCGATTACACGGCAATCACTAGTAGCATACAATTCGCATAAACTATTGATGTTATTTAAAGATTATCGAACTCAAAATGAGAAAAGAAACACCACAGATACTGTACGTCTCTCTTACTATTTCCTGTCCCTAACCATCCGATTTTTCCGTCATTTCAAACTCGATATTCTTCAATAATTTAAGAGGGAAAAACTGAAGTCATGTCCCGTCCCATCTCCGCTGCGCCATCAATTATATTATTGACTATCCGATTCCCGGTTCGGTCTGGTTACGAAACCGACTCGGTTTCCCGACTCCCGTGTGTTCCTGCTCCGTCCACGGGTGGGAGAACCGCCTTGGATTTTAAAGCACGTATTAAATATCTTAGCGAAGTTCAAGGTTAACCTCCAGCTGAGCTCCTAGGGCTATCCTAGTGGTGCGCTTCGATTAGTTATGATGGGTTGGCAACTCTTTGCATGGATGCTATATTTATACCTTTATTCAGTTGCATAGGATGGTGGAATATTTATGTATTTGTAATATGTATATGTATTTGTAAATTTGCAGTTCTAGGAAATACAAATTAGTTTCATTCGTTGATTTAAAATGCCTTTACTGCAGAACAAAATGAATGGATATATTAAATAAGGTCGTTTTGTTCATTGGCTAGTATTTTATTCCTCATTTCAGTGTCTTTAAATAACACGTCAATTGAAAAATCCCCGGCCTACCACAGTAAAACACATTTTTTTGGCCAAATCAGTTTCTTTTATTCAACATAATTTCCTTCAAGGGTGATACACTGATTATAGCGACCCTCCAACTTTTCGATACCATTTTTGTAGCACGATGTGTCCTCTGCTTCATAATAGGCCTCAGTTTCGTCGATCACCTCTTCATTCGACGAATTCGAAATTTCTTCTCAGCGAGCATTTGAGATCTGAGAACAGGAAATAGTAGCAGAGCGCCAGATCTGGAGAATACGGTGGATGAAGAGACAATTCGAAGCCCAATTCATAGATTTTTGACACGCTGCATTGTATTGGTGAAGCAGCATTTTCTTTTTCTACAAATGCGACCGTTTTTCGGCAATTTCGTGCTTCAAACGGTCCAATAACGCTGTGTAATAGTCGCTGTTGATGGTCTTTATTTTTTCAAGACAGGCAATGAAAATTATTCCATGCGTATCCCAAAATAACGCCATAACCTTGCCCAGATGAAAGACTCGGATAACTGTCGGTTGGACTTCAGAGTGAAATGATGATGGAGCCATGTCACATATCGACGCAAAAAATCGGGTTTATCACGCTTGATCATCAACACTGCTCTGAATCATCAACTCGTTGTTTTGGATCAAAAGAGAGCTCGCGCGGCACCCAATTTGCCCAGGCTTTCTCATACCCAAATATTCGTGAATGATATGATCTACACGTTCAGTTGATATTTTTAGAGTGTCTGCTATTTCATTCAGTTTCAATTTAAGGTCATTCAAAATTATTTTGCGGGTATTTTTAATGTTCTCGTCGGTAACAACGTCTTTTTGGCGTCCACTGCGTTTACAGCCTTCGGTGCTCATTTCATCAAGTCTAAACTTAGCATACCAATCCTTTATGGTTGATTTCTCTCGGGCAATATTCAGAATGTTTTCCTTTCAAAAAGCAATATTTTATCAACACGCGAAATTACTTTTTATCCATTTTTTTCACAATAACGAAAGTTGCTTCACTCAAAATGCTATAATTCACAAACTAATGATCCGACGGCTGTCAAATTTATACTCGCATCTTTTGAGGGTTAGGGCTAACTAAAAAGCATATGGACTTCATCCTAGTAGCGACATCTATGTGTCAGGCCGGGGACTTTTCAATTGACCTCTTAACTACATACGAGTTTGGGAGTGGACCATTTTCTTTTTATTCTTTGATCATATTCTGGCCATTTTTGGGTGAAGTACGACTCAAAGTAATTAATTAAACATTATATCCAAAATAATAGTGAACTCACGTCATCATGATGTATAATATATTGCCTATTGTAGTTTGTAAATTCGTTTTAATACAAGACAGTATGTTCTTTCTCAATGTCTTTCAGTTAAAAAGAGATACAATGGCGTCTCCGAAGATCTCAGTCTATAAAATTCATCTAGTGGTCACGTCTCTGCAAAATTCTTCAAAAATTAGTTATAATAAGAAATTTTAAACATAAAAATAGAATTTTTATTTTAGGAGTTATATAGTCCTTGAGTCGCACAAAACCACGAAACACCTACCGCATAATAACTTAGTTTCAACTTTATAACAAACTTGGACTGGTATTAGAATTTTGGTTCAAACGCAAACATTACTAGATAAGCCTAATATAAACTTTTGATTTATTTAATTTAAGAGGGCTTCTCCACAAGTTGATTTTGTCTCTTGGGATAACAAAGTATTTTCGGCTTAAACAGATTTTTAATTATCAAACAAAAATTGATCCTTTGTACTACGCGAGAATTCATATATCCTTAATAAAAATACGGCCTTAGATAAATACTTTCCCCGAAATCTAGTTATATTTTACATTGAAGAATTGCTAACCTGGAGATACTACAATATATATAAATATCTACAATAGATAAACAATTAAGACATAAGGAAAAACAAGTTGGATGGCCTTGGCTAGGTTACGGTTTTCACCGTAGCTTATTCTTTCCTTTCAGACTACTTTAAAGCATCAAACGTTGTACACTTCAAGTCGACATATAAGCTGGGAATACTTTAGTAATAGATCGAGCGTCATTCTCTGTATATAACAATGAGTTTTATTATATATTAGATAATCGAAACTTTTTTCCCATCTTAGTCCGTTAATCTAATACTAACTCTAATGTCAGGAATTTATATATCGTATAAGAAAACAGTACTTAATGATAATGGAATTGGTATCATTGAGAAGTTCCTATTAGCTTATGGTAAAACTAATACATTGATATATAATCAAGGTTATATAACGTATCATTGAGTCTATATGGTTATCTATCAAGTTTCAGCTATTGAGGCTATTTTCTTGATTAATATAATAGAAAATAATATAATATAGCATTATTATTTTCTACTACATTATATTAATATAATCAATTTATATTGACTATAAAAGAATCTGTTGAACTTCTTTAATAAAATGTTCTTGTTATTGTTTGGGATTGAATATAGACAATAATATAAAATTCATCAAAGATTAACTATACTGGTTAAGTCACTTATCGGGTAAAAAGGAAACTTTAAACTATACATTAATATATAGGTGAACAATATAATATGAACAACTGATATATACACAATATTTACTTATTAATGAAGTGCCTAGCCACCATAAATTTGTATTTGAAGAAATATAAGGGGTTAAAAAGAACAACTTTTTGATTGATACATTGTAAAAAAAATTGATATTTTGATAACTATTTAGTAATTTTTCGATTTTAAGTATCTCGAAGTATGTTGGCGCCTATTGAATATTAAAATTTCTTTCACTAAAATCTCAACGCATGATAATCTTAAATATTCTTGATTAACGATAAATAAAAATAATTATTGTATTATTACCCTGTGCGATATAAAAATAAAAACAAATTACATAATTCAAAATGAAACTGTTCCTTTAAATGTAACAGAACCCGGGATTATTTCAATCCTTTTGTTTTCCAAAGAAAGTTCGAGAAGGAATACGTACATCTCTCGTACTACGCATACTTCATAGGTACGTTATGGCACCGTTCAAATAAAGACATATAGTTTATTCAAAGTATTTATTGTACATACGTCATTAAGATGTTTAATGTATTGCCTGTCATAATTTGTAAATTCGTTTAAGAATCAGACAATATTTTCCTTCTCATTTCATTCTAGTTAAATATAGATACAATGCTGTCTGATTAGTTCTAACGCGTAAATGAATGGACCTGTCGAAGTTGTACGGTTGTCAGACATATGAAAAATTCTTGAAGGCAATAGTGATAAGAGTTTCTGTCGGATCATTAGTTTGTGAATTATAGCATTTTAAGTAAAGCAACTTTTGTTATTGTGTTGAACTCCATCATTTCACTCCGAAATCCAATCGACAGTCATCCGAGTGGAGTGAATACGATGCGAGAAATGTGAGAAAACGCAACAGTCGGCCGGTAAGGTTATGGCGTCTGTATTTTGGGATGCGCATGGAATAATTTTCATTGACTACCTTGAAAATGGAAGGACGATTAACAGCGACTATGACGTAGTATTATTGGGCCGTTTGAAAGACAAAATCGCCGAAAAATGGCCGCATTTGAAGAAAAAGAAAGTGCTGCTTCACCAAGACAATGCGTCGTGTCAAAAATCCATGAATTGGGCGTCGAATTGCTTCGTCATCCCCCGTATTCTCCAGATCTGGCCACCAGCGACTATTTCCTGTTCTCAGAACTCAAAAGAATGCTCGCTGGGAAGAAATTTTCGCCGAATGAACAGGTGACCGCCGAAACTGAGGCCTATTTTGAAGCAAAAGACAAATCATACTACTAAAATGGTATCGAAAAGTTGGAGCGTCGCTATAATTAGTGTATCACCCTTGAAGGGAATTATGTTGAATAAAAAAAACTAATTTTGCCAAAAAAATATGTTTTACTATGGTAGGCCGGGGACTTTTCAATTGACCTGATAGTTAAATATCGATCAAAATCTCAGTAAAGCACAAACGAAATACGCCTGACACAGGCAATGGCACATTTGCTTTCAATAGTTCGAAAATAAATGGACGCATGTCGTGCAATTTGTCCCGCTCCACCCCGACCAACATTCGCCCGATACTTATGGGACCGTTTCGTGATTTCTGCACATAATGTTTACGCACGTCGACGTCATACCAGCCGGGCGTAACTCGAGGAAGTTGCAACGTAGACCTGTGCCCAATTTACGATATACATCTTCGAGAGTACGAGCGCGTAATATAAATACCATCTGTCAACGGGCGTAATTAGCTCTCTAATTAGCTTAATTTATAACAACAATTAATTGCGGCGAGGCATCGGTTATTTTTTTGCGAGCTGATGGACGCGTCGCCGAGAATGATTTGTTAGGCTCCGTCCGTTGATGATGATGATGATGAAATGTATACGCGTGTAATTTTTTGTCGATGGGAACGTATACGACTTAATTTAATTTAATTATCCACCTAGCCGGGTGCAAAAAAACGTATTTAAATTTCCCGCCACATCACGGAATCATTATTCTTGTGCGAGTACGTTTATTACGTGCCTGAGGAAAGTTTATGTCTGTTGATTATTTGACGCGTCGGATGAAAAGTTACCGGTGGGGCAACAGTTTTCTCATTTCATGTTTTCTATAGTTCAAGATGCCATGAAAGCCGACACAAAATCAACTTTTATAATATATTCTTATATGTTATTTTATTGTTAATTGTTGTTATTTGCAATTTGTCTCTATAGTGATCTAAAACTAACAGGTTAATTGAAAAGTCCACGGCCTACTATTCTTTAGTGATCTAAGAACAGGAAATAGTCGCTGGAGGCCAGATCTGGAGAAAATGGTGGATGAGGAAGCAATTCGAAGCCCAATTTATGGATTTTTGCCATCGTTTTCACTGACTTGTGACAAGGTGTATTGTCTTGGTGAGGCAGTACTTTCTTTTTCTTCAAATGCGGCCGTTTTTCGACGATTTGTCAATGTCAGGAATTTAAATATCGTATAAGAAAACAGCACTTAATGATAATGGAATTGGTATCATTGATGTGTTCCTATTAGCTTATGGTAAAACTAATATATTGACATATAATCAAGGTTATATAACGCATCATTGAGTCTATATGGTTATCTATCAAGTTTCAGCTATTGAGGCTATTTTCTTGATTAATATAATAGAAAATAGTATAGCATTATCATTTTCTACTACATTATATTAATATAATCAATTTATATTGACTATAAAAGAATCTGTTGAACTTCTTTAATAAAATGTTCTTGTTATTATTTGGGATTGAATATAGACAATAATATAAAATTCATCAGAGATTAACTATACTGGTTAAGTCACTTATCGGGTAAAAAGGAAATTTTAAACTATACATTAATATACAATAGGTGAACAATATAATATGAACATCTGATATATACACAATATTTACTTATTAATGAAGTGCCCAGCCACCATAAATTTGTAATTGAAGAAATGTAAGGGGTTAAAAAGAACATTTTGATCGATAAATTGTAAAAAAAATTGATATTTTGGTAACTATTTAGTAATTTTTCGATTTTAAGTATCTCGAAGTCTGTTGGCGCCTTTTGAATATTAAAATTTCTTT
Source organism: Rhynchophorus ferrugineus (assembly GCF_030347505.1). Taxonomy (NCBI): domain Eukaryota; kingdom Metazoa; phylum Arthropoda; class Insecta; order Coleoptera; family Curculionidae; genus Rhynchophorus; species Rhynchophorus ferrugineus. The sequence continues at coordinate 1,601,102 of NW_027472585.1, read as the reverse complement.
CACTAAAATTTCAACGCATGATAATCTTAAATATTCTTGATTAACGATAAATAAAAATAGTTGTTGTTAAAAATAATGTCTGTTGATTATTTAACGCGTCGGATGAAAAGTTACCGGTGGGGCAACAGTTTTCTCATTTCATGTTTTTTTATAGTTCAAGATGCCATGAAAGCCGACACAAAATCAACTTTTATAATATATTCTTAATTATTAACATGTTATTTTATTGTTAATTGTTGTTATTTACAATTTATCTCAATAGTGATCTAAAACTAACAGGTTAATTGAAAAGTGCACGGCCTACTATTCTTTAGTGATCTAAGAACAGGAAATAGTCGCTGGGGGGCCAGATCTGGAGAATACGGTGGATGAGGAAGCAATTCGAAGCCCAATTCATGGATTTTTGCCATGGTTTTCACTGACTTGTGACAAGGTGTATTGTCTTGGTGAGGCAGCACTTTCTTTTTCTTCAAATGCAGTCGTTTCTCGACGATTTCGTCCTTCAAGCGGTCCAATAACGGTATGTTGCTGTTGATGTTGTTGTTGATGGTCCTTCCTCTTTCAAGGTAGTCAATGAAAATGAAAGTATTCCATGCGCATCCTAATATACAGACTATAGGGAGATAGAACAGTAAAAAGAGAAAAGTAAAATATTATAAAAAAGTTCCTTATTTATTTTTTGAAGTCCGTTCAATTTTTGGGGCATATCGTTGAACCACTAAGGATAATAATTTGAAAAAATATATGTAAATATGGATGTACCTGATAGACATATCTATATTTGAAAAAAAAAAACATACAATCGAAAGACGACTATTGACCCTGCCGTCAAAATCAAACTATCGCGTATGGGAAAATCGCAGCTCGTCGCAAACGCCAGCCATCTTCAGAACTCGAATTCCCACCACGCCAGTCATTGTAACTTCCCAAATCGAAGTTGTTGAAATACACACCGTGTATTCGTTCCCCGCCCCGTCGGGGGAATTTCCTATTTACCTTCCGGGTGGAGGGCCAATTTCGAACCCGAACTTCCCGCCGTCGGATCGGCGACCGAGGGGGAGCTGGAGGGAGAGGGGAAGGAGGTGGAGAGGATCGGGGTTTGGAAGGTTAAGGCGGGCATCAAGTTTAAATTTCATTTTCGTATTTGCACAAATTCAATATGGAAATTAGTTATAAATAGTTACTCGAGTTACGTGGTGATTTTCCTGGTTTCGACTTGTGATGAGAACAATGCATTAAAGTTACATGATAACAGTTTCATTTACAATAAATTATATATCCGCATAGTTATTTTTGCTATATTTTATAGTCTCCCTTAAAGGGTTTCGAAGGTCTGTACCTAATACTTCAAGTAAATCAGAAGACAAAACGCAAACAGCTTGGGCTTAAACTAAACCAAATGTATTGGCTGATAGCGAGTAAATCTAAATTATCAGTAAGTCGATACTTAGGCCCATTTGGACTTATGGTATTGAACTGTAGGGTACTACTAGCAAATCAAATATAGATATCCTTCAAAGGTTCCAGAAAAAAGTGTTGCTAGCCATAGTCGATGTCCCATATTAGGTATCCAACAAACTGATTCAGCGGGATATCCCCTTAGAACCCATAACGAATGTAACTCAGTGTTAGTGCAAAGTCTGAAAGACTATTAGTGCATCCCAAAGCACTTGCCAAACAGTTAAATGTGCGCGATGATAGTGAAGTGCGTATGATCAGACATATAATACCATACGAACTGATTAATATCATAGAGTAAGATATGATAATCTCTAGAATAACTTAGAATAAGTTATAATAGTATCCAGAATAAAATTTAGATTATTTTTGTAGAGCAGATCACTTACACTTAGGTCACTTAGGTTAGTATAGCTATAGTGTATAACCGAAATTATATTAATAATTAACTGACTTCAAAAAAAGGAAAGGAAAAAGGAAGAGGTTCTATGTTCGACTGTATATATATATATATATATATATATATATATATATATATATATATATATATATATATATATATTTATAATGTATGTCCGATTTTCAATATTCTTTTTTTATTCGAAAAAGTACACTTCGGAGCTGGTCCTATTGGAACCAAGTCAGGATCTGGTGGAGGGATATGGTGGAAATCGAGGTAAACCCTCAAATCCCCAGGATTTCAAAGGCACGTAGACATATTTTAACACATTTTTTATCTCAAATAATCAGATATTTCTGTACAATGTTAATGCTGAGTTGATGTGACGGAAAATCGGAAATAGTTCAGCTCAAAAGCCATTGTATACTTTTTAAGCACTAACCATATCATACGAGAAGCCGTAGAAATATTGTAGGCAACTGCTTCTACGGTGTAACGGTTAGAGCGTTCATCTCTCACGGGGAGGTCGCTCGTTCGATTCCCATCAGAACATTCACATCGAACAACAAGTTTCTGTTGTTAACATATTCTAGTTTTGTTAGAACATTTCTCAAATCTCTTAGGCTAGGTAGCGGGACCCCAGGGCCTGAAGCGTTCCTTATTTTCAATTATTGTTTCTTTATTCCTATTTTACCTCCTTTTTCACCCATTGTAATACTTAATAGAGTAACTGCGTAATTTATTGAGTAAATATCTAACATTAAAAATAGAAAAAATATAAATATATCCACAAAATTAAATTACAAACAAAACAATTTAAAAAATAATGATAGCGGTGTTTACATTATGTGACCGTTATTTATTGAAGTAATATAAAAATGTAAAAATACAAATGATAAAAAAAGGCTGGCAGCGGTGTTACCTGGTGACGAGGCTTGGGCAGTCGATGGTGGCACGTCTGAACCAAACGATGGTCGGTTACTCCATGATTAATAACATCCCAGATAAATGTTTCGGGGTTGCCAGCTATTCGTTATCGTGTTCTAGTTGGCGCTGCTGGCACCCCGCCCATGTTCAACATCTGGGACTATATTTCTGGGTATTTTGTAGACCGTTATTCCAGGACGTAAAATTCGACATGCCTCAAGGTCGCTACAACAAATCTAATTTGTTGCTCGTACAGACTTCAAACTGATCAGTTGGTAGTAGTTAAATTAATATTGCAAATAGATAGATAGATAAATAGGTTTAGGTAGATTTTAAGTTAAATTTTGTATATATATAGTTGAATATAAAATATGTGTAGTAGACAGGTTACAATTAAGGTTTTTGTTTATTTTTATATAGTTATTACAATGATTATAATGTACAAATTTCATTTCAAAACGTTTCTTATTGCGTTAAAAATCTAAATTTGGTTATTTTCTACCTTTTAGTGCGTTCCTTACTTATCTTTTGAAGTCGGTTAAATTTTTTGCTAAAAATATTTTTGTATATCTAAAAACCATTTACTGCATAAGACGTTATTCTCATCTGTGTAGTGTATTATAAACAGAGAAAGTGGGTTTTAATCGAAACATACGCATAAAAATAACACCAACTGTTCTTCTGTATGGTGTTACGTTGTCATGCGAATTTCAACTACAATCTGTCACTCGATGTGTTTTTATTGATTACGATAACAATTCCGAACATTGTTTAGAAATGAATTACGTAAACGTAATCAGTAAAAATAGGTTTGTTATTAATATCAATGACTGTTTAGGAAAAAATGCGCGCATTCTAAAAGGTCAAAAGCAATTATCTATTTCAAGAAGATAAATATGCAAATAGCGCACCAGTCGGAATTTTGCCCGAACTGACCTTTCGCTCCGAGGTAAAAAGCGATACGTTCACGCTTTTACTTTTCGACAGAAAAAGTGTACCGACCGCGCTTGGAACTAAAAATAACCGCTCAATTGATAAATAGGATACAAATCGGGTCGGATGGATGGCCAAGGTCGTTTCTATTATTTGCGGCGGAATCTTGGAACTCGAACATTTTTACGCACAGAAACGCAACGAAAAGATAAATAAAGTTAATTGGGATTGGTTTAAATCGAGAATGCGCATCGTTAATAGTGTAAAAATTTTTTTTACTAATTACATCTTACATTCGAAATGCTTAGTACAATTTACAAATTAATTTATTACTACTGTTCTGTTGTACTTGTTTTAATATACAAGCAAGGCGAGTACGGGATTAATAACAAATCAATTGAAAAGTCCCCGGCCTACCATAGTAAAACACATTGTTTTGGCAAAATTAGTTTTTTTTATTCAATATAATTCCCTTCAAGGGTGATACACTGATTATAGCGACCCTCCAACTTTTCGATACCATTTTTGTAGCACGATTTGTCCTTTGCTTCAAAATAAGCCTCAGTTTCGGCGATCACCTCTTCATTCGACGAAAACTTCTTCCCAGCAAGCATTCTTTTGAGATCTGAGAACAGGAAATATGGTCCTTCCTTTTTCAAGGTAGTCAACGAAAATTATTCCATGCATATCCCAAGATACAGACACCATAACCTTGCCAGTCGACTGTTGCGTTTTCCCACGATTTGGAGCGGGTTCATCGTGTGCAGTCCTCTCGGATGACTGTACAAACTCTCGGCACAAACTTTACACATAGCTTTCTCATGCCCAAATATTCGTGAATGATATGATGTACACATTCAGTTGATATCTTTAGAGGGTCTGCTATTTTATTCAATTTCAATTTACGGTCATTCAAAATCATTTTGTGGATTTTTTAAATGTTTTCGTCTGTAACAACCTCTTTTGAGCGTCCACTGCGTTCACCGTCTTTGCTCATTTCACCACGTTTTAACTTAACATACCAATCCTTGACGGTTGATTTTACTGGGGCAGTGTCCGGAAACTCAAACTTCAAGCCAAGTTTTAGCTTGAACTGTATGTTTTCCCTTCAAAAAGCAATATTCGAAATCAACACGCGAAATTCCTTTTTATTCAGTTTTTTCACAATAACAAAAGTTGCTTCACTCAAAATGCTATAATTAACAAACGAATGATCCGACAGCTATCAAATTTATTCCAGTAGGTTTTGTACTTTATTACTGCCGGTGGGCCAGTAACTGGGTTCGCGCACTGAATAATATAAATATATATATATACATTGATAATCTTAGGTTTTGTGATTATATTGTTCTTTCTTTAGGTATTGTAATAATGATATATTCTAATAGAATAACTTCCTAGCACATAAACTAATTTCTTATTTTAAAGACGTATATAGTAGTGGGACTGTGAGTAAAAATTATAAGGTATTCTGCAATTTTCGCAAAAAAAAAACTTATCTATTTTTTATAAATTAAGTCCATCCTACGTTATTTTGTGTTTGCAAATTTGGCCACATTGCCATTAAAAATGTCTGTACAGAAGATTTAACTGTTTTTTTAATAGTTAGCATGGAAACAGCTGTAAAACGATCTTCAACCACTGAATTTTGAAAAAACGCTTTGATGCGCTTTAGTGCCGAGAAACACGTTTCAGCCTCTGATATCACGGGAGTTGTTACCCTCGATATTGTCTAATCTCATTCAATGCATCTCCTAGATTATTTGAACATGAACATTTTAGAACAGGTATTGCACCATTTAATGTTCTGCAATCATTTCTTGAATAAATTACTGAGTGTTCAGTTCGTAATCGCTCTTTATCAAGTGTGATATAATAGGAACATACGGATGCGCGTTTATCTTTAGGAAATTTGTCGCAATATTCTTCAAAGTATTTTGAAAATAAAAATTATACAATTACTAAATGCTCCTTAAACTGAAATCGATCTTTTGCTGAATTTATTAAAACATGACACGTCTCTAAAGCAGAAAATCGGTGATTACTTGCTTATTTGTGGATGCAGCTTTAGATATTTAGGGTAAATGATGTGGCTCGGTGAATGGAGGTAAATCGAAATGAAACAGTGGTGTTTACATGATGTGACCGTTATTTATTGACAATATAAAAAATGAGAAAAATACAAAGATAAAAAGGATGGCAGCGGAGTTACCTGTTGACGAGGCTTGGGCAGTCGATGGTGGCACGTCTTAACCGAACGAGGGTTGAGCACTGAATGACCGAAATACCCTTCAATAATATCCCAGATAAACGTCTCGGGGTTGCCGCCAGCTATTCGGTGTCGGGTTCAAATTGGCATCCCGCCCGTGTTCAACATCTGGGATTATATTTCTGGGTATTTTGTAGACCGTTATTCCACGATGTAAAATTCGACATGCCTCAATTCGCTACAGATATAATCAAATTTAAATGGTGCGCATCACAATATACATAATGAGCAAAGGGACACTTATTTAAAATTAATGCTTGAGTGCTTGCATGTTGGCCGTTCATTACCGCTGCCCCATCATAGCTTTGTACGATCAGTTTGTTGGGTGAATTTTAAATTAAAGGATCTCGTAAAGCAAAACAAGACAAGGAAACGTTGAAAGCACTTGTATGGGACACATTATCGCACGCGCCGTACCCATCGGAGCTTGCGCCATCCAACTATTAAATTTTCGCGTCAATGGGACAATTTCCAAGGCCAATTTCGAAACATTAAGAAAATTGTTGAAAAGTTGAAAAGAACAAACAGTTCTTTAGGATAGCAAGTATAAATTGCCTGAAAAATGGGCAAAATGTAGAGAAGTAAAGGGCTGATACTTTGAATAAATTCATTTTTAAATTTTCTTGAAAACCACGTGATTATTCCAAGAAAACAATACATCTGGTATAACAGCTTACGACACATATGTATGTTGACCACAATAGTTATTCGCTAAGAAGTGGGACAAAGGGAAGTAGGAAAAAGAAACTAGCAAACCTCATCCGGATTTCTATCGACCGTTAATGGGTGACCACGTGTACAAAATATTTTTCAGCCTCCTTTAGAGCCAGATTTATGATACGGAGACCGTCTACGCAAATATAGACGCTTGCTATTTTATGCAGATACATACAAACGATAAGAATCTCGGCTCTTTAAAGGTTAACGGCTCTTTGCACGATGGTTGTTGAAAATCTTTAGTGATAAACTAGAATATATTTTTTCTAAGATGCTTAGGTCAGCGCAGTGAGAAATTGGAAATTTTAAATCCTTAGAAATATATCTATGCGCATTACAAAACTCGAATTGATGATCTGGAAAAAAAAATGTCTAATAGCCCGTGCAATAAAATAGATAATTTTTAAAAGCATCTGAACCAATCTTCTGTATATTCCACAAAACTCTTTTTGGAAATAATTCAAAAAATTATGATAGGAGATAAGGAAAATTAATATTCTAAAAGTATATTTCTGGCTCATTATCACTACATAGTATAAAACAAAGTCGCCTTTTCTGCCCCTATATCCTTATGTGCGCTTAAATCTTTAAAACTACGCAACGGATTTTGATGCGGTTTTTTTCAATAGATAGAGTGATTCAAGAGGAAGGTTTATATGTATAATACATGCATAATATACTAAGGCAACATTGCTAATTTTAGAGGTTTCTAACGTAATGTCGTAAATTAACGTATTTTTTAGGCTTATTTAGCAATTAGCAAAAACGCTGCCTAACCCTACGAGTTAGATCAAATTAATGTACTACAGTATTGTACACCATAAAAAGGTCTACAAAAAAGTCCGCGATGGTATATGTTTATCTTTTAGGGATAACCCACATTAACCATTTTTATTGTTTACTTTTTACGTGAGAAAATGGCTTATTTACGAAGCTATTTTAAGCAATACGGCATTAATCCTTATCGAATTAAGTACCTTAAATACAGTGTGCAATTAATATAGATCAATATGGTTCCTTACAGCATGTAAATTAAACAAATATTTTCGGAGATATTACAAAATTAAAATTTGCATTTAAACATGTGTAATGTAATAAAAATTGTATGAATTTAGATATTCCAAAGATAGCAGGAAATCTTCATAGTAAGTATAGAGGAAGAGGAATTGTTTTACTCCAAATTTAATGCGTGCAGACCAAGGGCAGTAATGAATGAACCAAAAATACTGGATCGATTTTAATCATGTTTTCATTGAGTGACATAGGCATATATATTTTATGCCCGTGCAAAGTCGGAGCGGGCCGCTATGTTTTTATATACAACGTTCATATTTTTTCTGTAGTGTATTTGATTTAGTATCAGCCTTGCACCCGTGCGAAGCCGGGGCGGGTCGCTAGTCTTATTATAATCTATTAATATTGATTATACATACCTGTTTGCAACAAAAAGCTGTTTCACTATTTTAAACTCATTTCTTGGAACGCTGAAGTTCCAGAACGTCAAGGTTCAAAAGTTGGAACTTAAATTTGCCAGGCGTATCTTCCTACTGGTTTAGATATTGTGAGAAATATTGCCCAAGATTATGAGGTTGATTTATTCCATCAATACTGAAGGTTTTCTGGATGAATTTTAAGATCCAATACGGTACAGCATATCTTCTCGGCATCTCTTCATAGATTCATAAAAAAGGAGAGTTAAGGTAGCTGTGTTTTACAACGGTAGTGTTAATGCTTCCATTCATGTTACTCATTTCTTACACCTCAAAGAAACTGACAAGAATTTGGCATTGGTGCTTGGCAAACTTAAATATGATCGCCATGGTTAGTAGGGGTGCCGCGATTTTTATATGTTGTGCCTGTTGCTCAGTCATCAAGCTGGGTTTACCAAATTCCTTGCATTTTATGTCTATGGGATAGCAAAGACTGAGCAATACACCAAAAATGTGGCCATCGAGGGAACTTAAAGTTGCTGCAAAAAAACGTCCTTCAAGTAAAATTGGTACCTCCATATTTGTAAATTCACTTCGCGAAGATGGAGATTGCTTCACATAAATAGTTTTAAAGCTTCGAGGCCTCTAAGAAGTAAACGTGAGGGTGTTTTCATCGAATTAGGCATTAAACAGCTTAGGCTCCAAAAAGATGGGTGGATTGCTTGTAAGCAGGCCATTGATAATTTTTAAGCAGTCATAAAGACTCTCAACTTCAAACAAATCGTCAAAAAAATGCTAATTTTAAGCTTTAAGCTGTCTAATAAGTCCGAATGTATGTTTTGTTCATTCCCACCTCACTACTTTCCAGAAAATTTGGTAGATGTCAATAAAGAGCAAGGTGAACGATTTCACCAGAAACTAGAAACTTGTCCATGACAAAAAGGAAGTAATTTTCGGATTCGGCGCAACAAAAAAAAAAGATTACGCTACAAAACCTACAAACCTTCTACCTAACAGTTCTTAGAGATTTTTTTATAGACATGTGTTTGCGGGCTTATGTATAATTATAGAAATTAGATATCGTTGATCTCAAGTAAAGCTCAAATAATTATCTATTTTTTAGAACATTTTATTGTTGGAATGTGCATCTTGTCGGTCGGAATATGTGGTTGTCCACACAATTGTACGTCCGAATACTGGCAACTATTTTGTGGAAAAGGAATTCGCAATAAAATACCGGCTGAATAAATTGTTTATTTCGATCTTAAATACTATATGTGGTTGACGGGACGATGGACAAGATATTAGTTTAGGTTAAAGAAGTACGGAAGTGCTATGGTACTGTTACAAAGGGTAGAGAAAAGAGAAACAGACGTCGTCGTGGTGGTCTTTTATAGCTGGAAACCGCATAGTACAATTCCACCAGCGTTGCCAACCTTTGAACTTAATGTAAATCTAATAGTGGTGGCCCTAAGGGTTGTAGTGGTCGCTACATTACTCCCCTCTTAGTGGAGCTTCTGTGGAATGTACCTTTATGTAGTGCAGGTTCTTGAGCACCCTCACAATCGCGCCATCCTTAGTCAGGAGTTTTTCGGGATCAGCTGTATCAAAGGAATAGCAGGTCGTAGTTCGTCTTGGGCCTTTTAGGGTATCTATAAGTGTGGTGCCTTACGTATCCCGTTTCGTGGTACTAAGGTGTTTATGCATGATGGGCCTCTGTGGTTTTCGTCTATCGCGCTAGTCCCTTGGGATAACGTCCACCATGAGATGATGGGTTCCTCGCGCTATCCTTCCATGAACGTGTCGAGCACCTGTTGCGTGGTTCCTCCTGTTTAGTTGGTTTATCCATTGGGCACTTCGATCACGTCGGGGTCACCAATTGTAGGAATGTTCATGTTGTCGGTCGGAATGTATAGCTGTTGACACAATTGTTTATCCGAACACTCACTACTATTTTAGTGGAAGGAATTAGTACGGGAACAGAAAACACCGGCTGAATAAAAACTTGTTTATTTTTATCTTAAATATTACAAGTGGCCGAGGGGACGATGGACAGGATATTAGATTAGGTAAAGGAAGTACGAAAGTGCTATGGAAGTGGTACTGTTACAAGGGGTAGATAAAAGAGAAAGAGACGTCGTCATGGTGATCTTTCATAACCGAGAACCGCATGGTACCAATCCACCAGCGTTGCCAAGTGGTGGCCTAAAGAGTTACAGCAGTCACTACACGATAACAAATAAGACATTTCGCAATATTAATTTCTGTCTCCGAAAATAGCAAATTAAAAACATATTCAGAGGGGCCACCCGTACTGTTTAAAAATTCCAACGTCATACACACTAAACCGCTGATTTATAGCTACGATGGACCAAGGAATTGAAACTAATTCGTGTATTTTTTCGTATAGTTGAGAAAAAAAAAACGCTATGCGTTAAAGTGATTCGCAACGAAATAATAGAAACGACCTTGCCATATATTCGACCCGATTCATAATCCGTTTTATCAATTTACATACTTTCATTAATGAAGCGTGAAATTGTATTCGTACGATAGGAGCGTGATCGGCGAATCGTTGCTGGAAAAATATTCAGACAGGACATCTTAATTAATGCTTATTGTTTCATCATGTTTTTTTTTTATTGTTTCGTCTCTCGTATCTTTTTTTCTTTTATTCTGCGAAATGACAATGAGTGTCAAAACAATAAGTCACTGTGTTATCCAACTTCTAAACTTTTATCTGTTGTATTTATTTATTTGTATGAGACAGCTTTCATCTGTGGACGCAGCTTACATCCCTCATCTCACATCTCTTCTACTTCACTCAGAGCCAGTGCCAGTCTCGACTTTAAAAAATGATGAGGTTCTATGTTCGAATGTATATTTGTCATGTATGTTATTTCTCCGTCAATTATGGACCGATTTTCAAAATTCTTTTTTTATTCGAAAGAGTGTACTTTCGAGGTGGTCCCATTGTGTCCGAGTCAGGATCTGTTGGGAAAAGGGGGGAAATCGAGGGAAACCCTCAAATTTCAAAGGCACGTACAAAGTTTCCAAATATTAAGACCGGAAGACGTTCAGTTTGCTTTTTAAGCACTAACCATAGCATATAGACAATCGCAGAAATATTGAAGGCAACTGTTTCTATGGTATAGTGGTTAGAGCGTTCGGCTCACACGCGGATGTAATGGGTTCAACTACCGGAACGAGTATCTGTTGTTCTAGTTTGGGTAGAACATTTGTCTAATCACCTGGTCTTATTTTCAATCATTGTTTATTTATTGCACTTTTACTTGGCCTACCCATTTATTGAGGAAAAAAACAGAAAAATGAAATATTTTTAACAGAAAACCAACTGATCAAGGTTTGAAGTCGCTACGAGCAACACATTAGATTGGTTTTGTTCTTAATTTAATTTTGTGTTTATGTTACTAAATTATATTATTTTAGTTCGTTTCGGCAACATTTTTTTTATACTATGCTGACTTATTTCCAGCTTCGTTGTTCTTAAAATTAAGATACAGATACATGTACCTGTTACTTATGCTTTGAGGAATACTAAGCAAGTTTATTAATGCTTTGCTCTGCTGCTTGCTGAGCCCCATAGTTGAATGTCGTATGTCCAAATTAGCTTCATGCTGGCTTTAATCAAATTAGCTTTGAATATCATCGTTTACTTGTCGTCAAGATAAGTTACGTGTTAAGGATGCCGAAAAAATATCGACATCTTTTTCAGCCGATAGTTTTCGATATATTTTCAAAAAAATTAAATATATTTCTTGAATATTATTAAAAACTATTTAATATACAAAAAATTATCGATATTTTTCTTTCTGGGATATATATTTTTCTCGGTGGTCGACACCCCTATCACGTGTCAATAGAGAATAGATTGAGGCTGATGGTTTTGAATATCATTTAAAAGCCTTCATATTTCATAACTTAAATGAACAGAACCAGAAAAACAAATAAGATCTAAAAATGGCTGGATGATATCTTATTAAAACGTTGTCAACGCACAAAACTTTCTCCCGAAAATACAACGTGAATGGAAAACCGGCAAAATAACTCAAAATACCGCACTTCCAGAAAAACTAATGATAACCAGTTTTTTATGTTAATGGAAAAACATCATAAAATTTCAAACAAACATTATCTTAATTAAATATTTATATAAACGGATAATTATAGGAATACATTTAATTATTAAAATGGGTATAAATATACAAGCATATCCTTTAATAAATCTCGAATTAGTATTTTATTTTGATAAATTAAAACCTTTTTCGTATAAAATGATGTATTAACTAACTCAGGTTGCGTTATCACTACATAGTATAAAACAAAGTCGCCTTTTCTGTCCCTATATCCCTATGTGCGCTTAAATCTTTAAAACTACGCAACGGATTTTGATGCGGTTTTTTTCAATAGATAGAGTGATTCAAGAGGAAGGTTTATATGTATAATACATGCATAATATACTAAGGCAACATTGCTAATTTTAGAGGTTTCTAACGTGATGTCGTAAATTAACCTATTTTTTTAGGCTTATTTAGCAATTAGCAAAAACGCTGCCTAACCCTACGAGTTAGATCAAATTAATGTACTACAGTATTGTACACCATAAAAAGGTCTACAAAAAAGTTCGCGATGGTATATGTTTATCTTTTAGGGATAACCCACATTAACCATTTTTATTGTTTACTTTTTACGTGAGAAAATGGCTTATTTACGAAGCTATTTTAAGCAATACGGCATTAATCCTTATCGAATTAAGTACCTTAAATACAGTGTGCAATTAATATAGATCAATATGGTTCCTTACAGCATGTAAATTAAACAAATATTTTCGGAGATATTACAAAATTAAAATTTGCATTTAAACATGTGTAATGTAATAAAAATTGTATGAATTTAGATATTCCAAAGATAGCAGGAAATCTTCATAGTAAGTATAGGGGAAGAGGAATTGTTTTACTCCAAATTTAATGCGTGCAGGCCAAGGGCAGTAATGAATGAACCAAAAATACTGGATCGATTTTAATCATGTTTTCATTGAGTGACATAGGCATATATATTTTATGCCCGTGCAAAGTCGGAGCGGGCCGCTATGTTTTTATATACAACGTTCATATTTTTTCTGTAGTGTATTTAATTTAGTATCAGCATTGCACCCATGCGAAGCCGGGGCGGGTCGCTAGTACTTAATAAAAAAGACTGGAAACAAATTAATTTAGATTATTATAACGCAGAAATAGGAAGCGAACAGTTTAAATCAAAACCATATGAATTAAACATTACGATCGATCATTTAAATGTGATTCATTGAAATTAAACCTCGTACGGTTAGTTGTTATCTACCTGCTGGCAGGCGAATTGGCATCTCAATCGTCGAGAGATGACACAACAGTTGCAGCGAGCAACATCTTACGGATGCAGGTAAAATAACGAGAATTATAAGTAGCTACGATAGTAAACAGTGTCTCATTATCCAAACTGACATTATTCGAAATTTACGCTTAATGCAGCCGCAGAAAGCAGTCGTTTTCCTTTTGATTTAGAGAGGCACGAAACTGAAGTGGCCGAGATAAAGACACCAGGTGTTAAATAGACCTTGTTGGATGACGGATCCGTGTAAAGAGTGTTGCAGAAGAGCTAAGGCAATTATAGCTTTGAAGGTGGAAGCTATATATCAGGAAAATTATGAACGGAAAACATGAAGTGGATTAATGGTTCTATTAAAGTTATCGTATGAGGAAATATACTGACTATAAATACTTGAGTAGATGCATATGTTTAAGACATTATGATTCATTCGATAATATTATTTAAGCATAAATACATTCAATTTGTAAAAGACTACGAACCGTTTAATTATATTTCATAGTTAGAGTATATATTCTTAAGAAAAATAACAAAAATGTCATCTTAGTCTGTTAATTATTCTATGCTATATTGGATCTTATTGAAAATATACTGATTAAAATAGAAATCCCGATAGAAAATATTATTCAATCCTTAATTAATGGATACAACTTCCTGAATAGTTTACTAAAAATGATGGAAAGAAAAAATAGATTAATAAAAAATATAGTACCATCGAGATGTTTAATTAATTTATTTCACATCTGACTAATTGCTAATTGTTGATACACATCGTATCATTGCCCGAGAAATACATTATTTAAATTCAAAGAATTTGACGAAAATATTTTTCGTACTTTGCAATAAAATACTGGCGGTTTTAACCCTCGAGTATATATGTAAAAAGTAATTTTTGTTATTGCGTTTTGTAATATTGCGTATTGGGGTAAAATTTAAAAAACGCAATGATGTTTTAACGGAGGATCAATGCAGAAGATCTGCGACACTGCTTTCTTCACGGCCGCCAGGTTCGAAGTTACAATTCATGAACGTTTACAGAAGTAGCTCGATCATGCGGTCAAGTGGTTCAAATTCTGAAGGTTGCAAATCAACCCCCTGAAAACCCAGGCCATCATTTTCCACAAGAAGCGTTACGCACTGCGCATCTCGTAACTTAAGATCGACACCGCAATAATTCCATGGCTGGATAACGTCACGTACCTAGGTCTTCACTTCGACCGGCGGTTCGGTTGGCATTCCCAAATCCAGAAAGCAATCCAAAAAGGTTCGGAGATAGCAAACCTGCTTAGACTTCCCATCTCCATCAAATGCTTATTTTACAAGATGTTAATTCGGTCCGTACTCCTCTACGGATCTAATGTCTACTTCAAGTTTGTTACACACAACCAGGTCAAACGGCTTCAAGTTTTCCAAAATAAGCTCCTCAGGAGAATATTAAACGCTCCATGGTTTGTCAGAAATAATCAAATTCATAGGGAAACTGACACTCCAGAAATCAAGCACTTCATATCTCAATCATTCCACAAACAACAACTCAGCTCAAGTTCTTCTGAAAACGCGCTTGTTCGCGAGCTGGTCGACATGCTGGGAGCTTAGCACCGCGTCACCGCTAAGCTCTCCCCCTTTTCCAGGCTGAAACGACCTCATCCGTCGCTACAGTCACAACTTTTGCCCCCATACAACAGTACCCAGTTGCGTGTTAACTCAGGTTTGCGAATGAATAGAATCGCCGGGCCCTGGTGCCCAATAACGGCTGCCCGATCAGCGGGTGCCATATCCCCAAATTTAATACAGTAGCAGTAGTGATCCACAGGGGTCAACTGTGAGGCGGTTTCGGTTTAGTGTATTGGTAATCCCAGAGGCAGTCCCACATAACCCGGTCCAACTTGTCACTCCAGGGCAAGTCTCCGCGACCAGGTATGCGTCATGCATTCCACCGCCTGGTTTTTTAGGCCAGAACAAAAAAAAAAGAAAAAGAAATTATAGAATAGAAACAGGTGGTTATTGCTGGATAAAATCAGAATCAAAATGTATGTATAATAATTGTATTCACGTATAATAATTGAATATTTGATTATTTTTTTAAGCATTTTTCTCATGTATATTAAATTAATGCAGTTTGATTCATTAACTTACGGTATCAATTATACTTGACGTTTCCTATGGCAGTGTAAGGCTCGTAGAATAGAAGTCCTTACCTGAAACATAAAGAGCTGTTTAGTTATGTCTAATCTTTTTGCTACGTAATAATATTTACTATTTTATATTTAACATAGCTGTTTAGATTAATGAATGGTTTTATATATATATATATATATATATATATATATATATATATATATATATAAAACTCGAGAACGGTCGGACCGATTTGGATAATTTTGGTCTTGAATTATTTGTGGACGTCCAGGGAAGATTTAAAAGGTGAATAATATTATTTTAATTATTTTTAATGCTCGAAATTAAATAAAAACAAGAATTTTGTTTTTTCTTTGATGTCGACGATCGAATCGGACAGTCTACGTGTGCGCGAATTTTCTTACTTTGGTGATCCTTTGTTAGAGTGACATTTCAAATTATGTGCTCTTATTTTTTGTCAAGTTTAATAAAGAAATATTAAACAATTGCCTGCAGTAGTTACCAAATACATGATACCTGGACCTTGCGGAGTTTTCAACTACAAGTTACCCTGTATGGTTGACGTCAAGTGTTCCAAGCGATACCCAAGAGACCTGATTGCTGAAACCATAATGGGAAATGATCGATACCCATTGAATCGTTGGCGATCAGTTGCGGACAATGGGCGATCGGTAGTTGTGAAGTTTAACAATTTAAGTATATATTAAACAACTGATTATTAATTATATAGAACGATGACAATAAATCAATACTTATAGCAAGGTATAATTGTATCTATGATTTAATAAACGAGTAATCGTTGGTTCAAAAATTATAGATGCAATGATTTAGAAAATCAGGGACCTCTCAGATAGTTTCTAAAGTTTGCAGGCACGACGTAGGCTGGATAACTATTTTAAAAAACTACTTTATGACGTACTATGTATTTACTAAATCCGGAATAAAAGTTATTTCTTCAAAAAAATTGGTTTGAGAGAAAAATTGACGTTTGAAATAGTGAAATTTTTAGTGCAGTTGTTTTGGTTCTGTTTTTATTTACTTCAGATTGTAAATTGTTTATTATAGTGTTATTAAATATAATATGCCTTTCACGCTCTAGATTTAAAAATAAACCAACTAAAGTATATATTCTGGCATATTTATTTATTATTTATTTAATCACAAGCCTCAGGGGCTATTTTGGGCATACAACTTAAGATATAGTTTTAAATTAACAATTTTAATATAAGATATGATAAAATTATAATTAACATTCTAAACTAATAAAAGAAAAAAGAAAATAAACAGTTCCAGAGATCATAGCCGGTCAATTAGGCGAGACATAGTCAGAAAATTAATAATAGTGTCCATGTACTTGGGCTGCAACAGAAGACCAAGGGATCTCGGCATTCCAAGGCTCAAACGCAGATGCTCAAGTGGGCGGCAGTCCAAGAGGATGTGGCGGATGCTCTGAGGGGACTGGCAGAAGGCGCAATTAAGAGGATCCTGATTCAACAATAAGTGCTCATGAGTGAGCCTACTGTGTCCAATTATGACAATAGGGCCTTCCAAGGTTGTGGACACAACTTGGGACAATGCTCTGGAGATGGCGTACAACAAGTATGGGCGGCACCAATCGCACCCTTATTCTTAGAGCCATCAGTGAATATTGTCTTATATCCATAAAAACGAGATGCCATTGTTTGTCTGAAGAGGCTTCTGTAAAATTGCGGACTTGTGGAGTCCTTGGGGAAGACACTCATCTCCAAATTCAC
This sequence comes from Rhynchophorus ferrugineus, assembly GCF_030347505.1. Classification (NCBI taxonomy): domain Eukaryota; kingdom Metazoa; phylum Arthropoda; class Insecta; order Coleoptera; family Curculionidae; genus Rhynchophorus; species Rhynchophorus ferrugineus. The sequence continues at coordinate 1,583,690 of NW_027472585.1, read as the reverse complement.
GCTTATATCTACACACATCCAAGGAGGTTTAATCAATCTGCCAAAAGCGGCATATTCTGGCATAAGAGATTCATGTATAATCTCCATGAAATCATTTTGAAACATTGTAGCAGTTTTTTGTCAAGTTTAATAAAGAAAACCAATGCAGCGATGTTCGAAATCCGTTCTACATCCGACTCTTTGTCGCAAAACTAAAACGGAACGAAACGGATCGAACGCGAGTAGCTGCCGGTCGACGGCACAGATCGTAAATCGGCTTTGGGTACGTCGTTGGCGGTTTTCCCGATTGGAAATTAATCAAAACAACGCGCCACAACGAAAACAAAACGAGTCCGTCGGTTATCGGAGGTCCTTTGTTCGCCATCAACGACCAAACGACGAATCTGTCGTCGTTCTGTCGCTGACATTTAACGACACCCCGTGCTCGGAGAGAGAGAGAGAGCAATTCGTTCTTGTCATCGCACGTCGCACGGGGGTTGGGAGATGGGGGGGTGGTGATATATATGAAGGGTCTGGTCAATTTAGGACGCAAAAATCAAGATCCTTTTTTACGCCAGATCCAACTGGTTCTTCATTATTAATAGCGTATCAGTTTAGTTAATACTACAGAACGGCGCGGCTCCTAAATGTTATGAAGTTGAATTAATTCGTAGCGTTTTTTGATAAAATGTTTTAGTAAATATTCTTTTGTCATCAGCTACTACTTTTTTTCAACGTTTAAAGACAAGATTTGTATAAAATTACCTTATCTAATGATACAATTCACGATCCGACACATTCTTATTATCCTGTTTTGCTCGATACTGCCATTAAACCAACAACAAAAGATACAATACAGTAGCCTGGATACGCTTGTGCCAATTTAGGTTTGGGAATGTCTAACTTCATCAGTATGCATTTTAGATCGACAAATATTGATTGTACTGTTGTCGAATATCTTTGTCTTCATATTAGTACTAATTTTTTACCTAAAGGTATAATAGTTCGTACAAAAAAGTATCATTTCCTTACAACCGGTGGTTGTGAGAACAATTGGGATCAATAGTATCAATATCAATAAATCAATCCATGATGAACACTTAGATAACTTTCATGGTCAGACTTTGCCTACTTTAAATGCTTAGTCTTTCTTTTATAATCAGTCAAGAAATATGATCAACTTAACATAACTATTAACTTATAAATATGATTAGTTTACACACTAGGTATAAATAAAAGAACCTGACATATATATGTAGGTACAAAGGTATTTAAAAAAGAAAAAAAAGATTAAGTCTAACAAAGAACATAAAACAAAAGAGATTCATTCCTCTATGATAAAAACAAGCATTTTTATAAGATATTTGATGCAAAATAATCAGACTCAATAGAATCGTAGGATATATAGTGATGACAAATGTCTGTGCACTCTACATAAGACCAGAGTCGACATCTTTCATTCCATAGTACCAATATTTCTCCAGGTCTACTTTTAGTGTACTTTCTAATACAGACGAGATTTAAAAAAATTTTCTTCATATCATCTTACTTCTTTCCTGTTATTGTTCCCTTGCTTTTACCTCTCAGCTTCATCTTCAACAATACTTTTATTTATCTGCTTAGCCTTCAATCGTCTCAATTATAATCGTAGGTATGTGTATAATAGGCTTCTTTCAGCGACTCTAACATGTGGGAGTCGCAGAGTGATAAATTCGGTCTATGGGGGGGTTGCAGTACCTCCCGCTTATCCTGGAGAAGAATCGCACTTCGTTTTCAGAAGTTTGGAGTAGTATGCAGCATTAATGATACGTTGGGTGCACAGGAAGTCGACGTACGGCACGCCCCGCCGGTCCCAGAACGTTACCCGCGGAACTGGTTGTCTTCGCCTTGACGGGCGCCCCTTCCTACTTTTTCTGTCTCGTCTGTAGTGAAGACTTGCGTTAAAAAATCGTCCCCCTACGGCCCGTATCGCGTCAACAAGTGGCGACAAACTTTCAACCGCGTAAACGGAGGCCTATTTAGAAGCAAAGGACAAATCGTACTACAAAAATGGTATCGAAAATTAGGAGGGTCGCTACAATCCCTGTATCACCCTTGAGTTACCTTGTATCACCTGTTAGTGTTAATAAAATCTAAATAGCTGCGGTTTATCTACAAGAAACAATCTCGTGCTCTTGCTGCAAGCTACTTGACCCAACCTAAACGGCAACTCGTGATGCTGCATTACTATCTCGTCGTACATCTCGAGAAAACTTCCGTAGCTCACCGCGTCTGTGTACGTATTCTTCACACACACAGATGCACACCCAAAAAAGAAAATACAATCAAAACATTTACATCTTCAGATAAAATATTTACGTTTTATCGATTGACCTTTTCAAATAAACGCGAAAAAATCAATCTGGCAGGGGTAAACATTCGTTTTAATTGCTTTCGAGAATCTGAATTCGATAACGCAAAGGTCACCCTGGCCTGCGCGCGTTCATCTAAAGGTCGCGTCGATGTTTGTTTTCGTGATTTATCTTTTTTTATTGGGAACCGACACGATTTAAGGCCGAGATCAAAGTGTCCGCGCCGGAGTTATTGCAGTAACCGTAAACAGAACATAAACCATCGTTTAAGTCTCGTTCGCTTCATCGACGAGTGGATACTACACACCAGTCCGTTTTACATAACTTTATTTTTTACGAGCTGGGAGCGAATTTACGGCCTCACTCCGGTTGTACCGTCGACGTTAGTCGCGAATAAGGTTGTCGGTTCTGCACGATGGGACACGGGATCTCTTGGCGGCCGCTCTCGATTATGTAAAGGTCTATTTTTAATAATCACGTTTCGTTTGTTTTTGTTTCTGTATTCCGTAATGCGTAAAACAAAAAAATTAGTGGATGATGATAAATTGTTTTAATACGTTGAAGAGTTGACACTTGCAGAAAATGGTAGTCTTGGGAAAAGTCGTTACCAGTTTTTCTAATAGATGTCGCTAGGCATAGGCAAGCTACCTCACCAACAACAGTCATAGACTTATACCTCTTTGAAAATGTCAAGTTTCGTGCCTGCAAAAGTGCATTTGTGCCACATATTACTTTTCTTATTAAGCCAAAAGAAAAATGCTGCTGAAAGTCATCGATTGCTGGTAGAAACTTACGGTTAGCAGCAATAGTTGGCCTTAAAAACACGCGAGGCGTGGTTTTGATGTGCAAGACAAAGAACGTTCTCTTCTTTCAGACCGATGAAGTATAAAGATGCGAAATTGCAAAAGTTATTCGACGAAGACCCAACCCAAACTCGAAGAACCCAAGAAACGATTAGCAACGGATTACGAGCAATGGGGAAAATCCGAAAGACGGGAAGGTGTATGCGACATGACCAGTTAGTAGTTAGTAGTTATCAGACCAGTGAATGAAAGGACCAGCTGAATATGACTGTAGGAAGAAGGCATACCGGATTGTAGCTTCTATTGGGCTTCTCTTGGTTCTTTTGCGATCCCAATAGTATGACGAAAATAAAACAGTCGAATAATATTTTTGTGGAATTATGTGAGTTACTTTGTAGACGAAAAAGTCGCAAGGAACTAAATTTCTATGGAAAGGCGATGAAAAAAATAACAGCTGTTATTATGGGCTAAGTGACGCATAACATTCAAATAAAATTCAACCATATTCATAATTTAACCCAGGGAAGGACCTAATAATAAAAATACAAATTTTACGTATATCGGAATTCTGTTTAACTTTCAGTATATTAATTTTATTATTTATGGTTTTATGAAGCGATTTATATGTATGTTGTTAATCACTATATTTTATTCACTATAATATGATGTGAATCGTCTTTGGACACCCCGATAGAGTATTTGTCTTTTAATTGGACGTAAATATAGTAATTAATTTAAAGTTCAAAACGTTTCCATAAATGTTAATGTGACATGCAATACGGAAGTGTTATGAAAGGACCATGACCTCATATTTACTTGCATCAATTTGTTCTAAAACAGTATTTATCCGACACAATAATATTTTTGCCATAATAATAAAAAAGACAATTTCCTAGACCGATTTCTTAGAAATATGATTATCTTTTCTATTACGTCTATTTAATAAACAAATTGTCTTTATGTCTGTATACATTAATTAGTAGGTTAAGTTCAGATAAATAGGTTAGTAAAAAGTTAGTAAAGAATGCTACAAGCTTCAACATCTGTATCAGCGAGTATAACGCTACTATATGCCAACAACAGATTGTTCAGGGAGTCTGTAGCATTATATTGAACGCTATTTCTGTTTTTAAAGTTTGACGAGTCATTTTGCACTCACATCTGTTAATGGAACCATAATAAGATGCCTGAGCAGGTTTAATAAATTTTAAGAAAACGTATTCAACTTAACAAACAAAACTGGCGAAACTGAGGGCTAGTCTAGACAGTCGAAAGCATAACAAAAAAACGACTATAATAAAAACGACTTCACATTATCCTTTTTTCAGTATAGAAACAAATATTGTAAGAGTTCTTCCAATATAACAGCCAAATCACATCATACATGGCATCCAATATATTGCCAAATGCAGTTTGTACAAATTTAAAATTCATTTTAAACTCTGAGGATATTTTTCCATCTCGTTCTACTGGTTAAAGTCTCCTAGTTACAAAGGAACAGAATTAATAAATTTCGAGTTGTGTTAGTACTGGTTGACCCTGTTGTCAAATGTCCACAAAATTCTTCGAAGCATTAGTGTAAAGTGTAAAAATAAGTAAAGGTTATAAACCGCAAAGCGTTATAAACCAAAAGTTATCAAAGTTGATGCGGCAACTTTGCAATGTGCTGGCGTCATACATGTTCATTCTATTTTCTTATTATAGTTTAAAACATCCAACAAAACATTATAATGGTCACTATCTTGATATTATATAAGATAATAGAAGGAATTTCCTGAATAGTTTTCACAAAATGACTATTTGAAGTTCTATTCGCTACATGACAAATAAATAAAACTTATTCGTGCTGAGAGTAGCATTTGGATGTATTAATAATTTGTTTAGTTTTCTGGATAGTAGTAAATGAAATTGGTTATTTCAGTTTAGAGAAATATAATCTATCTATCCTACCTGCTGTTTTGACCGTATATTACTATTGTATACTCAGACCTGTAGACAGTGGCGGTTCCTGATAAAAATTTTAAGGTGTTCTGCAATTTTGCAAAAAAACTTACCTATATTTTATAAATTAAGTACGTCCTACGTTCTTTTCTGTTCACAAACTTGCTAATTAACAATAATTTCGGAGACAAACTGTTTTTTCAATAGACAGCATGAAAGAGCTATTAAACGACCTTCAGCCATTGAATTTCAGAAATGACCGAAGACGAATCTGATGATGAGACGTTTTGATGTGCTTCAGTGTTGAGAAACACATTTCTGCCTTTCATGTTGTCATGGAAGTTGTTACGACAATTTCAAATAATTAACTGGTTTTCTTCAACGTGTCCCATAGATTCTTTGCTAGCAAAAAAATTAGAAGAGGTAGTGCACTATTTAATGTTCTAAAATTATTTCTTGAATAAATAGCTGACAGTTCAGTTCGCAATCCTTCTTTATCAAGTATGGGATAAAAGGAACATACGGAAGTGAATTTAACCTCAGGAAACTTACCGCAATAGTATTCAAAAAAAAACAACTGAAAATCCATTAATTTTTTAAATAAATGACTTCTTTAAATAAATACGGGTGTAACTTTTCCCTCTACTTGCACTAAATTTCTCAATAGGAATGGTTTACCTTTTCCTTTAAATTCCAACATTTTTGAAGGAGCTCGCAGAGCACGATCGCGTGGCCCAGATAAATAATAACAATAGCGACTACAGGTTATTCTACTGGTCCACGTTACTGCCATGGCTCGCACTTCCGTTGCACTTTTTTTATCATATGCTACAACAAGAATTCGCCGAATGCTAAGTGGGATTTGCTTTTTAGTAAGTAATAGAAAATATTTTAATATTGCAGTGAGATTACATAATTATTTCTTGGGAGCTTCTTTAGCCGCCACTGCCATAACATGTAGAGCGACTACATGTTAAATGAAAGAAAAATAAATAAATAAAACTAAATCCGTGGCCCTATTACATTTCCATTTAGGTACGTGAACGGAAAGTTGCGGCGCCAGCGCTAAAATTAATCCCTAAAAGTCCAGATTAATAGTTGTTTCATTTTTAGCCCGACCGATATACAAAAGAAAGCCTAACTCAAACTAAACTAAACTGTTAATTAATGTTGCATTAATGCCAGACCTTCTGTTACTGTCGTTACATTAAGCTTTCATAAGCACTTTCGGCGAAAGTATATAAATTATTCGTGAAGTTCTATCCCCCAAAAACTAATAAATTCAATAAAAACTTAGTTGCCTTTTTTTGCCTCTCTCCATCTCTCTCCACGGGGTGAAAACTTCGTCCGACAGTCGTTAAGTCAATCAGTCTTTGGAATTATCTCTGAATGGGCGCACCACTCTCGTACGTTCCTATTTATTAATGGGATACTCTTCATTTAACCACGAACTATTGTTAATGGACCTATCGATTTAGCACTTTTTGTTTTATCAGAAACTTATAAGTTTACCTAATCGATTATAAAAACATACGAACATATGGTCTATCTAAAGTTATTTTGTACATACGTCAACAAGATGTTTAATGTATTGCCTGCCGAAATTTGTAAATTCGTTTTAGAATCAGACAATATTTTCCTTTTTATTTTATTCTAACTAAAAAACAATATGTTGTATGGTAAGTACGAACGTGTAACCGAACTAACCAAGCCAAAGTCGTCCGGTTGTCAAACGTATGCAAAATTCTTCTAAACAACAGCGATAAAAGGTCATTAACCCGCAAACGTTATTTTGATGCTTTGCTTGTTTTGATAAATTTCAAATTGCTGCTTATTATTACCTTGATTGAAAATTTCGAAGTCGGACAGAACAGATTCCGTCTCTAATCAGTTATTTTGAACAGGAACGAGATAATGGGGACCCCCTTTTGGAAATAAAGTTCGTTAGAGAGGTAAGCATTTTTACTATTATATTAAATATTAATTTGCTGCGAATTTTATTGAAAATATTTTTCAGTTGTTGCAGTTGCACTCAATATTAGTATAGAGATAAAATATATGAAATGTATAAACACAGTGAGTAGTTCTTCAATAAAAACATAATTTAATACAATTATTTCAAAGTAAACAGTTGAAGGGCTGAAATGTATCGAGGATGTTTAATGGAACTTCTGGCTATTAATTTTAAAAGAATATAATTTTTAAAAGCATATAATAAAATGAAGGAAGACTTATTATTTCAATTTAAGTATTTAGATGAGACATGGGGTATTTCAGAATGGGACCAGTATACTCAGCGATCACTTACGGCAAGATAATAATAAAAATAGTGTTATGACAACACAAGTTGATCGAAAAAGGTAACCGTTGCAATAACAATTGATTAGGAATTAATAGTCATAACATTTATCAATAATTAATTGCAGATACTGTACTGTACTTCATACACCTCTACACAATGAGTGTATTGCTTTCCACATATCCAGTTCTTGCCTGTATATATACTATCTACTCATTTCAGAAACTAATTAGCACAATGGACCTGGTGGTAACATTAATTGTAGCACTTTTACTTTTCTAAAAGCACAATATAACCCAGTAGACTTACCACTGTATTTCAATGCCTTACAATATTGAATAACGATTTTCATTTCCGCAATTGTAACTGATTTATTGCCACCATAATCCATTTCCGGATTGGAATGCTCGTTCCAGGATGACAGGAGCGCTGTGCCTGCAAAGTCACTCAATTTGATTGAGTTATGCTCTCTGTTATGTTTGATGTGCATGAGCTCACTGCATTTTAAGCCTATACCTTGAATTTCCAATTCCTTCCGGTCGCAATTACCATACCATTGATTTTCTCAGCATATAAATCTCCCTTGGAATATTTCAAAATCAAAATTAGCCCAATCTATCCAGCCATTCTCAAGTTTTAGCGAGACTAACGAACAGAAATTTATTTACATATATAGCTGGGCATTGACTAAATATCTCATATCTACATAACGTATCGGAATCTACATAACAGATAGCAAAAAAATAAAGCTTTTGAATATTAAATCGATTAGGCCTGAATTAGGAAAATATGTAAATAATCTGAGAAAGGAAGTGTTACATAAAAGACGATGCTTTAGGAAAGGTCGAGGACCCTGCAGAATTCTCGCCGGTTTTTAAGAGGTTCCCAGAATATTTGCTCAACGCAAAAACATATTTAGTAGTGTTGGGAACTATCGACTGAAATCGATTATCGACTGTTTAGCAGTTGACTACTTTTTACTATCGACTGTTTCAGTCATGTACTTTTAGTTTACTATTTTCAGTTCCACGAGTTAAATTCCAGTGATTTTTAAGGTTCTGGCTCCGTCGTCCTAGCCTCGACCTTGACAAAAATGTACCCAATTTATGTTTATATAGATTTATTTGTAATATATATAGTTTTATTATGATTTTTTTTGGTAGTTTGCTTGTAAATAACAATATATTCTATATTAATAAAGCAGCATTTTGGAACGATATATTTCAAGATTGTTAATGTAATAGGGTAAAAAGATTAAAATTCTGAATGATAAATAGTAAAATACTTTTGACTGTTTTGTGATTACTCTCTCGATTTTTGTTAAAAAATATTTCCGTTCAATAATAAATTAAGCATTTACTTTATTTTAAAAAGTTCTAGTAGTTATTGTGCGATCATTTTTAATTATGTCATGGATTAGTTTTTTTTCTATGATTAGGTATATATTTAATTTTTATTTAGTATTTATGGTTATTGTACATCTTTAGTTTTTAGGTTTTGTTTAATTTCTATTGTATTGTTTATATTTATTATAGTATATTATTTAAAAATAACAATTAACGTATTAAAATATGATTCTATATAGTTTAAAATATTAATTGCATGTTTATAGCATAATTATGTTTTCCTTTCCTTTTATAAAGTTAGTACGTGGAGGAATATGTAAAACATATCAAACAAATAAAATTAAATGCTCCAAGCAATTATCTCCGTCCTTTCCTCTTTCAGAATTTATACAGGAAAGGGTTCGTACATGTTCGTCTGATATCACGAATTGAAAAAACAGTCGAACCGTGCATTTGACTGAAAATACTAATTACTAGTAGCAATAGCTAGTTTCTTGACCATCGACTGTTTCGATTTTTTTCTGTCGATAGTTCCCAATGCTAATATTTAGCAACCACTCTCATAAGATTTGTCTTCCGCGAATCGGCTAGAAAACTAGTTTTGTTTGTTTGTACAAAAGATTCGTTGACAAATTATTTTTTTATACCCATCTGTCGCATTAGTCACGATTCCAACGAGTAGGAACAATGATAGAGATAAACCAAGCTGTTTTCTTTTCTAGCTAACCTGCTTTAAGAACTAACGTAAATATTTAGTCATCTATGTTTTTTAGTATTTAGAAGGAACAGTCAGTCAGCTCGAAAAAAAACATGTAATAAATTGACATCACTTTTAGTCATCGGAAATGAATGAATGGAGATTCCGAATAAAATAAAGTGATGTTAACGTGGCAATGGCCAATATGGTTCAGATTAGAAATATGTCTATTATATTTACAAGATTAGTTTATAGAAACATTTAGAACTGTTTGCTTAAATGGATAAATAATGTCGCAAAACTTGACAATTTGTTATCAGTTATACCACACTGCCTCAACGTATAAATTCCTTTCATTTTATTCTGTTGTTTGTTGCTTCCACCGAGGCTTTTCCTCTCTTCTGAACAAACTACTTCTGCGACACATTCAGCACAGGTTGACTTAGATCTTCTTCTGATCTTTCTCCCCTCCGTTCTTGCTTCCAATGTCTTGCAAGTGGTGAGGTTTGATGTGTGAATTACTTTATACCCTTTATTTTAATTTGATTGATAATTTCTTTTTTTAAAGCAGTTGCTATTTAAAACACAGTACAAATTTAATAGTTTAGTATTAATAGCAACATAAAAATTACTACAATAAGATAATTACAATTGAATAGCAACAGATAATAGCAATTTAGCAATAATAGTTTAGCTTAAGTAGCCTCGAATGTATATAATATGTATTTAGCTATTTGAGGGATGTAAATCATCCCTTCATAGACAAAACATAGGATTTAAGTGGTGTAAAGATAACCCGCGAAGAGACCTAATGGAACCCAGACATTGATTTTAAAGTATTGAGATTTTTAAAAGCATGTAACAAAATTACGGAAGATTTGTTCTTTCAATTGTGTGTATCTAGACGAAACGTGGATTTTTACAAATGGAATATTGGACAACTCTTGTCAAGATGTTAATAAAAAGAGAGTCAAGACAACAAAGGTTGACACAATAACACTTTTAGTCTGGCCGAACTCCTATCAGACATATAGACGAAGAACTTGACAGATGGTGGAATCATGAACAAGTATTAGAGAGATCAGAAATTAATTAAGCAGTTCAGTTAATGACCCAGGAAGGTCTAGTGACTGAATGAACTTTTGGGTTGTAAATCTATGATCCTATGCTGACTACTATCAATATAAGGGTGATAAGAATGGAAACAATTAAAGGTGAGTATAATTAACAAGGGGTAACTGTTGAAAATCGTATAGTAAAGCTCTAAATATTTCTGGGAACATATATGTAGGTAATTGTTTAGAATCTACATGAACATTTGGCGTGTAGGAGGAGATAATGGATATTAACTGTTTTGCAGATATGGCAAGTGCATTGGGGAGAATGCAGTGACTTAATCTAATTTTATCAAGAAAATTATACACAGGTAGTAACAGAAATATAGTGATACCAGAAAGATTGACGAGAAATCCCAGAAGCGAAAGAAACAAAAAGTAAACATAAAATATTAAATATGTTCTCTAATGAAAATAAAATACATTGGTCTAGAAAAGAGTTCAATAAATATAATAAAATAACTCTAACCTACAAATTATTGTGGCTGTTTAACTAACTGTAGTTTAAGTACCTTGATAATATATGCATTAGATGTACTGTAATGTTAAAATAAACAATATTTAATAACATTTTAATGACGTAAGTTCATTGTTTTATTGGATAGACTATACAAACTTACTTCTGATGTATTATTTTCACATTTTATTATTTATGGTTACAAAAATAATTATAGAGTTAAATTGGATTAGGTACGTAATAATTTTGTGACCTCTAAATTTTCGAGTGTCACATATTACTGAGCGGTAAAAGCTGCAGCTGTCGTCGTGGCCTTTGCGAAACATAACAGAACAAGCACGTCGACGGATCTCGAATAACTAAGGTTTTGTCGTTTTGCCAGATAAATGAATAGTTACCACCTGTATAGCTCGGCGAAAGTTTACATTTTTTCCAACGATAAAAATTAACATCTGCGTTTATTTCTGCATCGTAAAAACTATTTCGGTACCTACGCGCAGAACGGTTGCCAACCGAAATAAACTTTATTTTCATTGTTGGTCGTGGTTAGCTTACCTAGTGACCTACAAAATAAAATATTTTCCGTGCAGATTTTATTGTAGTTTTATTCCATAGCGTTGTCCTTTTCCGACGCGGCGATCGGTCTTTCCATGAAACGGTGGAGTTACACTTTATTGGCGCGTGATTCGACGATGGCTCACGGTCCACACAATGTAATCAAAATCTTGCCCGACGTATATTAGCTATTACGCTGCATTATAATGGTTAAAATTACATCGAAATTGGTTTAGTTCCATTTACATTTTAAGTTATTTTTGGTGGAGGTTTATATTTCTTGAAAAAAAATCGATATTTTTCCGTATTAAAAAAAAAGATATTTCTTAAACACTATAAAAAATCTTTAATTATTTTTAATAAATTTTTGAAATTGGTTTTACACAATTTCGTACTTAATTATAATGGTCGGTTAAAGATATCGATATTTTTCCTAGTCATTGCAAAGAATATTCACTATATTTTAAGAAATATCGACGATCATACTTTTCTCAGCGGCCGACATCCCTTTGTCGAATTTCGAAGTACAGTTCTTGAAATTAGTTCGAGAACTGTAGGTTAGATTTCTCTTGAATTATTACAATAGTGCTCATGCGCATTTTTTTTAAACCAGCTAGCCAGATTTCACACTTACGAGAGTTATGGTTATGAAGTATGTTTTAGGTTAGTTTTTTGTTTACAAAAGTATGGTTTAATACTTAACAGTTAAAGTAGTTCCTTAGAGAGGAATCCTAGAATATCAGTTGTGAAACTATTCGTTAGAGATCATCTAATATGAAAGTATAAAAATGAATTTTGGATATTGAATGACCAAATGCTAATAACTATCAAGACAGAATAATTTTCAGTGCCCATAAAAAAACAAAACTTGCAAAAAATAAGTATATAATCCATACTAATTGAAATGTTGATGAAATTCAGGAAAAAATAACAAAACACTAGTTTTTTAATTGGTAACAAAGAAATTAAGAAATTATAGTGAATAAATTGAATCCATAAATATAAAACTGGACGATAGTCTGTGAAATAAAAAGCTGATAAATAACAGGTCAAGTGAAAAGTAATTTTTTGGTACAATTAGTTTTTGTATTCAACATAATTCCCTTCAAGGGTGATACACTGATTATAGCGACCCTCCAACTGTTCGATACCATTTTTGTTGTACGATTTGTCATTTGCTTCAAAATAGGCCTCAGTTTCGGCGATCACCTCTTCATTCGACGAAAATTTCTTCTCAGCGAGCATTCTCTTGAGATCTGAGAACAGGAAATTGCTCTGAGCCAGATCTGGAGAATACGGTGGATGTGGAAGCAATTCGAAGCCCAATTCATGGATTTTTTCCATCGTTTTCACTGACTTGTGACACGGTGCATTGCCTTGGTGAAGCCGCACTTTCTTTTTCTTCAAATGCGGCCGTTTATCGGCGATTTCGTCCTTTAAATGGTACAATAATGCTATGTAATAATCACTGTTGTTGGTCCTTCCTTTTTCAAGGTAGTCAATCAAAATTATTCCAGGCGCATCTAAAAATACAGGCGCCATAACCTTGCAAGCTGACTGTTGCGTTTTTCCACGCTTTGGAGCGGGTTCGTCGTGTGCAGTCCACTCGGGTGGCTGTCAATTGGACATCGGACTGAAACAATGGAGCCATGTTTCATCCATTGTCACATATCGACGCAAACACTCGGGTTTATTATGCTTGATCATCTCCAAACACTGCTCCGAATCATCAACTCGTTTTTTTGCTCAAAAATGAGTTCGCGCGGCACGGACTTTGCATAGAGTTTTCTCAAACTCAAATATTCGTGAATGATATAAGGTACACATTCAGCTGATATCTTTAGAGTCTCTACCATTTCATTCTATTTCAATTTACGGTTATTAAAAATCATTTTGTGGATTTTTTTAATGTTTTCATCGGTGACAACCTCTTTTGGGCGTCCACTGCGTTCACCGTCTTCGGTGCTCTTTTCACCTCGACTAAACCTTGCATACCAACCCTTGATGGTTGATCTTCCTGGGGCAGTGTCCGGAAACTCGGCATCAAGCCAAGTTTTTGTTTCAACTGTATTGTTCCCTTCAAAAAGCAATATTTTATCAACATATCAGCAAATTCCTTTTTATCAATTTTTTTTCACAATAACAAAAATGCTTCACTCAAAATGGTATAATTCACAAGTTAATGATCCCACAGCTGCCAAATATTATGCACGCATCTTTTGAGGGTTAGGACTAACTAAAAAATATATGGATTTAATTCTAGTAACCCCATCTATGTGTCAGGCCGGGGACCTTTCAATCGACCTGTTATATCACTTAATGTATTTTAAGTGAGAGAGAAAAGTGAATTTTTAAAACGTAAAGAAACGGGAAAATACCCTAAAAAGACCACCCAAAATCGTAGTGTAACATTAATAAACGTTCTTTGCCCCCAAAGGAATGCAACTCAATACAAGATCTTTAATCTCGCCAACATCTAACAACAACATTAATTTCCTCTCGACAGTTAACATTAATTACGAAACGTACAGGCTATTTGCAAATTAAACGAGATTCGTTGTTTTTAATATTCTCAACGTGCATTGTTAATAGTTATTGTTATCTTTGCATATGTAATGAAATGCGCGCCTACTATTAATAAGTCGTGCCATTTCATTCATCAAAAAAGAATCCGTTCATAAAAACATTCGTCAAGTGGAAGTTGGAGAATAAATTTCATTATCACTCCTTACCAGTTTCAATTAGCATTAAAAGACGCTTTAAATTTTAAAAAAATGTTACTCTTAATGGTAGTAATTTTCCCAATGGGCAATAATTATTTCTTATGGTATATATAGAAAAAACACCTCATTAAGTAATAATATTTTATTCGAAATCTTGCTCTAATATCTATATATAGTTAATCCAATAAGACAGTCAATGCACGTCATCAAATGCAATGTTGCCCCTCCATTAAGTTTTCGTTTATTTTGACTGCGACAGCAAAATACAAATGTAAATAAAATAATGAAACAAAATAACGTTATAAAATATATTTCATTTTAACATTATAATACATCTAAAGTAAAACTAAAGTTAACTAAACAGCCACAATAGTTTGTAGGTTAGAGTTATTTTATTATATTTACATTGACACATGACTACGGTGTCGACCAGTACAAATCGCATTTAATTCACCGATTTGCTTTACATGTTCGAACGCATCAGACTTGATTCTGTCTGGAATCTGACATGACAGATTATGACTGTCTGTCTTCTGTGTCGTTAGTTCTTGTTTGCTATATCTTCAAATTTCTGCAATTAATAAATAAAATAAAACCATTAATTTTTGTATAAAGTAAGTGTTTTTTCAGATGCAACTAAAATATAGTTTGGAGGTTTTTTTTTGCTTAAACTTTATTTCGGCAGTATTTTTGAAATATAGAAATTTAGAGGTAAAATGACATTACCAGCTTATTAAGCGTCAGATTTTACATAAGTGGTGATATTTTCATCGAGGTATCTTTGATTGAACTAGAATTATAATGAAAAGTCTGAAAATGGGCAAAAATCGCAATTTTTCCTGAGTATATATATGGAAAAAGTGAGAAAAAAATTTGGTCTCCAAATTAACTCAAAATTCTGTATTTTATCAATATTGAAGCGAGAAAAACGTAGAAAGTGTTATTTTTCATGTAAAGTGAATTGTCTTTTAGTTATAGATAAAAATATTATTTCAAAAACTTTCAGTAGAAAAGCCATTTTACATACAAAAACACTAATGTAGTTAATGATTTTAAATTTATGCTTAAATGTACACTACTATCTTGTTACGCATATATTTCTGTGTAACTAGTTTTATTTTGATAATAGTATCTTGGTTTATAAGACAGTTATATAAAAAAAACACTTAAACAAATTAAAGTCACAAATTTAAAGAGAAACGATATTTTTGTCATACTTTCAAAAACTGTTAAATATATAAAGGAAATAATTATACCATCTTATTCAGCATTAAATTTTAAAGAAATTGTGATATTTTCATTCACATATCATAGTTTTATCCAGAGTTATATGAGAATATCTAATATTGTTCTATTGGAAATGCACTGTCTTCTGTGTCGTTAGCTGTTGTTTGTTATATCTTCAAATTTCTGCAACTAATAAATATAATTTTCTTTAAACTATCTATATGTTCAAAAATATTAACAGTTTATTCAATGTATTTTGACGATATAAAGGAAAAACATGCCTTTTTACGATTCTATATTAAGAAAAAAGTGTCTAAAAAATTTTTGTCTCCAATTGCAGTGAAACATTCACATTATACGTAAATAGCGGTGAAAAAAATGATAAAACCATTAATTTTTGTATAAAGTAAGTGTTTTTTCAGATGCAACTAAAATATAGGTTGGAGGCTTTTTTTTGCTTAAACTTTATTTCGGCAGTATTTTTGAAATATAGAAATTTAGAGGTAAAATGATATTACCAGCTTATTAAGCGTCAGATTTTACATAAGTGGTGATATTTTCATCGCGGTATCTTCGATTGAACCAGAATTATAATGAAAAGTCTGAAAATGGGCAAAAATCGCAATTTTTCCTGAGTATATATATGGAAAAAGTGAGAAAAAAATTTAGGTCTGCAAATTAACTCAAAATTCAGTATTTTATCAATATTGAAGCGAGAAAAACGTAGAAAGTGTTATTTTTCATGTAAAGTGAATTGTCTTTTAGTTATAGATAAAAATATTATTTCAAAAACTTTCAGTAGAAAAGCCATTTTACATACAAAAACACTAATGTAGTTAATGATTTTAAATTTATGCTTAAATGTATACTACTATCTTGTTACGCATATATTTCTGTGTAACTAGTGCTATTTTGATAGTAGTATCTTGGTTTATAGGAGAGTTATATGAAAAACACTTAAACAAATATTTAGTCAGAAATTTAAGGAGAAACGATATTTTTGTCATACTTTCAAAAACTGTTAAATATATAAAGGAAATAATTATACCATCTTATTCAGCATTAAATTTTAAAGAAATTGTGATATTTTCATTCACATATCATAGTTTTATCCAGAGTTATATGGGAATATCTAATATTGTTCTATTGGAAATGCACTGTCTTCTGTGTCGTTAGTTGTTGTTTGCTATATCTTCAAATTTCTGTAATTAATAAATATAATTTTCTTTAAACTATCTATGTGTTCGAAAATATTAACAGTTTATTCAATGTATTTTGACGATATAAAGGAAAAACATGCCTTTTTACGATTCTATATTAAGAAAAAAGTGTCTAAAAAATGTTGGTCTCCAATTGCAGTGAAACATTCACATTATACGTAAATAGCGGTGAAAAAAATGATAAAACCATTAATTTTTGTATAAAGTAAGTGTTTTTTCAGATGCAACTAAAATATAGCTTAGAGGTTTTTTTTTGCTTAAACTTTATTTCGGCAGTATTTTTGAAATATAGAAATTTAGAGGTAAAATGATATTACCAGCTTATTAAGCGTCAGATTTTACATAAGTGGTGATATTTTCATCGAGGTATCTTTGATTGAACCAGAATTATAATGAAAAGTCTGAAAATGGGCAAAAATCGCAATTTTTCCTGAGTATATATATGGAAAAAGTAAGAAAAAAATTTAGGTCTCCAAATAAACTCAAAATTCAGTATTTTATCAATATTGAAGCGAGAAAAACGTAGAAAGTGTTATTTTTCATGTAAAGTGAATTGTCTTTTAGTTATAGATAAAAATATTATTTCAAAAACTTTCAGTAGAAAAGCCATTTTACATACAAAAACACTAATGTAGTTAATGATTTTAAATTTATGCTTAAATGTATACTACTATCTTGTTACGCATGTATTTCTGTGTAACTAGTGTTATTTTGATAGTAGTATCTTGGTTTATAGGAGAGTTATATGAAAAACACTTAAACAAATATTTAGTCAGAAATTTAAGGAGAAACGATATTTTTGTCATACTTTCAAAAACTGTTAAATATATAAAGGAAATAATTATACCATCTTATTCAGCATTAAATTTTAAAGAAATTGTGATATTTTCATTCACATATCATAGTTTTATCCAGAGTTATATGAGAATATCCAATAATGTCCTATTGACAATGCACTGTCTTCTGTGTCGTTGGCTGTTATTTGTGATATCTTCAAATTTCTGTAATTAATAAATATAACTTTCTATTAAACTATCTATATGTTCAAAAATATTAACAGTTTATTCAATGTATTTTGACGATATAAAGGAAAAATATGCCTTTTTACGATTTCATATTAAGAAAAAAGTGTCTAAAAAATGCTGGTCCCCAATTGCACTGAAACATTCACATTATACGTAAATAGCGGTGAAAAAAATGATAAAACCATTAATTTTTGTATAAAGTAAGTGGTTTTTCATATGCAACTAAAATATAGCTAAGAGGTTTTATTTGCTTAAACTTTATTTCGGCAGTATTTTTGAAATATAGAAATTTAGAGGTAAAATGATATTACCAGCTTATTAAGCGTCAGATTTCACATAAGTGGTGATATTTTCATAGAGGTATCTTTGATTAAACCAGAGTTATAACGAAAAGTCTGAAAATGGGCAAAAATCGCAATTTTTCCTGAGTATATATATGGAAAAAGTGAGAAAAAAATTTAGGTCTCCAAATTAACTCAAAATTCAGTATTTTATCAATATTGAAGCGAGAAAAACGTAGAAAGTGTTATTTTTCATGTAAAGTGAATTGTCTTTTAGTTATAGATAAAAATATTATTTCAAAAACTTTCAGTAGAAAAGCCATTTTACATACAAAAACACTAATGTAGTTAATGATTTTAAATTTATGCTTAAATTTATACTACTATCTTGTTACGCATATATTTCTGTGTAACTAGTGTTATTTTGATAAAAGTATCTTGATTTATAGGAGAGTTATAAGAAAAACACTTAAACAAAGATTTAGTCATAAATTTAAGGAGAAACGATATTTTTGTCATACTTTCAAAAACCGTTAAATATATAAAAGAAATAATTAAACCATCTTATTGAGCATTAAATTCAAAATAAATTGTGATATTTTCATTCACATATCATGGTTTTATCCAGGGTTATATGAGAATATCCAATATTCTCCTATTGGCAATGCACTGTCTTCTGTGTCGTTAGTTGTTGTTTGCTATATCTTCAAATTTCTGCAATTAATAAATATAATTTTCTTTAAACTATCTATGTGTTCGAAAATATTAACAGTTTATTCAATGTATTTTGACGATATGAAGGAAAAACATGCCTTTTTACGATTCTATATTAAGAAAAAGTGTCTAAAAAATTTTGGTCTCCAATTGCAGTGAAACATTAACATTATACGTAAATAGCGGTGAAAAAAATGATAAAACCATTATTTTTTGTATAAAGTAAGTGGTTTTTCAGATGCAACTAAAAATATAGCATAGAGGTTTTTTTTGCTTAAACTTTATTTCGGCAGTATTTTTGAAATATAGAAATTTAGAGGTAAAATGACATTACCAGCTTATTAAGCGTCAGATTTTACATAAGTGGTGATATTTTCATAGAGGTATCTTTGATTGAACCAGAATTATAATGAAAAGTCTGAAAATGGGCAAAAATCGCAATTTTTCCTGAGTATATATATGGAAAAAGCGAGAAAAAAATTTAGGTCTCCAAATTAACTCAAAATTCTGTATTTTATCAATATTGAAGCGAGAAAAACGTAGAAAGTGTTATTTTTCATGTAAAGTGAATTGTCTTTTAGTTATAGATAAAAATATTATTTCAAAAACTTTCAGTAGAAAAGCCATTTTACATACAAAAACACTAATGTAGTTAATGATTTTAAATTTATGCTTAAATTTATACTACTATCTTGTTACGCATATATTTCTGTGTAACTAGTGTTATTTTGATAATAGTATCTTGGTTTATAAGACAGTTATATAAAAAACACTTAAACAAATATTTAGTCACAAATTTAAAGAGAAACGATATTTTTGTCATACTTTCAAAAACTCTTAAATATATAAAGGAAATAATTATACCATCTTATTGAGCATTAAATTTTAAAGAAATTGTGATATTTTCATTCACATATCATGGTTTTATCCAGAGTTATATGAGAATATCCAATATTGTTCTATTGGAAATGCACTGTCTTCCGTGTCGTTAGTTGTTGTTTGCTATATCTTCAAATTTCTGCAATTAATAAATATAATTTTCTTTAAACTATCTATGTGTTCGAAAATATTAACAGTTTATTCAATGTATTTTGACGATATAAAGGAAAAACATGCCTTTTTACGATTCTATATTAAGAAAAAAGTGTCTAAAAAATGTTGGTCTCCAATTGCAGTGAAACATTCACATTATACGTAAATAGCGGTGAAAAAAATGATAAAACCATTAATTTTTATATAAAGTAAGTGGTTTTTCAGATGCAACTAAAATATAACTAAGAGGTTTTTTTTTGCTTAAACTTTATTTCGGCAGTATTTTTGAAATATTGAAATTTAGAGGTAAAATGATACTACCAGCTTATTAAGCGTCAGATTTTACATAAGTGGTGATATTTTTATCGAGGTATCTTTGATTGAATCAGAATTATAATGAAAAGTCTGAAAATGGGCAAAAATCGCAATTTTTCCTGAGTATATATATGGAAAAAGTGAGAAAAAATTTAGGTCTGCAAATTAACTCAAAATTCAGTATTTTATCAATATTGAAGCGAGAAAAACGTAGAAAGTGTTATTTTTCATGTAAAGTGAATTGTCTTTTAGTTATAGATAAAAATATTATTTCAAAAACTTTCAGTAGAAAAGCCATTTTACATACAAAAACACTAATATAGTTAATGATTTTAAATTTATGCTTAAATGTATACTACTATCTTGTTACGCATATATTTCTGTGTAACTAGTGTTATTTTGATAATAGTATCTTGGTTTATATGACAGTTATATAAAAAACACTTAAACAAATTAAAGTCACCAATTTAAAGAGAAACGATATTTTTGTCATACTTTCAAAAACTGTTAAATATATAAAGGAAATAATTATACCATCTTATTGAGCATTAAATTTTAAAGAAATTGTGATATTTTCATTCACATATCATAGTTTTATCCAGAGTTATATGAGAATATCCAATATTGTCCTATTGGAAATGCACTGTCTTCTGTGTCGTTAGTTGTTGTTTGTTATATCTTCAAATTTCTGCAATTAATAAATATAATTTTCTTTAAACTATCTATATGTTCAAAAATATTAACAGTTTATTCAATGTATTTTGACGATATAAAGGAAAAACATGCCTTTTTACGATTCTATATTAAGAAAAAAGTGTCTAAAAAATGTTGGTCTCCAATTGCAGTGAAACATTCACATTATACGTAAATAGCGGTGAAAAAAATGATAAAACCATTAATTTTTGTATAAAGTAAGTGGTTTTTCAGATGCAACTAAAAATATAGCTTAGAGGTTTTTTTTGCTTAAACTTTATTTCGGCAGTATTTTTGAAATATAGAAATTTAGAGGTAAAATGACATTACCAGCTTATTAAGCGTTAGATTTTACATAAGTGGTGATATTTTCATCGAGGTATCTTAGGTTGAACCAGAATTATAATGAAAAGTCTGAAAATGGGCAAAAATCGCAATTTTTCCTGAGTATATATATGGAAAAAGTGAGAAAAAAATTTAGGTCTCCAAATTAACTCAAAATTCAGTATTTTATCAATATTGAAGCGAGAAAAACGTAGAGTGTTATTTTTCATGTAAGGTGAATTGTCTTTTCGTTATACACTTCGAGTCACATTCTTTATGGCTTCTAAGGGGATATCGCGCTGAATTAGTTTGTCGGAGACGTAATATGGGGCATGGACGATGACTCGCAACACTTTATTCGGGAATATCTGGAGGATATCTATTTTAGATTTGCTAGTGGTACCCCACAGTTTACTACCATAGGTCCAAATGGAAAAAAAGTATTGACTTATACAGCAAAACTTTGTTATCTAAGTATAATTGAGATTTACGCCCTATCAGCCAATACAATTGGTTTAGTTTAAGCCCAAGCTGTTTGCGTTTTGTCACTATATGTTTTTTCCATGTTAAGCGCCGATCAAAATGCATTCCCAGGTATTTAATGTTGTCTGTTTGCGGGAGTTTATAAGTGTATTCGTCACCCTGTTTCACAATAATATGTCTGTCTGTGAGGTATGATTTGAGTAGTTGAAAGTGCGTATGGGGCAAAAGCTTTTTCAATATTAATTAGTTGGCGTTAAGTTTTTTAAATATTTATGAATTCCTTGATTTTGTTCGTTATTTATTAGCTCTTTCAGCTCTTTTGTTGCCTGGTTGAATTTTCTCTTGTTTTCTTCTGTTCTTATTTGTTGCCATGTCTTTCGCAGTTTTCTCTTTTCAGCAGTTTTTTTGTTTAATTGTGGATGATATATAATTAAACTCTTGATATGTCGCGTTATTAGGAGTTGCGTGCCATGCTGCTTCTTGTATATTTATTTTAATAAATTTATTGCTGCTATTTCTGCATCTCTTTCAGTTAAGAGAGGTAAATTTAGAGATATTAGACTGTCTAGTTTATCTCTAAATAATGACCAGTTGCTTTTAGAGATATGCAAAGAAGGTCTGTTTGTCTTGTTTTGTTGATAATAGCCCAAAATATAAATCGATACCAGCACATCGATATTAAAAAAAGGACGTGAATAAATATTAAAAGTGACGTTGACATAAAAAAATGAAATACGCTCGTGGCCCCTGCCACCAATACAACCTCGAAAAAACTCATAAGACAAGGTGTAAGGCAGGCCGCAAAGAAGGCAGAGCGATATTTACGACGATTTTCGGGTCTAAATTAGAGCGGGAAAGAATCTAAATAACGCCTTCGGAAAAGGTAAGCCATTATACTCACGGCTTTTATGGGAAACGTTAAATCGTTTTTTGTTATACGGGGCACTTAAGGGCCTATACGGCCGCCTTTCGCGACGGATGGCCTGGGAGATTTCGCTTTCATAAAAAATAAAACCGTATTGAGCCGAATGGATACGGGCGGTAAAATATGGACGGGATTATCGGGAGACACCGAAATGTTTATGCTAATTTTTGAATAGGATATTACACCGCACGCGATCTGATTCAACTTTTACTGTTATTGCTAACTAGGTGCTCCGGAGACATGACTTAGGACTAACTTGAAGTTAAACGTCTCTGTCAAGGACACTGAATGATGAAACAGGTCCCCGTACATATCCTAATAATTCTTCCTACTTTAAGAAGAAGGAATTTATTGAGAAAATATGATATAACATGTATATAGATATGAGGGTAGGTGACTATTAACAGGAACTAACGGGAGTATTTATAATTTATTCGAGTGATTAACAATTTACAGTTGACAAAATAGCTACTCGAAGAAATCCGGAAAAAGAAGATCGTCGAGTATCTGTGTCGGGTTGTTTATAGGTCAAGCTTCATCCTCGGGTCCTTGACTGAGGGCGGCACTTGGGTGTTTTTTCTTTTAGTGTTGGAAACTCCATACTATTTGCAAAGGCAAATTCTGATTTTCGTTTGTCGTTATTTGTTCTATGAAGGCTCAGATATATTAATTGGAATTTCACAGGGTATTGCCTTGGGACTACTCCTGTATCTGATCTATACTGCTGATATCCTAAGACTAGAGACTGGAAAATACAGCTTAATATCTCCAAATCTGTCCATGCTATCGCGTGACGGATGCCTGATTCCTCAGCAGAATCAGCTAAATACCTGGCTATACATCTCGACGGTAGGTTAAATTTTAAACATCATGTTAGACAAGAAGCAGACCAGATTAGGCTCAAATTCAAGCAACTGTACTGTTTAGTGGGAAAATACTCTGAAGAGATTGAATTATCAGTCATAAAGTCAATTTGAACCTATGGGGTGCAAATATGTGGTTACAAAATACATCAAACCAACTAGTCATCCAACGATGACCTCGAAATCAAATGGATATACGAAGTTATCCAAAATTTCAGCCTACAACATGAAATAAGGTTGCTAAATCACAGAAACATAATTTAGAAATTATATTAGAACGGGTTAAGATAAAATACTGAAATGTTGAAAAAAGTTGGTCAAAAACTTATTAAATTAATAGTGGAAATTTAAAACAAAGTAACAGAAAGACGAAAAAATCTTACAAGATTGACAAATAGCAATATTTCGATACATAAAAAAGGAGATAAAAACACTGTAATAACTCTGTGGTCCACAGCCATGAAGACATATGAGCAATTTATAAAAAATCATCTAAAATCAGTAGTAAATAAGTCGAAGAAGTATACAAGATCATATATTTAGTATACGACAAGTAGTAGAAACATTTTAATCAACAGATATATCAGAAGAAAGAGGTAAATATTCAGATTTATCCTGAATCAATGCCATCATTGTAGACAACATGAAATAAAAAAACCTGTTTATAATATTAATGATTGAAATAATAAAGAAACGTCAATTAGACAACTAAGGCGTAGAGGGTATAAACACCTTTTGCAGATATTGTAATAATGACAATTGATACGCCAGAACATCCACTGAAAATCTAATATAGATCGAATATGATAGTAAGATAATATGTAATAATAATGAATAAAAGCAAAATGAAAATAATAGTGATGGCAGAGACAGAAGTAATCAATATTTAAATTACTGTAAAAATATAACATGTTTAAGTACCTGGGTGTAGAGGTCTAAGGTAACGGAAGCCGGAGGAAAACTATGAAGCATCATCAAATATTGTTCACTCCTCTCTTTCCAAACTAATTTAACGCTAGTAAATATTTTCACTAATTAAAAACTTCAAAAAATGTTTTACTATCATTAATATTGTATTGATTGCATCCCGTATATCGATTTAATTTCATTTTAACGACTTTACAGTCGTGTGCGTGGTTGTGGTTCTCGTCTCATACTCTATTCACTAAAAATATCAATGAAAACAGTAGAAATGAAAGTAATTAACAAGTTCAAGTTCAATATCATATCGGCTTGATAAAATATTACGCATTCAACCGCATTGTTGTTTTATTATCGCATATTGTTACGCAAGAAATTCCATGTTATATATAAAATATGATTTTTTCTCTCTAAATATAACTTAAGAGGCTGATGGTACTTAATAAAAAAACCATTAATACATTTTTGAATTATGAGTTCGGTTTAAAATGCCGAACTTAAAATGCATAAAAACAAGAGTGCGTAGGTAACGTTGTGGTAAACAAATGCCAACATTTCTTGTTGACGCGTGAAGTCAATTACGGATTCCAGTGGGCTTACCCATTATGAATGTGTGTTTCCAGATCGAACAGTTAATTCAACAGTTTTGATAACTTCAGTGTAATGGTGCATTTCGACCCACACGCCAATGGTATGTTCGTTTATTGGTTTCCATTTAAGTAGGTAACAGTTACGGTACTTAAATTATTTGACAATGGCAAATATCGTACCATTTATGGCAGGAAATATGCAAATTTGAAATAGTTTTGAAAAAAAATACGTCACATATTAACGAATCATTATAGAGGACTGAAATTTGAAAAAAGTTTACATTGTTAAACACTTGTATTGTTATGTACTGATGACCCATTCTTGTAAATTCAATTTATTGTTTCAGATCAGTTTACACAACATCATATTAGTCCTGAGATTTTGTCCTTGACAATTGGTGTAGTTGGCGACATTTTTTGTTCATAAATAAAGATTAGCCAATTATTTCAGTTTTTATTGCGCAATTAACAATTTCTTTAAAAAAAGATTCGTTAATCTGAGGGAAGTTTTTTATTAATTATATCTTACGTTAGATATGCTTAGTACAATCTTAATTTACAAATTAATTCATTACTACTGTTCTGTTGTACTTACATTAATACCCAGGCAAAGCGAATGTGGGATAAATACATCCGTATATTTTTAAAATCAAAATAAAACTAATCTACTTAAGGTAAAGTAAAAAATACACTTATACACTAAACTAGTTCATGTGGTTTGGTTCGTGTCAATCTTCTGATTTCCTCTGTGTTGTCCAGTAGCTATATTGCTTCCACATTGCTGCGATTTAGCAACCTTATTTCATGTTTTAGGGCGAAATCTTGGATCACTTCGTGTATCCATTTGATTCCGACGTCATCATGCAGCTCTTCGTTGGTTACGCAGCGATAATCGTAGAACTTTGTTTTGGGTGGCTCGGACCACTAGTTGGTTCGATGTTTTAGAACCCTATATTCGCACCCCATAGGTTCAAATAGGCTTTATGATTGACAATCCTGAGGGAAATGAAAATATGGATGTAACCGTAGTAAAAATCTAAATTTTGTTATAGTGTTATAGTTATTTACTTTAATATGACAGAAGAAAGTATAGACAAGGCTCACGCCAAATTTCAAACAAATCGGTTGAGTAAAATTTGAGATATCATTTCAACCGTCTTCAAATAAGTAGTTTCGAGAGAAGCGCATTTAAAATTTCGTTATTAGGTATATCACCGAAAATAATTTAAATTTTGGGGGTATATTTCTAAAAGGTTAATCGATTTTATCAAATTTCTTGACTAGAGTGCCCTCTTAATAAACCATCAAAAGATCCTGACTCCTAACATATAATGAGTCATATGTACAATCATATATCAAATTTTATAGTCAACTTTTGACAGTCTAGAACCGCCATTAAAATATTTATAAATAATAATTATAGAGCAGATATTTCAGCAGTATATTTCATATAACTTTTCTGAATTATTAGGGTTATTATACATTTTGTATCATTAGATCTTAATTTTAGATGAAATAACAATGATTTATTGTTTTTATATAATAGTCCTGTCTTTTCCAGTTCACATATCCATAATATTTTTTACAGGCATATTAATTCTTTCATAAATAAATATCAGAAATGAATATAGGATACAAGAATATAAAAAAATAAAAGGAGCTTTTATTGATGATGTGTTGATAATAACAGACAGTCTAACCCTCTTACAGAAGGCCCTAAATAAAAGGTAAGCTATGGCCATACGAGTGATAGAAGAAATAAGAATAGGACAGACTTAGGAAACCGAAAGCAGCTGAAGTCAGCAGTGGGAAATTAGTTTAACAACAATATTAAAATGAAAGTATATAAACGATATATCACAAAAATAAGAAAAAACGTCAATATAGAACTATTAGAAGTGTATATAGAAAGAAGATAACTTAGTTGATGGGGTCATTTACCCTCGTATAGAAGAGATAAGGCAGGACAAAAGTCTGTGTCTGTTAAGAGTATAAGAGAAAAAAGATCAAAGCTACATATATTGACCAAATCATTATGCTATATTGTGATCACATACTATATACCTTGCCTAACAGATTTAATTAACTGAATCGAGGTATATTATTGTACGGACCAAGTGAATTTTAATGTATCGTAAGATCTTCAATGTCATGTCAATCAAAATACTCTTGCTTTAACACAAAATGCAAAGAATGCGATGGTCAAATTTAAATGTATAAACGGTGGAATCGATTTCAAAGTAATGTTTATTCATTACTACACGACATATGGAACCTCCTTATTCCATCTTGTTTATATAAAGTTAAGTCTTATGAAACCAAAATATATTTCACTTTCAAAACGTCTTCAATATAATAGTATTTCTCTTACTTTCCAAACTAATTCTATTTTTTCTATATAAATTTTTGATTTATTATTACTGTTAGTACTTCCACAATCCACAAGTATTTTTATGTTTATATTATATATAAATACATGGCAGGTATAAAATCAATTCATTAAGTAATATCCTGTACAAAATACTATTTTAATCAAATTCAAGAGTTTCAACTGGTGAATGATTTTTTTTTGTAATGCAATATTTATTATTTATTTATATTTATTTATTTGCCTAAATATTACCAGTAAATTTAGCAAATATTCTTCGTTTTGTTTCTGCAATCTACAGATATTTACTAGTTTTTTTATTACTCTTGGTAGTTTCACAATCTGTCCGGAGGGCAATAAGTATTTATTATGTTCATATAATATATACATAGCATGTAGAAAATCAATTCAATAAGTGATATCCTATACAAAATACTATTTTAATCAATTAGTCTTATATTAAAGCTTATTCTAAAGTCTATATATGTACAATAATGAAAGCGGACGGTGTTAGACGTTTTAGTCTACGCACTTCACTGTCACTTCGCATATTTAGCGGTTTAGCGAGTTCAGTGGGATTGACAGACACTCTGTCGAAGAACACCATGTTAGACAAAACGCAAAAGGTATTAGAAGCAAAATAAAACAACTATACTGGTTAGTCGGAAGATACTCTCAACTTGATTTAAAATCAAAAAGGTTGATTTATAAGACAATTATAAAGCCAATTTGGACCTATGGGGTTGCACAAAAAATTCAAATCCACTAGTCATCCAACGCTGTCAGAACAAGGCTCTTGGATTGATTGCCAATGCTTATCGCTACGTAACCAACGAAGAACTGCACCTCCGTGATTCCGAAATCCAAACTGGAAATGTGATATTTCTATAAAAAGTTTAATACGTTTCAACAGCCGATTCTCAAATAGTTTTAGTACAGTCATTGTTAATAGGTGATACTCTAATATAGGTTTTTTAAATCTCCGGGTTGATTTCCATAGAGAGTAATATCTGGCTTAATTCACGTACATAGGTTTGGAAGCTGTTTTTTAAACTTTTGACTCCAGTCATACTCCTCTGGATACTACTCCTTTCGTCTTTCTTTTATCAATTTCCTAAAATCAATATCTATCTTGATGTCTAGGTACTCTATAAGATGTATATAACTTTAATTATTAACTTTTTTTTTCGAAATTTGAAATAATATATGTAAAACCCAGTTTTATTTGGTTTATATTTTTATCGACATTTTTTTTCTCCTAAAATACAGACATAGACTTGTAGCACTCAAGGAAAACATAAATCGCACCACATATCTATGGTACTCAGAATTAAGCAATTAGTCTTATATTAAAGCTTATTCTAAAATCTATATATGTACAATAATCAAAGAGGACGGTGTTAGACGTTTTAGTCTACGCAGTTCACTGTCACTTTGCATATTTAGCGTATTAGCGAGTTTATTGGCATTGACAGACACTCTATCGAAGAATACCATGTTAAACAAAAAACAAAACACATTAGAACTAAAATAAAACAATCATACTGGTTAGTCCGAAGATACTCTCAACTTGATCTAAAATCAAAGAGGTTGATCTATAAGACAATTATAAAGCCAATTTGGACCTAAGGGATGCAAATATGGGGTTGCATCAAAAATTCAAATCAACTAGTCATACAACGCTGTCAAAACAAGATTCTTCGATTGATTACCAATGCCTATCGCTACTAAATACTACTAACGTGGAAGCAATACAACTGCTGGACAGCGCGCAGGATGTCAGGAGATTGAAGCGAACCAAACCACACGAACTTATATAAAGTATATACCTTTAGTGTAAACTATAGCTATAAGTTAATTTTTTAATTTTCTCGCACTCGTCTTGCTTGTGAATTAATCTAAGTGCTAATGAAATGTTGTAATAAATTAATTATCTAATAAAGATAATTAATAAATAAAAACTCTTTCGAAGCACTTCACACAAACACGTTAAATTACAATTATTAATGGTTTTAGAGGAATATCGCGTTGTATTACTTCTTCATATATTACTTTCTTATAACTTACTTTTTTACTTATAATAAATGGATGGATGTGTGGTAAATGAGAGAATATGAAAAATTTATAATAAAATATTACTTTCATATTTTAGTCTTCTGTCAGATGTACGAGTTTTGTGTTCTATGTGTATGGGGATACCATTTCTCTTGTGGAGTGAGTACTTCTTAAAAAGATAAAAAAAGTTTATTAACCCCTTTTTAAAACAACTCCTTCTTATAAAAAAACATAAACCGGAAGTTTAGAAACTTCTTGGGACCAGTACAGATTGATTAATATGACTTTTCGGCTTATCTCGGCCGGGTATAGTCCTAAGGGGGCGGTAGCTTGTGCTCAACGCCCCCCTTTTATTTCTTGGACGATGCTCCCTCAGACTATTCCGCCCCCGTTATAAATCAAGGCATATCGAAATAAAGTTTAAAGGAGGAAAAGTGTCGAACAAAAAAAAAAACAGTATATATATGTAATATATGGTGAGGTTATAGGGGTGTGAGTGTCTACAAACTAACTGAATATTGTCCAAATGGAATGTTTAATTATCTGCGTGGAGCTACAAAATTAGAGGAACATTTAATTACACGAATAGCTAGTAATAGTTATATTAATATCGCTCATATACGGTGTTTTCGGTCTGTTGTTCCAAGCTTTTGGGGTCGAAATAATTGGGAACGTGCTTTGAAGCGAATATCGCTTCAATCAAAATTATATTGCTATTTTTGATGAAGAATAAATGTTCAACATATAGTCTTATTATCATTAAGAACAATTCGCCAAATACAATAAATACGTTCAATTTTTCTCACTTGTAAAAATGTATCGTTCTTTAATGTGGTGTTTCTAGTATGAAGAAATAAATAATTTAATCATATATATAGAAACTAGGGAGCTATGGAACCAAAAACAACTGACAGATTGATCGTTTTTCCTTCTAGCTTCGCCCTAACATTTTGCAAGGTATATTAGTCTATATATCTATATCTATGTAATTCTAAGGCAAGTTTGTTTTTAAGACGTCATTCTTATAGTATGTAATGTTATTGAAATGCAAAAACAAAAGTGTTGCTTTCTAGAATGTGAAAATTCATATACAGTGAATACAATTCCAAAGGATTCTGCTCATATGGATTTTGAAAGTAAACAAGGATAAACTTACGGGAATATTTTGAGAGATCTTATGTAAGCAAAGGAAGGTTTATTCTTTGCAGTTTAGTTATTCCTAGTTGTAATTTAACTAGTAAGACTTTCATTAAAGTTTAAACCAATAATTGATTTGAAATACATATATACACAGATCGTTTGCCTTAATCTATGGAAAACGAATATATGGCAAGTTCAATATTGAAATCAGAAATTGTTCAGTGCACATTATAATTTGCAAACAGAATTAGAAGCTTGTACAAATATAATGATTTTTTCAAAGGAAATAAATTGAGATGTTTGAAAACTTCGCCACAGTTTCTTTTAAAAGTATCTGTGGCTTCAACTTCATTCACATAGAACAAGAACTGAGTATATAACAAGTCAATTAAAAAGTAACCATAGTAAAACACATTTGGGCAAAATTAGTTGTTTTTATTCAACATAATTCCCTTTAGGGATGACACACTGATTATAGCGACCCTCCAACTTTTCGATACCATTTTTGTAGTACGATTTGTCCCTTGCTTCAAAATATGCTTCAGTTTCGGCGATCACCTCTTCATTCGACGAAAATTTCTTTCCAGCGAGCATTATTTTGAGATCCGAGAACAAGAAATAGTCGCTGGGGGCCAGATATGAAATCATGGATTTTTATCATCGTTTCCACTGACTTGTGACATGGTGCATTGTCTCGGTGAAGCAGCACTTTCTTTTTCTTTAAATGCGGCCGTTTTTCGGCGATTTCGTCCTTCAAACGGTTCAATAGTGCTATGTAATAGTCGCTGTTGATGGTCATTCCTTTTTCAAGGTAGTCAATGAAAATTATTGCGCATCCCAAAATACAGACGCCATAACTTTGCCAGCCGACTGTTGCGTTTTCCCACGCTTTGGAGCGGGTTCATCGTGTGCAGTCCACTCGGATGACCATCGATTGGACTTCGGAGTGAAATGATGGAGCCATGTTTCATCCATTGTCACATATCGGCGCAAAAACTCGGTTTATTACGCTTGATCATCTTCAAACACTACTCCTAGTCATCAACACATTGTTGTTTTTGGTCAAAAGTGAGCTCGCAGGGCACGTATTTTGCACAGAGCTTTCTCATAACCAAATATTCGTGGATGATATGATGTACACGTTCAGTTGATATCTTTAGAGTGTCTGCTATTTCATTCAATTTCAATTTACGGTCATTCAATATCATTTTGTGGATTTTTTAAATGTTTTCGTCGGTAACAACCTCTTTTGGGCGTCCACTGCGTTCACCGTCTTCGGTGCTCATTTCACCACGTCTAAACTTAGCATACCAATACTTGATGGTTCATTTTCCTGGGGCAGTGTCCGGAAACTTGGCATCAAGCCAAGTTTTTGCTTCAACTGTATTTTTTCCCTTCAAAAAGCATTATTTTATCAACACGCGAAATTTCTTTTTATCCATTTTTTTCACAATAACAAAAGTCAAACTCAAAATGCTATAATTCACAAACTAATGATCCAACAGCTGTCAAATTGATACACGCATCTTTTGAGGGTTAAGGCTAACTAAAAAACATGTGGATTTAATTCTAGTAGCGCCATCTATGTGTCAGGCTGGGGACTTTTCAATTGACCTGTTATGTTGCAACAGTAGTGTTTCTTGAGGTAGGTAGGTCGGCAGTATACAATAGATATAACAATGAACCAAATACACTACCCTGCGAAACGCCTGAATATATTGGACGTAGATCAGTGTATTCACCATACTATTTCGTAATAAAATGCCTGTCTGTGAGATATGATTTTAGTAGTTTAAAGTGCAGAATAATTAAAACATAAACTATCGTTAATATAATGTCAATATTAACATGCTCAATCATATTCATCTAATAAGGAGTAGGCAATTATAACAGACGATGTACGTGTTATACAACGTAAATTTTGTTTAGGAACAATAATTCGGTGTATTGTCGGATAATGAAGTACCCAAACTGAATTTGTGCGCCAGCGAAATAAGTTCCTCGGCGTCTTGAGTTATTAGTTTAATCTGATTACATCCAAGGAGAAAGTAACTGTACGTGATATGTAACTTCATCGGAAGTACTCAAACGGGTAAAACGGCGGGTGGTTTGGTGTGTCGAGAAAGCCGCTCGCTTCGGATTAGATCAGCGGAAGAGATACCTATGCGTGGATTATTAGCATTTGGAGCGAACTAGGTTAAATTAATCGCGAGATAATGTTATGGATCTGTACGGAACGTACGTGATATCGATGATAAGGCGCGATACGTTGGTTCGGCTCGTAGGCAAATAACCGCAAATCTCTACTTGCAATTTTTTTCCTGCTCATACTGCTCATACTACCGACAAGAAGGATTTAGGCCGTAACGTTTTTTAATAATAAAATTGAAAATTATTTTGAAAAACG
The DNA here is from genome assembly GCF_030347505.1 of Rhynchophorus ferrugineus. Lineage (NCBI taxonomy): Eukaryota > Metazoa > Arthropoda > Insecta > Coleoptera > Curculionidae > Rhynchophorus > Rhynchophorus ferrugineus. Next base: position 1,550,841 of record NW_027472585.1, on the reverse strand, counting down.
TTACACAAGTCAATTCTTGAACCGGACTAGACGAGAATGATTCTTAAGGTTACCAGGTGTACCGGAAAATCATTACCGGTTTAAAAAAACAATAAAAAGTACATAATTTTCAAGGAAATGAAAGAATTTATATATTTAAGTATTGGCCATTTGATTATAAACATCTTCTCCATTTTTAGGCAACTTATGGATGTCATCCGAAAAAAACTGTTTGTCCTTTAAGCAAAACTTTTCATCGAGCCATTCTCTAACATTTTCGAAATTGGCTAAATTCTGCTATACAAGCGTGTGTCCTAATAATGCGAAAAGTTCATTCTTGAACGTGGCAAAGGCTGGGGAACACAGCGAGTGCTATATGTCCCTCCCATCCAAGCGCTTTCAGTCGGCCCTTGAGATGCTTTGCTTCTTTTTCCATTTCGGGCATTTTTGGATCAATGCATGGTTAAAATTGCTCATTTGTTGTCGGTAGCAATCACCATTAACTGCTTCACCAGGTTTCAACAATTTGCAATACATCACAGCACTTTGGTCCCCACGAAAATGGAGCATTGTCTTGCGACCAAAACGATTTGGCCTTGGAGTCGATCGACCCGTTTCGCCAGGTGGTAACCAGGATTCCTGGCGCTTAGGGGTTTCAAAGTAAATCCACTTTTCATCTCCCATCACGATTAGATACATTTGAAGCAGTATTTCACAGACGACTTTTCGATATTCTATTTGCCTGTTGTTCAAATGATGTAGCACCCATCGTCCCATCCTTTCGATTTTATGATATACGTAATCGCTCACTAATCGTTTCTTGGGCAACATTTAATGATTCTGCCAATTCACCATGAACATTCATCTAATAACTCTTGGTATATATACAATAGGTATGAATCTATGACAGTGCTACTTCTGCCATATAAATATAACATGTATAGCTTTCAACCTTGACGTCAGTGTAGGTAGGTATAGAGTAGATACAGGAGTGGTCCCAAGACATTACACTGGGGAACTCCAGCCGAAATAGGTTTAAGTGTTCAGAATGGAAAAGATATGACTCGAAAAGTCGATAGTAATTCTACGGCAGCAATTTGATCATTTTGTAGATTAATTACTTACAAATGCAAAATTGCAGGCAGGTATGTATTTTGATTATATATAATCATTTTTAATATGCGATACTCTTATAACTGGTCTGATACATCTCTGTCTACTTTCGAGCTTAATAAACTTACATATTTTTGGAAGCAACTGTTTATATTCATATTATTTAAGTACTTAGTCCGTCACTGGCTACCATTATTTCTTTCTTTCTAACTTTCGGATAATTAAAGTTTTCAGTTCAGAGGATGGAAAATACTAGTTAGCTCATTGATTATCTTTCTTTAACGACCTTGTATTTATGTGTCCAATTTCACGTTGAGATTTTTTACGCCTCATCATAAGTATTAGAGTTTCAGTTACTTAATTAGCAATGTTTTTGATTGTTTATTTTTATAATCAGTATAAGCATCATTTTACACTCTACCTGTTTTGACATGATACATCCTCCGTCTCTCCTGCTTTCTAATTAATACACGGGTTTTCTTGATAAACAACTGCATATTGTAACTATAGTACCACACAACATACGAATAAATTAATTAAAGAGATATATACGTCCTGATTTATTAGCGCTGGCAAAGCACTAATTATTATCTGTGACACGAATCTAACCGGTAATTAGCAAAATTTGCGTAGAAGCCAGGTCGGTTATTTCGTCTTCGGTTATTAGGGGGGAGATAAGTTTCGTTTTTGTTGCTAAAGGTAGCGCTTATTTTAATATATTTATGGCAAATTTACCGCTTAATTGCTTTAAGCAAAACATTGTTAATTAAGGTAATTAAGCGGCGGTTTTTACGGGAGTCGGTTTCGGAGCAAGCGAAGAAGCGTTTTGGGTGAAGGCCTAGTTTTATTTGCTCGTAATTTTCAAGTATTCCTAGACAAGGTTAATTTAAACTATGCTATTATCCGTTAATATCGGATAGATATGGGGGGAAGGGGGTTAATTTGTTAAGTAATTAAATATAAAGTGTATATTTTTTAGCAGAATTATCTTATAACAAAAATATACAATGATCATAACCTGGAAAACATTGTTTATTACTTTCACACGAAAAAACGTTATTCAGATTGGATAGTTAAAAAGTATTCATTCATCCCATCGATGCGAAAAGGTGGTAGTCGAATGGAGTCAGGTCTGGCGAGTAGGCAGGTTCAATAAAGGCTTCCTTTCAAGTGAATTCAATACTGCTTAAACTGACATTGTTGCACAAGACGGCGTGTTATCATGTTGAAAAATCACCTTGTCATATCTTTGAGCGTATTGTGGACATTTTTAGATCAATGCGCAGTTGGAATTGATTATTTATTGTCGTTGTTATGGTTTTTACGCACAATACTAGGCATTTTCAACAAATTATAAATATATTACCTACACATTAAAAACCAGGCACTACATTAAACGAATATCAGAAAATGTATTGTTAATTTAATTATGATAATGTTATACAGCAATGTCTCAGTAGTTGTACTTACGAAGTAAAGCAAGGTCCGCAATATGGCTTACCTGAAAACGAAAGAAAACAATTAGTAAACATCAAACATTACATATTAGTATGTTAGATGGTTAACACGACGGTCATCTTCAAGGAGACATAACCACCTAATATATTGTAATTATATAAATTATTTTATTCCAAAATTAATTAATTAAATGTAAATTCTATTTGAATCAAAATATACTTGACGATATTTAAAATGTATATAAAATAAATTCCGAAATTCAAAAAAACGAGAAATGAAAAACTGTATTGGCTTCTATAGAACATCATTAATAGGTTAAGAAGCCTCATGTGGATTCTTTTGAAATCCATAAATATTGGTAATTTTGTTAAGAAAAATAGATAAAGATTTACCCAACAATGAAAAAGAAGCTAAATATGTTGATCAGATAGCTATTTCTTTACCGAACTGTGCTTTAGTTTTGTCACGTCGTTAAATAAACAATAGCGGTCTCTTTATAATGTTTATATGAATAGATTTTCTAATCCTATTTATTTGTAGAATATAAAAGCTACACATCTATTTTAATGAAAAGCTGTAATTAACACATGGCCTTGAAAGTCCTGGGCCTAATACATAGACGGCGCTAGTTTTATTGCATTCACCGCTTTTTCAGTTAGTACTAACGTTCAAAAGAAAGCTGTTAAAGTTTCATGATATTCTACTCATAAGTTTGCGAGTTACTGTGCTAAGAGTGACACTACTTTTGTTATTTTCAAAATAATAGATCAAATATAATTTCGTGTTTTAATTTTACTCTGATTCTTGATGAGAAAAAATACCGTTTAAGCGAAGCAATAGCTTGGAAAGTATTATAAGATCTCCACTCTATCAGAAATAATAATAAAACGTATGTCTACCAATTTCAAACATGGTCGTAGAGACACCGATCATGCAGAACGCAGTGGACGCCCAAATGAGGTGGTAACACCAGAAAAAATAAAAAAATCCACAAAATCGGTTTGAATGATCGAAAAGTGAAGGTGCGTAAGCATTTGACTATAAGAAAGCTCGGTTCAAAGTGTATGGCGTGTTTGCTCACTATTGATCAAAAACAAGAACGTGTTGATGATTCTGAGCAGTGTTTGGCCATGTTTAAACGTAGCAATACGGAATTTTTGTGTGGATATGTGATGGTGGATGAAATATGGATCGATCACTTCACTCCAGAATCGTCATCTGAGTGGACAGCAGCTGGTGACAGGCCTATTTTGTAGCAAAAGATAAATAGGTCTACAAAAGTGGTATTGAAATGTTAGAGCGACACTTAATGATTGTGTGGCTCTTCATGGAGATTACGTTGATGAATAAAGCCCATTTTGAACCAGGAAAAAAGCGTATTCTTTGTTAAGCCCAGGACTTTTCAGACGATGTATTAAAAATGGCTACTTTAAGCGATATAACATAAAGAAGCCTAAAGAACATTATCCGTAAAATTATTAATTAATTAAGATATTGAAATGACACCGAATGTTTTGATACATTTTAGAGTTGACAGCAAGTTAATCGAACTTAAAACACGTAACCATTATAACAGTCATATCTATTTATAATCGGCAACCTAGCGGACGCAAACCATTAAAGAAAAAGAAAATGTTGCGGTCGGTTCATCCGGATTTCCACCGGTCGTTACGAGTATAAAACGCGACCAACTGTACAATAAATATTAGTCAGCCTCCTTTCAAACACGATTTATGATACGGCGGACATATAGGTAAATGTACACGGTTACCTACTTTATGCAAATATATAATGACGATAAGGATCTCAGAGTTCTTAAATTCAATAGCATGTTACGGGGATCGCCATCAATTTTTTTTCGAGATTTTTGATAAAAAACCTGCTATTTATTTTGAGTTTTTTTTGTGCTGAGAGAGATAATATAATCACAGCAGCTGCTATTAGCATGAATAAAGCACAACGCCGGATTATTTATTATCTTATTTCTGTCCGTTTACCTAAACTAATGAGTTTGTTTGTAAAAAGAAAAATTGTTATGTAAAACAATCAAAGTATTATGATATTATGTTACACGAAACAGAAGTGTGAATTAATTGTTTTCACCGATATAAATCAGTGATAAAGGAAGGCCCGAGGGAATAAAAACTTGGAAGTTCATGATTTGCCAGATTTACTGGACTAAAATACTGCACAAACTCGCAAGAAACTTTCAGACATCTTAGCAGTTGATGACTGAACTAACCGAACTGTTTTAACATAACGTTTTCACTGTTTACGACAATTTCCAGTCATTTATAACGACACCGAAGGGGAATATTCAATGTTTGTGTATATGGAGGAATCAGTAAGATCTATGATGTATGATATTGATATGTTAAGCAAAAAGACACAGCCTATTCGGCCATCAGTTTTTCTGACTGCCTGAATGGTGAACGAGTAAGACGGGTTGGTCTGTTTTCTAATAGACCCTCCGCGTCGCTTTGTATCTAATAAAATCTAATCTAGTAAATAAAACACGTTTTTAAGTAAAATAATAGTTTCTTTTGCTAATATCCTTTCATAACACGTCAACTGAAAGGTCCCAGGCTTGACACATAGATGGCGCTACTAGAATTAAATCCATATGTTTTTTAGTTTTCAAAAGATGCGTGTATAAACTTTTTTTGAGTTTTGAGTGAAGCAACCTTTGTTATTGTGAAAAAAATAGATAAAAAGGAATTTCGCGTGTTGATAAAATATTGCTTTTTTGAAGGGAAAAAATACAGCAAATACTTGGCTTGATGCCAAGTTTCCGGACACTGCCCCAGGAAAATCAACCATCAAGGATTGGTATGCTAAGTTTAGACGTGGTGAAATAAGCTCCGAAGACGGTGAATGCAGTGGACGTCCAAAAGAGATTGTTACCGACGAAAACATTTAAAAAATACACAAAATGATTTTGAATGATCGTAAATTGAAATTGATGAAATATCAGACATCAACGTGTACATCATATCATTCACGAATATTTGGGTATGAGAAAGAAAACAAAAACAAAAGCACTGCTTGAAGATAATCAAGCGTAATAAATCCGAGTTTTTGCGTCGTTATGTGACAATAGACGAAACGTGGCTCCATCATTTCATTCCGAAGTCCAATCGACAGTCATCCGAGTGGATTGCACACGATGAGCCCGCTCCAAAGCGTGGAAAACGCAACAGTCGCCTAGTAAGGTTATGGCGTCTGTATTTTGGGATGCGCATGGAATAATTTTCATTGACTACCTTGAACAAGGAGGGACAAACAACAGCGACTATTCCATAGCATACTGGACCGTTTGAAGGACGAAATCGCCGAAAAACGGTCAAATTTGAAGAAAAAGAAACTGCTGCTTTACCAAGACAATGCACAGTGTCACAAATCAGTGAAAACGACGGCAAAAATCCATGAACTGGACTTCGAATTGCTTCTTCATCCACCGTATTCTCCAGATCTGGCCCCCAACGACTGTTCTCTCTCGACTGTATTTCCTGTTCTCAGATCTCGAAAGAATGCTCGCTGGTTAGAAATTTTCTATGAAATTCAACTTTTTTATTCATGTTGAATAAAAAAAAATATTGTACCAAAAAAATGTGTTTTGCTATGGTAGGCCGGCGACTTTTCAAATGACCTTTTATACTATTCTTAAATATTTGTCTTGAAGTAGTAAAGATTAAATAAATCAAATTGGAAAACTATATCTATTCCAACTCGCTAAATAGATGGCGTTTTATATCAGTCAAGTGATGGTGTCTTCTTTATCGAAGAATGAAAACTTATCCGGACATCCAATCTAATCAAACAAATGTAAATAATGCGACACTCAATATTCATTTGGTAATAAATAAAAAAAAACCCGTACATTTCTAATAAAACAAGGACTCGTATCCCAGATTTGATTTCTCCATAAAGCCGCACCGCAAAAACAAAAGCCATCGACGCGATAATAAAACCAAATAGAGAATGAAAACGCAATTTTTCCATTCAGAAGTGAGCTATCTAAACTTCGGGTCGACACCCGAATAATTCGCCATAGCTTTCTGGCAAGCAAAAAGACCAGAAAGTTATCCGGACTTATTCATCTCTTTTTGCGGTTCTCTCGGAGACGCTCCTCTACCGCAGTCTAAAATAAAATCTTTTCGCTGTTTTGTCGTTCGAAAAAAAAGATACTTCTTCGGGAAGTTCTTAATACATTGCATACATAACATATAACAAATTACTTAGGGCTGATTTAATTTATTAATTTCAATTCTCCTAAAAATTGTATAGATTTAAAACATTCTTACCATAGAAATTGGAGATACTATAAAATATTTAAAAATATTTACATCAGTTTCATCATAGTTTATTTATTCGCTTTTTCGCTGCCAACAGTAGTGCCTAATTTCAGAGAATCATCAAATCGAAATTCGGTAAACTTCGGCAGTTTCCGCCTGATTTTGCGACGTTGCCGTTTACAAGCAATCAAGAGGTACAGTCCAGCTAGTACAAAATTGATAGGAGAAGGACAATAATGTGAAATAGAATATATTAAAACACATATAAAAATAACTTGGGCCAAATATTTCTATTAAAATCAGATACAAATATGATTGCTACCAAACCAGCGTACTAAAACCCCTATGGATACTATTCTAGATGAAACTAGATTTATTATTTATTATATATATATATATATATATATATATATATATATATATATATTATGTTTATCAAAATGAATGAAGGACAACATGAAATACAAGGAACTACTACTACCTGGTACTACCTAAAAGGTATTTAGATGCTTGCAAACAGCTTCTTAAGATTCAATCCATTTTTAACTTTACGAATTTCAGTTAATATGTGAGCTCTACTATGAGAAATTATTCCAGATAAATTTCAGAATGTTATATAAAATGATGGAAAAATTATACTCTTAACTATAAATTTGATTTTGGTTTGGTTATTGTAACGTTCATATATTGACAAATAATTACATGTTTTATTATTTCTTTATTCCTGTAAATATTATTTTCAAAAGAAATATGATTATACAAGTTTTTTCATATTACATTATATTGTAGCAGTTGAAAAATGTACCAAAACATTTCAATTTCAGTCTCAACAGCAATATTTGAATAATTTGTGCATTCAAGATCCAAATGTACGTATAATTTCCAAGAACTGTCAACGCTGTATACTCTTTGTACTGTCTGCTATTATCTTTTGTCGAATAGTCATTTAGCTTAGCAGCTTCATCAAGTGAAATGAAAAGTTTTCAAATAACACAAAAAATAGATATCTGACAATTTTTAGGTTAGAATAAAAATAAAAATTTTGAAATAATTCTATTGTTATTTAAAAATGTAATTTAAATAATTCTGGCAGCATATTATGTATTTTTAGGCCACAGAATAAGGTGGATTTTTTGCTTCTATCTTAGAGTCTTCCTTTTGTTACCAACTAGTTGCTTCATGGTGCCTCAAGCCTATAGATTAGCGGATCACGGATTTCGAGATCATGCCAGAAGACATTCGGGATTACCCAGCTTGATTACCGGCTTGACTGAGATCATTTTCCTTGTCGGATTTTGTCTATGACATTGACATTTTGTCTTTGCCTAACAGTCATAAACATAAATTTACAACCATGCCCCAGTAGGATTCAAATCAGCGCTCAATGCGCCAATAAAACTGGCAGTAAGGTGCATGTATATCACAGCATAATATTCTTCAAAAATACTGTTGTAACATAATAATGGCCTGACATAATAGTATACAAAGGGATAAAAGAACCAAAAACTTGTCTGACAAAACAAGATTAGTTTGTATAAATCCTGAAACATAACAATTAGTCATTTCTAGCGAACCAAAACCGAATTATAAGAATCCTCAGCTACATATCGTTTTTTTTTCTTCTCTAGCCGTCGATGGAACAAACTGGATATTGAACTTTTGTCTAGACTACTAACTTGTTACGGAATATTATTTTTATTCGGTTCTTTATACAGACGACGAAATAACGTAGTCAACACATTTCAGGTTCTAACGATCTTAATTTAATGATAAAATTCTAATTCGTTATGGAAATACATTCTTTTCTTTCGTATTATATTTAAAAATAATGCTAAATTAATTGCTTTATTGTCTCCCTTTATCATTTTAATTATCATCAAGGTTTTATTAAATAACAATTAGAAGTGTAACGTGTTTAAGCAGTATATAAAGAAGAATAAGTGTATATCATATTATCAAGAAACTTGAATGGACTGTAGAAACAGGCTCTGATCGCAATGTATATTTTCGATATTTTAAGGATTTTAGTTATAATCACAAAATAAAATGAAGAAAGTAAACTTAGATAGACATAATCGCAACCTCTTTCAAGCTTGATCGCTTTGCCGAAGAAAGAACGACTTTATCCTTTTTGATCTTATGAATTGGCTTGGAAATTTAGTAGATATTTGCTTTTTTATTTCCTTTTTTATACTATTTGTTTCGTATTGTGACTCTATGTAAAGTATTATTATTTGTATTTCACCCCGGATGAAACCCCGCGCCCCGTGAGGCAACTAGTTGGTAACAAAAAGAAGACTCTAAGATATAAGTAAAAAATCTACCTTATTCTATGGCCTAAAAATATATAATATGCTGCCACAACTATTTAAATTATATATTTAAATAACAATAGGATTATTTGAAAGTTTTCATTTTTATTATAACCTAAAAATTGTCAGATATCTATTTCTGTGTTATTTAAAAACTTTTCATTTCAATTGATGAAGCTGTAAAGTTAAATGAGTATTCGGCAAAAGATAATAGCAGACAGTACAAAGAGTATACAGCGTTGCCAGTTCTTGAAAATTATACGTTTTTTGTAGACCTTTTTATGGTGTACAATACTGTAGTACATTAATTTGATATAATATGGGTTATCCCTAAAAGATAAACATATACCATTGCGGACTTTTTTGTAGACCTGTTTATGGTGTACAATGCTGTAGTACATTAATTTGATCTAACTCGTAGGGTTAGGCAGCGTTTTTGCTAATTGCTAAATAAGCCTAAAATTAGCAATGTTGCCTTAGTATATTATGCATGTATTATACATATAAACCTTCCTCTTGAATCACTCTATCTATTGAAAAAAACCGCATCAAAATCCGTTGCGTAGTTTTAAAGATTTAAGCGCACATAGGGATATAGGGACAGAAAAGGCGACTTTGTTTTATACTATGTAGTGATATATATATATATATATATATATATATATATATATATATATATATATATATATATATATATATATATATATACATATATATATATATATATATATCTAATAATCAATAATGTGTTTTAATGTATTCTATTTCACATTCTTGTCCTTCTATCTTGTCTTCTATCAATTTTATACCAGCTAGACTCTACCTCTTGATTGCTTGTAAACGGGAACGTCGCAAAATCAGCCGAAAAGTACCGAAGTTTACCGAATTTCGACTATGTTTCTCTGAAATTAGCCACTACTGTTGTTAGTGAAAAAGCGAATAAATAAACTATGATGAAACTGATTCAAATATTTTAAAATATTTTATAGAATCTCTAATTTCTATGGTACGAATTTTTTAAATCTATACAATTTTTAGGAGAATTTAAATTAATAAATTAAATCAGCCGTAAGTAATTTGTGTCTTCCAAAAAGAGTTTTCCTATTCTATAATATATATATTTTTTATAGAAGTAGTAACTAAGGCTGATAAAAGTAATGTAAGAAATATCCAATAGTTTATCTCTAGGGGGTCTCTTTATTTCTGTAATCGTACTCGGTATTTATTGGGGGTCACGACACATAAATAATAGAGAAATCCCTACCTATACGTCGTTTTTTTTTTATAAATGCCAATTTCAACTTGGTTATCGAACTCTAATGTCGAGACTCGAAGAAGAAAAAATATGTTTCTTGTGTTATTTCTTTTGTCGTCACCTGATATGATAACTTTATCATTAAAGGGTGATGTTAATTCCATTTAATTCCTTTTTTGTATCTAAGTACATATATAAGTTATGAATTTTTTGTAACATTTTTGAATAAATACACAAAACTTTTTGTTATAGAGAAAGTTCTTGATCGATTGGCAATAGTTTTGAAGATTCTTGAAGCAATCTGTGACAAAATTTGGTGGTTTCAGTTTCCAAAACAACCTTATAAACGTAAATTGCTCAAACCTGACCTACCGGCAGAACAAGTTGGATCTTACAGGACTTTTTCGCTCTTACCTGCGATTTCAAAATTATTTGAAAAACTGCTCTTAAAAAGTATTAAACTATTTATAGAAACCGTTGGACTGTTTCTTAACATTCCTAGTACGTGAATTCTTATCCCAAGAAGTTAGGCAGAAGCTTGAAATCCAAGGTGCATGTCCACCAAATAATTGCATCAACTCAGATTGAATTTGGTAATGCTAAAACTTAAAATTAGTTACAAAGCAAACTGGCGAACGAAAGTATAGTCAATATTCAATACAAATAATCTAGTTTCGCTTCCTCAAATCGTCGTAGAGGTGTCTGGAAGGTTTACAGAATGTTCCTCTATGGCAGCTATTACTTGTCAACATTATTTATGTAACCTATATATTTTCAACATTGTATATTTGTATTTGCATCTTCTCTTGCGTGGGGGCATGATCCTTTTGTACAGTGGATAAGCTTATCAAGATATACACTACATAAGTGAAGAAAATTGTTAAATAAAGCCTCACTTCGCATAGAGATTAACAAAAAATTAATAAAAAAAGTTAAAACAAACAAGTTTGATTCAACCAGTGTTTTTAGTTCTCGTGCAAATTCCTTTCAAACATAGTAGTGAGTGTTCGGCCAAACAATCGCAGCGGCAGTCACACATTTCGACCGACTGACCGACCAGACGAACATTCCTACAATTGGTTTGAGGTACTGTCAATTATTTTAGTTTATTTCGGGCTTTACGGTCTAGACGGGATTCGATATCCTGATAACCGTTATTGGCATTTAAATAAAAAAAGGACATTTTGTTGTTTTTTATATCACCCAATTCTTTTATTTTGCGAAGTTGAGAAACTCTGACAAAGATTGAAAAGATTTGCCGGCTTTTTTAATGGATAAACGATTTATAGGAACTTTCATAAATTGCTTTTAAGGTTTTTTGCATCAGTATAGACGAGTTTTCATTCTTTTACGTCTTTGTGTTTGAAATCGTATGAAATTAAGTGAGTGTCTGGGAATTAAACGTCTAGTCTTCTTATAATCATTTTATTCATTTGGCCTCAAACTTTATACTATAATTATACTAGGAATTATTTGGATTGATTGATTGATAGTGACTCAATAAATCTATTTCTTGACGAGTAACTGGTCACAGCATGTATTTCTTCTTAAGTGGATTTATTCTTAAATGGATTGAAATGGTATGGACCCTAACTGTTGCATAACTCTTGGATAAATCTTACGGTTTGTCCAGATTTACATGATCAGTAATCAAGCACAACTTCGCCATTCGATGGTTTTCAGTTGCGAATTATAAATTTTATTATAACATATTATTTATTACATTGTTACTAGTCCTTATAGACTAACTTTGTACAAGATCATATGGTTTAATTTTTCTGAGCCTGCGTCCTATTCGGGTGTTGTCCAAGAGTTGTATCCTTATATCTCCTTGCAATTTTCTTGATTTCTTGAGTGACAGTCGATATTTGAAGATCTGGGTGTAAGTAATCAGACCTGTAGTATCAGGATACACCAATAATACATTCCAGGAGATTTTTATCGAAAACTAATATTGTATTCAAATTATTTTTCGCGAAACATCCCCATAATTGAATTCCATACGTTTATATAACCTAACAGATCAATTGAAAAGTCCCCAATCTGACACATAGATGGCGCTACTAGAATTAAATCCGTATGTTATTTAGTTATCCCTAACCCTCAAATGATGCGTGTAAAAATTTGACAGCTGTCGGATCATTACTTTGTCGTTTGTCGAATCATTAAAAATACAGTTGGAGAAAATACTTGGCTTGATGCCAAGTTTCCGGACACTGCCTCAAGAAAATTAACCATCAAGGATTGGTATCCTAAGTTTAGACGTGGTGAAATGAGCACCGAAGACGGTGAATGCAATGGACGACCAAAAAAGGTTCTTACCGACGAAAACATTAAAAAAATCCACAAAATGATTTTGAATGACCGTAAATTGAGATTGAATGAAAGAGCAGACACTCTAAAGATATCAATTGAACGTGTACATACATAATTCGCGAATATTTGGGTATGAGAGAGCTCTTTGCAAAGGGGATACCGCGCGAGCTCTCTTTTGACCAAAAACAACGACAAGTTGATGATTAGCAGCAGTGTTTGAAGATGATCAAGCCTAATAAACCCGAGTTTTTGCGTCGATATCTGACAATGGATGAAACATGGCTCTGCACACGATGAATCCGCTCCAAAGCGTGGGAAAACGCAACAGTCGGCTGGCGAGGTTAACTTTCAAACTTATTTGGCAATCGTAAATAGTACATACTACTCCCGATACCCAATGATATAATAAAACATTTTAGTGAGCAGTCAGATCGAAATTTTGAAATTCATAATATATACATATACATATTTTATCCAAGTTTTGGCGACTCCAGGTCACCAAAAGCTTTTTTATTTTAAAGGAAAGGCTGGTTGAACGCGATACAAAACGATAGTGAGGGAAAAAACAAGTAACAATCATCCCGATGCCAATATTTTATTGGACCGATCGATGTTTTGTTTACGACTCGATCAACATTAATCTAAATATTAACATTTCCAAACCCAACTGCTATATTTCAACAATAAGCATAAATAAATAGCAGATAATCGCATCGATTGTACGGGTAAAAGTTGAGATTTATCTTACGACCCAAACCTTAATTTAAATTAGACCTTTCTAATTAAGATAAACCGTAATTCGTATTAAATAGATATAAAATATAACGCGTAAAGGTATATAATAACAGAGATATTGTTCTCGCAAAGATTATATCGTGCTACATTTACTAAATCATTATACTGATATCTAGAAATGGATCTATCGGCTTTTAAACAGGGAATAGAGTAATTATAGGCAGCTAATATTTATGCCATTTTTAATGCCATGGTAAACTTATTCTCTACCCACCTTGTTATGAGAAATAAGTTTTAACTATAAGTGATAAGGGGTTTAGTCGTTATATTTATAGTTTAGACACTACTAAATTAGCTTTTTTATCGCTTTTGAAAAATAAACACATACTAAATGGGTGCGCCAAAAGTTTAGTCGTATTTATCAATATTTTCTTGAAATATAAACTGATGTGCTTGTTTATATGTTGTTGGTGGCTTTTTCCCAACCGGTGACGTCGACTACAACCACCTCAGTATAGCAGTAAATACGGTGGTGGTGTCGATATTGATATAGAGTTAAGCATGATAGTATGTCCATACATGCATATGCGAGATTTTGAGAAAGTCTTTCTTTAATTAATTACATCTTACATTAGATAAGCTTAGGACAATCTTTATTTACAAAATAATGTATTACTATTGTTATGTGTACTTGCATTAATACACAAGCACGGCGAGTAGGGGATTAATACATCAGTATATATTTCCTAAATTATAATAAAACTGAACTGCTTAAGCTAAAGTAAAGAATACACCATATACATTAAACAAGTTCCTGATTTCCTGCGTGTTGTCCAGTAGATGTATTGCTTCCACGTTGCTGCGATTTAGCAACCGTATTTCATGTTTTAAGACGAAATCTTGGTAACGCTCTTCTTTGGTAACGTAGCGATAAGCATTGGTAATTAATCGTAGAACTTTGTTTCGAGTGCATTAGATCACTAGTTGGTTTGATGTTTTAGTATAACCTCATAATTGTATACCGTAAGTCCAAATTGGCTACATGATTGACTGATAAACCAATCTCTTTGATTTTAGGTCGAGCTGCGAGTATCTTCCGACTAATGTTGTTTGTCTTTGAGTCTAATCTGCTTCTTGTATAACATGATGTTTCCAATTTAACTTATCATCGAGATATATGCCGAGGTATTTAGCCGATTCTGCTTGAGGAATTGGGCAGCCCTCAAGTGATATAATTAAGTTTTTGTCATTTCTTTGCGACCCAAAATTAACGTCTCTAGTCCATTTCCAGATCTGTTACTGCTGCACCTTATACTTTTTCTACAGCCTTAGACAGAGATACATCTTTTTCCATGATAAGTGTGTCGTCGGTAAATTTTCCAAGTACTGTTTCTTTTGTTGTTGGGATATCAACACTATAGAGCATATACAGGACTAGTCCCAAGACACTACCCTGTGGAACTCCTGTCGAAATAGATTTAAGTGTTACGAATATTTCTTCATACGAGACTTTTTTCCTTCCAAAAGATATGATTTCAGTAGTCGACAGTAATTCCGCAATAGCAATTTACACATTTTGTAGATTAATCCCAAAAACACCCTGTCAAAAGCCTACGAGACATCCAGGAATATTGCAGGGCCAATATGTCTTTTCTTCGAATGCCTCTTCTACAACTGCTGTTAACAGGCTGCTGTTACTCAGGTAATTTCGAAATCCAAACTGGAAATATGGCAGTTCTATAAATGGTTTAATACGTTTTAACAGCAGTTTCTCAAATAATTTTGCTGCCGCAGGTCTAACTTGTTCTACTGGTTTGTCAGGTTTAAGCAAGTTACTTCACTTAATTTTTATGCCACAGCAAGCAACCTTTCGAATTTTATCAAAAATGATGTCTCAGTGAATACTGAACAAAAGAACAAAATATAGGATTTTACTAATCATCCGACTTTAACAAATCTAAAACATACTTTTTGTATGTACTTATAAAATAAAAGTTTTATCGCTGTAAGTCTGTATGATGGGTTGATGTTTTAGCATATATTTTTTAAAAAGCTAAATAAAAAATGCGTGACTCTTAAAACCAGGAAGTAATTTTAATGTTATATTTTCATTTTTAAACCGTGCTATGTTTATGCGTAAAATTTTTAGTTATACATTTACCTCTTTATATAAACACATATTAAATAGTACTCACTTAATATGAGTCTGTTTTACTTACTCACTTCTTTCTTCAAGACCAAATCAGGCGTAAAAGAGAATTCATGGCGATAGCCAAAATATATATGGGCAACACTAATAAAATACAAGAACCAAAAGACATATCACATCTCGTATATATAAGTTATAAAATGTAGAGGAAAATGTGAATTTACTATTTTTTTAATAGTAAAGTAGAACGGTCGTTATTCCATTTGAATAGATTACAGTTATTATAACAATTCTCTCTGAGCATCGATTGTACATACATCTTTATTTCCATACCAATTTCCATGATATCCCTCTGGGTTTTCGTGAATGGTTTTCCAAATTTTGGTGACTCTAGATTCCAATAGTTTAGTAGGCATTGAATTGTAAACTTGCTTAAACTGTAATCCATGTGCGGTAATCCAGGCACTAGGGGTGTTTTCAGAGCATGAATGGTAGAGGTCGATGCACCTTCAATTTACCTTTTATGCCCTTAAAGCTTCAACAGCGATACTCTTGCCCATACTTAACTATACTAAAAAAAAGCAAGAATAACTGCGGAACGATTGCCAATCCAACGTTAACCTGTTTTCTTTTCTTGATAATTAATTTGTTACCGATTAATTAAGAAAACTATGAACTCACAACGCACTAACATATATTCATCATGTCTAGTAAATCGACTCCACCTGAGTCATTACAGTTTAGAAAGCACGATGTTCTGAAGAATAGTTAATGAATTAGATTTCTTTACCCGATTACCAACCCTGTTCTTCTGATAATCGAACAAACTTTTAAAAATGGAACTTAGGACTAAAATTACTCTCTGTTGGACTAAATGCGAAAATATTTGCGTAAATTACGATGATTAATAACAACGATAACCTTTTAATGACAATCATTCAGTGCTATAACGAAGAGAAAACATAATAATTAAATTTCAAGTTTTTAAAAAATCTCTACCTTTATGCGACATGATATATTATATGCTAGCTAAATTAGTGGGGCAAGGTAAACTGTCTATATCACCTCGCATAAATTTACGAAACGCACACACACACATACACAGACACACATCCATTATATCGGCGTTGTTTTGTCAGCCCGTTAAGAACAACAACAATAAAGAAAAAAACCGCAAGAAACTCGAATAATAAATTCACGTTGCGTTCGGCGCCACTCGGTTTCTTTTTCGTCGTCTCTTCAAGTACGAGGATCACGTTTCGTTCATGTCATACACTAATCGTCGATCGACCGGTGACCGATAATTAGATCTGGTCGTACGGGAGGTCAGGAGTAGGTACGGTATTCCAAGGACGAGGAGCTTCTGCGAATCGTTAAATTGTAGTACCTTTGTTAATAATAACATAACTTCCCAAAATAGCACAATTTCAAATATATTGTCTGTCCAAAGTAGCAGTGAACATACGCCATCTCAATTTATGACGTCATAACGTCAACTCTGAGTTCTAGATTAATTTGTCCTTAACATATAACAAAATTCTAAATTCTAAAACAGGTCAATTGAAAAGTCCCCGGCCTACCATTGTAAAACACATTTTTTTGGAAAAATCAGTTTTTTTTTTATTCAACATAATTTCCTTCAAGAGTGATACACTGATTATAGCGATACTCCAACCTTTCGATACCATTTTTGTACTATGATATGTCCCTTGTTTCAAAATAGACTTAAGTTTCCGCGTTCACCTCTTCATTCGACGAAAATTTCTTCCCAGAGAGCATTATTTTGAGATCAGAGAACAGGGAATAGTCGCCGTGGGTCAGATCTGGAAAATACGGTGGATGAGGAAGCAATTCGAAACCCAATTCATGGATTTTTGCCATCGTTTTCACTGACTTGTGACACGGTGCATTGTCTTGGTGAAGCAGCACTATCTCTTTCTTCAAATGCGGCCGTTTTCCGGCAATTTCGTCCTTCAAACGGTCCAATAACGCTATGTAATAGTCGCTGTTGATGGTCCTTCCTTTTTCAAGGTAGTCCATGAAAATTATTCCATGCGCATCCCAAAATACAGACGCCATAACCTTGCCAGCCGACTGTTGCGTTTTCCCACGATTTGGAGCGTGTTCTTTTCAACGTGTGCAGTCCACTCGGACGACTGTCGATTGGACTTCATTCAGAGTGAAACGATGGAGCCATGTTTCATCCATTGCCACATATCCATGCAAAAATTCGGATTTATTTCGCTTGATCATCTTCAAACACTGCTCCGAATCATCAACTCGTCGTTGTTCTTAGTTAAAGGTGAGATCGCGCGGCACCCACTTTGCACAGAGCCTTATCATACCCAAATATTCGTGAACGATATGATACACGTTCAGTTGATATCTTTTCAATTTCAATTTACGATCATACAAAATCATTATGTGGCTTTTTTAAATATTTTCGATTCATAGAAGATTCGATTGCAAACTAGATAGAAAAAAAAATGGGCTTGTAACTGAACTTACTGAACTTTCACTGCTATTCACTATTGAGTGACCATATAGTCACAAAATACTAAGAAAAGTATTAATTAAATTCAAGCCTTCAACAAATGTCAATCAAATACCTTCATGGTTGGATTACGAAAAGCCAATATCAAATTCATATATCAGGCTACACTTCAGCAGGTTAAAGGTAACTGATACATATTCGATTGGACAATGCGATTTTAACAACTTTTTGCAGCCTCGTATGTGTGTGTTATGACAAACAGAATTTCAAACAATTCAAAAAAATACTTGCGTACCGTCAATGTATGAACTAAATATTCCCACTGAAGACAAATAAACTAAAAGAAACTAAGCAGAGATCTAGTTTAAGAATTTAAACGTTAATGCATGTCTAAACACAGATTTTGTAACGTACTTGATGAAATGTTGTAGATGCCCATGACTATAACATAATATGGTAAGGCTATTATTAAAATGAACTCGAAATTACAATTTGTGCATTTTATTTACCCAAATTTAAACAGTGTATTGCTTAAACATTTCTTTGTATTGTTTTTACTGTCAACTATGTAAAATTAATATTTTGATAGCCCTGTAAAATACATTTGCATTTGTGTTATCAAATTATCATCAAAATGTTTCAGTAGGTTTGCCAGCTAGCGAGTGTACTATTATTGGATACTCTTAACATAGTTATTATCTACATTTATTAATTTTCTAGTCAACTATTATACTAATAGTACTTTTACTTAATGTTCTTCAATATTGTACGACATTTAATGGGTAGTTTATCTGGAATACCCACTCACTTTAATTCCATAAACGTTCTTTATAAAATTATTTTTTCACTTGCCATCAAACTACTATAATAGTCACCATCGACGAATCGATTGCGGGCAAATCTAGATTATTTGCCTTGATAAATCCCAGTTCATTTTTTTCATTTATCTATTCTTTCCGTTGGTTACACAAATAGCGTTATACAAATCAATTTTTACTTATAAATAAAACCGAAGCGCGCTAAAGATTTTAAATGCTGAAATGGGGAAATTATGGCTTGGAAACGGTAAGTGACGTCAATGTTTCAGGCGCTTCTGAAATATTGTGCTTTTATTTCTGGTAAAATCTTAGTAATCCTACTTTTACCTTATAGTAAATGTATTTTTAATAATCTCTATACAGTAGATATATTATTATTATAAATCAATATTTTTTTAATAGTCATTGTGACCTATTGTGGTACCTTAATAAGTATGCGCATGGGCCGCTCAGTGCCGGTGAATGAATGGATCGAGATTGTTGAAAATAGAAAATGTCAACGAGCCCGGTGGTCAAATATAAGCTGGCGCCGCGAATATTTGCTCGCACAAACAATGTTAATATTCGAAATGGCGAAACGCGTCACTATAACGAGGTCTTCGTGGCCGAAAACCAAACAACACGGTTATGTAAGCTGGTGCGTCGTTTTGTTTCTTCGTAGATGGTTATTCTCGATACGATTTCTAATATTTGACCAAAAATAAAAGAAACGACTGTTCTGTTGGCGAAAATAACGTGTCGGATTGTTGGTTTTAACATTCCATCACTGCCCACTCGGAGAATTCTGTCTTTATTTGTTCAATGACATAGCTAAACTGGTTATTACCTGATCAAATTCGTATTTTGTACTGTTCAACATACATTTCGACTTCTTTGAGGAAGAAAACACATCTCCGTGATGAAGAAATAGGCCAAAATATTTTCTCTGAGAGTAACTGGCTTCGGGTAAATTATAATTGTTATAAAATTCTTGAGGTCTTCAGGCTATGGAGTTCGTGGATGAGCAATAGAGCTACTTCAGTCTGCCTTTGGAGGCTACACATCAGCGAACGCCCTGCTTTTGCATAAATGCCGACAGACTGAGATAGGAGATGGGTAGATAGTTCAGTGACGTTAGTAAAAGAACCCTTGTATGAATTTTGATTGGTCAAAACTGCTCGTACACATATATTCTAAACAAGCTTGACATATTTCCAGCCACATCTTGTTTTTTACGAGAGTTGTGTAAAAGTTCGTTAAACTGGTATATTTATTATTTAATAGAGAAAATTAACAGACAATAGTTACAGTTATATTTTAGTTAAATTATAATCTAAGCAGATAAAAGTTATGGGAACCCAGTTACTAAAGGTCATGGCATGTCATAAAGAACATTCAAGGCCAAAGGAAATAAAAGAATCTGGAACTTAGAGCGCAAATTCAAGAAGAAATGGGAATAATCATTACTGAAACAGACGAAACCAAATGTATGCAGCTGGTGGATGGGTACATTGAAAAATTACAAGAGCTGACAAAGTTGATTTTTTAAATTATTTGTACAAGTAGGTGTTACTACTACTATATGAACAATTACTTTATGGTTATACAACATGGGGCAAAAATTCCGCTACCATTTTGATTGCCCATAGCTTTGCCAAAAAAAAAATAAGTAAGTTTGGTTTTTATAAAAAGTTTATATCGTCTTTACAATTTTCTTTCGTTATGATTGAAAAATTATATCGGCTAAATGGTGACCGCGATTCGCTATGCAACTTTCGGCTCTTTTAAGACATTTTTCATGATATCCTGCAACATATGAGGCTGAATTTCTTCAATTTTGTGACGAATATTGACATTAAGATGTTGAATCGTTTGAGGTTTATTCACATAAACTTTTGATTTTAAAAAACCCCCCATAAGAAAAAGTCTGGTGCTGTTAAATCCGAAGATCTGGCTGGCCACGCTAAATCGTCACTTCGCGAAATTAGTCCTCGCGGGAAAACGTCATTCAATAACTGAATGTTGAACGAGCTGTGTGTGCTGTAACCCCATCTTACTGAAACCGCATGTCCTCTAGACCTTGCTCTTCCGTTTCAGGCACAAGAAAATTTCGAAAATAGGGACCAGTGATGTTTCCAGCATGAATATCACACCATACAGCTGTTTTTAGGGGATGCAATAATATTTCACGAATTAATTGAGGATTCTATGTTTTCCAAAACCGACTGCTCTGTTAATTGGCGTGGCTACTCAGAAGAAAATGAGTTTCATTGCTTATTATCAATTTAGACGAAAGATCGAACGATTATTTTCAATGAATATTGTCACTACTTCTGCTCGTTCTTGTGGCGTATATTTATACATAATAAAATGTCTGTGTCTCGGATTCGGATGTCTACGCAACACAGTGGTTAAAGAGAAACTGAGCTAAACGTCACATAACCAAGATGGCGCGCAATCAAAATGGTAGCGAGGCTTTTGCCCAACCCTATATTATTTTTGCAGGTATTACTCAGATGAAGACATAATAAAAATCTGAGCTCATTGTGTCTGAAAAAATAAACGTTGATATCAACATAAATACCGCAATATGGTTGTTAAACAGTTTCCTAAAAACAAAAACCCCAAAAATGAATGCTAAGGTAGTGGTTGGAAAACTATTAGATTCATTAGATGATGTGACTGATTTGAAAGTATGGGAAAGAATTTTAGATATTGAACGACCAAATGCTGATATCTATCAAAATAGTAGAATTATAAAAGCTCATAAAGAAACTTACAAAAGATAAATACATAGTCCATACAGTTTTGCAGCAATATTAATATTATAGAATATTTTTTAAAAACAAATGACAAACTTATTTAATAACGTAATCTAATGGAAAATAAAAAGCAAAATAGGATTATATACAATAAAAAATAAACAAGTAAATAATTTCGTATAAATTCTTCGGTGGATAGGAAGATAATTCGGTACGCATAAGGATTCGCAGAATTTTCTTATTAAGCCCAACTTTTATTCCCGGAAATTGTGTTCAACACGTGATCGGAAGCGGCGCTTTAAAAGGAATGTTTAATCGATAAATTCACCTTTTTCTATACCGTGTGAACTGGATTTTATATATTTTTTGACGAAAATAAAGTATATTTATTAAGGCTAGTTGGACAGATCGAGATCAGTGCCAACATTATTCAGGTTTTCTAATTCTGGTGAGGTAGTGCTAGCGATCGTAAGCCGACAATTTTTGAGTGGAGCCGAATTAACAAACCAACCAATTATTTAGTACGACGCCTTCACCATTTTCTTTAAATACTTTTGATAAGGTTTGGATAGTATTAATATTTGCTTCACTAATATATTATCAAAGCTCAACTGCGTTACATGCAAAGGTCTTATCGATAGTAATAATTCCCCCAACAAAAATATTGTTTTAAACATCTTGGGTAGTAACAGGTCAATTGAAAAGTCCCCAGCCTATCATAGTAAAACACATTTTTTTGGCAAAATTAGTTATTTTTATTCAACATAATTCCCTTTAAGGGTGATACTGATTATAGCGACCCTCCAACTTTTCGATACCATTTTTGTAGTACAACTTGCTCTTTCCTTCAAAATAGGCCTCAATTTCGTCGACCACCTCTTCATTCCACAAAAATTTCTTCCCAGCGAGCATTCCTTTGAGATCTGAGAACAGGAAATAATTACTGGAACCAGATCTGGTTCCGGTGCATGAGGAAGATGAAGATGAGGAATGGGAATTTGAAGCCCAATTCATGGATTTTTACCATTGTTTTTGACCATTTTACCATTTTTGTACCATTGACTTGAGACACGGCGCATTGTCTTGGTAAAGCCGAACTTTATTTTTTCTCAAATGCGGCCGTTTTTCGGCCTTAAAACAGTCCAATAACTCTATGTAATAGTCGCTGTTGAAGGTCCTTCCTTTCTCAAGGTAGTCAATGAAAATTATTCCATGCACATCCCAAAATACAGACGCTATAACCTTATCAGCGAACTGTTGGGTTTTCCCACGCTTTGGAGCGGGTTCATCGTTTGCAGTCCACTCTGATGACTGTCGATTGGACTTCAGAGTAAAATGATGGAGCCATGTTTCATCCATTGTGACATATCGATGCAAAAACTCGGGTTTATTACGCTTGATCATCTTCAAACACTGCTCCGAATCATCAACTCGTCGTTGTTTTTGGTCAAAAGTGAGCTCGCGCGGCACCCGCTTTTCACAGAGCTTTCTCATACCCAAATATTCGTAAATGATATGATGTAGAGGTTCAGTTGATATCTTTAGAGTGTCTGCTATTTCATTCAATTTAAATTTACGGTCATTCAAAATCACTTTGTGAATATTTTAAATATTTTCGTCGGTAGCAACTTCTTTTGAGCGTCCACTGCGTTTGCCAACTCCGGTGCTCATTTCACCACATCCAAACTTAGCATACTAATCCCTGATGATTGATTTTCTCGAGACAGTGTCCGGAAACTCGACATCAAGCCGAGTTTTTGCTTCAACTGTATTTTTTCCCTTCAAAAAGCAATATGTTATCGCCAAGTGATATTCCTTTTTATCCATTTTTTTTCACAAGTTTACTCAAAATGCTATAATTCACAAACTAATGAGGGTTAGTGCTAACTAAAAAACATATGGATTTAATTCTAGTAGCGCCATCTATGTGTCACACCGGGGACTATTTAAATACTCATTTGACGTGTTAGTTTAGTATTATTTTAATTTGGGATATACATACTGATGTATTAATCCAAGAACTTACCTTGCTTGAGTATTAATACAAGTACAACAGAAAAGTAGTAATGAATTAATATGTAAATTAATACTGTACAAAGCATATCTCTTGTAAGATATAATTAATAAAAAAAAATGTTACGAACATATTTTCCTCACCAAGAGTCAAGAAACTCATCAGACAAACTAAAAGAGAGAAATGTCAGGGTTTAAAGAGACGACTATATGACGTACGTCGATAGGAAGTTTCCCGATTGATTTGGCGAGATAGGATTTTGGGGAAAAGGTTATCGGCCCCGTAGCGGTGCAATTTACGTGTTCGGGCTATCGCTTTCGGCTTGTCATTTTCAGGATTAGTGTTATGCGGTTACGGACGATGGACCCAACGTCTAGACGTGGATAATTTCGAGAAAAGAGTTATGGCGAGGTTTGGGAAACGCGCATGCAAAGATAGAGTATCCGATACGATGGAGCTTTAAAGAGAACTTAACGGTCTGGAAACAGGGGCAGTTTATGAATATAAAACATTCGCTCCAGATGTTTTTCTCTAACTCTTATAAGAGAATATCTCAAGGAATTCGTAATTTTGAATGTTCATCATCATCATTAATTATTAAATCCTAAAAAGGCTACTCTAATTGATGATATTTCACCTGGGTTATTGAAGAAGCTACCACAAAAAGCAGTAATCAAATTGACGTGTATATTCAATGTCTGTTTGAGACTGAACCATGTTTTGGAATGTCTTAAAGTTGCTCGAATAATTATGCTTAAAATCCTGACAAACCCATAGAACAAATTGGTTCTATTTCGCTGCTACCTGCGATATCCAAAATTATTTCAGAACCTGCTATTAAAACGTATTAAACCATTTATAGAAATATCCGATTTCCAGTTTGGATTTCGAAATCACCACTCGACAATCCACCAAGTGCACGGAGCAACAGCGGTTGATGAAAAGGCATTCGAAGAAAAGAATTACTGTCCTGCAATATTCCTGGACGTCTCACAAACCGGGTATGGCGTTTGGGATTAATCTACAAAATGAGGAAATTGCTACCGCGGAGTTACTGTCCACTGTTGGAATCATATCTTTTCGAAAGAAAATTTAGACATTCTCAACATTTAAACCAATTTCCGCTCGAATTCCACAAGGTAGTGTCTTGGGGCCACTTGCTCTATAGTGCTGATATCCCAACAACAAAATAAACAGTAACTGGAACATTTGCCAACTGTCTGAGGCTGTAGAAAAAGTACAAGTACAGGTCAATAAGATTTATATGGACTGGAGACTGGAAAAAAAGAAGAGAGCTTGAGTAGTCTCAAGCTGGGACGTTTTTTCCATTTAGCGTTTGTAATTTTTTATGAAAAAAAATTATATGAATATCCAAAATGGCTAAAATAACTTGGAGATACAAAATTATTAAACCACTAAAACTCCTGAAACATAAAGGGCAAAAAAATAACCTTTATTTTATTAAAAAGTTTTTAACCAATCGTCGTCCATTCATGGTCCGTTTGGGCAACTGCTTATCTCCCACGTATACTCAAGATAATGGTGTTCTTTAGGGATCTGTTCTAATCCATACATTATTTAATACTGTAAGTCCGAGTGTCACTATTCGTCTTTTTGCTGATATCACTCTCTTATGTTATTCGTCAAGTTTAAACCCAACATCCAGTAAAATACAATTTGTCCGGATACCATCGCTCAATGGTCTGCCTCTTCAGGTTTTTAAAATTCAACTTCAAAATAATCTGTCGTTCACTTCTGTAGAATCAGAAACTGTTCAAGATATCACGCCCTTACATTGGGTAATAAAGTAATATCAACGAAAGCATCTGCTAAAATATTGGGCCTCAGGATGGACTACTATCCTTCCTGGAGAAAGCATATACGAAAACTTATTATTATCCTGCAGAAAACTGGCCGTTGATTAATGTTTGATTCTAAGGACCAGTAAAACTATAATCAGATTCAAACTAGATTGTTGCTGCTGCTTTATAAGTATCTACCACTTATGTACGAAGATTAGAAACAATACAAAACGTTGCCTTCAGAATAAGAACCTTTAAATCTGAATTTAAATGATTTCCCGGATTGTTGATAACTCTGAAGTCATTGTGAAGTATGATGTGCAATTTAACAATCAGAATAAATTTCCGGATTCTTAATTAAAAATAAGCAATATATGAGTTAAATTATTATTGATGACATAACTATGATGAATGAATGAATGTGTGAGCTCAAAATAACCTTCTTTCTTCTTGTATTTGAATGTTAAGGACATACATGATATGGGGCGTTTAGAGTCAATCTCAACGTCATTGTTTCACAATGATTTCTATCATTTTAAATATTGGTTGATCTGAGGAAACAAAATTATACTTGGGAACAAATAAAATTTAATTTCGACTGCTAGTTTGATTGATCTACACATGAAAGGGAACAATGCTCTTGATGGACCATAGTCTTCTGTACTACTTTGCTAGATTTATTCTGATTAACTTTTTAACCACGGAATGGGAACTTTACCAATAGGTATATTGGTTTCAGGAAGAGAATATTTGCAGACGAAAATTATTACTTATCGTCTTTTGGAGAATGAGTTTTTCATATTTATATTCACTTTAGATTTTTATACCCAAATACTCATTGTATCTTTACATGTTAATTTTGGATATTTATTAATTTTGGCCTCTGATGCATATATTACGATAAGAAAATATTAAAAATAATAAAAAAGGTTATTCTAAATAATTAATTGATTATCAAAGTTCAGAATCAATATATCATTAATATATTTTGGATTTAATATTAATTAATACAATAATTAATTATTGATAACATCAAATATGAATATACCCGAAAATATAAAAGGTTATTAAAAGTTATATTATTAACATTATTTTACCCTGCAAATTTGAAAGACGTTAAATGAAAACAATTTTGATACAAAAGGATCTTTGCTTAACATTATTTCAATATTAATTAAACCTTCAGAGTGCTTAAAACTTCAGAAATACTTCGATTGAATTTATATACGGATATTGAAAATTGGCTTCGTATATATTTGCTGCAATGAACCCTTGTCTTATTTTTAGAGTAATTATGTTGTAATTACAAATTTATTCGGAATTTTGATCTGCAAAACTATAGATTTAACTGAATTAAAAAATAAGAACCAAAAATATACAAAATATAAGAATATTTACAGTCCCAAGTATCTCGTAATGCTATTTATAATTTTCAGGGGGTTCTTTGTTGCATTCACATGGGTCTTGGTCACAATAACTTCTTTCAAAATTCCATTAAAATTTAATTTATAGCGGAGAAAAGCTCCTATAATGAAAATATATGTCGAGCCTTCATCGTCCTTCAATACTCGCGAATAATTTCCAAAGAATCCCCAAACTTTTTCGTATAAAAAAGTTTTAATTAATACTTAATCAAACATACAAAAGGCCTTTTTGCAACTCTCGGAACATGGAATATCTTTTAACCGTTCTCGACTTCGCACAAAATAAGTTCACTGACCAAAAGGACGTTTATCAAAAGGGTTAATCAGCAGCAATAATAACATACAAAGGATTAATAAATTAATTTTAAATTACTATTTCAACGAGTAAAATATCACAACATATTTATCGGATACGTAATTATTATGAAACAAAAGCTTATCAAATAAATAATCTGCGGTTAATATATCTATTTAATAGGAAACTCCAGTAACAGAAATAGGGGCCAGCGAAGTTTTTGAACCAGCCCTTTTTTTTAGGGAATGTTAGGAATGATTATGCAAAACAAGAATATTAGACCAGAATAATGAAATAATGCCAGTATATAGTAACAATGTATATAATTTGACAAAACCTTTCATAATTCCTCGGTAGAGTATCAACTATTAAATATGTTTGTATGCTTTGGGATATGACAAAAGTAAGGTTATATTTTTAAAAGCTAAAATATCCCATCAGCTATCAAATTTGTAACATTTTCAAGGACACTAAAAGGAAGTCAACATATGCCAAAATTTCACCCGATCTAGCTGCAGGTATCAAAGCGATAACAAGAAACAAACAAGAAAATTATTATTTCTGTTCAAATAAAAACATTGTAAAGGACAAGAGGGAAATAATATACAATCATACTAGAAGTAACATTAAAGGCAATTATAACTTTTATACACATTTTGTTGAAATTAACCACCCGTTCGTCTTAGGTTAGTAGTTAATTCATTAATGGGGTTTGTCCAACATTTACGAGTTAACCTGAATCAAATATACAAAACATATAACATCAATAATGATGACACCCTAATAATGTAATAACTACCACTCCGAAGGTGAAGGAGTGAAACAAACAAGGAAAAAAGAATATATTCTTATAAAATAACATAGGTAAATAAGTTACTGTTTTGTAAAAATAATGATGTATTGACTGGAAAAGTACGAAGGTCTGCAAGATGAATATTTTGCTTTGAGATAGATGAATGATATACAGAACTATGGTTTCTGTGCTTTCTGTAAATAATATTAGATATTACGCCTCTATGTAAATATGCTGCATGAACTTGATGTATATTTCAATATGATCTCTATATAAATATGGCGTTTTCCAGTCCGTTTTTATTTCAGATTTGTAATAAAATTTTTTAATAGAACGCGATTTATTATATCCAAATGTTTCTCTTCATATTATTTGCTTT
Organism: Rhynchophorus ferrugineus; assembly: GCF_030347505.1. Lineage (NCBI taxonomy): Eukaryota > Metazoa > Arthropoda > Insecta > Coleoptera > Curculionidae > Rhynchophorus > Rhynchophorus ferrugineus. The sequence continues at coordinate 1,522,469 of NW_027472585.1, read as the reverse complement.
GCTAATCTTTAAATGAGTTCCCGGCACTTTCTTTACTATTGAAACTTTTTTTTGATAACTGCTTTTTAATTTTATGTAATTTAATATACAACGAAATATATGTTCAACTAAAATGTTCAACACAAAGTATATGCGCTTGCATAGAGCTTGATAGAAGGGCGCTTGTTCTCTCAGACTATTAATTTAAATAAATATCTAAGAATAACGTACATGGAAGCACCTAATATTGTCCTAACACAATAAAAAAAAACATAGCACAATCATTAACGTATTTCTTAGAGAATAGTGTTGTAGGGCTCGTCACTGTAATTCTTAGTAGATATCCTATGTCTCGACTTTTTTGAATTTGATGACCTCCATTACGAACCCAGAATAGAACTAATGAAATAATAACAAAGTACCAACGTAACTATAACAATATGTGCTGTAAACTTCATAACCTATTATTTTGATGAACTTATTTATGTTTAAATAATTTCTATAATACCCCACTCATTTAATATATCCATAAACATTACGAAAACGAATATAAGATCTTAAAGGATATGATATTTTATAAACACGGTTTCCGTGTATAAAGTTGAAAGGTGTTTTATGTTAAATGAGACATAAAGGGGTTCTTTGTAGGTTTAATTAAATATTTATTAATACTTTATCGTACTTAAAACTTTACGGGGACTTTAGAAATTATTTATAAATATTGAAAGAGTAGCTCGTATAAAATTCCAATGTGAGAGAGAGATTCGGTTTAGAGTCTCTTGTCGTAATTTAAATTTTGTGGTGGTCGTGATCCTTACGCGCTTGCTTTCCACGGTTCTCGACGTAATTAGGGATGATGTATCGTTACGGTAATTTTGAATAATTGGACTTTGGTCAGGAATTCGGTCTTCAGGGTCTTCACATATCAAATATGTTTATTTTAATCCCGATTGTCGTTCCTTATTTAAATAATAGGCTAGATCAGCGTTTCTTAGCCTTTTTCAGTGGAAGGAAAATCACTATTATTTCCTTAGAAAATCTTTTTTTTTCTTCAAAAAGCAATATTTTATCGACACGCAAAATTCCTTTTAATCCACTTTTTTTCACAATAACAAAAATTGCTTCACTCAAAATGCTATAATTCACAAATTAATGATCCGACAGCTGTCAAATTTATACACTCATCTTTTCATGGTTAGGGCTAACTAAAAAACATATGGATTTAATTCTAGTAGCACCATCTATGTGTCAGGCCGGGGACTTTTCAATTGACCTGTTACGTCCAGACAATGTGTGAATATAAATGTTGTCACTGAAGCCAAACGAAGTAAAAGAAACTAAGCAGAGATCTAGTTAAGAATTCATGGGAGCATAATATTTTAAAGGATGTCTAAATACAGATCTTGTAAAGTACTCGATGTATTGCATTTGTATGTATTAATAATAAGTTTGCAAGGCTATCACTAATGAACTTATTCACATATTACAAGGTAATTTGGTTCAGTATTGGATACACCTTTTCATTCCACAGACCTGGTAAAAGTTTAAGAAAATCAAACATTCATCATCAAATGTTTATAATTTAAACCTTTTTATGTTGTAGTTACTGTCAACTTTATAAAATGAGTATTTTGATAGATAATTGAATAAATTCTGAATGAAATCTGTATATTTAAATTATCATCATGATATTTTTAATAGGTCTGCCATAGATACAACTTATATTTGTCTTAGCAAATATCAAGTACTTCATTTCAATAATACTATTCAGTCAGTCCCTAACTAGCGACTGTGTTTTATTGGATACTCGTATAAGTGTTTTCCTTAATGTTCTTTAATATTCTACCACATTTCATGGTTTTCATAGTTATGTATTTGGAACAGTCACCATCAAGGAATTCTGGTTATATGCCGAAAATTTAAGTTATATGCCTAGATAAATCTCAGTTCAATTTTCTCGTTTATCTTTTCTTCCCGTTAAATTACAGGGATTTCTTAAAAATTATATTTCCTCATCTGCACAATTTCAAAATAATCTTCATTAAGATGTTCTGAACTTATCCACTGTTCCTTCTAACCGTAAACATACTTCTAGAACTCGTCGCTTAACATAGTGTTGACATCTTTAAATTTCTGATAACAGAAGAAGGGTGTTTCTTGGTAAAAGTTCATGAATAAGTAACGAAAAGTGAGCAGGTATGTTATTAAAATCATTAACAATTATTACCACTTGATAATTTGCAATCACATTTTCACAAATGACGAAAACGAACCACAATTTCGTAGAGTTCAGTTACTCTTTGAACAGCTTTCATAGTTTATATATAACAGTATATAGAGACCAATTATAAATATCCATGAAAAATTGTAACAAAACAATCGATAGCTTGCTGAAAAATTGGCAAGTTCTAGTTTTCTATCAAACTTAATTTTCTACAATTAACCGAAAGCTAAATTATCTTAAAGAAAACGACGATTATTTGATATCGATATTAACGATTGTGGTTTGGGCATCATTACTAACAAGTAAGTTAATAACAATAAACCGATATATATATATATATATATATATATATATATATATATATATATATATATATATATATATATATATATTAGCGACCCGCCCCGGCTTCGCACGGGTGCAATGCTGATACTAAATTAAATACACTACAGAAAAAATATGAACGTTGTATATAAAAACATAGCGGCCCGCTCCGACTTTGCACGGGCATAAAATATATATGCCTATGTCACTCAATGAAAACATGATTAAAATCGATCCAATATTTTTGGTTCATTCATTACTGCCCTTGGCCTGCACGCATTAAATTTGGAGTAAAACAATTCCTTTTCCCCTATACTTACTATGAAGATTTCCTGTTATCTTTGGAATATCTAAATTCATACAATTTTTATTACATTACACATTTTTAAACGCAAATTTTAAATTTGTAATATCTCCGAAAATATTTGTTTAATTTACATGCTGTAAGGAACCATATTGATCTATATTAATTGCACACTGTATTTAAGGTACTTAATTCGATAAGGATTAATGCCGTATTGCTTAAAATAGCTTCGTAAATAAGCCATTTTCTCATGTAAAAAGTAAACAATAAAAATGGTTAATGTGGGTTATCCCTAAAAGATAAACATATACCATCGCGGACTTTTTTGTAGACCTTTTTATGGTGTACAATACTGTAGTACATTAATTTGATCTAACTCGTAGGGTTAGGCAGCGTTTTTGCTAATTGCTAAATAAGCCTAAAAAAATAGGTTAATTTACGACATCACGCTAGAAACCTCTAAAATTAGCAATGTTGCCTTAGTATATTATGCATGTATTATACATATAAACCTTCCTCTTGAATCACTCTATCTATTGAAAAAAACCGCATCAAAATCCGTTGCGTAGTTTTAAAGATTTAAGCGCACATAGGGATATAGGGACAGAAAAGGCGACTTTGTTTTATACTATATATATATATATATATATATATATATATATATATATATATATATATATATATATATATATATATATATATATATATATATATATATATATATATATATATATATATATATATATTCATTTAACTAATTCATTAATACTATGAAATTTAGTAGTTTTTATATTATTATTTAAGTTATTTTTTATCCATTAAAACATATCGAACTAATTATTGATAGAAAAAGAACACAATATCAAATTGGTACTGTTGCTGAGTGATTTACAACGACCTATAATTAACGAATTATATATCCAGCAGGCGGGTCAGATTGGATCATGGGCCGCGATTAAAGACATTCGTAGATATATTGGCGATCGGTTCTTAATTATTCCTTGTCCTTAATTAACGCTTTTTAATAGCATACACATTAATTACACATTCACTTTTTGTTTCATCTGAGTTTTGTGATGAAACGAAATTTAATTTTGGGAACCTTGGCCAATTGCTAGCTGATTATTAATTATAATCTACCCTATTTTAAGTAATTATTCCTCCTCCATTAGATTCTTCAGTTAGAAAAATAATACACTATTTATTTAATAGTTGTTTAAATGACCAGATGATTATGGACCCGAATGTGGTATATAATTGCTTAAGCAAGCTTCAATTCCTAATTGTATTTCCTAAATGAAATGAAATATGTAATATAACATGTGTATATTCACATATATCTTCACTGTACCTATCAAAAGGCAAATTATGGCTACAAGTTAAAGATTGAAATCAGCAGTTGCTTAGCACACATTAGAAATCTTTACTACATAGTATAAAACAAAGTCGCCTTTTCTGTCCCTATATCCCTATGTGCGCTTAAATCTTTAAAACTACGCAACGGATTTTGATGCGGTTTTTTTCAATAGATAGAGTGATTCAAGAGGAAGGTTTATATGTATAATACATGCATAATATACTAAGGCAACATTGCTAATTTTAGAGGTTTCTAACGTGATGTCGTAAATTAACCTATTTTTTTAGGCTTATTTAGCAATTAGCAAAAACGCTGCCTAACCCTACGAGTTAGATCAAATTAATGTACTACAGTATTGTACACCATAAAAAGGTCTACAAAAAAGTCCGCGATGGTATATGTTTATCTTTTAGGGATAACCCACATTAACCATTTTTATTGTTTACTTTTTACGTGAGAAAATGGCTTATTTACGAAGCTATTTTAAGCAATACGGCATTAATCCTTATCGAATTAAGTACCTTAAATACAGTGTGCAATTAATATAGATCAATATGGTTCCTTACAGCATGTAAATTAAACAAATATTTTCGGAGATATTACAAATTTAAAATTTGCGTTTAAAAATGTGTAATGTAATAAAAATTGTATGAATTTAGATATTCCAAAGATAGCAGGAAATCTTCATAGTAAGTATAGGGGAAGAGGAATTGTTTTACTCCAAATTTAATGCGTTCAGGCCAAGGGCAGTAATGAATGAACCAAAAATACTGGATCGATTTTAATCATGTTTTCATTGAGTGACATAGGCATATATATTTTATGCCCGTGCAAAGTCGGAGCGGGCCGCTATGTTTTTATATACAACGTTCATATTTTTTCTGTAGTGTATTTAATTTAGTATCAGCATTGCACCCGTGCTTAGCCGGGGCGGGTCGCTAGTTAAAAATAATTATAGGTACAAATACCATGTTTTTTCAAAGGAAGTAAATTGAGAGTTTTAGTTAGAAAGGGAAAATTATAATGCATGTTTCTCCACAGATCCTCCTGAAACAGATGAATTTGTGTCTTCAACTTCATGCTGAGAAGAACCAGACTAAAACTAGGTGTTGCTTGTTTTGGTGAATTAAAAAAAAAAACAAATAGGATTACAAAGGGAAAAAATTTAAAATGTTTCATGGCTACATAACAGGTGGGGCAAATGTCCCACAAATGTTTAGTCAACGTTTAGCTCAGTTTCGCTTTAACCATTATGTTGAGTAGACGTCCAAATTTTATTGGGTATAAATATACGCCTCAAGGACGAGCAGAAATCGTGACAATATTTATTCAAAATATGCGTTCCATTATTGCCACTCAGCGGAAATTGCGCCAAAAATATCCTAATCGTCCAGTGCCTCACAAAACCACAATTTATCGTTTACATGCGAATTTTCGATAGTACGGTACTACAGCAGACAGGCCTCGTTCTGGAAGACAACGGGCGTCTCGTAACTCTGAAAATGTGGCTCTGGTGGGCGAAAGTGTTCCAGAGTCCCCAGAAACATCAATTCGGAGACGTGGTTCCCAGTTACACATTTCTGCACGCAGTTTAAGGCGAATTTTGAAAACTGATTTGAAAATGTTCGCGTACAAAGGTCAATTAGTTAAAAAATTCCTACCGGGGGATCTTGTTCAACGAGTTGAGCACAGTAATACAATTCTAAGGCTGTCTGGTGAAATTGAAGATTTTTCGTCTAAATTGATAATTAGCGATAAAGTTCATTTTCTTCTCAGTGGTCACGTCAATAAACAGAACAGTCGGTTTTGGTTAACACAGAATCCTCATGAAATTCCTCATTAATTCATGAAACATCATTGCATCCACTAAAAATAACTGTATGGTGTGGTATTCATGCTGGAAATATCATTAGTCCCTATTTTTTGAAAATGACCAAGGTGTTGCAGTTGCTGTTACTGGTGAACGGTACCAAGACATGATTCGAAGTTTTCTTGTGCCTGAAATGGAAGAGTAAGGACTAGAAAACATGTGGTTTCAGCAAGATGGGGCCACAGCATACACAAGCTCGTTGAATGACGTTTTCCCAGGAAGACTTATTCCGCGAAGTGGCGATTTAGCATGGCCAGCCAGATCTCCGGATTTAACATCAGCAGACATTTTATTATGAGGTTTTTTAAAATCAAAAGTTTATGTGAATAAGCCCCAAACGATTCAACATCTTAAAGACAATTGTCGTCACGAAATTGAAGAAATTCAGCTTCAGATATTGCAGGATGTCATGAAAAAGGTCTTAAAGTTGCCGAAAGTTGCATCGTGAATCGCGGTCACCATTTATCCGATATAATTTATCAATCATAACGAAAAAAAATGTAAAGACCAATTAAACTTTCTATGAAAATCAATGGTAGCGGGACTTTTGCCTCAGCTGTTATATAATATTGAAGGCAACAACAATGTACAATTAGAAAATAAGTTATTAGTTGTGCGATTAGATACTGTTTATTGATGTATCTTGAAAATGTTTTAAACAAATGTTATATGCTGAAATTTCCTCTTACTGCTATATTCTTAAATATTTTTTCGAATTTCTAGACTCAGACTCTACTAAATCAACTTCACCATGTACCAGCTAAAAAGAAATGAACGAGGAAAGTAAAATAGCACCATAAACAGTATTAATGGTGAATGATAAAATCGGCTTAATAACTAATTAGAAAGAAAAATGCAATAAAATGCCGGGGATATCCGTTCGTTAAAAACAAATCATTTCGCTTTTATTTGATTTTTTAACAGTCCTGGCATTACGGCGGCACAAATAGCGTGAATTTTAAAAATAAACGTTCAATACAAAAGCTTACTGGATTTGACTTTTGCCGGCAATAAAATATCCGTTTAATTGCTGATAAAAAGAAAGGAAAAAATCGCTGCTCTTTCGAAAAAAAAAGGGATTGGATCGTCGGCACTGTTGCTCGCCACTTCGCAACGATCGATAATTAACGAATTATAAATCGAGCAGTCGAGTCAGATAGGATTATGGCCCCCAATTAAAGCCATTTGTAGATATATCGGCGATCGGTTCGTAATTATTCCCTGACCTTAATTGTTCTTATTTTGGGGACAAACTCTTTAATTGATCGGTACGATCATTTTTTTCCCTGATTTTGACCGAAAAATGCGTTTAACTCGTAACGAAATTACAGGTCGACCTATATATCATAAAATATTTTGTCATTTGTTTTTTTCCTCGTAAAATTATTTTGCGCTAGGTATGCAGACCACTTTAAACTTTTTTTATTAATTACATCTTACGTTAGATATGCTTAGCACAACCTTAATTCACAAATATATTTATTACTACTATCCTGTACTGTGCGAATAATACATCAGTATGTATTTCCCAAAATAAAGCAAATCTACTTAAGCCTAAGTTAAGAATACACTAATACGATATACAAGTTCATGTTGTTTCGATTGCTTCCACGCTGCTGTCACTCATCAACCTTAGTTCATGTTTTACGGCGAAATCTTGAATCACTTCGTCCATTTGAACTTGAGGTCATCGTGTAGCTCTTAATTGGTTATGTAGCGATAGGCAGTGAAAATTAATGGTAGAACCTTGTTTTGTACAATTCACTTCTGTTGAATAAACATCAAAATAACACTATATCAACTGTAATAAGACGATATCACCATTCATCTAATAGGCAGCAAGCTTTTAAAATTCAGAATAGAAATATAATTTTAATCAGAAATTAATTTGTTCAAATTATCTTGGATATTGTCATATAACTCCGGATGAAACTATGATATGTGGATAAAAACAGCACATTATATGCAGAATTTAATTCTTAATAAGCTGGTATAATTATTTCTATATATATTTAAAAGTTTACGAAAGTATGACAAAAATATCGTTTATCTTAGAAATTATCACTAGATGTTTTTTTCATATAACTCTTCTATAAACCAAGTTACTATTATCCAAATAACACTAGTTACACAAAAATATATGCGTAATAGGATAGGTAGTATAATTTTATGGATAAATTTAAAATTATTTGCTATATTAGTTTTTATATATGTAGAATGGCTCTTCTACTAAAAGTTTTCGAACCGCTATTTTTATCTACAACAAAAAGACAATTCACTTTACATGAAAAATAATGCATTTTACGTTTTTCTCGCCTCAATATTGATAAAATATAGAATTTTTAGTTCATTTTGAGACCTAAATTTTTTTCTCACTTTTTCCATATATATGCTCAGGAAAAATTGCGATTTTTGGCCATTTTCAGACTTTTCGTTATAACTCTGGTTCAATCAAAGATATGTCGATGAAAATATCAGCACTTATGTAAAATCTGATGCTTATTAAGCCGGTAACATCATTCTACCTTGAAATTTCTATATTTCAAAAATACTGCCGAAATAAAGTTTAAGCAAAAAAATCTCCAAGCTAAATTTTTAGTTGTATTTGAAAAACCACTTACTTTATACAAAAAATAATGGTTTTATCATTTTTTTCACCGCAATTTACGTATAATGTGAACGTTTCACTACATTTGGAAAGCAAAAATTTTTAGGCACATTTTTCTTAATATAGAATCGTAAAAAGGCATGTTTTTTCTTTATACCGTCAAAATACATCAAATAAACTATTAATATTTTTGAACATAGAAATGTTTAATAGAAAATTATATTTATTTATTACAGAAATTTGAAGATATAACAAATAACAGCTAACGACACAGAGGACAGTACATTGCCAATAGGACAATATTGGATATTCTCATATAACCCCGGATAAAACTATGATATGTGAATGAAAATATCACAATTTATTTAGAATTTAATGCTCAATAAGATGGTATAATTATTTCTTTCATATATTTAACAGTTTTCGAAAGTGTGACAAAAATATCGTTTCTCCTTAAAATTGTGACTAAATATTTGTTTTAAGTGTTTTTCATATAACTCTCCTATAAACCAAGATACTATTATCAAAATAATACTAGTTACACAGAAATATATGCGTAACAGAATAGTAGTATAATTTTATGCATACATTTAAAATAATTAGCTCTATTAGTGATTTCATATATAAAATGGCTTTTCTACTAAAAGTTTTTGAAACGATATTTTTATGTATAACTAAAGGACAATTCACTTTACACGAAAAATAATGCTTTTTATGTTTTTTTCGCCTCAATATTGATAAAATACAGAATTTTTAGTTAATTTGGAGACCTACATTTTTTTCTCACTTTTTCCATATATATACTCAGGAAAAATTGCGATTTTTGGCCAATTTCAGACTTTTCGTTATAACTCTGGTTCAATCAAAGATATGTCGATGAAAATATCAGCACTTAAGTAAAATCTGATGCTTATTAAGCCGGTAATATCATTCTACCTCGAAATTTCTATATTTTAAAAATACTGCCGAAATAAAGTTTAAGCAACAAAATCTCCAAGCTAAATTTTTGGTTGTATTTGAAAAACCACTTACTTTATACAAAAAATAATGGTTTTATCATTTTTTTCACCGCAATTTACGTATAATGTGAACGTTTCACTACATTTGGAAAGCAAAATTTTTTAGGCACATTTTTCTTAATATAGAATCGTAAAAAGGCATGTTTTTTCTTTATACCGTCAAAATACATCAAATAAACTATTAATATTTTTGAGCATAGAAATATTTAATAGAAAATTATATTTATTTATTACAGAAATTTGAAGATATAACAAATAACAGCTAACGACACAGAAGACAGTGTATTGCCAATAGGACAATATTGGATATTCTCATATAACCCCGGATAAAATTATGATATGTGAATGAAAATATCACAATTTATTTAGAATTTAATGCTCAATAAGATGGTATAATTATTTCTTTCATATATTTAACAGTTTTCGAAAGTATGACAAAAATATCGTTTCTCCTTAAAATTGTGACTAAATATTTGTTTAAGTGTTTTTCATATAACTCTCCTATAAACCAAGATACTATTATCAAAATAACACTAGTTACACAGAAATATATGCGTAACAGGATAGTAGTATAATTGTATGCATACATTTAAAATAATTAGCTCTATTAGTGTTTTCATATGTAAAATGGCTTTTCAACTAAAAGTTTTTGAAACGATATTTTTATGTATAACTAAAGGACAATTCACTTTACACGAAAAATATTGCTTTTAATGTTTTTTTCGCCTCAATATTGATACAATACAGAATTTTTAGTTAATTTGGAGACCTAAATTTTTTCTCACTTTTTCCATATATATACTCAGGAAAAATTGCGATTTTTGGCCAATTTCAGACTTTTCGTTATAACTCTGGTTCAATCAAAGATATGTCGATGAAAATATCAGCACTTATGTAAAATCTGATGCTTATTAAGCCGGTAATATCATTCTACCTCGAAATTTCTATATTTCAAAAATACTGCGGAAATAAAGTTTAAGCAAAAAAAATCTCCAAGCTAAATTTTTAGTTGTATTTGAAAAACCACTTACTTTATGCAAAAAATAATGGTTTTATCATTTTTTTCACCGCAATTTACGTATAATGTGAACGTTTCACTACATTTGGAAAGCAAACATTTTTAGACACATTTTTCTTAATATAGAATCGTAAAAAGGCATGTTTTTTCTTTATACCATCAAATTACATTAAATAAACTATTAATATTTCTGAACATAGAAATGCTTAATAGAAAATTATATTTATTTATTACAGAAATTTGAAGATATAACAAATAATAGCTAACGACACAGAGGACAGTGCATTGCCAATAGGACAATATTGAATATTATCATATAACCCTGGATAAAACCATGATATGTGAATGAAAATATCACAATTTATTTAGAATTTAATGCTCAATAAGACGGTAAAATTATTTCTTTTATATATTTAACAGTTTTCGAAAGTATGACAAAAATATCGTTTTTCCTTAAAATTGTGACTAAATATGTGTTTAAGTTTTTTTCATATAACTCTCCTATAAACCAAGATACTATTATCAAAATAACACTAGTTACACAGAAATATATGCGTAACAGAATAGTAGTATAATTTTATGCATACATTTAAAATAATTAGCTCTAGTAGTGTTTTCATATGTAAAATGGCTTTTCTACTAAAAGTTTTTGAAACGATATTTTTATGTATAACTAAAGGACAATTCACTTTACACGAAAAATACTGCTTTTTATGTTTTTTTCGCCTCAATATTGATAAAATACAGAATTTTTAGTTAATTTGGAGACCTAAATTTTTTTCTCACTTTTTCCATATATATACTCAGGAAAAATTGCGATTTTTGGCCATTTTCAGTCTTTTCGTTATAACTCTGGTTCAATCAAAGATACGTCGATGAAAATATCAGCACTTATGTAAAATCTGATCCTTATTAAGCGGGTACTATCATTCTACCTTGAAATTTCTATATTTCAAAAATACTGCCGAAATAAAGTTTAAGCAAAAAAATCTCCAAGCTAAATTTTTAGGTGTATTTGAAAAACCATATACTTTATACAAAAAATAATGGTTTTATCATTTTTTTCACCGCAATTTACGTATAATGTGAACGTTTCACTACATTTGGAAAGCAAAATTTTTTAGGCACATTTTTCTTAATATAGAATCGTAAAAAGGCATGTTTATTCTTTATATCGTCAAAATGCATTAAATAAACAATTAATATTTTTGAACATAGAAATATTTAATAGAAAATTATATTTAGTTATTACAGAAATTTGAAGATATAACAAATGACAGCTAACGACACAGAGGACAGTGCATTGCCAATAGGACAATAATATATATTGTACCAAATTCTTTAAAGAATTGTGTGTATCAACTCCATATAAACTATTCAATCTTCACATTAGATTTATAAATATATCCCAGCATTCTGGACTGTTTATTTATTAAGGTATACTGCAAGCACTAAAACAGCATATCAGAAAATTGATTTTTTATAGCGAGTATTTGTAGAAACAATATAATAATACTTTTATAAGTCAAATTTGCTTAATAAAAAAAGAAATAATGTAATGGTATATAACTTGATAATAACCTATCTGTTAACAAGTAAAAGTTACATAACCAAATTAAATTGAAATGTCATCAGTCCCGCCAAGATGCGCATGCTCTTATAGTTAGAGTACTAAAACTTTCATTGTCTTTTTTCCTATTGTCTGCAATTAACAAATTATAAATCGAGGCTGACCGAGTAGATCGCTATAGTCGGATTGGATTATGGATTTCAATTAAAGTGATTGGTGGATATATTGGCAATCAATTCTTAATTATTTACTGACCTTAATTTTTTATGTTCGGTGATGTATTCATTAGTTCGACAGTGTTATTTTTTATTATTGATTGGTTATTTATAAACGTTTGATGATACGTGATCAATGTAGACTGGTTTTCCTCGATTGTGGCTAATAATGTAAAAATTGTATAATGTATCCTATTTTAGGCAGAAAAACTGGGGGATATCTATAAGTACTAGAGAACCAAAGATCATCCTGATAATCTAAATATGTTAGTGTTACCATTTGAAGTACGTTTTTTTAATTAATACATAGTTACAAGTCGTTGTTGCCTAACATACAATTTGTTTTACAGTAACTTAAAGACTAGATATATATTTGCGACTATTTATTAGTCCTTACTTAGTATCTTATTAAGCAACGTAGATTAGCAACTTATTATGTACGAGCACTTGAGATTTTCTTCCAACTAACCAATATATTTTTCTATATTTCCAATCCAGTTCTTTTATTTTCTTTTCTTTTTAAAGTGTTCAGTGCGACGAACTTTTGCACGGAGGTTTATCCCAAGGTACTTGGCGTTGTTGTTATATGGATGAGATGGCAGTCTTATTCATTATTGTTGTAAGTGCTGTTTGATGATAAGTACCGATTGGCTTTGGTAAACTTGTATTCTCCCAATCTTTATCCAGTTATATATCAGTTATTTGTCATCAGAGGTTATAACTATCAACTATAAACTAGTATGGCTGTATAATTAACTGTAGTTTTTAAATATACTATAATGTTAAAACAAATTATAATTTATAACATATTTGTTCAATTATGTTATTTAGATTAGATTTTTGTTGTATATCAAAGCACGCCCGAACATAAATGCGTGTGCGACAACATAGTGATGTTTTGGCGTCACAAATTTAAATGACGTATGTACAAAAAAACTTTGAATAGACAATATATTGTTACACTTGCTTCAACAGCAAGTGTCGCGTTATCTTCAACAAACGTAGCTATGCTGATATATTCTGTTTGTGGTATAACACATGAGAAAGGTAGGTAAAGGATTGGCGCCAATCTATTTCCTTGTAGTGCACTAACTATAGGTTCCCTCTTATTTCATCCTCAACATTCTGGTTAAGATAATAAGATTTAGAAGCTCAGTGTGCTGCTTTGGTAACATTTTATGCAGTTATGGATGTAAAAGACCTCCATACTAACCGTTGTCGAAAGCTTGCAGATCTAGGAATATAGCTGAGCTGATAATTTTATCCTCGTAGGTTTTGACGCCAGATATATATAGATGGGACGAGATATTAGATTATTTCCATTTATAATTTGTTTTAATTATTCCATTAGAAGTTTTTTGACGTAATAATAATGAATTTTCGCGTTGGATCTTAATGAAATTTAGGTTTTTAACTTCAAAAACAAACCGAAAATGAAGTAATAAAATTGTGAATAGAGTAAACAATAAATAAAGAACATATATCAGTCTTATAATAAAAAAGAGTAAGAAGTTAAAGTACCTTACCAGACATATTGACCAAACCATGAAGTATAAAAAAATTACCTGAAACAAACAAAAAATATTATTATGATATGCATTTTTAAGTTATAAGAAATAACGAAAACAATTAGATAAAAAAGAAACCAACTATTTTTTATTGATTGCATTTAATGGATTATTAACTGGCAATATAATGACAAAGCAAAGGAATTTATAATTATGTCAATGTCTTCGTTTTTTAATAAGTGAGCCTTAAGAAATAATAAGGTGAGCTTCCAATGCATAAAATCAAAAGTTTTGTTTTTGATTGTGCGATTGATATTATTATTCGGTATCGAATAGTTCATGTCTAGAATGGGATTCTAACCTGCCACTTTCAGGACAAGGAGCTTGGGTATTCCCATAAACATCACTAAAATCAAAAAGGTTACGTTGCCGCAATTGGCTGAGTTTGCGCATGCGCATATCATCAACACGAATTTAACTAACACTAAAAATGTTTTTGTTTTTAAAACCTACATATTTCATAGTTTATAAACCCAATTGTTAGTTTGTCACGATCTTTTTATTAGGCATAAACACACTAGGACTTATACTACTATACAATATCCATATTTTACTTAATTTACGTTTAATTAATGTGTGTAAATGCCTTAATAAATATGTAGACAGAAAAAGAGATGGGGTATTATTTTCTTAAAAAGAAAAACCTTTGAGAAAATGAATAAACAAATATGCAAAACGGGCTGTGATTTCTAATTAAAACGAGAAAAGTGGATAAGCTCCAGCCGACGAGGCCCATTCATTAAGAAGAAAACAAACGGATTGTTGCTTTTTTGTGTTTGTGGCCTTGTAGCGCCGCAAACGGCCTGTTTTTTTAAGGGGACGTATTTAATCCCCTTTTTTCGCCGACAATAAACTATACGCTTAATTATCGACCAATTCGGGAGAATAAATAACTTTTGAACGTACTAATTACTCATTAAACGGTATTATATGACAAAAATAACGATAAAAAATCGATATCCTTACCAATGTTCATAGAAAAAGTTAATTTTCCGCTATCCGTTATTTGCTATTGTTTATTTTTGAAGTACCTGCCATTTCGACATAGGAAACGTTACCGTATTTGATTCTAAATATCACTTTATCACTTTCGTCAATTATTTATTACATTGTTACTAGCCGACTAACCTACAATTTGTCTTTACATTAACCTAAGAATAATAGACTTATCATAATCAGAAAAGAACGAGAATTAACCGGGAAGAATTGGCGAGAATAACAGAACTAAAAGAATGAAACTGTTACAGAACCAAGCCCAGAAGCAGTAAAGAACAGGAATGAAGAAACAGTCAAGAGAGTCAAGAATTTAATCGGAATTAAGAAGAAAGAATAGGTATCAAGAATAGAATTCAAGAATCAGTATTATCCTAAACCAGACAGACGATTTAGTAAGTCATGTCTATCCAATTCATAATTCTTTCATCGTTACGTATCGATTTAACATTTTTAATTGTATATATTTTATATATTATTCCTTCAAATAAACAAACTCGTCTTTGAGAATTACTTTACGCAAAGAAGTGAGAAAATAAATTGCATTTCATTTGCAACATTGTTCTCCCTCCTTAACAACAGAAGAAGTACAATAAAAATATGGATGTCAAAACATACTTATAATTATATAGTCGTTCCGTCTATATCTGATCTGCCTTCTGTACTAGAGGTGTCGGATACCGAGAAAAATATCGATTTCGATATATAGGAAAAAAATATGGACATGTTTTTGCAATATATTGAATTTTTAATAAAACCTTTCAATTAAGTATCAAAATACATTAAATCTTCAAAAACTAAGTGTCAAACTACACTAAACCTTTAAAATTAATTATCACTTTAAAAGTTTTTATTTAAAAGAAATATATATAATAACATTAGGGATGCCGAAAAAATATGAATATATCGATATTTTTGGGCAATATACGATATTTTTTCAAAAAAAATTAAAGCCGGCTTGGTGGCGCAGTGATAAAGGCGACAAGACCGTTCACTTACTATTGCGATAGTCGCGGGTTCGAATCCTGCTGGTCCATGGTCGTAAATTCATGTTTGTGAATGTTTAATATTTGTGACTGTCCTTAGGCAAAGCGCAAAATCCGACAAGGAAAATGATCCCAGTCACACCAATAACCAGGCTGGGTAAGACCGGATGTCTTCTGGAATGATTTCTAAGTTGGTCACTCGCCAATCGGTAGGCTTACTGCCGAGGATCGTGGTTCGAAGTCCACGTTAAACTATAGGTCCAGCCCAGGTAATCCCCTAGTGGGTAAAAGGAAACTTTAATATATATATTAAAAATTAAATATATTTAACATTATAAATAATTATATTTAAGAGCACTTTTAAATTGGTACTTATTGTATTAATGTAAAATTGGTAAAATTTTAATCTTAATTAATTTAAAGTTTTCTTTAAAATAATTAAATGGGTCCAGTACTGTATCTTCTGTATACGGCTGATCTGCCCACCACAAAAATAACTACTGTGGCAACATATGCAGACGATACAGCAATCTTAGCATCCCATGAAGATCCAGTCACAGCATCAATAAACCTACAAACCCACCTGGAGCAAATACAATTATGGTTGAAGACATGGCGCATTAAAGCCAATGAATCAAAATCCACGCATATAACGTTTACCCTGCGTAGAAGAACATGTCCACCAGTAAATATCAATCATCGTCAACTCCCCCAAGCAGAGCATGTTAAATATCTTGGTATGCATTTAGATCGACGCCTAACCTGGAAGAAGCACATACTCTCTAAACGGAAACAACTAGGACTAGAATTATATCAAATGTATTGGCTCATTGGGCGCAAATCCAAGTTATCATTAGATAACAAGGTATTGCTGTATGAGTCTATACTCAAGCCCATTTGGACATATGGAATTCAACTATGGGGTACCGCTAGCAAATCTAATATATCCATCATTCAACGGTTCCAAAATAAGGTGTTGCGTGCCATTGTTGATGCTCCGTACTATATTTCAAATAAAGTGATACAACGCGATATTCCTCTAGAACCTATAACGAGTGTAATCCAACGTGTTTGTGTGAAGTACTTCGAAAGAGTGTCAGTGCATTCCAATGTACTCGCTAACCAGCTAAATATGCGACGTGATAGTGAAGTGCGTAGACTAAAACGTTTAACACCACCTGATCTGATTATTGGACAAATATATACTTTAGAATAATACTAATTAATTAAGATAATATTTTATACAGAAGATTGCTTAATGAAGTGATTTTCTACATGCCATGTATATATAATATAAACAGAAGAAATACTTATTGCCAATAGGGCAGATTGTGGACTCACGAAGAGTAATAAAAAAAATAATAATAATTAAATGGTTTTTATAGTAATTAAGAAATACATATTTTTTAAATATCGATATATCGACCAAAAATATCGATATATTTCGACGATTTTTTTTCGGCTTCCCTACTCCGTACTTCCCCTCATTCTGACGTTAACTTCGTACACCACGAAATCAATCAAGAGGTCCCGCTCCCAATAAACAAAACTATATATAAATCATAGATGCCGCGTCCACATCGCTCCGAGAGCCCCAACTTTACATCTCGCAATACCGACGCCGAGAAGTCATTTGTACCAATCATAAAGTCGGGAAACCTATCTATTTTCAATGTTATCCGGCGACGGGGGAACCGAAAGAAAAAAAGGCGCAAAACGAAAAGTAAAAACATTTCTGCCCATAAATCTTCGCGTAGTTCTCTAACGATGAATTATGAACTCACTTACGGGTCACGCGTGATTTCTTCGCGTTTTGCTTACAAAAAGAGAGAGAGAGAGAGAGAGAGAGAGAAACGGAACGAAACGGGCACGAGGATATATATTTCAAATAACTCAATATCTGCGCGATGGTCAGTTCTTTAAACGTCAGGAATATCATTAGTTTTCGGAATTGTGTTCGAGTGGGCCCGGAAAAAGGTTTATGGATCATCGGTCATCTCGCACATCGGCTTCAATTAAGGAAATCCTTAGGAAACGTAGTGAAATTATGTCCGATATCAATTAATCAATTTTATTATATCTGTAGCGACCTTGATGCATGTCGAATTTCACATCGTGGAATAACGGTCTACAAAATACCCAGAAATATAATCCCAGATGTTGAACACGGGCGGGGTGCCCGCAGCGCCAACAAGAACCCGACAACGAATAGCTGGCGGCAACCCCGAGACGTTTATCTGGGATGTTATTGAAGGGTATTTCGGTCATTCAGTGCTCAACCCTCGTTTGGTTTAAGCCTCGTCTTCAGGTAACTCCGCTGCCATCCGTTTTATTATTTGCATTTTTCACATTTTTTTATATTGCCAATAAATAACGGTCACATCATGTAAACACCACTGTTTCATTTCGTTTTACCTCCATTCACCGAGCCACTTTATTTACCCTAAAGTG
The DNA here is from genome assembly GCF_030347505.1 of Rhynchophorus ferrugineus. Lineage (NCBI taxonomy): Eukaryota > Metazoa > Arthropoda > Insecta > Coleoptera > Curculionidae > Rhynchophorus > Rhynchophorus ferrugineus. Next base: position 1,503,983 of record NW_027472585.1, on the reverse strand, counting down.
GTGACCCCGACGTGATCTTTCGCAAAATTGGGTTTGGACTCGTGAATGGAGGGTACGTAGAACATGGTGTATTTTACGTGACCGTTATATTTTCTGTTTCAAAATTTTAAATATATTTAATTCGAGTTTACTTTCAATATTCTTTTTCATTTTATACCTATTCATTTTTTAAAATTTTTTGTCAAAATATTATTTCACAATCTTTTGAATATTTTTACATCACTGCTTAATCATCAGCGTCTCGGCTAAACATTTCTTTCGACTCTATGTTTAAATCATAATGTCTTCCTTCGCTCGCCGTCTCCGTCATAATGGCAGATATTTTGATTTGAAAGGCTTTGGACAGCTTCGGTCGGATATCGTCGTTATTTGTTTTTTCTGAATTAACCTAACGTATGTGACTACGGATTAGTCACAGAGCAGCTCCAGAAGCTAGGTACCGATTGCAGTCACCGTAGACTCGTTATGTCTTCGCCGAAGTAACAGAATTGCTAAAGTCTCGTCGTCGAAGAAAATAAGCTGCCACGTCGTCGAACAGTCGATCCTCCCACAGCGTCGATTACGGGAGCCCTGTCCGAAGAATAGCTTGTTTTCAATGTCGTCGATGGACCACATTCAAATGCCAAAGCGACGATGATGCAAAGGTGACCGGAAGATATCAACAGCCGTACCAGATCAAAACCGTACCAACCACAACCGTTGCGAACTATCATATTTTTCAAAGCCCATTTTACACAGCACATTTTGTTTGGTATATTTTTTTTTGTATTTGATATTTTTTCATACATTTTTGTATTTTTGTTGCTTGAAGTAATTTTATATAAAATTCTAGCAGGGGAGTATTGTAGCAATGATGCATGTCGAATTTCACATCGTGGAATAAGGATCTACAAAATACCGAGAAATATAATCCCAGATGTTGAACTGTCGGTGTTTGGTTGAACGTCTTCAGGTAACTCCGCTGCCATCCGTTTTATTATTTGTATTTTTCACATTTTTTTTATATTGTCAATAAATAACGGTCATCATGTAAACACCACTGTTTTACCTCCATTCACCGAGCCACATCATTTGCCCTAAATATCCTTGTAGCGATCTTGAGGTATGTCGAATTTTACATCGTAGAATAACGGTCTACAAATTACCCATAAATATAATCCCAGACGTTGACCACGGACGGGGTGCCAGCAGTGCCGCCATCGACTGCCCAAGCCTCGTCATCAGGTAACCCCAATGCCAATCCCTTTTATATATTTGTATTTCATAAGATCTTATATAACTTGCAAAAATAATAGTAACACTATGTAAACACAATAGTCTCATTTCGTCTTGCCTCCATTCAACGAGCCATATAACAATTCAATTGAAAAGTCCCCGGCCTACCATAGTAAAACACATTTTTTTGCCAAAATTAATTTTTTTTATTCAACATAATTCCCTTCGAGGGTGATACACTGATTATAGTGACCCTCCAACTTTTCGATACCATTTTTGTAGTACGATTTGTCCTTTGCTTCAAACTAGGCCTCAGTTTCGGCGATTACCTCTTTATTCGACGGAAATTTCTTCCCAGCGAACATTCTTTTGAGATCTGAGAACGGGAAATAGCCAGATCTGGAGAATACGGTGGATGAGGAAGCAATTCGAAGCCCAATTCATGGATTTTTAACACGGTGCATTGTCTTGGTGAAGCAGCACTTCCTTTTTTTTTAATGCAGCCGTTTTTCGGCGATTTCGTCCTTCAAACGGTCCAATAACGCTATGTAATATTCGCTGTTGATGGTCCTTCCTTTTTCAAGGTAGTCAATAAAAATTATTCCAAGCGTATCCCAAAATACAGACACCATAACCTTGCCAGCCGACTGTTGCGTTTTCCCACGCTTTGGAGTGGGTTCATCGTGTGCAGTCCACTCGGATGACTGTCGATTGGACTTCGGAGTGAAATGGAAAATAGATTAATAATATGAATAGAAAAACATTCTTGCCTTTATGATATTATCTTCCAAAATACTAATAACCGTTTGTACAGAGCGAGAAACAATAAAATCTCACTATTTAAACTGGTACCGTGAATCGCAACTCACTCCCATCGCAATTTAATTGCGGAAATGCCCGTAAAATTTAGTAGAATTGTATTCCGTCACACTAATACCACCCGTGTGTATCTAGGAAGAACCAATAAAATATTACTATCTCGTCCTGTTCCTTAATGGTCAATTTAGAGACCTTATAAAACCACGGAAAGCGACGATGGAACCCCAAGATACCCGACGAAGATGCGCATTAACGTCCCGGCGTAGTCCGCAGGTCCGTCTGATTTATATCTTGCATGAAAACGAGTGAGATATGGTAAGCGGCAAATTTCCGTACCTTCCTAGTATCGTAAATAAAACGCGACGACAACCTTACGTCGAATGCAATAAGATATGGCGAGAGATATCAAACGCTTAATTGAATGAGTGTCACGACGTCGTTCCGCCAGTCTTTTCGGTTAAATGTAAATAACGACACTACTCGGTTAGATTATGTACTTTATGACTTTCGAACAAATATTTCAATGTCCCTTTAGTTAATAGGCCTTGTTAAGATTAATGGATAACGGTTTGACATCGCCATTTTTTTACTCCCACCAATTTTATCGATCGGCTAGGATATTAATAGTTGCTCTCGGGTGTCTTGTTGATTTTATCTATATTATATCAAAACACGGTCTAATATTCAGTATGTCGATAGATACAAAAAAATCTATACAATGTATTTTATTTAAAATATTAAATATAGTAAATCCTTGACAATTAATTTATAGGCCGTATACAGTTTTCATAACATCAGTTTAATTTAATAATTGCTATCACTTCTTGTGAAGTAAAATTCGCAATTATTGTTCATCAATTAATTGTACTATTGTTTTATTCATTATTGCAGTAAATTCTTATATTTTCGTTGGATGTATTTTAAAAACTTACATTATTCATTTAAAATCAATTGATTATCTATCTTATCCTTTATCTACTTACTTTATATTCTTTTTTTTGTGCAATTAGTGTATTCTTTAACCACTGTTTATATATTCTCTTTTACTCATCACCACTTTGTTCTTTTCCTAACCCTTACTATAGAGTAAGCTCATTAAGTCAGGACAACTTGAAAATATGAAGATGATGATTGAATAAATGAAGCAAAACTAAATACTGAATGACAAAGAATATTGGGAAGTTATACTGGATGACAAACTGTTGTTTAAATATTATTATACGTACATATATCAAATTTCTTGATGAACAGAAAAGTACATAATATGTTGTAGTGTATAAAATCTTGACCAACTTGTTACTGTATAAAGATAAATTAACTCCAAATATACGAACTCATTCAAGGCTACATCATTTTCAGTTTCTCTTTTGTTTTATTGTATATAATTATTTCTATACAAGCAATACAGTTAAATATTTAATACTAAGACCGATACTGTTAAACAGGTCTCATTAGTTTAGATGCTTTAGTGAAAATAAAGATAGTTTTACCATATTCTTGGATTGTAATTATTATTTTCAGTATGTAAAACATTGAATTATAGGCTTATAAAGCATAACCGCAAAAAATTGGACAGCATAAACATGTTATGATTCATATTGTTCATATTCGTAGTTACCGAAATTAATGACTAAGAAAATTATTTGCAATACCTACTCAAATCATTTTTAGAACAATTGTTCATTTTTTATTTTCTATTTTCGTGTAACATTCTACCCAGTTCAAATACCATATTATTCGAATAATAAGATTAAATTTATTTGTCAATTAACAAAACCCACTATTTCCTTAGTGTAGCATAAATAAATTATATTAAAATGGTAATAGCGTAGTATGTTATGTCTAAGTAAAGGATAAGACTGAAATTATTTTTAAAAACGGTATGTTGTTCAGATTTTATAAAACGTTTATAATAAATATAGTAGGCTTATTTGACAAAACAAAATAAATATAATAATAAAGCCGCCTGACATATTTTATTATTATATTTCTTCCTGTCAATAAAATCTTCAGAAGAACGGAAGCGTAAAGATCACTTGACGCTGATCAAAAAAAATCGAGTACGGTAGGATATTAAGGATTTAGCAGCATTTAATTGAATGGTTCAATGCTGAGTTCAAATTCATGAATTTTTAATCTATTGGGTATTAAGATAAGCATTTTTTCGACAGACTCTAGATATCTATTTCATCCACAAAAATTTAAGTTATTAAGGAGAATGCAGTGATTAAATGTAGTTTTATCAAGAAAGATGTATACAAGTACTAACAGGACAAACTAAAGAGAAATATAGTAATATCAAAATGACTTTACAAGGAAACATTGCTTCGAAAGAGACAGAAACTAAGCCTAAAACATAAATATGCTCTTTAATGAAAGTAAAATACATTACTCAGATATACAATTGTTAATTAGATGGATTAGGACTACGGGTATAGCACTACATAAAAAACGCGCATAGAACTCTACCTATACTAGTGTGGAAAAAAATCAATGTATATATAATAAAACAACTCTAACCTATAAATTATTATGGGTGTATAATTAAATGAAGTTTTAAGTTCTTCGATAATATATGCATTAGATATACTATAATCTTAAAATAAATTATATCTGATAACATTTTTGTTCAGTTATTTTATTTAGATTAGAATTTCGTTATATGTCAGTGCCAAAATGTACTAAAACTCAGAGTTGCTGCGGCAACATTGCAACGTTTTGACAGGCAACGTGTGTCACTACTGTTTTGAATGGACTATATATTAAGTACTAGTTAAAGTTTGTACAGGAGATCATTTACTTAACTGATCTTCTGCATGCCATTTTATAATATAAATTCCATCAAATATTTATTGCCCATTGGGAAGCCTGTAGAATGTCAAGAGAATAATAAAAAATATATAACTTAATGAAATAAAATTCTAATATCTTATGACAATAGAGCACACTACACAATGTATAAGGTAATTTCATTGTTTCTACGAATAAAACTATACTTACATTCATTGTAATAGAACGACGATAGTTAGATGTTAAATCCTTCATATTCATCCAAAGGATTTGCTTGGAATTATAGTAATACTAATTCTCCTCCTATATATGTACAATGCCGTAATTTAGAGGGTTCGTGCAGAATAGGAGAAACGGCCAATTTTCATGGTAAATTGAATAGATGCCAACCATTTAAAACTAATCTCGTCTAACGAGAGGCAATGCATAATGTCTGCCAAGCTAATTTATCTAATATTTATAACGCTAATAATTGATTTGTTCGACCTTTGCACCGACATTTTTGTTTTAAATCGTGTTCTATGATTGGAGAGGAATTCGTTTTTTTACTACGGTATTTGTTAAGTGTTGTTGAAATGTACGCATTTTTTAAATATATATTTCAATCAATATACACAGTTGCCTAACTTAAAACAAATTTCACGGGTCTGCACAAAAAATTCTAAGAGCTGTATGGATTTTAAGTCACGAAACGAGCTATGCAAAACATTAACTTAAAAAATATTACTTTATTTACAAACCATTAGCGATACATATCTTTTAATCTAATATACATTCTTTAGCACTTTTTCTATTTCCCATTGAGGCTCTTCTTGTGGGAAGAATCTATTAGGTATCTGTGAAGCATCCAATAGTAGCCTGATATCACTGAGAAGCTCCATTTTCCTTGGTATCTTTTCTGCGTCTGTTTGATATCCTGATAAACGTCCACGTCTCTCTTCATTCCAGATAATTTTCCGGAAAGTAGTTGAAATGAGAATGAAGAAAATGTACTTTTAGAGTCGGTTAGGCAACTTAAAGCTTGATGTGCTTTTAGTACCGTTTTGATGATTTGTTTATAGCTACCTATGATCTTCTTAAAAGTAATTCAAGTAACCCTTCTTTTTGACTATCGTAATATGCGGGTGATGAAATGTGGGTTAGCCAGAAGCGATTTAATGTCTGGTCTAACGAATACAGCTTCCTTTACTTTTGCTTCTGAGGAGCCTTTGAAACTATGTATTAGAAGTAATCTTCATTTTTAGGAAGTGATTTTATAAATTGCTTTAACAATCCCAAAGATATGGAGGTACTAATGTTTCTTGGAGGACCAACTTTCTTTTCACAAACTTTAATCTCCCTCATCGACCAATGCCTTTCATTGCAGTGATTTGCTCGATGTCTTCTATCACATGGACACAAAAAGCAAAAGAGTTTGGAAGCCAGCTTAAGCACTGTGAGGTGTACACAATGAACAATAGGAATGGAATAAAAACCGCCATTGCGAAGAAGAACTGATTTAAGGCTTCTTTTTAATATTATTTTAGTTTTCAGCGTACCAAAATACAGCTTCTTTTGTTACAGACCTGTGTTATTTTGTAATAAGCAAGAAATTATGGTTTATATTAATAAAAAATATTTAAACTGTATATGCGTCAATTCAGACTGCTGCAAGCCAATATCTTATTAAAAATGACATTTTAAAGGAATGTGTTGTCTATATTTTGAATGCAAATCTAAGTATGAGAAAGTATTGCACCAAATATATGTCCTGATGTTCATAATCAACCGAAAATAGAAACGTGTTTGATGATTCAGAATAATTGCACAGATTACGGTGAAATTGTTGTGCTATTTTTTAGTATGAATCATTTTTTGCGTTATTAGAGGCTTCCAAACTTAGACGATGGTAATTCAAATATAATAAATGTTATTAATAACTGTTTAATTGTTTGTCAGGTGAAAATAAAAGTTATCTTATAGCGTATTGGGACTGGCGATGAAAAGTAGATCTACTACGGCAATTATAAGCGCCAAAGCACGTGGATTAAGCCTGGAGATTATACCACATCGTTGGAAGAAAAACATGAACATCAAATGACAGAGACAAACGCTCAGCTACACGATGGAAAAGTTATTAAAGGTATATTGTTGCAGCTTCATTGGGAAATTCTGCTACACCCACCTACTCACCAGACATAGCGCCTTCTGATTATTACGCCATATTAGTGCTTCCTAAAAGCAATAGTGTTAAGAGGTTATAACTTTAACATGTAAACTATTGTGGCGGTATAATTAACTATACTTATTAGATGTACTATAATGTTCAAAAAAATCATATTTGATAACATTTTTGGTCAATTATTTTATTTAGATTAGAATTTTGTTGTATGTCAAAGCCAAACTGAACAAAAACTCAGAGTTGATGCGGCAACATTGCGACGTTTTGATGTCGTAAATTTAAATGACGTATGTACAAAATAAGTTTGAACAGACTATAAAAAATATTTTAAAAAATGTATCAATTTTTAAATGCACTTTAAAAGTGAAAAAAATTATCAGAAACCGTTATTAACCAGTAGGGTTTATTACTAAAAACAAATTAAAAAACACAAACAATGTTCTTAATGGTCAGTATATTCTGAGTCAAAAACTACTTTATTCCAACATCAATGCCATCTAAATAAATTGAAAAAATAGTTTAACCAATAGAGAATAAATACAAACTAAGCCAAGTTCACTCATGTTACTTATACATTACGAATAGTAATTTGGCTGTCGGTAAAAGTATATAACAAAAGCATTCCACAAGAAGAATATTGGAGGTTAGATTAACTTGGTAGTAGAACATCTGGACCAAGCATAAACAACTCCACAGCAAACTCCTCGTGTCAGTGGATATTTGCAGCAACATCTACATTCGGTTTTAGAAGCCCGTAATACACTAAACCTTGCTGAACCCACCATATGTACAGCAAGACTTTATACTCCTGAATATTTCCATTGAGTGTCCATGCGGAATAATATTTTTTGACATAATCAAATTACAAGCAAGCTGACACAACAATTTTGCTTTGCCGGCTTGATTGGCGCAGTGGTAAAAGCGACAGGACAGTCCACCTACTGTTGCAATAGTCGCGGGTTCGAATACTGCTGGGGCATGGTCGTGAATTTATGTTTGTGATTGTGTAATATTTGCGATTGTCCTAGACAAGAGTGCAAAATCTGACAAGGAAAATGATCCTAATCACGCCAGTAACCAGGCTGGGTAAGACCGGATGTCTTCTGGGAGAATTTCTAAAAATGTAGGTCCAGTACAGATAAAATCCTAGTTGGTAAAAGGAGACATTAAAGTGTATTTAAAAATAACAACATTAAAAAAGTGGGACAGTGGGACAATACGGTGGCTTAATTGTTTTGAAACAGATCGCCATGATGCAGGATAGAAAAGAAAGGAATACTATGAAGTTCCAAGTGTAATTGCCACACTTCTGATGATATAATATGAAAGAAAGTAGCCACAAATATTGTAGATATGAGGAAAGTCTTTAAATATGTTCTTTTTTCACTGATGATATAAAAAAAATTATGCAAGTTTGTAGAATGTGTTAATGTTAAGAATGACTATTTTAGGTTTCTGAAGCTTAATTGTGCTCTAATGTATTTATATCAGATCTTCCTATTTGCTTTCGTTTGTATTGTAGTGGAAGTACCCCTACAAGCATCTAACAGTTACGGATAACAAATACATCTGACAATTCCAACTAATTACAAGTTTTTAATAATTATCATGTATATAATTTTGACAGAATACAATTTCACTTTACTATATTGTCAGATAAACACTCCGTGTTTAATTTAAATGAGGTTTACGACTGAGAGAATAGATACCATGAGAACAATCCACATCTACTTGCGGATTTCTACTAAAACATAAACCAAATAAACAACGTATATCCATTTAGTTAACTCCAAACACCTCTAAATACGTGAAACCAGATAACCTTTATTTTTTCAAGTCCCTGCTACCGATTTTCTATTGACAGAAGCTCGTACTGTTGTGTGTTTAGCATTTCTTAAGATCGTCTCCATTAGCCCCGCTATTTTCTCAATAAACAGAACGTTCAGGTACAAAAGGTAAAAGTGGCCGGTGTAACCTGCAGAGGCACTACTAGAAAATACTCGACGGGACGACAGTTCGGCATTCTTTGTTTCCTTTTAAAAATCGAGTTCACCTTCATCGATTTCAAAATAATACTGGGCTTTAAAATGCACTAACACTAATTGTTACACTTGCTTTATACTAAATTAAATAAAATAAATGTTCATATTCAACGTAATTCAAATATATATATTACAGTTTCCAGTATTACTACTAAAATTTTATTTTATAAAGTATATATATATATATATATAAATTGAATGAATTTTGAAATTATTTGTTTACTACATTGTTATTAGTTGTTGCCGGAGAAATTCACTGATATCAAAATGACTTAATAAGGAAACACAGGAACAAAGAAAACTAGAACTAAACGGATATATAATTGAGAATTAGTAGCCTTCAAGAGGTACCATTACGTAAAAAACCGTGCTCTATCTCATAGGTGGTGTAGAAAAGAGTTCAATGTAAATATAATAAAACAACTCTAGCCTATAATCTAGTGTGACTGTTTAATTAACTCTAGTTTAAGTCATTCAATAATATATGTAATAGATGTACTATAATGCTAAATAGATTATATTTTATAACGTTATTTCTGTTTCATATTTTATTTACACTAGTATTTTGTTATACTAGAGTCAAAATAAATAAAAGCTTAAATTTTGAGGACGTGCATTGATGTTTTTGATGGAAGTCTGGATTGTTTCACCGATGGTATAAAAACTTGACTCGTAAGTAAAATAGAAATATTCAACAAAATATTATAATATTTCTATTTTATTTACCAAGAAATAGAAGTATTTATAACAAATCAGAGGTGCGATTATACTTAAAATACGCTCAGGTGGTTTTGAGATCTTCTGTTGTTATTCGACGTTATTCAATGGCTATATACATTAAGTTGTGAAAGAAGAAGCTGTTCAAGGAAGATGAGGCTGACAGTTCCTTATAATCTCTCGAAGAGTAACTTCTTGATGTTGTTTCTAAACGAATGTCACTGTAGTCACCATTGTAGTACTTTGTATAACATCAAGTTAGTGACCATTGTAATGTTTTGTTGAATATTTGTATTTTATTTATTTATTTATCAAGAAATAGGAGTATTTCTTACATAAAATTGGCTACTTTTAGTTTATGAAGCCTAATTGTGCTCTAAAATATTTTCCTACGTATTTTCCATCGTATTGTAGTTGAAATATCTCGCTATTTCTTATTTTAAATCCAGAATATGTTTGATATCAAGATCAAGGTGAAAATCGAACCGAATCTACGTATTCAATTTCTCGAAATACTGTTTATGTCTGTACGTACGACAAGTGTGGCTGAATAAATCATCCAATAAAACGTTCTATTCAAACGCGATCCCTATTATGGAACGTTCACAACAACTTGACAAGCGCCGTACAATGAAAAACCATCGTTTCTATGTCCATAACAAATTTCGTCGTATAAATCATACGCGGTAGTTGTTATAAATTGCAGCTGATTTTGTTTGCTGATGTCGGAACTTAATGCAATTTATAGTTAATAGAGCGGGCCCCGTAAATTGAATGGAAAAATATGCCATCTGTTTCGGTATCAGGTGGTAGTGGAGTGCAGTTAAATCACCAGTTGTCGTTCGCGAATTTAGAGATACCGTTGAAAATAGATCCCGCTTTTTTTATAGCTATAGAAATTCGTTTTTTATGTCAACGGGAATGTTGTTTTTATTAAAATTTCTCCGAAACTATCTGGAATACGATGTAATTTATAAAATTGGCAAATTAACATATGGGCTGGAAAGATTAGCAAACGCTGATCAGAATCATCAACAATCAAAGTTTTCTGAATATCATGACATTTTAACAGCTTTCTTTTGAAGGTTAGTACCAACTGAAAGTGCGGTGAATGCAATAAAACTAGCACCATCTATGTCTTAGGCCCGGGTGTTTTTCACTCCATTTATTATAGTGTGAGACAGTGTTCAAAATATTGTTCACAACTTTTCGGTAACTACAAACCACTAAAACCTCTATACAAATGTCGTTAAAAGCAATTATAAATAACCACGTTATATGACGCATAACTAGGATTCTTCAAGTATTACAGGAAAAAATCAGACTTTTATTTGCTGAAATGCTTGAAAAATCGTCATCAATGATACTAATATAAATATATATAACCACGCTTATTTGTTCAGACCGTGTGTCGTGTTTGTTATTTCGAGATATTGAAAGTGTACATATTTTATTCGATTCTTACCTTGATCTTTATCTTAAAGGCGTTCTAGACTAAAAATAAGGAATTACAGGATATATCTTCGTTAATTGGCGGATTAGATCTCTAAGGATATATCATAATAAATAGTTATGAAAATATATAATCTATAGATTATTCAAAGTTTTTTTGTACATACGTCATCAAGATGTTTAATGTATTGCCTATCGCAATTTGTACTGAACTTTGGAATTTGAACTGGTAAACGACTGAGCTTGTCAAAGTCTTCCGGTTGTGAGACGTATGCAAAATTCTTCAAAATATTGGTTTATTAGTTATTATATCTACAGGTTATAAACCGACAAACGTTGTTTCAAAGATTTGCTTGTTTTGATAAATGTTTTCGATAGAAAAGAGTCTGTCTTCATGTCTTCTTACAATTCTCTTGATTTAATGATTGACAGTCGGTATGCGAAGACCTGGGTGTCAGTTACCTGCAAAACTTAATATTTATGTAATATAATATAATTATATTAATACTTAATATTTATATTAGTTTTTGCGGAAAATCGTCATAAATGAATTTCGTATGTCCATATAGGTTTCAATACTTTCTTGTATAATAGTTATCAATTTATTATGTACGGATAATTGTGATTTTCGTCCAATTAACCAATACATTTGCCTATATTTTCACTCCAGTTCTTTCCTTTTCTTTTTTATGTGTTCCAAGTTTCAATACGTGATCATAAAAATACAGTAACCTCTATAGAAAAATAAAAAGAAACTTAATAGCCAAATCGCTTAAGATCAAGTATCAATGACACAACTTGTTGAACGACTTTTTCTGCTTGTATATTCTTGTATAAATACTTAGTGTGTTGCTACTTTTTTTGACACAGTTTAACGTCTAATTAGAAGGTTGAACCATAACCTACACAGAAAACAAGATGTTATAAATTGAAGAAAGAAAACACACTCCAGCAAAAGCTTGTAACAATTTTCACATAGTTAGCGTCAACGATTCGCCATTAAATATACCTTAATTTGAAACTCAGTCGTCCGCTTCTTCGTTCCCTAGTTTATATTCTTACGAGTTTAATCAAATAAAACGCTAAAATAATTTAGATTAAACATTCCTGAGAGTCTTGACGAAAGGTTAACAGACTCGGCAACAATAAAATTTATCGTTCGTGAAATCTACCATATAATTAGGAGCCGGTGAACCTAATGAACCCAGATAATATCCGTTAGATGAGATTAGAAAAAATCTCTTTATAACCATTAATTATATTTGTGTTTGCTGATGCTCTAAACTAGCGCTGTTGTATAGAAATATTCAATATTAACGCAGTATCCTATTCTTGAGTTAATTTCTAGTTATTTAATGTTCTACTTGGTATTACCAAACAATATAAATAACAGCAATAATAGATTGGGCAAAGTAATTCCTATTCTTCCTATTGCTGAAATCATACCTCAAGGTCGAACTGTGGTTGAAAACGTGGCGTATCAAAACAAATGAAACAAAATCTACCCATGTGACATTCACTCTTTGTAGAAGAATTTGTCCCTCAGTAAAACTGAATGATCATGAACTTCCGCAACGTTCGCAAGACGACGTTAAATATCTGGGAATGCAGTTCGATCGCTGTTTAACATGGAAAAACATATAGTGACAAAACGCAAACAGCTTGGGGTCAAACTAAATCAAATGTATTGGCTAATACGGTGTAAATCTAAATTATCATTAGATAACAAGGTGTTGTTGTATAAGTCAATACTTAGGCCCATTTGGACCTATGGTATTGAACTGTGTGGTACTACTAGCAAATCTAACATATATATCCTCCAGAGGTTCGAGAATAAAGTGTTGCGAGTCATCGTCGATGCCCCATATTACGCGTCCAACAAATTGATTCAACGCGATATCCACATAGAAACCATAACGAGTGTGATTTGAAGTGCTAGTGCGAAGTACTCTGAAAGACTATTAGTGCACTCTAATGCACTCGCCAAACAGTTAAATGTGCGCGATGACAGTGAAGTGCGTAGGATCAGACATATACTACCATACTAACTGATTAATAGACAAATAGAGTGAAATTTAATAATTTCTAGAATACGTTAGAATAGTCATTAGAATAAGTTAGGATAGATTTTAAAATAAGTTAGAATAGTGTCTAGAATAAGATTTAGATTATAAATTGTACAGCAGATCACTTACTGAAGTGATCTTCTACATGTTAGGATGGTTATATTATATAACGGAAATCATATAATAATACTTATTATCCACGGCCAGATTGTTGACGTTCTATGATATTAATAAAAAAAAGATATTCCTATTAGATAGCTAAGTTGCATATATTAAGCCAATCTCGAGCATGTTTGCAGTGTAACTGTTGGTATGAATTTGAGATAAAAAAATTAATTAATAAATATTAATAATTACATTTAGATGATTGCATTGTCAACACACAATAAAGTACTGCGGTATAAATAAGCCCTCTATGGATACATGACTTCCGAATATGGGGTCATGCCAAGCAGAGCAATCAAGGCATAATAATCATCCGTTTACACAAACAAAGTATTGAGAACTGCAGTTAATACAGAAAGGTCCGCGATAACATATATCAATCTTTTAAGGATAATGATACCAATCCTACTGTAATGTTTTAATAATGCAACTGTTTAAAATACCTGCTGAAATTACGAACATTTTGAAGAAAATAAGTATTTTGAAATTAGAACTTTCCCACTGTACACACTGTACATATTATTTAGACACATAATAACCTTTAGTACTGTGATAACAATACACTGCCTGTAAAATCCCTGAAAAAAATTAATATAATGGAATTTCTTTAAGGCAATTATTATTATAAGTTATTGTAAGTAAATATATATTCTTGTCATCAAAATATAATGAATTATTAATTAATAATGTTTATAAATGAAGGTCAAATATATCTCCTAACGAATTAGCATTTAAACATAAAGGAAAAAAATGGACAACAAATGTTTGGCTTATTAACAATCAATAATCAACGAAACTACTGGCCGGTGCATATAATTCAAAGAAAATGTATTAAGGTACATGGAATGATATCGATCAAAATAAACATGGCACACTTATACGCGGTTAACACTTAATTTATTAATTGGTAGAAATATTAAAATATTGCATTGTATTAGTAATGAGAGACCGAAGCTAATAAATATGTAAATGTCGTATATTAATAAATCAAAACAACATCAAGGAAAATTCATTGATTTATTAAATACTAGCGGCCCGCTCCGACTTTGCACGGGCATAAAATATATATGCCTATGTCACTCAATGAAAACATGATTAAAATCGATCCAGTATTTTTGGTTCATTCATTACTGCCCTTGGCCTGCACGCATTAAATTTGGAGTAAAACAATTCCTCTTCCCCTATACTTACTATGAAGATTTCCTGCTATCTTTGGAATATCTAAATTCATACAATTTTTATTACATTACACATTTTTAAACGCAAATTTTAAATTTGTAATATCTCCGAAAATATTTGTTTAATTTACATGCTGTAAGGAACCATATTGATCTATATTAATTGCACACTGTATTTAAGGTACTTAATTGGATAAGGATTAATGCCGTATTGCTTAAAATAGCTTCGTAAATAAGCCATTTTCTCACGTAAAAAGTAAACAATAAAAATGGTTAATGTGGGTTATCCCTAAAAGATAAACATCTACCATCTTGGACTTTTTTGTAGACCTTTTTATGGTGTACAATACTGTAGTACATTAATTTGATCTAACTCGTAGGGTTAGGCAGCGTTTTTGCTAATTGCTAAATAAGCCTAAAAAAATAGGTTAATTTACAACATCACGTTAGAAACCTCTAAAATTAGCAATGTTGCCTTAGTATATTATGCATGTATTATACATATAAACCTTCCTCTTGAATCACTCTATCTATTGAAAAAAACCGCATCAAAATCCGTTGCGTAGTTTTAAAGATTTAAGCGCACATAGGGATATAGGGACAGAAAAGGCGACTTTGTTTTATACTATGTAGTGATATTAGTATCATTGATGACGATTTTTCAAGCATTTCAGGAAATAAAAGTCTGATTTTTTCCTGTAATACTTGAAGAATCCTATGTTATGCGTCATATAACGTGGTTAATAATTGCTTTACGAATTTGTATAGAGGTTTAAATAGTGAGTTGTAGTAGTACCGAAGTTGTGAAGCTAATATTTATGAACATGTCTCACATTAATAAATGGAAAAAACACCCGGGAAAATAGATTGATTTATTAACTATAAACGAAACGTAATATATGAACGTTCTATATTATATAACACTGGATTCGAACAATAGACAATAGATGGCGTGAATTGCAGATATCTTGTAGAAACAAGCTTGGATTTTTAGAGGATGGGAACAATTTTAACTTGTTTTTATTTGATGCTAAGTGTCAGTATGGTCGGCAGGAATATATAACCCGACCAATTGCAAGGACTGCACGATACCAACTTCTCGCCTATTTTCAACCAACAAGAATACTTTATGGATTAAAGCTGCATTCAATAGAAGCCCATGATAATCACTTTATTCAGTTTTTCTTCTTTCTTCGTTCGTTCTTTTCTTCTGTCTTTCTTCAGAAAGTCTTCATATCGTGGCATTATTACCGAACATGATGGAGTATATTTGATATCAAAGTGTCATGAGCAATTGTTTAAAACCTGTATAAACTAATTTTCCTGATTTTTCTAAATTTAAATTCTATTTTTGTGGGGTAAGGTTGAGCTCGATCGTCATTGTGGACATTTTGGTCATTTTTCAAATAATTTTGTTTATTTTCGGTTGACATTTATATAATTTAACATTCTCGTCCATAAAATAACATGGTTATTTAACTGAAACTTTGCTTGCTTTGTATACGTCCCTGTTTTACATTGTAGTGATATTTTTTAAGTACATAAGTGTGCAAGAACAGTGTGCTTGTGAACATATATAGATAAATGTGATACGAAAATATGTTGATAATATGTACCGTTAATGATCTATAAATAAAATAATATTTTTCATATATATATATATATATATATATATATATATATATATATATATATATATATATATATATATATATATATATCACTACATAGTATAAAACAAAGTCGCCTTTTCTGTCCCTATATCCCTATGTGCGCTTAAATCTTTAAAACTACGCAACGGATTTTGATGCGGTTTTTTTCAATAGATAGAGTGATTCAAGAGGAAGGTTTATATGTATAATACATGCATAATATACTAAGGCAACATTGCTAATTTTAGAGGTTTCTAACGTAATGTCGTAAATTAACCTATTTTTTTAGGCTTATTTAGCAATTAGCAAAAACGCTGCCTAACCCTACGAGTTAGATCAAATTAATGTACTACAGTATTGTACACCATAAAAAGGTCTACAAAAAAGTCCGCGATGGTATATGTTTATCTTTTAGGGATAACCCACATTAACCATTTTTATTGTTTACTTTTTACGTGAGAAAATGGCTTATTTACGAAGCTATTTTAAGCAATACGGCATTAATCCTTATCGAATTAAGTACCTTAAATACAGTGTGCAATTAATATAGATCAATATGGTTCCTTACAGCATGTAAATTAAACAAATATTTTCGGAGATATTACAAATTTAAAATTTGCGTTTAAAAATGTGTCATGTAATAAAAATTGTATGAATTTAGTTATTCCAAAGATAGCAGGAAATCTTCATATTAAGTATAGGGGAAGAGGAATTGTTTTACTCCAAATTTAATGCGTGCAGGCCAAGGGCAGTAATGAATGAACCAAAAATACTGGATCGATTATATATATATATATATATATATATATATATATATATATATATATATATATATATATATATATATATATATATATATATAGACTGGCTTCTCGAATCATCCCAGAAGACATCCGGTCTTAGCCAGCCTGGTTACTGGCGTGACTAGGATCATTTCCTTGTCGAATTTTGCACTCTTGCCTAGGACAATCACAAATATTAAACAATCGCAAACATAAATTTACGACTATGCCCCAGCAAGATTCGGAACCCGCGACTATCGCCACAGTAACTGGACCGTCCTGTCGCCTTTACCACTGCGCCACCAAGCCGACTAATAACACTTTTAACATAGCTGCCCAAATTGTCACGAAACGTGTGATTCTCAAAAATCACAAAAAGGAAGTCATTTTCGGATTCAGCATACTCAACAACATAAATATTACGTTACAAAACATAACTAGCTCTTAATTTTCTTTGCGGACCGGTGATCTTTTGGGTACAGGCTAATACTCAAGTTAAAACATTATAAAAGAAAATTTTTAAAGCCCCTAGACGGTTTTAAATTATCCCAGCGTGCCACGCGCACCCAATTACACCATAATCACATCGATTAAGTTCCAGACCATCGGTGGGGAATATCAAGAAGGAAGATCGCATCGCCTTCACCAAGTAATTTATCGTATAATCGAATTTCGGCGTGGAACTTAATTCGTCAACTCAACAAATTGTACATTCAACTAAAACTAATTACCGCCAATAAAAAACCCAATCACATTTCCAGTCTGTCACTTTCAGTTTACGCTTTATCCAGTCGACGTGGCAAATCATCAAAAACAATTGATAGGGTGCTAATAAGCCGTCAACGCGAACAGTAATACGGGACTATCGCAAACAATGTAAATGATTATTTGCATTAATTTATATGACCGACGAACGTTATACGCCATTTAAAAGGGATAATTGTCAATAGTTTTTGAGCGTCGTCTCTTGCCTCTGATTATTACTGTTTATGCCTTATTACCATAACTATTGTTATTATGATAGCACGTTTTGTATAATTAAAACCCGTGTCAATACATTTGACAAACGATAATCATGTTTTGGTGATATCCTTTTATTTATATACGAGATTTATCATATATTTATATAAGTTTTCACATTTTCATATACAAACAGAGAAATTGCGAGCTAATTGTAACCTTTCACCTAGAAGAAGGTGATCTATGATAGAATATTTGGTACCTTAATGGAATATAATTTTTCAAGCACCAAGAAAACATTTACATTTTCCAGAACTTAAAAATTATAGACGTTGTTTTTTTAAAGTTTTAAGTTACTATGGTCAGTATACTGTATATATATATTTTAATAGAATTTATATCTGTTGTAGATTCCATATCATTCGATTAAAACACGTTAGCTAAACGTTCTGCAAATAATTCAGCTTTTTCATCGTTGCGTCGAACCCATTCATTTTGAACATTTTAATAGGCGGTACTCCTTTTCTGCTTCCGGGCTTAATTCACTTAAATATTTCTGGAAACAACTCTGTTTATATTTTTAATCTTATTATTATTAGCAGTCTTGTTCCATCTTTTGGGTAACATGCCCATTCTGTGTCGGTAAAACCCGTCTTCTTTCGATCCAAATATTAAAGTAATTTTTAGGTCTGCATGAACAATATCTGGAGAATACGACGGGTGAAGTAACATGTTCCATTATAGCGTTTCAAGGTAGGTAGACGAGATCCAACCATAATCAAAGAACTATACTGGTTAACTTAAAAATTAATTGGTCTTATAGGGTACAAATATGGGGTTGTACTAAGATATTAAACCGACTAGTAATCCAACGGTGCCAAAACAATAACTTTATCAGCTTTAGTAGTCTAATTTCATTTTAATTGGGGAAGCACATACTGATATATTTATTTCGCACACATCTTGTTAAATACAGCAGAACAATAACTTCATGATCAGTTAAATTGCTGGAGTATTTAGTGGAAATAGCAGTGTTTAACAGATATTTTGATACCTGTAAATAAGGCATTATATTAACATTACAGACAGTTTATTATATATCTTCAAAAATTGATTTTCTTGTCAGAATATTCTCGAACTATACACTATTAGTATGTTCACTATGTACTATGTACTATATGACATATAATAAGAATATACGTTTAAAGTTAACTAAAGCTTTTGAATAACAATGAAAATTATGAAATGTTAATTATTATAAAATGAAATGAATGAAAACTTGAATTTCTTTATATATAAGGACTATTTCTGTATTTAATATAGATAAATTAGATCAAATGAATGAATCATAATTATCTTATAGATTTTCATTCCCTGTGGTCTTGCAGCTGCTTTTATTCGCGCCTACATTATAAGAAGACCTTGAAAATGGCGTAAACAAACACCTGAGCAAATATGTAGTAATACCAATTAAAATTTAGGCAGATGTTACAATAAGCCCTTAAAATAAGGATGACGATCTACTTTCGTTTTAAATATAGGGATTTTTGCAAATCAAGGAACGATCTCGTTAGTCGACAGGTTTTCGAATATAGAAATGTATAGACTATTCAAAGTTTTTTAGTAATGAGTCATGGATATTTGTGACGTCGAAACTTTGTAATGTTGCCGCATCAACTCTGAGTTTTAGTTCAGTTTGGCTTTGACATACAACAAAATTCTAATCTAAATAAAATAATTGAACAAAAACGTTATAATATAATTTATTTTAACATTATAGTATATCAGAAAACTACAGTTAATTATACAGTCACAGTACAGGTAAGAGTTAGAATCTCTTAACACTATTGCATTAAATAATTTTGCATACGGACGCCGTCCGGTTGTCAGACGTACGCAAAATTATTCAAAATATTAGTTATATTAAAACCGATAAACGTTATTTTCGAACTTTGATTATTTTGAAAAATTTTATATGATTTTATATAGGGCTGAATTAATGAATGATAACTGTATTTAGGTTCAGATGTATTATATTTTGAAAGGAATTGGAATTTGATATACCAATTACGTGGTACATTTTTAAGAACAAACAAAAGTAATTGAGTTACAAACATCAAATACGTATTTGTAATTAAATTACGCATTTTTATTAATAATTTAGAAACACTAACATTAACAACATTAAAAATAAACAAGTAACAATCTAATTCGACAAAATAAAAAAACCACGAAAGGAAATTAGGCCGTACAAGTACCAACAACAATAAATAATACTCATAATAAATAATAATCATTCTATATAGCAACAACGTTCATAAGTATATCGGAATGAATCTTGATGTAAAACTTTGCTGGAAGGAATATATAAAAAAGAAAAAGAAAGAATTCGAGTTAAAACATAGGAAATTATATTAATTGTTAATTGGAAGGAAATCACAATTATCAGTACATAATAAATTGCTATTATCCAGGCAAGTATTGAAATCTATATAAGTTCTGGGCATGTTTCGCGACAAGTAATTTAAATACAATATAAATTCTCCAGACCAAAGACTTGTGAAATACTGTAAGTGTACCATACCCACTATCACTCAAGAAATCAAGAGAATTATACAGACTCCATTCTCATGTGAATATCGAAATATACAACTCTTGGATAATACCACAACAGGACACAGACTCACAAGAATCAAACCATTTTATACCATGTAGTGTAGTATACTGGAGTTCATAGAAAAAGAAATAGTGTTTATACATAAATATTAATAGACCAGTGACTGAAAACCTGAGACTGAGACCTAATTGTGAAAAGGTAGTTATTTCGAAAATTATTGTACCTGCTACAGCTGTATAATTAGATGATAACGAAAATTAATCTGCCAAAATATCTAAGAAAAGAAAATCAGATCTAATAAGAAATAAAAGCAAATACTTGAAAGGTATGTATACTAAAAAAAAACATAAAATATTAATATCATTGAGTTTTTAGATACTTGCGTCTTGATTTCATAAAATATGGCGGTGATTTTTTAGTGGGTAAGCCCTTTTTCCATTAAATATATTAGCCTTGCCTTTATTGGAAAAAATGTTTTATTGCAACTTTCTGTATTGTAATTAATTAGTATCTAGTGCGAGAAGTATAAAGGAATGTATCTACAAGGAAGTTGTTATAAAATTTTTGTAAATGTTATTTTAGTACATTTTTTATGGTAGTTTAGTAAATGTTTATGGCATACTTAAGATTCGTTGTTTTTCGTATAAAATGCTTTGTAAATTAATGTTATCTTACCATATAGATCAATATAAAACTTATGAACATTACCACTTAATTAAAAAAATAATACAGAGGATATATTACGTCTTGATGCCACAACACCACGTCCACCATAGCCAAAACGTCCCAAGCAACACTGAGAATATTCAAATATTTCTAACGGTGGGGACATACGCGCAAGCGCAATATATTCCATCTACCGGACCACGATGATTTTTAATGTATCCTGACTAAGGTAGGGCCGATGGATCCTGCTGGATATATACCTAGATTACTTATGTCTGTAAAGACTAACTACAATAACTTATGCAAAAACAAATTGTGGGTTAGTCGAGAACAACCAGTAACTATACATATTATAAACAAATAAAGAATATTATTAAACAAAGATATTGAAATGGAAAAAACACGAAGGTTTAGTTACGAAAATACGGTACATTTGTAATTTACTAACCACACGGTAAACTATCTCCATTCTATCCCTTAATAAAGCAACGCTTGTCCCGAGCCAAAATCGATACGCGAAAGAAAAAAAACGTAACCGCGGGGCTGGTTAGCGGCCATGTCCTCCGGCTTGTCCGATCGAATGGCCGACGTCCAATCGCCACATAAATTAACCGAATCCGATTAAGCCTGGTCTAGGCTTTTCCGCTTCCGACAAAATTGATAAAAACCTGATTAGCATTATCCCGTCGTAATTCTTGGCGGAAACTCGCCCCTCGTTGACGCTCTGCGACCAGACATCGTTAAAAATCGCCCCGGAATCGAGGAAATACGCTACATTCGCGCGATATCTGATTCTTTCCGAGATGATCAGAATTAATTGGTATTCATGAGATTTTAGCGGGAAAAAGAGGCACCCTAGTCCAGATTATCTAGAATGTTTATTAATTTTTCCATATCACCAACAATAGCGAGAATATTGTTTGTATTTTTGTATCGTTAAAAAATTTATTTCAATAAAATATTCCAGGTCAAAATACAGCTTTAGTAGCTACTCTAGTCCAATACATAGAATAAAAGCTAATAGTTTACAAATTGTAGGGTAACAACTTATTTTCAAACAAATTTAAAAAATCTGTATTAATTGTGTTGGTAATTATTTTCCAGTTTTTGTAACAGATTTAATTTTATTGTACTGACACTAATTAATCATTTAAGTCACTAAGTGGTTCATTTCCAATATATCTAATATATATTCACGATTCCATCATTTATCAATTTCTTCCTCAATGTGCTTGATCGAGTTCATCCAAAACGAAGATGTTATTAATCACTCCTGTTTCAAGCATGAAGAACAATATATCTGATTTTTTTACGTGTACGGGATTACAGTATGTCATCATTATGTATTTCCCATATTAGCATATAACTAATCTACTTAAGCTAAAGTTAAAAATACACCTATAAACTAAACTAGTTCGTGTGCTTCGGTTCGCTACAATCTTCTGATTTCTTACGTGTTGTCTAGTTAGCTGTATTGCTTCCACGTTGCTATGATTTAGCAACCTTATATCATTTGTGGCGATCGCCACGATCCTTTAGACCACCACGAATACATCAACAAGTACAAAGGTTGGCAACGCCGGTGGATTGGTACCATGCAGTTCCAGGGTATAAAAGACCATCAAGACGACGTCTCGCTCTCTTCTCTTTTCTCCATCCCCCTGTAATAATACCACTTCCACAGCGCTACCGTACTTTCTCTACCTAACCTAATATCCTGTCAATTCTCCCGTCAACCACATGTATCACTCAATATCGAAATAAACAAGTGATTATTATACCAGTGTTTTCAGTTCTCGTACGAATTCCTTCCAAAAATAGTAGTGAGTGTTCTGACAAATAATCGCAGCGGCAGCCACACATTTCGACCGACTGACCGACCCGACGAACATTCTTACACATTTTTAAGGCGAAATCTAGGATCAATTCATGTATCCATTTGACTCCGAGATCATTGTGCAGCTCTTCGTTGGTTACCTAGCGATAAGCATTGGCAATTAATCGTAGAACCCTGGTTTGGTTGCGTTGGATTACTAGTTGGTTTGATGTTTTAGTGCAACCCCATATTTGCACCCCATAGGTTCAAATTGGCTTTACGCTTGACTGATATCTTATGAGTATCCTCCGATTAACCAGTACAGTTGCTTGACTTTGCGTCTAATTTAGTCTGCTTTTTGGCTCAAATAATGTTTCTAGTTTAACCTACCGTGGAGATATGTTCCGAGGTATTTAGTTGATTCTGTTTGAGGAATATCAAGTGATATAATGAAGTTTTTGTCAATTTGCCGCAATGCAAAAATAACATGAACAGATTTGGATAAAAAAAATTCTCGCTTGATAATTTATTTATACATCTATATTTATTCCAACCAAATAACACCTCTTATTTTCAAAAAGATAGCCGCCAGAATAAGGACGAAATAAATATAAAAATAGAAATGCATTGGCTTTGTTCACGTCATTGTTTATCAAGTATTTTCAGCAGAGTTTGCGGTATTTATACAATAAATTCTTGAAGATCAATCAATTTATTTATTTTATGTTCCATGAATGAACAAAATAACCAGTAGTATATTTTTATAACATTATGGTTTCATTAGAAATAAGGACATTTTTATCATTAGAAAGATAGACTATTGTTGAGTGACATTTTAGTCACAGGAATAAGATTAAGTAACATTAATTATTTAATTATTTGATTAATTTTCTCTCTTCTCTAGTGACTGTCTTACTTTCGGTGGTGTCCAACATGTTTCCCTCAATTTAACCCCCACCCCCCCTTGCCCCGCAGGGCACTCTTCAAGGCAAGGAATAAAAAAAGAATTTTGAAAATAGGTCAATAATTAAGAGAGAAATCGGCGAACATACATTAAAAAAAATACAGGCGAAACTAGAACCTCCTCCTTTTTTGAAGTCGGTTAAAAACAACAAGCATATATACATTTTAATAATTCAATACGTATAATGGTATATCAACTTGGTATAGAAGTACACCATTACCTCCATAATGACAAATACGCTCTACCTTATCTCTTTTATAATGAATTAAAAAAATTACTTGAACAAAATTTATGGCTCTTGCTGTCAAATTCAAATTAGAAACTTACCGAGTCCAATTTCAGTTTTGCATAAAATCTCACCCACGTTGTTAACGCTAGTTTAGTTGTTGATGTCGGTTTATCAAGTTGATCTATTTGACTTGTAATGCAGTATGCTAAATGTTAAATGTATATACTAGTAATGCAATGCAATGTCACGTAAGGTAAAAACGCGTTTCGTTATATAATCTGTTAAGTATACTAAAATAATATATTATAGCGACCTTGAGGCATGTCGAATTTTACATAGAGGAATAACGGCCTACAGAATACCCAGAAATATAATCCCAGATGTTGAACACGGGCGGGGTGCAAGCAGCGCAAACTAGAACACGATAACGAATAGCTGGCAACCTCGAGACGTTTATCTGGGATGTTATTGAAGGGTATTTCCAATCATTGGGTACTCCACCATCGTTTGGTTTAGACGTGCCACCATCGATTGCCTAAGCCTCGTCTCCAGGTAACACCGCTGCCATCCGTTTTATCTATTTTGTATTTTCTAAATTTTTTATATTACCCAATAAATAACGGTCACAAAATATAAACACCACTGTTTCCATGGTGGTTTCATGCCATTACAACAACTTTGCAAAGAAAGAAACATAAATTATAATCGGACAGAGCAAGATCCGGTCTATAAGGTGGATTTATCGAAAGTTCGTATCGAAGATCCGTGGATGTATAGTAGCCTAAGTATATTGACAAATAAAAAAAATTTCTTATACATAGAAAATAATCTTCGCAACTAGGAAATATATAACAATATACAACTACTTGTAAACCATTATATGTGAATGAAGAAGAAGATAGAGTGAAGGAAACTATAAAAATATTGACTATAAAAAATATAAAAATATTGACTTTTTCTAATTACTAATGGCCAATGTTTGACCTCGAACTATTTCATAGTTTAAAAAATATTTTTAGGTATAGAAATGAGAAAATATGTAATTATATACAATTGCAATTAAAATGCAAAATTACTTGTATACTATTTAACCATTGTAAAAGTATCTTTAAATATATATAATTTGTAACTAACTCAATAATATTGTAATTTGGAACACACCCAAAAAAAGGCAATCCATACGCATAATTATTCGTTTTAAATTCATATTGATTTTTCGAGTGTAAACAAAAGAAAACCGATGAACCTGGCCAAATTGAAGTAGCATCCTTTTAAGATGTATGGTTAAATAAAAATTATCATACTATATATATTGTAAACACAACGTCATTGTACATAAAGCTACCTCAGATGCTTCTCTCTGTTCACAATGGATACATTCATTTGCAAAAGATTCGACTTAAGATTATTTGCCACCGAATTTTTATCACTTTAATTTCATAAAAGGTTCATTTTTCAAACTGCCAAAGGAATATTTCCCCTTAAATGTACAAACAGAAACTTTTCAAATATAATTTTAATGCAAATGTAATTTTATTTATTCATCTTTATTTATTTCAATCGAATTATTTTACAAAATAATAAACGCCAAAACAAGAATGAAATAAATATAAAAATAGAAATGCATTGGCCTTGATACAAGTCACAGTTTATCAAGTATTTCAGCAGAATGTATAATATTTACACAATAAATTCTGGGCGATAAATTAACTTATTTTTATTCTGTTCCGTCAATGAACATAATTACCAACATTAGATTTTATATTTGGTTTAATTAATTATTAGAAAGCAAATGAATATTATTAAACTACATATATTGTAAACACAAAGTCATTGGGCTGACTCAGATGTCTTCCCTACAGTGTTTTTTTTTCTTTGGATCAGGTTTGACGTGTTGCTTGAGTATGGGAAGAAGAATGAGAAGAAGAAGATACATAATAAATGAGATTAAAGGCTTGATAAATAATAGAAAATCGTCCAAAAGTCTGCAATAGATAGATAGGACACTAGTTGAATCATATAATATAATCGGAGAAGGACGAATTGTACAAATTATACTAAAATAAAGAGATATATCTATCATCAATAGATTTGGAAAAGGCATCTGACAGGGTAAACACAGAAAATGAACTCTAATGAATTCCGAACCCTAGGAAGACTAACACAAAGAAGAAGTTTAGCTTTGTTCATAATATTTATGAATAAATAATAAAAAAACCTCAGGTCTCAGACAGACAAATCAGACAGTCTAAGACAGACAAATAATTGCTCAAATTGTAGAGAAAATGCGCTGATTTCCCACAAATTCGATTCAAAATTATTATAATAAATGAAACAAGTCAATATTTTACTTTTTTTCTAAATATTTTAAAGTCTCCTTGTTACTAACGAGTTTTTATCTGGACTGGACTTACTATTTAACGTGGCCAGTGACCAACTTAAAGACCATCCCAGAAGACATCCGGTCTTACCCAGCCTCGTTACTGGCGTAACTGTAATGGTTATTTCTTGTCGGATACTCCATGGTTACCTATAAAAACATTTACAATTACAATCACAAACATGAAGTGCATCCATTACCCAGCAGCATTAGAACACGCAAATACCGCAACATCAGAAGGACCGTCCTGTCGCCTTTATCAGTGCGTCAACGAAGCCGGATAATATTTGTTTGGTATCTTTTCATAATATGGAATAAAGTATAATGTTATGAATTATAACGTTACTCTTTTTTCCCATGTTGATCAAAATCCAGATCCGAGCATATCTGAATAGCATAAGTTCGCTACTCGTCATCTAATTTTTGTACCGTGATAAATTTATGAAGCATTGGAGATCGCTTCACACTGGCACCAGTCATGTAATGTAATAATATTTGACGTCAATGTAACATAAAATTCTTGGCATGCTGCTCTATAGAAATCTGGAATAGCAGCACTTAGTCTTCAAATGTGTCATAATTTCTACAGTTTTAAATTAAATGCATATTTCGTCCCAAATTAGCAAATGTGTTGAATTTCTCAAGAAACGTTCCAAATCTTAGCACAGAGCTCGACGTACTTGATATTTATCTAATTAGCAGATATCGTTTTCAAAATAAACGTTTATTATGGAATATTTTGATTATTTTTTAATTTTCTACCTCTATCGTCATATCATATCGATATGTCAACATTCCAGCATTTTTTCAAAGCCAATCCTCTTCTTTTTTTTATTAATCTCTTGGAACGTTAACAATCTGCCCGTGGGCAATAAGTATTATGTTTGATTTCCGTTGTATAATATAACCATCCTAACATGTAGAAGATCACTTCAGTAAGTGATCTGCTGTACAATTTATAATCTAAATCTTATTCTAGACACTATTCTAACTTATTTTAAAGTCTATTTTAACCTAATCTAATGACTATTATAACGTATCGTAGATATTATTAAATTTCACTCTGTGTCTATTAACCACTTCGTATGGTAGTTTGAGTTTGAGCCTACGCATTTCACTGTCATCGCGCCAATTTAACTGTTTGGCGAGTGCACTGGGATGCACTAATAGTCTTTCAGAGTACTTCGCACAAGCACCTCGAATCACACTCGTTATGGGTTCTATGTGGATATCGCGTTTAATCAGTTTGTTGGATATGTAACATGTTATTGTTAGATTTGCTAGTAGTACCCCACCGTTCAATACGATAGGTCCAGATGGTAATATTCAATTAACATGAAAATGTCCGTAGATTGGCAAATTCACCACAGTTGACCACAAAAAGTACATAACCATTAGAACATTATACAGGAAAGAGACAACTTACTTCTTTCGGACACTTACAGACAAGCCAGATAAAAAGTATAAGATTGTAGAAATGTTCGTCTGGTCGGGCGGTCGAAATGTGTGGCTATAGATGCGATTGTTTGTCCGAACACTCACTACTATTTTTGGAAGGGATTTGCACGAGAACCGAAAACACTGGTTGAAGAAATACATGTTTATTTCGTTTGTAATTGATACATGTGGTCGACGGGAGAATTGACAGGATATTAGGTTAGATAAAGGGAGTACGGTAGCGCTGTACAAGGAGATGGAGAAAAGAAAAGAGAGCGAGACGTCGTCGTGATGGTCTTTTATAGCCTGGAACTGCATGGTAGCAGTCCACCGGCATTGCCAACATTTGAACTTGTTGTAGATGAATGCGTGGTGGACTAAAGGATCGTGGCGGTCGTCAGAAGATGAAAGAAGTGAAACGAGATGACTTGAGTGGACCAGAAAGATATCAGAAAGATACGGTAAAAAAATTATAAAACTAGTTACATCGTTTTTACATTAGAAATATATATTAATTAATACGCACTGGAAAAACAAGCAAATAAATTAATAAAAGCAGAGGTTAAATAACAAGGTACTTCAATCACTGGACGGTTAAAAGTTAAAACAATTGAAATCTGGGCGAGATAAACGCCACAACGCTGCAATCAAACTATTAGTCATAAAACCATAATAAAATTAACAAGTCTATTCGGGGGATAAGCGAGTGCTAGACTGAACTATGCGATACATGTGGAGTAGTTACTGCTCACGAGATAATAAAAATTGTTTTACGGTTTGGCATTTTAAAAACACCTCAGCTACGAAGATAGACCTACGGATTCTGTCTTAATTAAAATTCCAATTAAATAGCGTGGATTATTTTCGGAATGGGAAACGACATAATATCGAATAACGATTCCTAAAAAATGTGTTGGCACTAGACAGGATACACATTCGTTTTGCATGCGATGAGGTGAACACAGTTTAGAAAATATATAAAATAACATTAGGTTGGCTCTAAATTATTGGCCCAATAATTTAAAATATTTCATAATTTATTGGCTGACTACGTGTTATTTTTGTTTCAAATGCGCATTTTCAATATCGCGAGTTCCAATCTGTTGACACAAATCAACAGCAACAAGTAATGAGGTTGTTAGCTTGAGTTTTGACTGGTTACAGTTACAGTCGTTTCGTTTCTCATCTGAATTAATTCTTTCACCACTGTATACCTGATCAGAAATGCAGGGTAGTACAAACAAGGGAAACTAAAATGTAGTCGTTCGAACTTTACTCTGACTTCGATAATATATGCATTAGATGTACTATAATGTTGCAATAAATTAAATTAGATAACATTATTTTGGTTTCATTATTTTCTTTACATTATTCTAAAGGATTGCCTTTAAAAGTAATGTTGGGAACTATGGACTGAAATTGACTATCGACTATTTAGTAATTGACTACTTTTTACTATCTACTTGTTTCGTTCGACCGATTTTAAACGTTCTGGCTCTGTCGTCTAGCCGCTACCTTGACAAAATCTCCACCCTTTCCTCTCTCACAATTTGTACAGGAAAGGATTCCGCACAACTTCGTGTGACATCACGAATTGCAAAAAAGTCGAACCATGCATTTGACTGAAAATAGTAACTACTATTTTCAGTCCCTAGTATTTTGACTATCGACTGTTTTGACTGTTTTCAGTTGATCGATCACAACGCTATTTGAAAGATACTTTTAACTTTATAGTAACATCTTTCAATCACAGGTTTTGTGTACAGAAACACATTTCCAACGTCTCGATAGATTGGTTTGTGCTTTTTCTGTATTCCTAAGCTCGAGTATATTTTTATGTCTTGCTCCCACATCTTTAGAGACATCGTTGACTTACAACAACTTACTTCGTAACAGTGCTTTAAATTTAAGTCTTAACCGTACAGGCTTACCAACCCAACTGATATTTATGATGATTTTGAATAAATGTAAACAACAAATAAAAAAGCTCTTTATGTTTCCCTCTTTGACCAACTCTGGATATTGTTATTTTAGCTCATCAAAAATAGTTTCCGCATCTGAAACCGACATTCAATGCATAGTCGTTATAGCCAAAGCAATTTTGTAACCAAGTACTTTAAATTCAAAGGACTGATTTTATTGTGGATGATTAATATCTCGTTAAAGACGAAAATAGATAAATATTAAGTCTTAGTCTAGTAGTTAATCCACGGCGCCAAACTGAAACAAAGAAATTATAAAGCGCGACTGAATTCGCAAGTGATAAGATCCGGTATCTGATGCATGCTCATCAAATGTCGATTGATGAGCTATAAATACGTCGGGAGTATCTGACATGGAGATTTTATTCCTTGGCGCCAACTTGTAAAACCACGTCATACTTCGTTCTCCAGCCAATTTCGATGATTTATATTTAGATATCGATATTTACAATATTTTTCGTATGACTAATTAACGCTGCGTTTATTTATACACAGATCGATCTCCATGTGAATAATGATCAAATGCCAATAAACATGTTTAATAATATTATCTCAATGATGAACATTTTCCAGTGGTTACGTACATAAAAAACATTGTAACGTAATATTCTTTAAGATAATTTTTCATCATGACCATCATTCAATGGTCAAAACTCTCCAATGATTACGCACATAAACCGCAAATGTTTAAAAAAAGAAAACTACTTTTATTTGTAACGTAATGTTCCCTAAGATAATTTCTCATCATGACCATCATTTACATTCAATTACCAGAAATCTCCAATGGTCACAGACATAAATCGCATATGTTTAGAAAAAGGAAACTACTTTTATTTGTAACGTAATGTTCCCTAAGATAATTTTTCATCATGACCATCATCTTAATTTAATGACTAAATATCAATGATCACACAGATAAAACGCATAAGTTTAGGAAAAGACAACCAGTTTTGATGTAACGTAATGTTCCCTAAGTTAATTTTTCATCATTGGATTTATGGTTTCACATATAGTTCGCATACATTATCATCTAGTGTCTTCATTTATTCATTCTTGCAGCATATTTCCAATGTTAGAGTAGTTATTATTCTGTTCATTAATTTCTTGATTGACAACACATAGGAATGTAAAATACAAGTGCGAAGTACTTTATTTTTTCGTAGTAGTTTCTATTTAAATAATAAAGTTCTGTAGTATGGTGATTATCGAGGAGTGCTCTCATTTAATGTTTACCAAAGCAAATTCATAGAAAAAGTGTACTTAACAACGATTTCATTGAAAAGCGATTGAAACCTATTGAGTTTCTCAATGTCAGCAATATAGATAGCGAAAAGTAGGCAAATATTTGTTATTTGTTAAATAAAAATTGATACTGATGTTAGACTCTATATATCTAAGCTCACCATTAAATGTACTATCGTAAACAATGTGATATTTAGATCCATTATGTTTGACAATCTCATAGCTTATATCAAGGATAGTCAATGTTGTTTATCTACTCATTAGTATTATGTCCGAGGTATAAGTTCATTTATCATACGCTTGCAGTATTTTCTTCACTTGTTAAGTATCCTTCAATCTTAACGCTTATGATTCTAACTAAAGTATTAAATTAAAGTTTGTGTATTACTTATAGTATTTAATGTCTAGATAGTTTCAGTTTTTTAAGTTATTCAGTTTAACAATTATTGGTTCTAAATTATATTTATATATAAAAGCACATTGCACACATTATTATTATAGTTCTAACTATAATTCCTCCAATAAAACAGCCAATGCATGCCAACAAAATTGATAATGCAACGTTGCCGCATCAAATGTAGGTTTTCGTTTATTTTGATCCTAACAACAAAATACTAATGAAAATAAAATAACGGAACAGAAGTAATGTTATAAAATATAATGTATTTTAAGATTATAGTATATCTAATGCATATTTATTGAAATACTTAAACTACAGTTAATTAAACAGCCACAATAGTTTGACATAGACAACAGTGTCGACCAACACGAACACAAATTGAATTTTCTAGAACGATTTGGTTACATGTTGGGACGCATCAGATGTCATTCTGTCTCTTTCTAACTAGAGTAATGCTAATTAGTAAAATAATAAATGAAAATGCCCGGAACTTAAAAGGGATTTTACGTTTTTATAAACTGAATTTGGCAATACATTCGGCGGGGTTGATGACGTGCATTGGCTGTTTTATTGGAGGGACTATAGTTATTCACTATATAGCAAGTTTACTTAGTATTGTTCTTAAATTATATAACATCATATAACGTTGTGAAGTTTGGATCTTTGGATTGGCCTTCTTTATATGACTCTAAATATGTAACATATAGGTATAGCATATTTCTAAATAAAAGGTTGATAGCAATAAAAATTATGTCAGTATACCGTTATCAACAGAGAAGGATTTATTAATTAGCCGATAGTTATAAGATAGAGAACCATACGTCACTACATATTATGACATGAATTAAAATGTGAATCGTAATACTAAAACTATATCAAACCCCATATTGGAAGGTCAATAATATTCTGCTTTTTTATTCCAAACAGATTTACAGTCTATTGATTTTACATCAAGTATATCAGTATAGTCGGCATCAAAACTAAAAATCTATTAATAGGTATTGGGAATTAATTCATCTACTTTAATAAAAATAGACGTTTGTCATAAAATGTTCCGTTGTTTTATACAACATTAATTTTACGTATTATGTGTCAATTTCAGTGGATTTTATTTAGTTAGAGTAATAACATTATCCTATTATATGCGGTTTTGTGACAATTAACAGTGTTTTTGCGAGGTTAGTGGTATATTGGTAAACGTGCCAGCAGGGATAGTCGGTAAAGTACAAGGATTTGTGACTTGGACTATTATTTGGAACTGGAACTTTGCAAGTTAATTAATTAACCAAAGGCAAATTAGTGAATGCGATTGGAATGATGAAGGAAAAAAGGAATTAGCTCCATTACTAAATGAAATTCAGCCACATTAAGAAGCGTTTTTTGATTGTCAAAAATAGACAGGATAGTTGAATTATTATTTGCACTTATGTGTGACCTCGTATATCCAATAAATCACAATAAACGTTTTAATTTGTGATGCATGATAACTACAGTTGATACCTTTCAAGTTATCTCATATTTAATTATATAAATTTTATAGATATTTTTTTGGCAGCCCTATTTCAGATGAATGAAATAGACCCCACTAAGGTGAGAACGATTATGTAAAAATAAGATGATGATAAAAGTTTAGACCTCTATCGCCAGATTTAGGAACTAAAGCTCACAGAAAAACACATCACGATTAATTTACAGAGGATCAGCCTACAGACTGATACACTCTTATTAAGTTCATGCAATAAGTTTAACAATTAATATACTTTAGTTGTAGGGAATTCTATTATAAAGTGTGAAAGTTTTATGAGCATGTGTGTTGTTCAGAATATACATGGACGTTTGCTTAACATGTATGAGTTGAGAAATAACACTAACTGTTTTGCAGATACAGCAAATGCATTAAGGAGAATGCAGTGATTAAATGTATTTTTATCAAGAAAGATGTATACAGATAATAATAGGACAAACTAAAGAGAAATATAGTAATATCATAATGACTTTACAAGGATACATTACATCGAAAGAAACAAGAATTAAGCGTAAAACATAAATCTGCTCTCTAATGAAAGTAAAATACCTTACTCAGATATACAATTGTTAATTAAGTGGATTAGGCCTTCGGGGGATACCACTACATACAAAAACACGTCTAGAACCCTACCGATACTAGTGTGAAAAAAAGCTCGATGTATATATAATAAAACAACTGTAACCTATAAATTATAGTGGCTGCTGGCCAAACATGCTAGCGATTGATTTTCAAAGAATCAGGTTTAAAGCTTCATATATTCAGAATCATTTTTAGGGTAAATGATGTGGCTCGGTGAATGGAGGTAAAACGAAATGAAACAGTGGTGTTTACATTGTGACCGTTATTTATTGGCAATATAAAAAAATGTGAAAAATACAAATGATAAAACGGATGGCAGCGAAGTTACCTGGTGACGAGGCTTGGCCAGTCGATGGTGGCACGTCTAAACCAAACGCTAGTCGAGTACTGAATGACCGAAATACCCTTCAATAACATCCCAGATAAACGTCTCGGGGTTGCCGCCAGCTATTCGTTATCGGGTTCTAGTTGGCGCTGCTGGCACCCCGCCCGTATTCAACATCTGGGATTATATTTCTGGGTGTTTTGTAGACCGTTATTCCACGATGTAAAATTCGACATGCCTCAAGATCGCTACACATTAAATTAACGCATTAAGCAAATAAAATATAAATTATATTTTGAAACCCCTTGTATAAAGTGACTAGAATGCATGCCTTGCCTGTGAATGTATCTGTTAACTAATTCTGAATAAAAATTAAGTAAACCTTGTTGTTAATACGAATTGTTCGGTTAATTTTAACCTATCTACTAACCTGCTTTAGAAATCTTGCAATAATTATACCGATTCGAAAGACATAATTCTAAATAAGTTTTTTTAGCATTCCATAATCATCTGAAATCTGACCTCTACGTAACCGCATAATTGGGGACGCAATAAATCAGAACGGTCTTCGTTCCTCTTGTGTGGCGTGCCACAAATCATATTTATTGGGCCTGACATAACATCTAACGAGCCACTTGATTTCATTGTTTTAAAAACGATGTTCGCCGGTCGCCGTCGCCTACTTGGAACACTCGTGGCGATGTTTGGAAAAAAATCAAAATTATTTACTTTACCTGATAGGGCCTGGCTCGCTTATCTTGGCGTGCAAATGGGTTGTTTGTCGTCTTACCTGTAACTAAAAGAAAATACCACATCAACATAGAAAACATCATATATTATTAATTTCTACATTTGATAATCGGATATTTATAGAGATCAAGCTTTTTGATGGTGCTGTGGAAAACATTTATTACAACTATCGGCTATCGACTGTTTAGTAATTGACTACTTTTTACTACCGACTGTTTCAGTCGCTATTTTTGGTTCGACTGATTTTACTACTTTTTATCAATGACTGTTTTTAGTCGCTATTTTCGGTCTGACTGATTTTGTTACTATTTACTATCGACTGTTTCAGTCGTGTACTTTTAGTCACAATTTTTGATGGCGTACTGGCTCTGTCGCTCTAGCCACGACCTTGACAAAAATGTACCCAATTTATGCTTACAGAGAGTTATATGTAATATACATATAGTTTTATGATTTTTTTGGAAGTTTGCCTGTAAATAACAATATATTGCATATTCATATAGCAGCATTTTGGAATGATATTTTTCAAGATTATTAATGTAAAAGGGTAAAAAAATAAAATTATGAATGATATCAGATTTCTTAATGTTCCCGTATTTTTGGTCTGGATAATTCAGTCTAAACTCAGTATAAAAAAATTATGCAAGTAGTGAAATAATTCTTTCACCGATATCCGTTGTTTATTAACAATGTTATGTCAAAACGTATTATTGCGCGGCAAGTAGCAGTTTTTGAGATAATAAACTGTTTATATATGTGTGTACATATTTACGATTGAAATGACTTTGAGCAGATTTTATTAATTCCACCTAACATCTACCATCTGTCAGGGTAATAAATATTTGTTAAAATTATATGATATGTATTTTTATTCTGTATTATCTTTAATTTAAATAAAATTAATATTTCAAAGCTCGTTTGCGGTAGTGCGCAGTAATATTTGATAATATAATGTGAAACAAAATATCTCGTTAAGGTTTATTGCTATCTTCGTGTAGATATGTTATTCTCTAAACAATATATATTAGTTTTTGTTTACTGTCGTGTACTGTCTTGGTTACGGCTTGGTTGGCGCAGCGGTAAAGGCGACAGGAAGGTCCACCTACTGTTGCGATAGACGCGGTTCGAATCCTGCTGGGGCATGATCGTAAATTTATGTTTATGATTGTTTAATATTTGCGATTGTCCTAGGCAAGAGTCTAAAATCCGAGAAGGAAAATGTAGGGATTCCTTCTAGAAATGACGATGTGTCTTTTGAGGATATCCACGGTTCGACACATTATTTAACATTTTTATAAGTGAGAATTTTTTTCTGCGAGTGCGAATCGATACAAAATCACACATTTTTAACGCACTGAAAAACAATGTTTGTATACACTACGACAAAATGACGCATACTGAAGAGTGGGGCTTCAACATTTAATTAGTTACGAATGTACCCGAAATTATTTAATACACTGTAACACCATCTGTTGTAAATCCTTTAAATTTAATATTTTTCTATCAATGTGATTCACATTGGTTGATTGTCATTTATAAATGGACTGCTTTTGCAAATACTCTAATAATTGCAGTTAGAGTTGGGAACTATCGACTGAAAACAGTCGATAGTCAAAAAACTAACAACTGAAATCAGTAATTACTATTTTCAGTCAAATGCACGGTTCGACTTCCCAAATACTTAAGCTAAAGCTACTAAGCTACTTAAGCTAAAGTTAAGAATACGCTAGTACACTAAACATATATTGGATATATTGGATCACTTCGTATATCCATTTGATTTCCAGGTCATCCCGCAGCTCTTTGTTGATTGCGTAGCGACAAACATTGGTGATTAATCGTAGAACTTTGTTTTGATTGCGTCGGATTACTAATTTGTTTGATGTTTCAGTTCAACCCCATATTTGGATCCCATAGGTCCAACAAATCTCTTTGATCTTAGATCAAGTTGAGAATATCTTTCGACTAACCAAGTTGATTGAGTTTGAATCTAATCTGCTCTGCCTTTTGTCTAACATAATGTTTCGATAACAAATTTGATTTGTTCTGTTCGTAATTTAATTTTGTGTATATGACACAAAATTATATTACCATTTTGGTATCGTTTGGGTACCGACTTCAAACTGATCAGTTGGTAGTAGTTAAAATAATATTGTAAATAAATAAATAGATGTAGGTAGGTATTAAGCTAAATTATGTGTATATAGTAGAGTATAAAATACGTGTATTAGATAAGTTAAATAAGGTTCTGAATGTTCTGAATCTGCTCTGCTTTTGGTCTAACATAATACTTGCAATTTAGCCTACCATCGAGATGTATGCCGAGGTATTTAGCTGATTCTGCTTGAGAAATCGGACATCCGTCAAGTTTTATAATTAAATTTTTGTCATTTTGTCTAATTACCCTCTTTATTATAAGATGATGTTTACTCCATTATGATAAAAGTGGTGAAATCATTGAAATGATTAGCACTGTTTTTTTTTGTATTATAGTAATAACTAACATTATCTATACCTTAAAAGGATTCGAACCCGCGATAATTGTATCAATATACAGATTCATTCCGTTGTCTTGACCATATTTTCCATCTTATGCAATACTCATAAATAAAAGCAAAATAATAAAACGCCATTATTGCCATAATATAACGCGAAAAATAATAAAAACAAGCTTAAAATAATTGCACACAATAGTTCGACAGGATTGTTTGAAAATTCCCAAAGATTTTACGGTGTTGCTCGTAAATATTTGCAGTAATTCGTTAAAATATTCGAGGAATGTAATACGTACATAACGTGATATGACTTTGTTTGTAGTGGGTTCATATATTTCGCCATAATAGACAATCCGTACACAGGCAAAGGCTTTTTTCTAAATCAGTTTCTTGTTTAATTGATGAGATCCCACGAGCTGCTTCCCGTTCATGTACTTTTTTATTTAAACATGTATAAAAAAAATATGTGGATTAGGCAGCAGGAATTTTTCGTGTGATAAACATAAAATATTTGTCGTGTGCATTCCTCTGGTATTACATTATCTCTTCAATATTTAGTTAAGTTATTTATATTTAATTTAGTCAGTAATTAAATTGTGCTAAATACTTAACATATTTCATCAAATACCATATACACAATAGGTTTGTGCTCGTACAGAAAAAAAAACGTGGTCATTCACACAGCATAAACAATTTCCTGCATCAAATAGCAAAAAAAATACCTTTCAAGGTAGACAAGTTATTTTTCAAACAACTTTTGACTGTTCAATGTCAATAGCTAGTCTTGATGAAGTTATTCATCTCGTATTTATTCATGTAATTATAAAATGTAAAGAGATACTGGGTATTAATTATTGATTACCCAATATGGTTAATTTTTTTTAAATATTTTAAAGTCTCCTTTTACCAACAAGGGTTTTGTCTGAACTGAACCTATAGTTCCGGTCTTACCCAGCTTGGTTACGGGCGTGACTGGGATCATTTTATTTGTCAGATTTTGCACTCTTACCTAGGACAATCACAAACGTACATTTACGACCATGCCCAGCAGGATTCGAACCCGCGACTCTCGCAACAGCTGGTGGGCCGTCCTGTCGCCTTTACCACAGCGCCAACCAAGCCGAAGGTTAAATAATTATTACGCGTACTAACAATATCTTTTGGTATATTTTATATATTTTGATTTTGTGTAAGCCGACAGTGAAAATCGTATTTGGAAATATTTGTTATTGATATTAAGCACATATAGGTCAGATTATAGAACTGGATTTGTTTGCGATTGCTGTTTTAGACTCAATTTTAATATTTTCAATAAACAATCCAATGAAAACATTTAGATAGAAATCGTAATTTGAACGCTTTAAAATTTCAACTAAATAAAATAAATTAAAAAAATAATAGTGCATTTTTTATTTAATAAAATATGCATACATTTAGTGAATATTTAAAATACAAATAAATATAACATCAATTGTATTTTTCGAATTAACAGTATTTATAAGTAATTAGTCATTCCTTGCGGTGACCAATTAAGTGCTGTTCAGAACGTAAAAGAATAACAGTGTTAATTTTATATTATACGCTAGCGACCCGCCCTGGCTTCACACGGTTGCAATGCTGATACTAAATTAAATACACTACAGAAAAAATATGAACGTTGTATATAAAAACACAGCGGCCCGCTCCGACTTTGCACGGGCATAAAATATATATGCCTATGTCACTCAATGAAAACATGATTAAAATCGATCCAGTATTTTTGATTCATTCTTTACTGCCTTTGGCCTGCACGCATTAAATTTGGAGTAAAACAATTCCTCTTCCCCTATACTTACTATGAAGATTTCCTGCTATCTTTGGAATATCTAAATTCATACAATTTTTATTACATTACACATTTTTAAACGCAAATTTTAAATTTGTAATATCTCCGAAAATATTTGTTTAATTTACATGCTGTAAGGAACCATATTGATCTATATTAATTGCACACTGTATTTAAGGTACTTAATTCGATAAGGATTAATGCCGTATTGCTTAAAATAGCTTCGTAAATAAGCCATTTTCTCACGTAAAAAGTAAACAATAAAAATGGTTAATGTGGGTTATCCCTAAAAGATAAACATATACCATCGCGGACTTTTTTGTAGACCTTTTTATGGTGTACAATACTGTAGTACATTAATTTGATCTAACTCGTAGGGTTAGGCAGCGTTTTTGCTAATTGCTAAATAAGCCTAAAAAAATAGGTTAATTTACGACCTCACGTTAGAAACCTCTAAAATTAGCAATGTTGCCTTAGTATATTATGCATGTATTATACATATAAACCTTCCTCTTGAATCACTCTATCTATTGAAAAAAACCGCATCAAAATCCGTTGCGTAGTTTTAAAGATTTAAGCGCACATAGGGATATAGGGACAGAAAAGGCGACTTTGTTTTATACTATGTAGTGATTCTTAGCACAATCTTAATTTATAAGTTGTTGTCCATCGATAGCTACTACTTAGTCCCATCTTTTGAGGATGTCTAGCGTTGCTTAGACAGGTACAACTCATATGCCGGTACAAGTAGTAATCAAGAGAAGCAAAGTCTGGACAATCCAACAGTAGAGTAACATCGCCCATTTCAATGTTTACAAGTGTGTTTTCGCCGGTTTTGCAACATTCAGTCGAACGTTGTATTGCTGAAGAATAAAATTATTGTATATTTGCTCGTATTCCGGCCGATTTTCAGGCATTGTTTGTTTCAAATGTATCAATTTTTGTCTTTTTTGGCGGTCCGGGTCCTCTCTTTGTTTTCAATGTCAAAATCATAACTTTTAAAAAGTCGAAACTGGTAATCACATGTTGATATCAATGGAGCATGG
The DNA here is from genome assembly GCF_030347505.1 of Rhynchophorus ferrugineus. Taxonomy (NCBI): domain Eukaryota; kingdom Metazoa; phylum Arthropoda; class Insecta; order Coleoptera; family Curculionidae; genus Rhynchophorus; species Rhynchophorus ferrugineus. The sequence goes on along the minus strand of NW_027472585.1, from coordinate 1,463,703 downwards.
TTGTCAGAAGTTTCACATAGTGCCCATTTCACATAGAAAAAATATTTGTTCATACTATTATTTGATCATTTGTTGCTTTCGTTCATTCCTCGATACTATAACAATACATTTATTCATATTCTTGATTCAAGTTAGATTTTCAATATTCATGAGCATAATAACGATTAATTATGTATGACATTATGGTTGATGACCTTGCATCTTATTAGCGACATGTTGTTCTATGCCGTTGAATTTAATTTTCCGGTATTCCGACCAAACTCCATAGTTGTTGCAGGATATCGCCGACGTACCTGCATTTAAAGATTTTTAATACACTAGGACCATGAAATATTAGAAGTGCTTACCGATATACGATAATAATTTGTGTTATATCACACGCCGTGACTAAATGCATTGCCCAAAATGGGGCATGCTTTAATTTTAATGATATTTAGTTGATAATGAATGCCCTAATTAACCAATTGCAATCTGATAATAAAAAAATTATTTTCTTTCTAACTAAAAAATAATTATAGCTGTTAAAATATTTGTTTAATTTGTTATAATATATATATTAAACGTTTCTTTTAATAAAATATTTTTAACAAAACAATTGAACCGACTTCAAACTTAGATTTTTAACATAAAAAACCTTTTAAAATAAAATATGTACATTATAATTGTTGTAATAACTAAATAAAAATAACCAAAAACCATATTTAACCTATCTACTACACGTATTTTATATATTACTACATACACACAATTTACGCAAGCAACAAATTAGATTTGTTTTGTTCGTAATTTAATTTTGTGTATATGACACAAAATTATATTATTATTTTTGTATTGTTTGGGCTCGGTACCGACATCAAACTGATCAGTTGGTAGTAGTAAAAATAATATTGTAAATAGATAAATTGGTTTAGGTAGGTATTAGGCTAAATTGAGTGTATATAGTAGAATATAAAATACGTGTATTAGATAAGTTAAATAAGGTTTTTGTTTACTTTGATTTAATTATTACAATGATTATTATGTGCATATTTTATCATAAAACTTTTTTTATGTGATAAAAATCTAAGTTTGATTATTTTTTAATGTTTAGTGAGTTCCTTAGTTTTTGAATCCTGTTCAATTTTTTTGTTAAAGATAATTTATTTATATCTTTTTAGTGTTATATATTTACTCAATAAATTAGGCAGTTATTGTACAATGGGTAGGCCACGTACAGGTTCAGCCAAAGAACGCATCAGGCATCAGGGTCCGCTACCTAGCCAAAGAAATTTGAGAAATGTTCTAAACAAACTAAAACAACAAAAATTTGCTGTCCCCGTCGGGAATCGAACCCGCGACCTCCGCGTATCAGTTGAACGCTCCAATTGTTACCCTGTAGAAGGGTTGCCTACAGTATTTATACGGCGAGTCATATGATATAGTTAGTGCTTAATGCTCCCAGTATTTATTAAAATACCTGGTTTTTTAAGACATAAGATTCAAACGTTACTAAAACATTGAAAAACAGTGACGAACCAAATCATTTCCATAAATTTCTCAAACAAAAATTAAATGAACCTTCCGGTGCCATTATGTACAAAAAAATCTGTAATCTATTAATGAATAATGATACACATGTCTCCTTACTAACCGCTTTTAGGCTGTGTGGGCATGACTCATGAATGAAATATGTAGGACCAAATATCGAATTATTTCGTTCATACATAGATCGCAGAATGGAAACAATAATTATGTATGATTCATGATTTGTAACATTTTTCCAGGAAAATAAACTGCATTATTTTAATCTATTTTTAAAATAAGCCACATTCGTACTGATGACTTCATAAAAAAAACTCAAATCTGTCTGTTATTACCTGTTGCTTCAAAATAGTATTAAATGGTAAAAATCACACTACTATATAATTTTTTAAAGTCCTAAGAGTCCCCAGATACTGACTATTACTCGGGAAATCAGGAAAGGGAGTCAAAGAATCAAGATAACCGCAGAGGCCCCCTCCTTTCATGATAGTGTCTAAGTATAGAGACTCTTGGATTAGACTCAAACAGAACACATACTTACAATAGTCAAATCATTTGAGTTTGTGGTATAGTTAAATGTATTTAAGGAAAAAACACAGCAGTATTAGTACATAAGCATTATTGGTATAGAGTTTAAAGTAATGAGCCAATGGATTCTTCTAAAATTATTCATAATATGTGTATTATTAAGCATTAAATTTTCTACCGTCGGCTTGGTGGCGCAGTGGTAAAGGCGATAGGACAGCGATCCTTCTACTGTTGCGATAACCGTGGGTTCGAATCCTGCTGGGGCATGGTCTTAAATGTATGTTTGCGATTGTTTAATATTTGTGAATGTTCTAGGCACGAGAGTAAAATGCGACAAGGAAAATGATCCCAGTCACGTCAGTAACCAGGGTTGATTTCTAAAGTTGGGCACTCGTCAGTCAGTAGGCTTAATGCTGAGGACCGTGGTTCGGAGTCCACGTTAAAATTTAAGCCCAGTCCAGATAAACCCACAGTTGGTAAAAGGAGACTTTAAAATACATATAAAAAAATTCAATGTACAAATACTAATATTTACATTTTTGTATCGTGGTTTTCTTCCAGAGTTATATGAGAAAATCCAAGATGTTGGGAGGCAATTTATTTCTGATTAAAATAATACTTACGTCTTAAATTTTCAATCCATAAAAGAAATAAATTAATCACCTTATGAAGAAATGTTCATGTTCATGTTCTTGTCAATATATCGCATTTTTTTCATAGTTATATGAAGTAATTGAAAGGAAAATAATTATACAACATATTTTTTAAAACAGTGTATTAGCTATTATATTAGACTTGTATAGATGTTAAGGTTTTCTCATGTAGGTAACATAGATAGAATAAATATTTGTATTCATATCTGACCTAAGAAAATATCCTACACATAATATTTTTGTTATATCTTCAAAAATAGGAAATGTTTATAATAAATAAATCTAATGTTCAATATATAATATATATATCTTATTAAGTATTAACGCTTCCTTCAATGTATTTTGAGCATACAAAAGAAAACATGTATTTTTGTGATTCTATATTAAGAAAAAAGTGACAAAAAAATGTTGGTTTGTAAATGCTGTGAAATCTTCACATTATACGTAAATTGCAATGAAAAAAATAATAAAACCGTTATTTTTTGTATAAAGTAAATAGTTTTTCAGATGCAACCAAAAACTGAGATTAAACATTTATTTATTATACATGTATTGTGATAGTATTTTTGACATTTTTAAATTTAGAGACAAAAAAATATTATGAGCTTATTAAGCGTCAGATTTTACATTAGTGCTGATATTTTCTTAAGCATTATTTTTCATGTACAGTTAATTATTTTTTAGTTATGAATATAAAGAGAGTTTCAAAAACGTTTACTACAGAAGAAATCTTAGGTATAAAATACTAATACGTTAAATGATTTTAATCTTATGAGGAAAACACCATCTTGTTATGCATAAATTTCTAAATAAATAGTGTTATTTTGATAATTGTACCTTGGTTTATAGCGGAGTTAAGTAAAAATTACTTAAACAAACAGCTAGTCACAATTTAAAGGAAAAACGATATTTTTTTAATATTTTCGAAAAAACATCAAATATATAAAATACATAATTACACTTTCTTATTGAGCATTAAATTCTACATAAATTTTGATATTTTCATTCACATATCATGGTTTTATCCAGGGTTATTTGAGAATATCTAGGATAATTTGAAAAGATTATTTTCTCATAAAAATACATTTGTGTTCTAAATTTCAAAAATTTACTATATATTAGAGAAATAATTTTTGATTTTAATTAAAAGATAAAGCTTTTTATTAATAATAAAAAAATATAAGAGAAATAAATAATTTCTGTATAATATATTCATACACTATATACATAAATATACACGACTCCAGAGCTATATTGGAAAAATCAAGACAAAAATTAATAGAATTATAGCAAAGAAAAATATTATGTTATGAAAAATGTTACAACGCAGTCTTATTTTCGCATTGTCTGTCGCTAATTTTCTCTATTAAATAACAAATAATTATATTAGATCAACAATGTTTTGTAAAAATAAAATTAACCTGAAATTACTTCCTACCCAGAAGTCTTGTAAACAACAACGCGTGTCAAGTTAGTTTAGAATATACGCGCATGTGCAGTTCTGGTCAATCAACACGTACGCTGGTGTCCTTTTACTGTCTGAATGAGAACAGTAAGAGAGGTTCTAAGAATACAATTGCCAGAACGCCAAAGGTGACAAAATGCTTTATCGCTGTTAAAATTCATGGCACACACGTACGTAAGGATTGATCATAAAACAATGGCGCCAACATAAAACGCGGGACCTCTTTTTAAACGTCGCCCGAATAATTTGCGTGATAAAATTATTAAATATCATTATTACAATATAACACAATTAATATGTTTCATTAATATATTCCATTGACCACTGCATCAAAAGGGTTATAGCGTAGTATCTAAATAAATTAGTTATTAGTCGGCTTGGTTGGGGCAGTGGCAAAGGCGACAGGACGATCCTACTGTTGCGATAGTCGCGGGTTCGAATCCTGCTGGGGTATGGTCATACATTTATGTTTGTGACTGTCCTTAGGCAAGAGTGCAAAATCCGACAAAGAAAATGATACCAGTCACGCCAGTAACCAGGCTGGGTAACACCGGATGTCTTGTGGGATGATTCCTAAGTTGGTTACTCGCCAGTTGGTAGGCTTAATGGACCGTGATTCGGAGCCCACGTTAGACAGTAGATCCAGTCCAGATAAACACTCGTTGGTAAAAAGGAAACTTTGAAATATAAATAAAAAAAATTAGCTATTAGTTTGTTATGTTGTTCTGTACACCACGTTTGTTTTATAATTTCCACAATCAATTGCTTCTTGGCGATTTTGTATTCTTAATCTCTTGTTCATCTACTTCAAATGTTATCAGTTTTCTTAACCAACTTTATTGATCTAAGTACATTCAGTGATCAATAGAAATATTCGTCACTCTCTGTTTTGCATCATCGTGGTTTCTTGCGGTTTGGTCCAGTAGCTGCACTGCTTCCACTTTACTGTGGTTAGTAACCATATTTTATGTTTTAAGGCGAAATCTTTCTCTTCGTTGCCTACCTCAGCATTGCATTATTAGTCAGTTTGATCTGTTAGTGTAACCCCATATTAGTACCCCATTGGTACAAATGGTATATCTTAGGTTAAATAGGAAGTATCTTTCGACTAGCCTACCATCGAGGTGTATGATGACGTATATCGCTAAATCTAATTGAGTAATTATTCTTAAGTTTTTGTATTATGCTTTGTATATTTCAAGCTATTAAGCTGTATTTATCACTTTCTATTCCAATTATGGATCTTACTGACTGTGCTTTTGATCATATGCTTTCTATAGTGTTAGATATAATTACCATCCATATTTATATATTTAATGTTTTCCTGCAACTCTAGGGGCGATTACTATGGAGAAATCAATCACAATAACAGGTCAATTGAAAAGTTCCCGGCTCGACACATAGATGGCGCTAGTAGAATTAAATCCATATGTTTTCTAGTGAGCCCTAACCCTCAAAAGATGCATGTAAAATTTGACTCATTAGTGTGTGAATTATAGAATATTCAAAGAAGCAACTTTTGTTATTGTGAAAAAATGGATAAAAAGGAATTTCGCGTATTGGTAAAATATTGCTTTTAGAAGGGAAAATACAGTTGAAGCAAAAACTTAGCTTGATGCGAGTTTCCGGACACTGCCCCAGGAAAAAATCAACCACCCAGGATTGGTATGTTAAGTTTAGACGTGGTGAAATGAGCACTGAAGACGGTGAACGCAGTGTCCACAGAAAAGGTTGTTACCGACGAAAACATTAAAAAAATCCTCTAAATGATTTTGAATTACAGTAAATTGAAATTGAATGAAATAGCAGACCCTCTAAAGATATCAACTGAACGTGTACATCATAACATTCACAAATATATGGTATATGGGTATGAGAAAGCTCTGTGCAAAGTGGGTGCCGCGCGAGCTCACTTTTGACCAAAAACAACGTGATTAAACAAATTAGATTAATAATAAACTCGAGTTTTTGCGTCGATATGTGACAATGGATGAAACATGGCTCTATCATTTCACTCCGAAGTCCAATCGACAGTCATCTGAGTGGACTGCACACGATGAACCCGCTCCAAAGAGCGGGAAAATGCAACAGTAGGCTGGTAAGGTTATAGCGTCTGTATTTTGGGATGCGCATGGAATAATTTTCATTGACTACCTTGAAAAAAAAGACGGACCATCAACCGCGACTATTACATAGCGTTATTAGACCGTTTGAAGGACGAAATCGCCGAAAAACGACCGCATTTGAAGAAAAAAAAGTACTTCACCAAGACAACGCACCGTGGCTTAAGCCAGTGAAAACGATTGCAAAAATCCATGAATTGGGCTTCATATCGCTTCCTCATCCACCGTATCTTCCAAATCTGGCCCCCAGCGACTATTTCCTATTCTCAGATCTCAAAAGAATGCTCGCTGGGAAGAAATTTTCGTCGAGTGAAGAGGTAATCGCCGAAACTGAGGCCTATTTTGAAGCAATGGACAAATCGTACTACAAAAATGGTATCGAAAAGTTGGTGGAGGGTCGCTATAATCAGTGTATCACCCTTGAATGGAATTATGTTCTATCTAATTTCGCCAAAAAAATGTGTGTTACTATGGAGGCTGGAGACTATTCAATTGATCTGTTATAAAGCCAATCCGTTATGATACTAACCATATCAACACTGAATTACATTAAAATGATCACGAAAACATTGTATCTGGTCTCACAATTTGGTTACGCCACTGTTGACGATCGTTAAAATCCACCCGAAACCAAACGTCAATAAAATCGTTTCAGGAAAACCCCAATTTTTTCATAGCCGAAAACGTCATCGAATGCGACGTTTTATCCACACTGTAACTGTTCACCTGAAAACATTATATCAGTTCGGCGGCATGGCGCGAGTCTTTTATTGGACGTTTGGTCCTTTCATCAAAACGTGAAAAGATACGATATTTATTATTGCTTTTTGTATATATCGGACTACGCGTACCCTTCGTTTTAATTAAAACGTTTATTTTTAGATTCTCCGTTTTTCCCGTTATGAGAGATTCGTTCCGGATATCAAATTATATCGAATATGTTGATTATTATATATTTTGGTTGTTTTTCCTCAACGGTTATATAAAAATGTAAGATTTTATTTATAAACAATATGATGGAACATACATTTCAATTACAATATATTTACATTGTTTGATTCATACTGCTTCAATAAAATATTAAAAAAGTGCTCCACGTAAATAATGATACCTCGCATACACTACAGATATCTCACATCTAATATAGATAAAAGAAATGGCCAACCCAATCCAACTTATGTTACACTTGTTCGCATATCATGATGTAAAACCTTATTCGTTGTACCATAACCTTAAAATTAAGTTTCTACTTCTTTAAGATCAATTTTCTAAAATGCTTTGATATGTAAAACTAGCGATCCGCCCCGGCTTCGCACGGGTGCAATGCTCATACTAAATTAAATACACTACAGAAAAAATATGAACGTTGTATATAAAAACATAGCGGCCCGCTCCGACTTTGCACGGGCATAAAATATATATGCCTATGTCACTCAATGAACACATGATTAAAATCGATCCAGTATTTTTGGTTCATTCATTACTGCCCTTGGCCTGCACGCATTAAATTTGGAGTAAAACAATTCCTCTTCCCCTATACTTACTATGAAGATTTCCTGCTATCTTTGGAATATCTAAATTCATAAAATTTTTATTACATTACACATTTTTAAACGCAAATTTTAAATTTGTAATATCTCCGAAAATATTTGTTTAATTTACATGCTGTAAGGAACCATATTGATCTATATTAATTGCACACTGTATTTAAGGTACTTAATTCGATAAGGATTAATGCCGTATTGCTTATATATATATTATATATATATATATATATATATATATATATATATATTATATATATATATATATATATATATATATATATATATATATATATATATTATATATATATATATATATATATATATATATATATATATATATATATATATATAATATTAGTGAAATTTGTACGAATAGTTTTTAAGAAATAATTAGTTGAATAAAAATTGTGTGGCTATTAATAGATTATTATTATTAAATACCGATCTAGCTTCCTCTTGTAGTCACCTATCCACACAAAGACATCTCTCCCTTAACTACCTCTCGCAAATATTGGTGATTTCCTGGTGACAGATTTCCCCTTGGATTTGCATCAACACCTTCCTGTGTCAACTCTCAAAAAATGAATATTATAAGTACATCGATACCGATGACCCCAAATCCTGCAGAGGAAGTTTTTAAACTTCCTAAAAAAACCCTGTTCCACTAGCTGCCAAAAAATGTAAAACCAACAAAAAAAATTGTCCAAATCGAAGATTGGGTACTTGCAGAAATCATTAGGAACATTGACAAGAAAACCCGACCGAGAGCAGTCGAAAGGTGTGCCTATTTGCGGTATTTTAATATGGATCTGGTAACCGCTAAATGGTATAACGTGTTCAGTATTGTTGGTCCATATATTCGGAAAAAATGGCTAACAAATGGAATTATATTATATCCAATCATGAACCCTTATTTCGTTATTTAGCTGAAATCAAAACCACAGTTAGAGAATATCACGCTTATTCAACAGATTCGTCAAACGGAGGATATTTTTGGATATATTTCGTTCAGATCAAGATATTTTGATATAGTTTACTAACAAAACAATTAATGTCACTGTAGCTAGAGCCTAGTGTATAACGATAGAATTAACAATAGATTAACTGTATACCCATATCTTCTACAATATAACGAATTAATTCCACAAAAATGCACAGAAAAGCCATCAATATATTCACACACTTGACGGCGACTGAGGATGTTCTGTATGTTTACCGATTAGATATGCTAAACAGTTTAAGGTTATCAGGCCCGACAACTTCAAGTTGCATTTAATAACACTTAAGGAATTTATGTTCCGACCAATTTCAATCAATTTTTATTTTTCAATCAACGTATTGCGATGAACCGTTCCGAAAATAAAGATGTATCAGAGTTATATTTATTTTGTCGATGATTTAACTACTGAGACTAATTGACAAAACATTTTAGAAGAAAATATTTTAATATACGCAACAAAATATTAGTAGATAAAGTTCGTTTCTTTTATGCTCCGTTTCACGCTTTAATTAGATTTTGGAATATCGTCTTTATCAACTAAAGAACGAAGTCAGGACTGTTGAGTGGAGGAACCCACTATATCCACTTACTTGAGTATATTTACCGCTATCTTTCGTCAGATTCAGATCTGTGCTAGACGGAGGGCGGTTTCACAATAAATTCTTACAAAACTCCTTCTTATTAATTAAAACTGCGTTGAAAAACAATTTGTTAATAAGGTTTTTACAACATACGACGTGGATTAACCAGTATAATGGTTAAATTCCATTTTTCTCAGTAGACCTTATACATCCAAAACGTTTTGAATCGGCATCATTAAAATTTAACAATATAAACGTCGCTAGCCAGGCGCTAGCATGAATTTAGCACAATCCCAAAATATAAAAAACAACCGACAAAACTCGCATCATTCATAAACCGCCCTTTGTTATTACTTTTTTAACACAATCTAAAATCGCCTGACGTGTATTCATCGGTATTACATTTGAATTCCATTTTTACTACTAGATCTAATACATCAAAACATTTTAAATGTATATCGTAAAAATTTAATAACATAAACGGCTTTAACCAAATTTTAACATGAATTCAGTAGAATCCCGAAATATAAAAAACAACCTCCAACTTACATAATTCACAAACCGTCATACATCAAAACATTTTAAATATGTATATTAAAATTTTAATAATATAAACGTATTTAGTTAGACGCTAGCATGACTGTGGTACAATCCCGAAATATAAAAACAACACCCAACTTGCATCATTCATAAACCATCATACATCAAAACATTTTAAATGTGCACATTCAAATTGTAATAACATAAACGTGCTTAACCAAATAACAATGTGGATTTAGAACAATCCCAAAATATAAAAAACAACACCCAACTTGCATCATTCATAAACCATCATACATCAAGACATTTTAAATGTGCACATTCAAATTGTAATAACATAAACGTGCTTAACCAAATAATAATGTGGATTCAGAACAATCCCGGAATATAAAGAACAACCCTAACTAGCATAATTCATAAACCGCCATACTTTGAAACGTTTTAAAAATGTATACTCAAACTGTAATAGTATAGGCGGCCTTAATCGAATGTTAACATGGATTTAGAACAATCCCAAAATATAAAAAACAACACCCAACTTGCATCATTCATAAACCATCATACATCAAAACATTTTAAATGCGCACATTCAAATTGTAATAACATAAACGTGCTTAACCAAATAATAATGTGGATTTAGAACAATCCCGGAATATAAAGAACAACCCTAACTAACATAATTCATAAACCGCCATACATTGAAATGTTTTAAATGTGTATACTCAAACTGTAATAGTATAGGGGTCCTTAATCAAATGTTAACATGGATTTAGAACAATCCCAAAATATAAAAAACAACACCCAAATCGTATGAATCATAACCTGCTATACATCAAAGCGTTTTAGATGTGTATCATCACAACTTAATAATATAAACGTCCTTAACCAAATGCTAGCATGAATTTACCATAATCTCGGAATATAAAAAACAACCCTCAACTCGCATCATCCATCGTAAGTCAAGTTTTAGTATAGTTTTTTTTTAGTTTTTGATCACGCGTGCAGTATATATAATAATAAGATACCTAACGCATCTAATCTTAAGATTATATTTTCAGAATAACTCCTGTAGCATTTAATTCTCCACACCATATCTGATCAGAAATCACTGTCAGATATGGTGTATAATCTATAATACGGGGTCTTCGTCAGGTGCGGTTCACTGCTTGTTGCATGTACGATGTCTTTATAGGAACGGTCGTGGAAGTCTTTGATGTAGTGAAACAGACAAGTGATTAGTATATTTATTTTCAGTTTGGTTGTAAGGCTCGCGAAGGAAATGTTCGAAGCCTTGTTAATCCACTAAAGCTACCGAGCTGGCGTTCGAACTTAAAGAAGATTATTTGACGGCGGTTTCCTTTTGGGCGATTAATTTGTCTTCTGAAGCCCTTTGGATGCTATTTTCTCTAGTATTTTTCGGGTTTATAATCAATTCCAAGATGTAAATTTAATGGAATGTTGAATATGATATCTTAAATTTATTGTGTTAAGAAATAGTAATCTATATATAACATAACAGATAATTATTTTATTATGTTAAAAAATGTTGGGTTTTATAAAAATATTTAATATTTTTTTTTTATTGAAAATGATCAGGTAATTTTAAAAAATCCTCAACCTTCATATTATTGAAGATCTAAACCTCAAAAATATATACAAAGAGTAGTTAACGAAAAAAAATGCCGCCCGTCACTTCTACCGTTAGTCATATGTGTAAATATCACTGCCTATATATTAGCACTAAACTATTTCACTATACAAATAAGTATGATTTATGTAATCAATCCATATCTCTAGAGAATGTTAAAATGTTAAAATAGAGTGCCAACCAAACAATACCCTTTTAAATGATCTTCACGCAATGTATACATTGATATCGCAGGAATAAAAATAAACAAACGTAAGTGTGTGCCAACATATTTTAGAATAATAGTTCTCCGCTTGATTATATCTGGTTTGCCATGATTTTGCTTTTATTTTATCAAAAAAAATGTCATTGAATTTGTTAAGGATTTCAACAGAAAAAAACATCTATACTTCAAATGTTATACGCCCTGAGACAATAAAACATAACATATTAAAAACAGTTAAAAATCGAAAGAAAATATAATAGTAACGGTACGAATATTACGGTAATATACTGATCGCTCTGTGGTCGAATTTCGCCCACACTTTATTAAGTTAATTAAGTTTCTCTCATAGCAGAGTAAAGAGAAAAATTTAAAAAGTATATGTCAAAAACAAGTCAAGTTATATCTCAAAAACTAACATTAATTTATTTTTAATGGCATTTAATTAAATCAAAAAGTTATGAGAAAAGTGCTGAGAAGAATCCTTAAGGCCCAAGTAAACCAAACATCCATTTTGTAATTATTTTACGTACATTGTCCCTTTTTTGGTTCATTAATCTCGGGACAACGTTATTTCCTCTTTCAGATGCGGTTTTCTCGAAAAGGTTGTATGCAAAGGACGTTATTTTAAAACTGTTTAACGCAAACCAGCTTTTCGTGTGTTAGTAAATCGTACTTTTATGAGTTTAAATTTCATTTAAACCTTGCCGGGATTGTACCAAATTTAAAACTAACACGTTCCGAGAGCAGCCCATGAAAAAGTCCCACAAAAGCCGAGTCAGTTTTTTGTTCTTTCCCCCGATGTTTATTGCTGTACCCGCATTTAATCGCGATTTATTCTATCGGCACGCTGGTGCCATATTAACCAGGAAACTAAGCTGTTGCACCTTTTAATTGGAGATGATAAGTGTATCAATATTTACTTTTAAAGACCATTGCTGAACCATTTAAACCTTTACATAGATAAGCACAAAACCTTTATTCAATTTTTATATTTAAACAAGTAATTCTAACGTAAATACCATAGACATTACGTTTTTAAAAAAATAGTCCTTAAAATAATAGATGAAAATAGGAAATACCAAAAAATAAAAAAAAACCTCTTTATACCTCTGGTCCTCCATTTCACTTGTCATTCCAAGTCTTGTTTTTCTATGGATACAATGTTTATGAAGGCTAATAACCTCGAAAAGTTTAAAGATAAAAATACTCTAGTGTTTGTTTACTTTTGGATGATATTAATTTGATAATTTATGCTATCTAAATTTAACTCAATCAGATTCGCCATATAAACATATATATTGCCATAAACTGTTCAATATATAATAAAGCTTTATTATCGCGAAAATTCTTGATTTCCCTTGGTATTAATACACTCCCACAAAGATCCCATCATTCTAAAGACTCTCCACGTACCTACTGTGCAAAATTTTTGATTGATTTATATATCTCAAAAAACAAAATCACGATATAAATCTACCAAATCAACAGTCAAAATGATGAATTTATACCTCACCATATTTATATATAGTCCTTCCAATAAAATAGCCAACACCGTGCCAAATTCAGTTTGTAAAAACTTAAAATCCCTTTTAAACCCAGAGAGTTGGTGTTTCTCATTTTACTAATTACAATTTCCCTGGTTAAAATGAGACACAATGAAGTCTGATGCGCCCGCACATGTAACCCAATTGGTCTATAAAATTCGATTTGTATTCCTGCTAGTCTATACCATTCTCATATGTAAATGTACATCTAATAAAACAATTCTAACGTATAGTCTATTCAAAGTTTTTTTAGTAATGCATCATGGATATTTGTGACGTCGAAATATTGCAATGTTGCCGAATTAACTCTGAGTTTTAGTTCAGTTTAGCTTCGACATACAAAAAAAATCTAATCTAAATAAAATAACTGAACAAAAATGTTATCAAATATAATTTATCTTAACATTATAGCATATCTAAAAACTACAGTTAATTATACAGCCACAATAATTTATAGGTAAGAGTTAAAATCTCTTATCACTATTGCTTCCAAGAATTTTTCATACATCTGACAGCCGACCGCCGTCTGTTTGTCAGATGTACACTAAATTATTCAAAATATTAGTTATAATTACTACAGGTTATAAACCGGCAACAATGAATAATTTAATGTTAAATGAAATTATATTTCATAATATTTTTGTTTAATTATTTTATTTAGATTAGAATTTTGTTGTATGTCAAAGCCAAACTGAACTAAGACTCAGAGATAATTCGACAACATTGCAATATTTCGACGTCACAAATATTCATGATGCATTACTAAAAAAACTTCCAATAGACTATACAAACTATTGTGGCTGTTTAATTTACTATAGTTTAAGTCCTTCAATAAATATGCTTTAGATGTACTATAAAGTTAAAATATATTATATTTCATAAAGTTTTTGTTACATTATATTATTTACATAAGTATTTTGTTGTCAGAATCAAAATAAATGAACACCTACATTTGGCGCGGCATCGTCGCATTATAAATTTTGATGGAGTGCATTGTCTATTTTATTGGAAGAATTATATATAATAAATAGATTTATTACTAACCATTATTAATGAATGTTGACAAAACAATACGTATTATAATTATACGTATAATTCTAATCAAAATTGAAAAAAAACATTAAACTACATTCATAAGTACAATGATTTTATCAAATAGATTAATTCCAGATAGCAACCAGACATATTAAAACAAAACAAAAAACGAAAATCGTAATAGAAACTTGATTATGGATGATTTAAGTTAAAATATGATGTCGTTATATTTCCAATTTTATTATTTCTTCAAAGACGAAACTGAAGCTTTAAACGAAACAATTTTTGGGCTATATATAGGCAGCCGGTCTCTTATATCCAGTAAAAATTCCGTAATGGAACCCGGGAAAAACATCTCGAAAAATATTAGGCGCACCTGGAAAAGAATACATTACGTGAAAATGACAAATGATATTAAAAAATCTCCTCTATTACGGGCTGTAATGATGTATGCTTTGATATAATTTAAAACTACTTCTTTTAATATTCGGTATAAGCTTTAAACTTACTCATGAAGTACGGGTATATAAATTCATTTGAAATGACTTACAACAGATGGCGTTACTATGTATTAAATCGCATCGGTTTCACTTGTAACTAACTTCATTTTGAAGCCTCACCGACAGACTTCAGATGTTTCAGTTTTCAGTATGTGTAAACAGAAGTGGCTATTTCTGGAGAATCCTAAACGGTATTTGGTAAACTTCGGTGGTTTCCGCCTAATTTTGCAACGTTGCTAGTTCATCACCTTTGCCTGATTTCACTCACTAAGGGCCATGACAAATATATAATTCAACAATCCTTTCAACGACTGCGAAGAAGGCTGCCTTGAAAAAATCATTGTTAGCTTCATAACACAACCAACTAAATAGTGTTTTTAATGAATCGATGGTTTCTTTATGACTTTCATGGTTCTTTGAATGGTAACTCAAAAATCACGAACGTTCATGAATCGACTGAATCCGTCAAGGTCAACGTACCAATAAACTGGTATACGTGACATCTTTTCGCGTGAATTTATACAAAAGGATCCGATGGTTATAGTATTTTTTTGATTTATAAAAAAATTAACGTCAAGGTTTTTAAAATTAATATTTTCAAGTTTATTTGTTTAAATCAGTGGATAATAAGCTATGAATAACAATTCGTTATTTTGACTATTATACTTTACTTTTTACCTAACAAATGACTGGCTATTTACTACTAAGAGAACAAATAGACTCCATTTTAAATTAAACTTCTTTATCAGGGTACATAAAGAAAAAACTGTCAACAACAAAAAGGGGCCGAATAAGACAAAAAATGTTGTGTCAGAATATACGTTAAACCTTTGTCTACATTTTTGTGAATGATTTTTCCAGCTTAATGGAAATGCTACTTCACTTCAAGTCTTAATTTTGCGTTCCTTAAAGTGGTACAACAGATTAACCATGGTAGATTCTCTCAACAAATTTAAAGGCTGAAATCGCTTATAGTTATATTTAAAATGAAGTACATACTCTGAATAATATTTTCCGAATTGCACTTTATCAATCACAGAACACAATGTCCGTAAAAACCGTTTTAATCTCACCCGACTCACGATCTGCCACCACAAAAACGCTTCACACTACAAATCACTTGAACTGAAAGGTACTGTTAATGTAATTGCGAAATCACGTTTTCAGGACGTCAAATTTACTGCCTACTGCATTTTGTAAAATAGTTTTAAAATCAGACAGCATTTTCTTATTCATTTCATTCGCGTTAAAAAGAGATAAAAAGCTGATTGACGCGTCCGAACAGGTTTCGGCCATTCGGCCGATTGTCAAATGTCTCTATATTTTTGCAACACATAATACGTGATAATAATTAGAGGTTATAGACAGCCAAACGTTATATTTGCGCTTTGTTTGTTTTGATAAGTTTCAAGTCGCCGCTTAATTTTCGTGATTATTCTGACTGGAAATGCTGAAGGCAATAAGAATTCGAAACAGATTTCGTCTCTAATTAGTTACTTCGAACAAGAACGAGATAATGCCTGCAAAATTATATTAAATATTAAGTTGTTGTGGTTTTATTGGAAATATATTTTGCAGCAGAATTTTCTTTAGCGTGTTACAGCTGCACTGAATATTAGTGCGGGTACTGCAACTAAAATTTTGTTGGATTCACTAAAAAGAAAGCGCGCTAAAGATCTATTTACTCTACTGGAAAACAAAATTGGTGAAATGTGTAAGAAAAGTTGATGCGAACATAATTTAAAACACATTTATTTCCGATAAAAATCTTATTCTGGCAAGTATCCATAGAAAACTAAGGGATATGTAGCTCTTTGAGGGATGTAAGTCATCCCTTCATACATAATTAGGAAATATTTATTTTGTGCTTTAAATGGTGTAAAGATAACCTACGAAGAGATATAATGAAAGTTACAGATATTGTTTTTAAAACAGAATTTTTTAAAGAAGAATTTTTAAAAGCATATAATAAAATTAAGGAGGGTTTGTAATCAGTTATTGTTAGGTCACATACTGGTGGAAAAGATAACAACTAAGTCAACAAAGTCTGTAATTAAGGCTTCCAAAACATAAATTAAGTTTTGAAATAGTGAACTATTTTCAATTTAATTGTGTTTTATATAATCAGATGGCAGAATAATATAACTATAGTATACTATATATACAAACAAGAACAGTTTGTCCTATATAAAACCTTTAGTCTGGATGAACCCCATCAGTCACCCAGAAGAAATTGTCAAATGGTGAATTGAAGTAAATTTTGTAGTGCCTTATTTCCATCGTTTCAAGACCACAACCAAGGTGTTCGAAGCAAGTATCATCGACATTTGAACAAACTCCAGAAAGTAATGGTAAAGTATATTCATTGAGCCAGTATCCCCCTTTCTGCTTATTTTTACTGTTAATTACTTGACTCTATAACTTCAGTAACTTCCTATAAGAGCAAACGAAATTTTATGTTGTACCATAGTGTACATCTCAGGTTATTTAGTAAAACTTTTAAAAAAAGAAATTAAGTGTGATTTTTGTTTACATACAATAATGAATAAATAAGTAGACCCACAAATTGAAACTGATTTTATAGAGGCAAGACAATATCGCGTGCCCCAGACTCTAACAAAATTGTTTTATTATACTGTCAGTAGGTCCTTGAGCTATGTGTTATTTTATTCAGCGATTTTGCCACGTCGATAATATAAGAACATTTTTGTCAAATGTTTTAAAAAAATTAAATTTCAAACCCTTCAATTGTATATTCCATAATGATCTTTCAGTTAAAATATTAAAAGTATTAACGGAGAGACGGAAGAGATAATTTTGATTTGCAATGCACCAAAGTTTTTTACTTATGGTTTTATATAATATTTATATTTTATAGATATATTTAAGTTCAAGGATACGATATCATCGTTCTATAGTATTGCAATAACAAATCTAGAAAATAGTGATATTTTTATATTTATATTTTGGAGATAAATTTGCATTATAAATTTATATTTATTGTTAGAGATTATATTTATATTTATTTATTTTTACAGATTATATTTATATGTATATTTAATTGAGTTTTATTTAATAAATTTATTTCAGAAAAAAATTGTTTTTTATTTAAGTTTCACTGGTCAATTAAACATGACGTCAAGGCTGTCACGTACCAAACATTACTTATGAGCCAACCAAATGTTTTCACTGTAAAATATGTTTCTTACAGATGCCTATAACGGAGATTTAAATTGACCAATCAAATTACTTGAATGGCCCATTATGGCTCCCTCTGGATGTTGGGCAGAGCAAAACTTTGCGCCAGAGTACGCTATTGAGTTGCATTTCTATTACTCTATGATATACACCTCTGGAATCATACGCTCAAATCGTTTAGAAATACTTTTTGATCTCAGACATTTTGAGATCTGTTTCAACGGCGAATAACACACGAATTTTCGTATCACTATTACTACAATTCCAACGTAGAATACGTCTTGTCATGGATTACCTTTAAAGACGAGTATTTTTTCAATGAAATGTTCGTTTATTATCCGATTAAAGGAGAAAATAACAATTTTATTTCGTGTATATTAATTTTTTATCAAAAAAGGTACGGATTGATTGCAACGCCTACTATAAATACGTCTTTCAACCTTGGCATTGCTCTTGACATATCAAACAAAACGAACAAGATAAATGCAATGAGATTTTTGTAAAAAATTGCCCGATTTGGTGCGTATAATACTAATTCGATACGGTCTGGAGCACGCCAAAACGTTCAGCAAACAAATCGTTAATAGCAATTAGTTGGTTCGAAAGTATCTCGCGTTCTCTAGGCTTCTATAATCGACGACTAATAAATGTATGAGGGGATTTTTACTGCTCGCTGCTGGAAGAAAATTGTTATGTAAATATGCGGCGAATTAGTTATGCGATCAACAACGAGAATAAGTAAAAGTTAACCCAAAATGCAAATAAGTTAAAAATGTATATAAAATGCTAAAAGTGTTAATCGGAATTCATTCCACTATATGTTTGTATTGTACCGCTTGTAAGAAAGTTTTTTGAGTAATGCGTCATGGATATTTGTGACGTCGAAACATTGCAATGTTGCCGCATCAACTCTTTATTTTATTTAGATCAGAATTTTTTTGTATATCAAAGCCAAACTGAACTAAAACTCTGAATTGATGCGGCAACATTGTAACGTTTCGACGTCACAAATATCCATGACGCATTACTAAAAAAATTGAATATACTATAAATATGCAACGAGAAACAGCTAATCGTCATCAAAATTTATTACGCAACGTTGCCGCACCAAATTTAAATCCTCGTTTATTTTGACTCTGAAAACAAAATACTGATATAAATAAAATAATGAAACAAAAATAACATTACAAAATATAATTTATTAATGACATAATCTCCCTCACTATAAACGTTATATTTAATTTCTCATAATGGGACTACGCTGGTTCCTTGATCAATTCCCCATTTAGAATGAGCAATGTCAAGGTTGGCCATTTAATAGCTGCACATTAACCAGCGTCTATTTGTTTGTTTTATTGAATTGTCCGAAATAACGTTACAAATTACGGTCGAAATTTAAAGCATGTTTTTAACTTTATCGAATATTATAGGGTTATTTTTATTCGGTTTTTTTTATAGTGGATTTATGTAGTTCTGTGCGAAATAACAATCGGCGTCAGCTATATGGCACGTAGTCTTATTAGAATCATATTCCGTCCATGTCGTTTAATAAGTTCAAGGATACGATATCATCGTTCTATAGTATTGCAATAACTAATATAATCTAGAAAATAGTGATATTGAATATCGATAACTTTTCATCAATTATCTATTTTTGGCCTGCAAAACAATGCATCTACAAAATATGGAGATTGTTCCGAATATCGACAAATACCGATAACGACATTTTTACGATGTGAATAATTTTTATTTGGGGTCTTTTTTGGTCGCTGTTACAGAAATTTTAAGAAATTTCTTAAAAATATCCTTGTCAAAATATTCTATAAAGTTATTATATCAATATATAAAAAATAACAATAAAATTACAACAAAATAACAAGCAAAACAGCAAAAAGAAACAACACAAAGAAAGAAATAACAGCAAAAACCTTGAAAATGACAAAAATTGACAATTTTCACGACTATATATGGAAAATGTGCAAAAAATGTAATCCTCTCAGATAATGATAAAACTCAAAATATATGTATTTGGACGTGAAATAAACGAAAATCCATATTAAATTGCTCTAGAAATTAAAGTTTTTAAGATATGTGACATAAATAGAAATCTGCTCAATTATTGAAAATACACCTTTCATTGCATAACTTAAAAACGAAAGGTTGTAGAAAAATTATTATACGACCATTCGATTCACCGTAAAATTCTTTAGAATCTCTGTAATTTTCATTAACCTATGATTAGTTTAACGGACATTACAGCAAAAACCTTGAAAATGACGAAAAATTGACAATTTTCACGACTATATATATGGAAAATGTGCAAAAAATGTAATCCTCTCAAATAATGATAAAACTCCCAAAATATATGTATTTTGACGTGAAATAAACGAAAATCCATGTTAAATTGCTCTAGAATTTAAAGTTTTTAAGATATGTGACATAAATAGAAATCTGCTCAATTATTGAAAATACACCTTTCACTGCATAACTTAAAAACGAACGGTTGTAGAAAAATTATTATACGACCATTCGATTCACCGTAAAATTCTTTAGAATCTCTGTAATTTTCATTAACCTATGATTAGTTTAACGGAAATTACAGCAAAAACCTTGAAAATGACGAAAAATTGACAATTTTCACGACTATATATATGGAAAATGTGCAAAAAATGTAATCCTCTCAGATAGTGACAAAACTCCCAAAATATAAGTATTTTGACGTGAAATAAACGAAAATCCATATTAAATTGCTCTAGAATTTAAAGTTTTTAAGATATGTGACATAAATAGAAATCTGCTCAATTATTGAAAATACACCTTTCACTGCATAACTTAAAAACGAACGGCTGTAAAAAAATTATTATACGACCATTCGATTCACCGTAAAATTCTTTAGAATCTCTGTAATTTTCATTAACCTATGATTAGTTTAACGGAAATTACAGCAAAAACCTTGAAAATGACAAAAAATTGACAATTTTCACGACTATATATATGGAAAATGTGCAAAAAATGTAATCCTCTCAGATAGTGACAAAACTCTCAAAATATATGTATTTTGACGTGAAATAAACGAAAATCCATATTAAATTGCTCTAGAATTTAAAGTTTTTAAGATATGTGACATAAATAGAAATCTGCTCAATTATTGAAAATACACCTTTCACTGCATAACTTAAAAACGAACGGCTGTAGAAAAATTATTATACGATTCACCGTAAAATTCTTTAGAATCTCTGTAATTTTCATTAACCTATGATTAGTTTAACGGAAATTACAGCAAAAACCTTGAAAATGACAAAAAATTGACAATTTTCACGACTATATATATGGAAAATGTGCAAAAAATGTAATCCTCTCAGATAATGACAAAACTCTCAAAATATATGTATTTCGACGTGAAATAAACGAAAATTCATATTAAATTGCTCTAGAATTTAAAGTTTTTAAGATATGTGACATAAATAGAAATCTGCTCAATTATTGAAAATACACCTTTCACTGCATAACTTAAAAACGAACGGCT
The DNA here is from genome assembly GCF_030347505.1 of Rhynchophorus ferrugineus. NCBI lineage: Eukaryota > Metazoa > Arthropoda > Insecta > Coleoptera > Curculionidae > Rhynchophorus > Rhynchophorus ferrugineus. Next base: position 1,442,089 of record NW_027472585.1, on the reverse strand, counting down.
GTAGAAAAATTATTATACGACTATTCGATTCACCGTAAAATTCTTTAGAATCTCTGTAATTTTCATTAACCTATGATTAGTTTAACGGAAATTACAGCAAAAACCTTGAAAATGACAAAAAATTGACAATTTTCACGACTATATATATGGAAAATGTGCAAAAAATGTAATCCTCTCAGATAATGATAAAACTCTCAAAATATATGTATTTGGACGTGAAATAAACGAAAATCCATGTAAAATTGCTCTAGAATTTAAAGTTTTTAAGATATGTGACATAAATAGAAATCTGCTCAATTATTGAAAATACACCTTTCACTGCATAACTTAAAAACGAACGGCTGTAAAAAAATTATTATACGACCATTCGATTCACCGTAAAATTCTTTAGAATCTCTGTAATTTTCATTAACCTATGATTAGTTTAACGGAAATTACAGCAAAAACCTTGAAAATGACAAAAAATTGACAATTTTCACGACTATATATATGGAAAATGTGCAAAAAATGTAATCCTCTCAGATAATGATAAAACTCTCAAAATATATGTATTTGGACGTGAAATAAACGAAAATCCATGTAAAATTGCTCTAGAATTTAAAGTTTTTAAGATATGTGACATAAATAGAAATCTGCTCAATTATTGAAAATACACCTTTCACTGCATAACTTAAAAACGAACGGCTGTAGAAAAATTATTATACGACCATTCGATTCACCGTAAAATTCTTTAGAATCTCTGTAATTTTCATTAACCTATGATTAGTTTAACGGAAATTACAGCAAAAACCTTGAAAATGACAAAAAATTGACAATTTTCACGACTATATATGGAATATATATATATGGATATATATGGAAAATGTGCAAAAAATGTAATCCTCTCAGATAGTGACAAAACTCTCAAAATATATGTATTTTGACGTGAAATAAACGAAAATTCATATTAAATTGCTCTAGAATTTAAAGTTTTTAAGATATGTGACATAAATAGAAATCTGCTCAATTATTGAAAATACACCTTTCACTGCATAACTTAAAAACGAACGGCTGTAGAAAAATTATTATACGACCATTCGATTCACCGTAAAATTCTTTAGAATCTCTGTAATTTTCATTAACCTATGATTAGTTTAACGGAAATTACAGCAAAAACCTTGAAAATGACAAAAAATTGACAATTTTCACGACTATGTATATGGAAAATGTGCAAAAAATGTAATCCTCTCAGATAATGATAAAACTCTCAAAATATATGTATTTGGACGTGAAATAAACGAAAATCCATGTAAAATTGCTCTAGAATTTAAAGTTTTTAAGATATGTGACATAAATAGAAATCTGCTCAATTATTGAAAATACACCTTTCACTGCATAACTTAAAAACGAACGGCTGTAAAAAAATTATTATACGACCATTCGATTCACCGTAAAATTCTTTAGAATCTCTGTAATTTTCATTAACCTATGATTAGTTTAACGGAAATTACAGCAAAAACCTTGAAAATGACAAAAAATTGACAATTTTCACGACTATATATATGGAAAATGTGCAAAAAATGTAATCCTCTCAGATAGTGACAAAACTCTCAAAATATATGTATTTTGACGTGAAATAAACGAAAATCCATATTAAATTGCTCTAGAATTTAAAGTTTTTAAGATATGTGACATAAATAGAAATCTGCTCAATTATTGAAAGTACACCTTTCACTGCATAACTTAAAAACGAACGGCTGTAAAAAAATTATTATACGACCATTCGATTCACCGTAAAATTCTTTAGAATCTCTGTAATTTTCATTAACCTATGATTAGTTTAACGGAAATTACAGCAAAAACCTTGAAAATGACAAAAAATTGACAATTTTCACGACTATATATATGGAAAATGTGCAAAAAATGTAATTCTCTCAGATAATGACAAAACTCTCAAAATATATGTATTTTGACGTGAAATAAACGAAAATCCATATTAAATTGCTCTAGAATTTAAAGTTTTTAAGATATGTGACATAAATAGAAATCTGCTCAATTATTGAAAATACACCTTTCACTGCATAACTTAAAAACGAACGGCTGTAAAAAAATTATTATACGACCATTCGATTCACCGTAAAATTCTTTAGAATCTCTGTAATTTTCATTAACCTATGATTAGTTTAACGGAAATTACAGCAAAAACCTTGAAAATGACAAAAAATTGACAATTTTCACGACTATATATATGGAAAATGTGCAAAAAATGTAATCCTCTCAAATAATGATAAAACTCCCAAAATATATGTATTTTGACGTGAAATAAACGAAAATCCATATTAAATTGCTCTAGAATTTAAAGTTTTTAAGATATGTGACATAAATAGAAATCTGCTCAATTATTGAAAGTACACCTTTCACTGCATAACTTAAAAACGAACGGCTGTAGAAAAATTATTATACGACCATTCGATTCACCGTAAAATTCTTTAGAATCTCTGTAATTTTCATTAACCTATGACTAGTTTAACGGAAATAACAGCAAAAACCTTGAAAATGACAAAAAATTGACAATTTTCACGACGATATGCAAAAAATGCCAAACATTTTTTCCTCTCAGATAAAGATGGAACTCTCAAAATATACGTATTTTGACGTGAAAGCAACGAAGATCCATGTTAAATTGTTTTTGAATTTAATGTCTTTAAGATATGCAAATGTTATTTTTGGTTGTTCTTTATTTACTAATGATAATGCCAGTAATGAATACATATATGGCTGCATTAAATATATTAAATAATTTGTAAAAAGAAATTGACGTAAACTGTTTATACGAAAAACAAATGTCGAGCGTGGTTAGTTCTTAATCATAGAAAGAACCACAGAAAATGTATATTTTAAAATAAATAAAACATTAATATGCAAATAAGTTATGAAACTAGATATGATTCAAATAATGATAAAATATTCCGTAAATACTCTTGAAAATATAGAGACCATAATTATTATGACTGAGTGTTATGTGTTGAGTGTTATTTAAAGAAAATTAAATATATAATTAAAACCCTCATCTCATCATTTATAACTGGTAAATTATATTGTATTAATAAGAGTTAACATTTATACGAATACTCAAATAAAAATATTTGAAGACATACAATTATTTGATCTATATATTTACATTTTCAGAATTTGACGTATCGTATTCGATACAATTCAATAAAGCAAATAAGTGCGATGGTTAAACGACCAACCTTGACACTGTGATTGTAAGACACTTCAATCAGATAATTACGAAATTGTTCAATCCGGTATGTCATACCTCGACACAGTCTAGAGAGCACAGCTGAAACTTTCAATGTAAACAAACTGGTAGTTGGAGAATTAGTTTTTGTTATTTGATTCGTTATTGCCTTTAATACCGTACAAAAGTATTTTTGTTAGTACGTTTGTCAGAAAACGTCTTTTGTTTAACATAAAATATACAGAAATTTAAAAAAAAATTAAATAATATTGGAACAGGTAGTTTTTCCTTAGAACCTAACTCTCTAACTAAAACTGTTTAGTTCGAGATATTTATTTTCGTATGTGAACCTCTATAGTATAGTTAATTCATCGACTGTTAAGCTGCTTGAAAGTAAAATTAGGAACAAGAAGGCCCCGTCTTTCGATAATATTTCGATAGCCCAACACAAAATCTCAACGCCATTCTGACGCTGTAACACTTTTCATCCACATGGAAACATACATTCATCGCAGTTATCCCCAAAAAAGGAGCTAAGTCATCATCTTCTGACTACAGACCTGTCAGCCTACTAAATTCCATTTCCAAGCTTGTTGAAAGGGCAATTCTTTATACTCTTAATGATTTTACGAAGACAAACAATATCATTCCAGATGAGCAATTCGGGTTCCGCGCCAAACACTCAGCCTTTCATCAGGCCCATCGGTTGGCCGCAAACATCAACTGTGCTTTTAACCGACGTGAAAGACTTGCTCTTCTTGGACCCAACCAAATCCTTTGACAAGGTTTGATCCGATTAGATCTACCCAATGACCAAACAGCTCTTATAAAGTCATTTCTGTCAGGATGATCGTCCCAGGTGAAGATTAAAGACATTCTCTCTAGCCGTAAATATGATGTATTTATAGTGCGTTCAAAGTTTATTTGTATACGAGTCATCGAAATTTGTCGCAATTTTGCCGCATCAACTCTGAGTTTTAGTTCAGTTTGTCTTTGACATACAACAAAATTTTAACCGAAATAAAATAATAGACCAAAAATGTTATCAAATATAATTTATTTTAATATTATAGTATATCTAAAAACTACAGCTTATTATACAGCCGCAATAGTTTATAGGTTAGAGTTATAACCTCTTATCACTAGTGATTTCAAGAATTTTGCGTACGTTTGACAACTGGACGACTTTGACAGACTCATTTGTTTACGTATTCGAACTAGTCAGACAGCATTGTGTCTCTTTTTAACTAGAATGAAGAGAGAAGGATAAACATCTTGATGACGCATATATAAATAAACTTCGAATAGACTCTATATGGACATCGGGATGGATGCTTTATACTTCTTCATGATGATGTTGACGCAAATCATGATTAATCATTTGCCTATAATAAATATGCAATTACATAAATACAACACAATAAAGCAACATATAAGTGTGGCTAGAAATTAAGATTTAACCACACAGAATACAATATATTTAAAAAGATAAACAAAAACATTAGACATAAAAATATATAATAACAGGATGGTATGATTCAACCAACAATAAATAATAATTCGGCCAACAATATATCATTTTTATAAAAAAAAATCAGTTTTCTTTTCAATTGGGTTGCTGGAAACCTCTGTTTCACTTCCGTGAACTTTTGAATAATTTAGTTTATCGCCTATATAGAACAGTAAAATGTGATATGCATATAAAACATTGCTGACGCATAACATATCATTTAAAATTCTCAACAGAAAGTACTACATAACCGTAATTGGTTGACTATGACAAGTATGTGTCAGAGACAGTAAGTCTAGTAAGAGTACTACCATTTATAATGATTATGAACGAGCATTGTTTCATAATTTCATGAAAATATATATTTCCAATAAGGAACTAATGTAGAGACTCCTTGACACCTGTATATATGACATCATTGAATGTAACATCATGACATCATGGCCCAAAGAAAAGACTAAAGGGATAATAGTTGTAATAAAATTATTTATGAGTATCGCCTGTTTCTACACAAATATTCACGATATACTCGGTATGGAATTCTTTTCTAAGTTTTGTTGACTCCAAATTCTAATAGTTTACGCCTGAGAAACTGAGTTACTGCAGTCTGACTGTAGGGGTGTTGGTCACCGGAAAAATATCGATATATTGATGTTTTTTTGCAATATATATATATATATATATATATATATATATATATATATATATATATATATATATATATATATATATATATATATATATATATATTAATATTTATAATAAATCCTTACAATTATAGATTTTTATACAATCTTAAAACTGAAAATGTCGAGTTTTTAGTTAATGACTTCTTACAAAAATTTAAAACAATGGAGTACAGAATGTTTTGAAAAATACATTTCTTCCATTCCCATTTCAATTTTCTTGGTATGGTGAGTGACGAATAAAGTGAATGCTTTCACCAGGATATAAAACAGATAGCGATAGAAGAGCGTTATCAAGGAAGATGGAATGATAAAATGTTCGCAGATTCCTGCTGGTTTGTAATGAAAGAGGATTCTACTGTTCATAAGAGGAAAAGTTAATAATATTTCGTAATTTTCTTTCAGAATATATGGTTCATTTTATCTATTTACCACTTAAACCTGAGCTATTTTGATTCATTATCCATTTGTAAATTACTGCTTTTTTTAAATTAATAGTATGAATAAGTAGATATGATTTAAAATTTCCATACTGTTCTTGTTTATTTATAGTACTTTATTTTACCACAATTTTAAAATTGTAGGTGTTAAAAAAGATCCGTTTTAGTTCTTGTATTCAGCAGGTACAATTTGACAAAAAAACTGTTTTATTTAATGTTATAGAATAAAAAAAGTTTTACTATTTTACGTTAACTAACTAGTAGTCTTCTTTTTCGTTGATTATAAGCGAGTTGTTATGTGCTAATTGTTATTAGTTGTAGGTATATTAATACATAGTTCGAAATTGTACTAATTCACTGATATTGTAATGCTAATATATTCGATGCATATAAAACATAAATGACGCGTACCATATGATTTAACATTTCATTCAATGCTGATCATGTATAGTGCTATTTTAAATTCCCCGCATAATGTATATTATCGTAATTAATTGTCTATGCGATAGTACAAATGCATATCAAACAATAATTTCTGATAATAATATTCCATACCATACTATGATAATTTAATAAGTTAATCTCAAACATATACAGTCATAGCCATAGCAAAAAAGAAAACAATTGCCAATAACTTTAATATAATCCTTGAATGTTTTTCTGGAAAAACATATCCCTTGTAAGGATTTTTTTATTAATCTCCTGACACGTAAACAATCCTGACATGTAGTAGATTACTTCAGTAAGTGATCTACTGTACAACTTATAAACTAAATCTAACTCTACTATTCTAACTTATTTTAAAGTCTATCATAACTTATTCTAAAAACTATTCTAGCTTATTCTAGAGATTATTAAAAATCACTCTATGTGTCTATTAATCAGTTCGTATGGTAGTTTGCGTTTGAGCGTACGCACTTCACTGTCATCACACACATTTAACTGTTTAGCGAGTGCATTGGGATGAATAAATAGTCTTTCAGAGTACTTCGCACTATTACTTCTAATCACACTCGTTATGGGTTCTATGGGGATATGACGCTGAATCAGTTTATTCGACACGTAATATGGGGCATCGACGATGACTCACAACACTTTATTCTAGAACCTCTGGAGGATATATATGTTAGTTTTGCTAGTGGTACCCGACAGGTCAATACCGTAGGTTCAAATGGGCCTAATTATTGACTTATATACCAAAACCTTGTTATCTAATGATAATTTAGATTTACGTCCTATAAGCAAATATATATGGTTTAGTTTAAGCCCAAGCAGTTTGCGTTTTGTCACTATATGTTATTTTCATATCAAACGTTGATCAAAATGTATTCTCAGATATTTAGCGTTATCTGCTTGCGAAAGTTCATGATTATTCAATTTTACTAAGAGACATCTTTTACAAAGGGTGAATGTGAATGGGTAGATTTTGACTCATTTCCTTTGATACGCCACCTTTTCAACCACAATTCGACTTTGTTAAGATGAAGATGGAGGTTTTTTGTGGCTGATATTGGATGTTTACTTGTTTATATATGTATTACTAGAGACCCGGCCCGGCTTCGCACGGGTGCAATGCTGAAACTAAATTAAATACACTACAGAAAAAATATGAACGTTGTATATAAAAACATAGCGGCCCGCTCCGACTTTGCACGGGCATAAAATATATATGCCTATGTCACTCAATGAAAACATGATTAAAATCGATCAAGTATTTTTGGCTCATTCATTACTGCCCTTGGCCTGCACGCATTAAATTTGGAGTAAAACAATTCCTCTTCCCCTATACTTACTATGAAGATTTCCTGTTATCTTTGGAATATCTAAATTCATACAATTTTTATTACATTACACATTTTTAAACGCAAATTTTAAATTTGTAATATCTCCGAAAATATTTGTTTAATTTACATGCTGTAAGGAACCATATTGATCTATATTAATTGCACACTGTATTTAAGGTACTTAATTCGATAATGATTAATGCCGTATTGCTTAAAATAGCTTCGTAAATAAGCCATTTTCTGACGTAAAAAGTAAACAATAAAAATGGTTAATGTGGGTTATCCCTAAAAGATAAACATACACCATCGTGGACTTTTTTGTAGACCTTTTTATGGTGTACAATACTGTAGTACATTAATTTGATCTAACTCGTAGGGTTAGGCAGCGTTTTTGCTAATTGCTAAATAAGCCTAAAAAAATAGGTTAATTTACGACATCACGTTAGAAACCTCTAAAATTAGCAATGTTGCCTTAGTATATTATGCATGTATTATACATATAAACCTTCCTCTTGAATCACTCTATCTATTGAAAAAAACCGCATCAAAATCAGTTGCGCAGTTTTAAAGATTTAAGCCCACATAGGGATATAGGGACAGAAAAGGCGACTTTGTTTTATACTATGTAGTGATATATGTTTTAATTGTGAATGTGAGTGAATTTATCATGTGGCAGATCCATTTGAAACGGAGTGTTAAGAAAGTCAACTATGTTATTTTCTTCTGTTGCAGATATTTCAGACGGGTACGGATTAAATACTGTCTTTAAATATTTAGAGAAAAATTCCGCTTTATCCTTATCATTCCTAGCCCAGGTATTGTTGTCAATTTTAATGGGTGGATTATGTTGTTGAGGTTTCTCTCCAGGGAGGTTTCTCTCTTCTTTCCAGGGAGAATATTCCGTTGCATCAGTTGCCGTTAAGTTTTCTAAATAGTTTGAATCCCTTGATATTGTTCCTTATTTATTAGCTTTTTCAGTCTTTTGTAGCCTTGTTGAATCTTCTCGTCTTTTATTCTGTTCTGAATTCTTGCCAGTTATTTCGCAGTTCTCTCTTTTCAGCAATGTTTTTTTGTTTAATTGTAGATGAAACATAATTAAACTTTTGATATTTCTCTATCTCTGTTTTGAGAGGTAGGTTTAGTGATAATAAACTGTCTAATTTCTCTCTAAATAATGGCCAGTTAGTTTTTGTATTATGCAAGGAAGGTAGCCTTATATATATTCGAATAAACTGATTACCGTTTCGCGAATTATTAAAAAAAAAACAATATTTTGGACAGTGCGAGCCATATGACAACGCATTCCGAATTGGCCGAGCGTGAGCCAATATTTATAGACGATAACGTACGTAGCGCAACCAAAACAACATTTCGCAAACGAATTTACGATCGGTGACGAGTAAACATTCTAATTAACCCAGTTGCTATATCGAACGTCACCTTTCAAGGGCCATAGGATGGAAAGGCAATTTCCATTCGCCGTTACAGAGCTCCCTCCATCATTCCCGCTTCCAGGATCGTCGGTTCGGTGTCGCTTATCTATGATTTAATTAATCGTCAACGTTATTTGCCGGCCATTTGGCCGTCTGCGACGCCGCTGAACAGATAGCGCGTGTCATTTTCCAAATTGGATGATAATGAGAAAATATGTTATAATATACGACTACCAGTACTGCACTGTCTATGGACTGCAGAGTGATCTGCAGAATTTCCATGTGATTTAAATGCTGAACTGTTTCAAGATTATAATACTGTAAGAATGTTCGTCGGGTCGGTCAATCGGTCGAAATGTGTGGCTGCCGCTGCGATTATTTATCAGAACACTCACTACTATTTTTGGAAGGAATTTGCACGGGAACTAAAAACACTGGTTGAATCAAAGTTGTTTATTCTAACTTACGATTGATACATGTGGTCGATGGGAGAATTGACAGGATATTAGGTTAAGGTGAAGGAAGTACGGTAGCGCTGTGGAAGTGGTACTGTTACAGGGGGACGGTGATAAGAAAAGAGAGCGAGACGTCGTCGTGATGGCCTTTTATACTCCAGAACTGCATGGTACCAATCCACCGGCGTTGCCAAACTCTGTAGTTGTTGATGGTGAATTGGTGGTGGCCTAAAGGGTCGTGGCGGTCGCCACAATACAAACAAAAAAACAACGTTTCAAATGGCCATCTTAAGCCCACTCAGAAACGTTACGAAACACTGACGTCATTTATCGTTTGTTAACCATCATTTCCGCACTCCAAGTTTCAACTTTTTGAGGCGCTTCAATCCTATTCTCTCCTTTAATTCATAATTCAAAGTTCCATTTCGATCCTTGGTAACTCTTAAGTAGCGATAGATGGGTATACCTTTAATAATTAGATCAACATTCATTGATAAATAAACAAAAACATATATTAGTTTGCGACTTTTACTTGCTTCCACTATTCTGCTAATTATTTGAAAAAAAGTTTATTATTTTATTATTTTACTGATATTACATTTACTCAGACAACTAAATTGTAACAATATGTATATTATTAATAAAAATTATATTAAAAGGGGTCAAGATTCACGACACATCTTTTCGAGACACGGTTTCCAAGATAACATATGCTATGAAGCTATCTATTTATAAACTTTATTAGCCATTCTTATTACATGGTGCAAGTAAGCAAATAAAAATAAAATAAATAGCATTTTTAACACAAAGTGAAGGTCTGTGAGCAGGTGCAGATGCGAATTAGAATATAAAATACATTAGATCGCACAATGTTCCAATTGTTATGGAATGATAAATGTTTTAATCTCATATTCTTATAAGTTATGCAGTAAATAATTTATAGACTATGATTCAGAATGCATACTAATACATAAATGTAGACGAACAGGATTGTCAATTAATGTCGAGGGATTTTTTTATAAAGTCAGGATATTTCGTATTAATTTTACCATTCTTTAATCAAGCTGCCCCAGAGTTAACAGTCAGTCGTCGTCAGTTTTGATTATCACAAGACTCGTGATGTAAAGCTTTATAAGTTGTGAGATTTTTAAAGTATGAACATTTTGAACAAAACTAAACAAGCGTCAATCCAATGGAAGATTCCTACTTCCCATTGATAATTTTCCTTATTGGGATTATGTTTCTGCAGACTAGACCGTCAGCAACTTTAACAGGTAGTAAATTAATGGAGTAAATATACGAAGCTATTTTAAGCAATCGAGTAAAAGACAAATGCTTTATTAATTAAATTAAGTGGACTTAGAAGGTAATAAACAATATTTTGAGAACTCTTGAAGGGTTCGGGCTATATAAAATACTAGCGCTTAGTGAGATGTTTCTAATAAATAATAAAAGAACATCAATCTCTCAAGTGGTTCTTAAAAAAAACATCAAATTACAACACAAGGTGAGAAACAAGTAAGGATAACAATAGTTGAACTACTGATGACTAATCTTTGATATATTATTATTTTCGTATATGCTCATAAAATATTAAGACAATATAATAATTATTACAAACTTTATAACTAATACAAATCAGACGATAAATTTAGTGTTACAACTGATTTTGTATACAACATATTCTGAATTCTAATGAAACTGCCAGTATAGTATTAGTAATATAGAATAAATGCCAGTATAATGCTGCTATAATAATTATACATATGATATATTGTCATATATTTCTGTTCATAATTCTTATATTAATAATAAATTGCCTTTACTATGTTAGGAAATAACTTAATTTGTTAGTACTGTAATATGTCATACAAGTTCCCATTAGTAATCAGTGTAATTTATTTTGAGACACTTTTTAGCAATTCATTAGACACTTTCTTGATAAAAAGTGGATGAGAGATTCATTCAAGTCCTTAAAACTTGAAAATATATAGTTATAGTTAATATAATATTGGAAATACTGAAAAATAAACAATCGCGTGAAACGTGAATGTGTGTGTTCAAGTTTAATAAACGAGTTGTATTTTTATCGAGCCTAGCGCAATCTGTTAAGGATTACATTAGTACTCATTATAAAGCACTAAAAATATTTTGGCGCCAGATAACTAAGCCGCAAGTGTAGATTATATAAATAATCTCTTTGGTCGGGCGGCAATCTAAAAGCCAGAAGGTTATGCGCAATTTTTAACAATTTGAGGTGAATAATTAATACGATATTTTAGCGATAAATGGGTGTACCTTTATCGAATTAGTTGCTATAATTTGGAATAAACAAAAATAATTTCATATGTTTCAAGAGCTTACATTTTTGTGCATGCAATTTAAACATATTTGTGGTTAATCATGTTGTGTCTACATTTTCTACTTGAATAAATAATAATTATTTCAATGTTGAGGATAAAATAAACACTATGGCGCTATAACAAAAACTTGAAAACAAACAATAACACAGAGGCATTACTTTATGAAAACGCAAATTAGCTAAACTAACTAAATTGTTAGGTAGTGAGTACCAGAAGTTGCACCTTGTTATGACAGGTAATAAAAATATTATATATTCCCCTGGAAAGTTCATACGCACATTGATCTAAGAAACATAGAAAAATATCACATACATATTAAAAATAAATACAAGAAAGGTCACCCAGTATATCGATTCTGTTAAAACCGAAATAGCCTTCGGGCCTCAGAAAGACCGACCGTCTAACCGCTCGAAATAATGAAATGTTTCGAAATGAATTATCTATCCCCTAAAGAAAGCCACTCTTCTCCTTTTCTCCTTGCCTCCGCCTGTCTCTCTCTTGCAAACACACTGATTATTTTACATAATAACATACCCTAAGTGGGCTAGAATAATGACGGGGTCCAGTTGTCCCGGACTCCTAAAATTTAAATTGGCCTCCGGCAGTAATAAGAAGCCTTCGCGCAAGCTATAATTATGATCCGATGGTTTCCTTGAAGGTGAAACGTTGGGGTGGGTATACGGAATGGATTCAGTAACGTGTCGAAATGTAACATGACACAAAAGTTAGAGCTACGAGAATATATGGGGAATCAGAGTGATATCTAATAACAACTTTGGATGTCTAAGATATGGGACGGATGCAGATTATTTTCTCGAGGTTACCAGGTGTACCGGAAAGTCATTACCGGTTTTTCTAACGGATGTCGCTAGGCTTAAATATGTAATGTATAATTCTACTGACATCAAGCTTCCATACATGTTCAGTGAATAACGGAAGTCATTTCTGCATCGAATACTAACCGGTGATGAAAACTGAATTTATTTTGAAAACCATAAGCTCGAAAAATCGTGATTATTGCCTGGCGAAACCGTTCGATCGACTCCAAATCGTTTTGATCGCAAAACAGTGCTCTGTGTTTGGTTAGATCTGAGTGGCGTGGTCTATTATGAACCGTTGAAAACTGGTGAAAAAGTTAGTAGTAAGAACAAGTGATCAATTCAAACCATGCATTGATCGAAAAAAATCCAGAATATTCTCGAAGACACTCTGGACTGGCCAAGGAAGCGTTCAAAGCACTTGGATGGGGCATATTATCCTACCCGCCGTACTCTCTAGTTGCCCCGACCGACTATCAACCCTTTGCATCAATGGGACACGGACTTGCAGAGCAGCACTTTGAAGACCTTTTAATTTTTTTAATGAGATTAATGTAACATATTCTATATATTCTATTTAGAAGACATACTGCAAATAAACGTTATCCAAAATATAGTTTAAAAAGTTTCATGATTTAGTTAAAATACAGTAAATACTTCATTTCAAAATAGGGAAGGAAAGGATAATAGCGGGAAATAGTTTCAAGAGACCGAGATGTTCCATGGACAAATGTTTTAAATGCCTAAAAATCTTAAATGCCGGTTAAAACTAGATATCAAAATGTCAGTAGCAAAATCTCAAGCATTTCTGCAATATCGCTTTGGCTTGTCACGGTATTTTACGACATAGATATTTTTATACTTCGTGTTCTTGTTCATTTGAATAAGAGGTACCATCAGTACTGCTAACAAGATATATTTATGAACTATTATTTCCACAGTGATTTTCATCGATATTAAACAAATACCATAAGTTAGATATAGGATCGTCGATAAAGTCCATGACAGTCCATTCAATATACAGGATGTTAGAAACCATAGGAAACGTTTTAATTCAGTGGAAGACAGGAATGCTTTCAAATATAATTTGTTCAGTGCGTCGTCTTGATGAAACAATTTTTTCCTTTGTCATATACGGTCGCTTCTTGGCAATTTCGGCCTTCAAACGTTCCAATAACGATGTATAATATTTACTGTTGATTTACAGCTATTTCAAGCATTGCTCCGAATCATCAACACGTTTTCGTTTTTGGTCAACAGTGAGCAAATGCGGCACCCACTTGGAACAGAGCTTACTTGTAGTCAAATGCTCATGCAATATAATACCAACACGTGTTTTTGATATCTCTACGATGTTAGCTAACTCACTAGATTGGTTTGTGGATATTCTTTATGTTTTCTGGTGTTACCACCTCATTTCGACGTCCACTACGTTCTGCATCATCGGTGTCTCTACGACCACGTTTGAAGTCAGCAAACCAACGTTTAGTTGTTGTGTCTGATGGAGCGGAGTCCTTACAAAACTGTTTCGCTTGAACGGTATTTTTATCCATCAAGAAGCAGTAATATTAAAACACAACATTGATTTTGATCCATTGTTTTGAAAATAACAAAAGTAGTGTCGCTCTCAGTACAATAACTCACAAATTTATGAGTAGAATATCATGAAATCCTAACAGCTTTCTTTTGAAAGTTAGTGTTAACATTATTATAACATCGGAATCAAAATCTACCATTAACTGTCACAATGTGTTTATTGAGTTTGATTGGCGATAAGATAATGGTATATACAGTCACCAGACTAACCCATTAAACCGTAGTGATCATATAGAATCATGTTTCTTTATGTTTACAACAATTTCTTTAATTTCCCTATAATCAATGTACTATAATTTAAATAACATGTGTTCAATTGCAATTGTAGTATCAATTTTTTCAATATTTCTCAACAATTTCTCTTCAGTGAATCGAAAATGTTTGTACAGAGCATATCCCATCTACGGGGAGATTTACCTTTTTACTTCAATTGGAATAAACATGATACTGAAGATCATAGAATGCAGTGTGAAGGTTATGGAAACCATACTCTGTCGATTTGAATGTGTGAATAGAGGTTTCGGTGTTTTAAAATTGGTTTTTATGACACCGAAGGAGCTTTGATGAAGAGCCTCAAAATACGAGCCGATTACCTCAAGAAAAGATTACTTCCTAACTATAACTACTATGAAATATGTCAAGCTAATTTAGAATAAATGCGCATGAGCAGTTCTGAATAATCAACACACACGCTAGGGTCATTTTACTGTCCTATAACATTTTTGAGGTTTTATGAAGGGAAAAACAAATACTTTTAAATTTTTTACTATACAATATTACAATATTAACAACATAAACAATATGAAATTCTTTTAAAAGGCATAATGCTTTATTCACAAACCGCATACATCAAAACAATCGAAAAATTCTGACAAAATTTGTTGAAAAACAAACCAAGGATGTAAATAACCTCTTTACCAAAAACACCGTTTATCCGCATGTATAGAACAATAACTAAAAATACTAAATCATAAATATATTTACGGCCAACTACAAACAAAATAATCTTGCATAATTATTTACGCTGAATCGGCGACCAGAGTCACAAAAATTCTTTTAAGAAAAACATTGTTTACAAACGAAATAATTAAAAACATTGCACAAACGATAGCACTAAAATCAGCACTTTTATTTAATTTACCTAAGGTTATATAAACAATCCGTTTTTTTTTCAATGAGCCAAGAGATGAGTTCATTTTTAAAAATACCCACACGTATATGCGACCGACACATTAAAGTATTTAAAAAAAACTACTGATAGCCCATAAGTTTAGATGATAAGTTGATACATTAAATATGCTAATAATCGTGAATGGTTAAAATGTTGACAGGCCAAGAAGATATACAACTATGATCGAAGATGCAAGTCAATTAAGCGAATTTAAATATTAATTTATGATAACTTTATAATAAAACACGCGTTAGCTACATTATTTGATGTTTGTTTATCTATTTCTGTAGCAGGAAATCATTAATTCATGTTAATACATATAAACTGACATGGTATTATCAAAATATTTCGAGTATTTCAGTTTGCGGGTTTCCTATTCTTTGTTTTTTTTTTTAAATAGACAACGTTTTAGTATATTAGATAGTAAATTTATGTCTAAAAACTGCTAAATAATGGAATATAACCTGTCGTTATCTTTATAGCCTTGACTAATAGGTCATATAAATGATTATTTGATTTGTGTAGGTATGAAACATTACTTTTATTTTATTAAACATATTTTAAATTAAGAACAAAGCATGAGGACTTGCTAGATTAACCGAGGTACCATCAGTACTGCTGACAAGATATATTTATGAACTATTATTTCCACACTGATTTTCATCGATATTAAACAAATACCATAAGTTAGATATAGGATCGTCGATAAAGTCCATGACAGTCCACTCAATATACAGGATGTTAGAAACCATAGGAAACGTTTTAATTCAGTGGAAGACAGGAATGCTTTCAAATATAATTTGTTCAGTGCGTCGTCTTGATGAAACAATTTTTTCCTTTGTCATATACGGTCGCTTCTTGGCAATTTCGGCCTTCAAACGTTCCAATAACGATGTATAATATTTACTGTTGATTTACAGCTATTTCAAGCATTGCTCCCAATCATCAACACGTTTTCGTTTTTGGTCATCAGTGAGCAAATGCGGCACCCACTTGGAACAGAGCTTACTTGTAGTTAAATGCTCATGCAATATAATACCAACACGTGTTTTTGATATCTCTACGATGTTAGCTAACTCACTAGATTGGTTTGTGGATATTCTTTATGTTCTCTGGTGTTACCACCTCATTTGGACGTCCACTACGTTCTGCATCATCGGTGTCTCTACGACCACGTTTGAAGTCAGCAAACCAACGTTTAGTTGTTGTGTCTGATGGAGCGGAGTCCTTACAAAACTGTTTCGCTTGAACGGTATTTTTATCCATCAAGAATCAGTAATATTAAAACACGACATTGATTTTGATCCATTGTTTTGAAAATAACAAAAGTAGTGTCGCTCTCAGTACAATAACTCACAAATTTATGAGTAGAAAGTCATGAAATTCTAACAGCTTTCTTTTGAAAGTTAGTGTTAACTGATAAAGCGGTGAATGCAATAAAACTAGCGCCATCTATGTATTAGAAAGGCCTTCTTATGCTACGCCTTAATTGAAAAATTTAATATAAAAGAAACAAGACAAGAAGATAAAGCTTTATGCTTTTCAAAAATTATTGTAATTAAGCTCACAAATTATTACGCTTTTATTTCAATTAATAAGAAAAAACACTTTTCCGCCAACATATCACGTCAGTATTATCCATATATCTTTCTGCCTACATATACCAACATACATATGCATTAAAATAAAACTTAATTTTTGCCATTAATGTTTTACTGCGTCTCACTTCAATACCAATACACGATATTATATGCTGATTTACACCGATCTGGTCTGGTCTATTAAAGCAACGAAATAAAACAACTATGTCCGCCCACAACCAAATACATTAAATAATATTCCTTTAAATCCGGAACATTGGTTACCACGCAACAAACGAACATCTGTAGGTACGTAAATATAGTCGTAAGAAACGGACTAGGTACATAGATTACGTCGAGATTTATCTGATACCATGAGAAAAGAGATTTTCATAATCTCATAGTAAATAGTTTAAAATCCCTTCTATCTGTCATATGTACAAGAACCAATTTCATCACATACAGAGTACACCGCCATGACCTAGTTAACTTATCAGTCTACCTGACAATACAAATACAAATACATTGCACTTGTTAAGTATGTGAATAATATGCGTTTTAAATAATTTGGTGAGGGTCTATTATACGAGGGCAGATGAATAAATCAGTGTTTAAATTTCTCGGTTAGCAGTATTAAATACGTCACTTCTGATATCTATTAGTAAACTAATGTGAGTTTTTGACGAAGTCTGTCAATGAGACTTCAGCATGAAATTGATTATAAATGTATAATACAATGAAAATACAGTAACGCCATTTCTTGTAAATCCTTCAAAATGAATACAGAGCTGATATATATTTTACGGCCTCAAAAGATACTTAAGTTAAATTCATTCAGTTTCATTCTGAATATTTTGAAAGGAAAAAAAATTGGAACACTTTTCTGTGAGTAAAGACAACATATTGAAATGAGAGTTTTTATGAACCGAATACTGAACTTATGTATATAAAACTCAAGTAGCAGTCAACAAGATCAACAAACGAACATCTGTAGGTACGTAAATATAGTCGTAAGAAACGGACTAGGTACATAGATTACGTCGAGATTTATCTGATACCATGAGAAAAGAGATTTTCATAATCTCATAGTAAATAGTTTAAAATCCCTTCTATCTGTCATATGTACAAGAACCAATTTCATCACATACAGAGTACACCGCCATGACCTAGTTAACTTATCAGTCTACCTGACAATACAAATACAAATACATTGCACTTGTTAAGTATGTGAATAATATGCGTTTTAAATAATTTGGTGAGGGTCTATTATACGAGGGCAGATGCATAAATCAGTGTTAACATTTCTCGGTTAGCAGTATTATAAATACGTCACTGCTGATATCTATTAATAAACTAATGTGAGTTTTTGACGAAGTCTGTCAATGAGACTTCAGCATGAAATTGATTATAAATGTATAATACAATGAAAATACAGTAACGCCATTTCTTGTAAATCCTTCAAAATGAATACAGAGCTGATATATATTTTACGGCCTCAAAAGATACTTAAGTTAAATTCATTCAGTTTCATTCTGAATATTTTGAAAGGAAAAAAAATTGGAACACTTTTCTGTGAGTAAAGACAACATATTGAAATGAGAGTTTTTATGAACCGAATACTGAACTTATGTATATAAAACTCAAGTAGCAGTCAACAAGATCAACAAACGAACATCTGTAGGTACGTAAATATAGTCGTAAGAAACGGACTAGGCACATAGATTACGTCGAGATTTATCTGATACCATGAGAAAAGAGATTTTCATAATCTCATAGTAAATAGTTTAAAATCCCTTCTATCTGTCATATGTACAAGAACCAATTTCATCACATACAGAGTACACCGCCATGACCTAGTTAACTTATCAGTCTACCTGACAATACAAATACAAATACATTGCACTTGTTAAGTATGTGAATAATATGCGTTTTAAATAATTTGGTGAGGGTCTATTATACGAGGGCAGATGCATAAATCAGTGTTAACATTTCTCGGTTAGCAGTATTATAAATACGTCACTGCTGATATCTATTAATAAACTAATGTGAGTTTTTGACGAAGTCTGTCAATGAGACTTCAGCATGAAATTGATTATAAATGTATAATACAATGAAAATACAGTAACGCCATTTCTTGTAAATCCTTCAAAATGAATACAGAGCTGATATATATTTTACGGCCTCAAAAGATACTTAAGTTAAATTCATTCAGTTTCATTCTGAATATTTTGAAAGGAAAAAAAATTGGAACACTTTTCTGTGAGTAAAGACAACATATTGAAATGAGAGTTTTTATGAACCGAATACTGAACTTATGTATATAAAACTCAAGTAGCAGTCAACAAGATCAACAAACGAACATCTGTAGGTACGTAAATATAGTCGTAAGAAACGGACTAGGTACATAGATTACGTCGAGATTTATCTGATACCATGAGAAAAGAGATTTTCATAATCTCATAGTAAATAGTTTAAAATCCCTTCTATCTGTCATATGTACAAGAACCAATTTCATCACATACAGAGTACACCGCCATGACCTAGTTAACTTATCAGTCTACCTGACAATACAAATACAAATACATTGCACTTGTTAAGTATGTGAATAATATGCGTTTTAAATAATTTGGTGAGGGTCTATTATACGAGGGCAGATGAATAAATCAGTGTTTAAATTTCTCGGTTAGCAGTATTAAATACGTCACTTCTGATATCTATTAGTAAACTAATGTGAGTTTTTGACGAAGTCTGTCAATGAGACTTCAGCATGAAATTGATTATAAATGTATAATACAATGAAAATACAGTAACGCCATTTCTTGTAAAGCCTTCAAAATGAATACAGAGCTGATATATATTTTACGGCCTCAAAAGATACTTAAGTTAAATTCATTCAGTTTCATTCTGAATATTTTGAAAGGAAAAAAAATTGGAACACTTTTCTGTGAGTAAAGACAACATATTGAAATGAGAGTTTTTATGAACCGAATACATGAACTTATGTATATAAAACTCAAGTAGCAGTCAACAAGATCAACAAACGAACATCTGTAGGTACGTAAATATAGTCGTAAGAAACGGACTAGGCACATAGATTACGTCGAGATTTATCTGATACCATGAGAAAAGAGATTTTCATAATCTCATAGTAAATAGTTTAAAATCCCTTCTATCTGTCATATGTACAAGAACCAATTTCATCACATACAGAGTACACCGCCATGACCTAGTTAACTTATCAGTCTACCTGACAATACAAATACAAATACATTGCACTTGTTAAGTATGTGAATAATATGCGTTTGAAATAATTTGGTGAGGGTCTATTATACGAGGGCAGATGCATAAATCAGTGTTTAAATTTCTCGGTTAGCAGTATTAAATACGTCACTGCTGATATCTATTAATAAACTAATGTGAGTTTTTGACGAAGTCTGTCAATGAGACTTCAGCATGAAATTGATTATAAATGTATAATACAATGAAAATACAGTAACGCCATTTCTTGTAAATCCTTCAAAATGAATACAGAGCTGATATATATTTTACGGCCTCAAAAGATACTTAAGTTAAATTCATTCAGTTTCATTCTGAATATTTTGAAAGGAAAAAAAATTGGAACACTTTTCTGTGAGTAAAGACAACATATTGAAATGAGAGTTTTTATGAACCGAATACTGAACTTATGTATATAAAACTCAAGTAGCAGTCAACAAGATCTCCAAAATCTCGAGTTCAGAGACTGAAAAATACAGCTTAATAGCTATAAATCTCTGTCTATGTTAATTTTGCGTTGCGGTAAATGATAAAAATCTAATTACTTGACGGATGCCCGATTCCTCAAGCAGAATCAGCTAAATACCTCGGCATACATCTCTAAAGAGAATGGTTTATCAATCATAATGCGAATTTGGATCTATGGGGTGAAAATTTGGGATTGCACTAAAATATCAAATCAACTAGTAATCCCACGTAGCCAAAACAAAGTTCTACGATGAATTACCAATGCTTATCGCTACGTAACCAACGAAGAGTTCCACGATGACCTCGAAATCAAATGAATACACGAAGTGATCCAAGATTTTAAATTGAAACATGAAATAATTGAAGCATCTAAATCACAGCAACGTAGAAGCACTAAAGCTACTGGTCAACGCGCAAGAAATCGGAAGATCGAAGAGTTGACCAAGCCACACGAATTTGTGTAGTGTATAAGTGTATTGTTAACTTTAGCTTAAACAATTTATTTTTATTTTTATTCAGGAAATACATACTGACGTATTAATCCAAGTACACCGCTTGCTTGTATATTAACGCAAGTACAACAGAACAGTAGTAATAAATTAATTTGTAAATTAAGATTGTACTAAACATGTCTAATGTAAGATATAATTAATTTTAAAAAATAAATAAAACTGTAAATGTGTTGAAATTTTGTTGTATTCGGCGATTATATGTTACGACAAATAAATCACTATTTTAAATTTATTAACAAGAATCTGCAGAGTATAAGCGTTTATTTAAAACAAACCGTTCGTTATGTTTGGTTTAGTTTCTAGTAGGTTTGTCTGACATTATGGGCGTACCTAGTTCAATCCTGGACCGGCTAACTTTTTTTTTCTTCTGCATTTTAATATTATTGAAAATAGATGGTTATATATGGTAAAATATAGAATGTTGTTAAATGTTATGCAATTTTTTTATATTATAGTTCAAGCTTCCTTTGATCTTAAACTAAAAAAATATCTGTAATTTAATTATTATAAATACATTATTTTAATAGAATTCCTATATTGTAAAAATAAACTCCCTGATATAAATTACTTCTGATATTTATTACTTTACTTAATATTCCGTGTTTGTATTTATAACGTAAAAACAAATAAAAATCATATAAACTTCTATTTCATGCACTAAAGTTGTTAGAGTTCGGAAAGTAACTTTGATGATAATTAAAACTTAATGGAAATTAGATTTAACTAAATGTCATTTAAAAAAGGTTATTGAGTGTTACTTCTTGAGATAGTTGGCATATATTTTAATATACAGTCATTTGTTATTGTAATTAGTTTTAGTAATATTAACATAAATTTTTTAAATTATTCTCTTTACTATATTACCAGAGCAATATGACGATCTTAAGAAAATGTAATCGAATTTCGACCACAGTGCGATCACCAGTGTTTATTATTTGCTAATTCTATGGTTACGTCTCCATTTACTTGTCAATTTATTATTTATAGTTGTGTGTTTTTGTAGGTAAAAGAGAAAATGAACAAATTGTAGCGAAGTTGAATTGAGTTTATGAATATGTGTTAATCCCAGTAAATATCTCTTAACATCACTATCACTACATAGTATAAAACAAAGTCGCCTGTTCTGTCCCTATATCCCTATGTGCGCTTAAATCTTTAAAACTACGCAACGGATTTTGATGCGGTTTTTTTCAATAGATAGAGTGATTCAAGAGGAAGGTTTATATGTATAATACATGCATAATATACGAAGGCAACATCGCTAATTTTAGAGGTTTCTAACGTGATGTCGTAAATTAACCTATTTTTTTAGGCTTATTTAGCAATTAGCAAAAACGCTGCCTAACCCTACGAGTTAGATCAAATTAATGTACTACAGTATTGTACACCATAAAAAGGTCTACAAAAAAGTCCGCGATGGTATATGTTTATCTTTTAGGGATAACCCACATTAACCATTTTTATTGTTTACTTTTTACGTAAGAAAATGGCTTATTTACGAAGCTATTTTAAGCAATACGGCATTAATCCTTATCGAATTAAGTACCTTAAATACAGTGTGCAATTAATATAGATCAATATGGTTCCTTACAGCATGTAAATTAAACAAATATTTTCGGAGATATTACAAATTTAAAATGTGCGTTTAAAAATGTGTAATGTAATAAAAATTGTATGAATTTAGATATTTCAAAGATAGCAGGAAATCTTCATAGTAAGTATAGGGGAAGAGGAATTGTTTTACTCCAAATTTAATGCGTGCAGGCCAAGGACAGTAATGAATGAACCAAAAATACTGGATCGATTTTAATCATGTTTTCATTGAGTGACATAGGCATATATATTTTATGCGGGTGCAAAGTCGGAGCGGACCGCTATGTTTTTATATGCAACGTTCATATTTTTTCTATAGTGTATTTAATTTAGTATCAGCATTGCACCCGTGCGAAGCCGGGGCGGGTCGCTAGTACCATATATAACTGTTTTTTTTTTCAAGATAACCCGCTAGAACCAATTGGTCTTTTGCTGATGTCGCTTCGGGTTCAGGATAGAAAGGTTTTGCGGGCGACAGAGGCCCTGGGTTACGACTGATATTGTCGTATTTGGTGTAATTACCGGGGTTTATGGATGGGTAGGGATTTGATCAGATTGTTATCGTGTTCTAATGCGCCTTAAGCAAAGCTTTTCACGAACGGGATGCCTGATCCTAGGTGTGTATTCGCGTTCTTCATAAAGCATGGGGCATTGAGCAACGCGCGGACTTTTTTGGATTGTAACACTTGGACTAAGTTGTCTCTTAGTACCTGTACCACATCTGTGCTCCGTAGAGGCTTTCTGAGAGATTGGGAGTTTGCTTTTGCTGCAGAGGAGTGGAAATAGTAGGTTGTACACGTCATTGCCTTTGCAAATAGCTTGCTGAATTTGGGCTGATAATTGGAACTTAGAGTCAAATTGAAGACCGAATAATGATACCATTTGGAACCAGGGTATAGGGTTTTTTTCAATTTGGAGGCGGTATACGAGGTACTTCTTCTTGCTGTGGAACAGAATAGCCTGAGTTTTGTTCGGATTAATCTGCAGTCGTCAGAATTTATACCACGCAAACGCCTGCTTGAGTTGGACCTGAGGTCTGTCGCGGATGGATTGTAACCGGTGGTGAAGAAATCAGTGTCATCTGCATAAAATGATCTGTGTGATTGCTTAGGAAGTGGGAAATCAGCCATGTAAAGGTTGAACAGGGCTGGGGCTAGTGGAGATTTGTTTCCAAAAGGACACTGCATCACAGACCTAGTTGTTTTGCTTTAGAAACTAAACCTTTGTGCCATACTTGATCGAAAGCTTTGGATACATCTAGAAAGATGGCTCCGGATTTACGACTTTTTATAAATGTCTGATGGATGGTGCGACGCGAACAACTTGATGGAGGTTTGAGTGTTTGGCACGGAAACCGAATTATAACTAGAATATAATTCATGAGACAATATAACGTAATTTATGTAAGCTTTATTTATATTATTTTAAGTTATTTAGTGAAGAAAAAAGCTACATTACTGAATTAGGGCAACACACAAGTATCCACTGATACAAGTTTTATTATCAAGTTACCTTTTTTAATTGTGATGAATTATTTTTCAATGAGAAACAATATCATTGGCTAAAATTGCTTCTCCAACGAAATGTTATTCGTTATATTTATGTGCGCCTGTATCCAACTAGCCACTCATATGCAACATCTTGTTTATTTCCTGTAAAATCTGGTATGAAATTGTCATTTCTCTTTTAAATCTCCACGTCAGCTATTCAGTGTTTCGAACGGATACTGGAGTTCAATGAAAATACGAATCAGAATTAGCATTTATCCTTCACCGGTTGTCAAACATTGGCATACTTGAACTAATAGATCAGATTATATTAATTAACATCAAAAAACATTAAACATTCAATTATTTAATATGATTAAATATGTTATATCAATTAATTGCCGTAATATATGTCCAGACGAACGAAAATAATTATATTCAACTTTCACACGGCCATCAGTGACGGATCACTGCATAAGTAATACAACGGCTATCTATTGATGAATATGTAGCTAAAAGAAAAAGTGAAGAAGTTTAACTATTATAAGGCCAGACTATTATAAGAAAGTAATTTGCCTACTAATTTAGTTACGTTTTGCATGGGTCAGTTTTCTCATTTATTTATGTAAAATGTAAATTGTTTTAGACGAGGTCCTAGTTACTCTATACCTCAAGAAATTAAACGAAGATGATGCTATTTTCATGTCGAAGCGAGTAGACATATTTTCCATCATGAAATCAAGTCGAATATGTTTTTTCTTCCATCAAGATCAATCTTTTGGAATGTTTGTTACAGACAAACCAACTGCCGCTAATTTCTGTTGCATTAAACTTTTGGCAGTAAATGTATGAAGCGATTTAACAAATCGCAGTTAAAAATAGTCTTAAAGTTTGAAAGCTCATTGAATGAACTCAATAGGAATTAATTTACTCCGTCCGTAACTCAATATTCAGAAAGGAAGTGAGGATGAGGTCGGGTTGACGGTCATTCTGTAGTTAATCGAAGCATTCTCTGACATCTGAAAGCTGCGGGGTTATAAAAGGTGGATTGCAGGTACTTACAGTCCTCTAGCTATAAACTATTACAATTAGGAAACGTCCATTGCTGTGAGATTAACAGGTCAATTTAAAAGTCAACGGCCTACCATAGTAAAACACATTTTTTAGTAAAATAAGTCTTTTTTATTCAACATAATTCCCTTCAGCCATAGACATTGGAATTTATAAACACCAAAATTTGGAAAACTTACGAGGAAGATTGTTATATCAAGCGAGTGATATGTTCCGAGGTCCGAGTTGTTCGAAATGAAAAACGAATCGCCACAACATAAGGGTTTAGTTTGCATTAAACTTGTCAATTGTTTTTAAACCATACACATTATAACACTCGCATATCTCTCTCCATGGATAAAATGTAATTTAATTTTTAACTTTCGTATTAATATAATTGTGTCGTTTATGACGGACTTTGGAAGCTGCTGTGTTCAGCACTTTTGCAACATTTGCAAGTATACGTTTTGCCTCGAATTTACTTTATACCGGGTATTAAATTTTGCATGTATTAACGTTCTAGAAGCCGGTGATGTGGTTTATCGGTCGTAAAAAAGTTGCCGCGGAAACAGGAACGGAATAAGGGGAAAACTTTTTTCCTCAGTTTCGCCTCATACATTTTTTATCAGCAGTTAACAGATAACGTATAAATTCCATAGAATATTACACGTTAGGTTCAGTTCTAGCTATAATTCTACAATTATTCGACGATGGAAACGACTTCATTACCCATAAAATAATATTTATTAAAATACTAGCGACCCGCCCCGGCTTCGCACGGGTGCAATGCTGATATTAAATTAAATACACTACGGAAAAAATATGAACGTTGTATATAAAAACATAGCGGCCCGCTCCGACTTTGCACGGGCACAAAATATATATGCCTATGTCACTCAATGAAAACATGATTAAAATCGATCCAGTATTTTTGGTTCATTCATTACTGCCCTTGGCCTGCACGCATTAAATTTGGAGTAAAACAATTCCTCTTCCCCTATACTTACTATGAAGATTTCCTGCTATCTTTGGAATATCTAAATTCATACAATTTTTATTACATTACACATTTTTAAACGCAAATTTTAAATTTGTAATATCTCCGAAAATATTTGTTTAATTTACATGCTGTAAGGAACCATATTGATCTATATTAATTGCACACTGTATTTAAGGTACTTAATTCGATAAGGATTAATGCCGTATTGTTTAAAATAGCTTCGTAAATAAGCCATTTTCTCACGTAAGAAGTAAACAATAAAAATGGTTAATGTGGGTTATCCCTAAAAGATAAACATATACCATCGCGGACTTTTTTGTAGACCTTTTTATGGTGTACAATACTGTAGTACATTAATTTGATCTAACTCGTAGGGTTAGGCAGCGTTTTTGCTAATTGCTAAATAAGCCTAAAAAAATAGGTTAATTTACGACATCACGTTAGAAACCTCTAAAATTAGCAATGTTGCATTAGTATATTATGCATGTATTATACATACAAACCTTCCTCTTGAATCACTCTATCTATTGAAAAACCGCATCAAAATCCGTTGCGTAGTTTTAAAGATTTAAGCGCACATAGGTATATAGGGACAGAAAAGGCGACTTTGTTTTATACTATGTAGTGATTTTGCTAATTAACGAATTTTTTTTTCGTTAAAAAATGTTTTCCGTTGAAAATTTAATTATTACATTGTTACTGGTCGTTTCCGACTAACCTACAATTTGTCCTTATGATAACTTAAATCCAGATATATAACTAGAAGGACCCATTGGCCCTATCTCAGTCTCTGGTGAAATAATGTTTATACATGTCACTGCTGTATTTTTTATTATATGCACCATACTATACAACTCTACACAAGATCAGATGGTTTGATTCTTTTGAGTATGTGTCCTGTCATGGTGGTATCCAAAAGCTGCAATACTTCAATATTCTCATGAGAATGGAGTCTTTCCTCATGCCCCCTTGCAATTATCTTGATTTGTTGATTGACTGTGGGTATCTAAAGCTCTCGATATATATAAGAAGTTCCCCATAATTGAACGTCGTATGTCCATATAGGTTTTTAGTATTTGCTTATATAATAGCAATTTATTATGAACTGATAGGTGTGATTTTCTTCCAATTAGCCAGTACATTTTCCTTTATTTCAATTCCAGTTCTTTTCTTTTCTTCTTTATATGTTCCTTCCAGCGAAGTTTTTAATCAAGATTCATTCCGAGATATTTAGCGTTGTTGCTATATGGAATGATAGTATTATTTAATGTTATTGGTGCTTGTACGGTCTGTTTATAGGTGAACTGCACATGTAGAGATTTACTTTCATTAATTCTTCTTTTCCAAGCTTGTGTCGAATTATTTATATTGTCAGATAGATGCCTGTTGTAATTTTCGTGAGACTTCTTCACTATTGTCTCCTACAGCTATAATAGCAGTATCATTAGCAAATGCAGCCATCGTAATATTCTCCATTTGTGGAATATCACAAGTGTAGAGTAGATAAATTGGTCCCAGTACACTTCCTTGTGGTACACCTGCTTTAGCTTCTTTTATTGTAGAGTAAGCTTCTTCTTGTTTGACTCTAAACATTCTGGTTGTAATATACGATTAATTAACATTTTCTGTAGTTTATGAACAAGGCCTTCATGCCAAACCTTATCGAAGGCTTATGCCACACCTAACAATATAGCTGAGCATACTTTTTTACTTTCGTAGGCTTTTTCAATAACATCTGTTATTCTGTGGACCTGGTCAATTGTTGAATGCTTGTTAATAAACCCAAACTGGTGTGTTGGTATTAGGTTTTTTCTCTCTATGATTAATGAAAATAAACAAAAGCTTCATTTACATTTTACAAAAAATAATGATCTTCATCTTCCAATAAGTAGTAATATTTAAATTCGGACTGTAATGGCATGAATGTAATTTATATTGACGATAGATATTTAAGTTCGGAGTCTCAATTCTAGGTAAACTCAAAAAATACTAATAATTAACAATGGCCTACTCTTAAGTTTAAATAGCAATTGATAGTGCATCAAAATTAGTAGAATAAATATATGCTTCATATTCATATTCATGTTTTGAAATACTTAATGAACAAATGCTCATATCCAGGGTAGTGCCCCTGAACTAAGATTGTATTTACTCTATACTAGTAATATCCCTAAATGTGAAGGGGTAACAATGGACTCTTTTCCTGATAATCCATAGAAAGCTTAGAGATACTAGCTCTTTTGAGGGAAGTCGAATAACCCTTTATACACTGTTGGGTAATATAGGATTGAATAAACTAAAGTAAAAGTAAAGAAGAATAAAATAAATCATTAATTAAAATTATTTGTTGTTGTTCTTGTTGAAATTTTTAAGAATTTCTGATAAATTTATAATCTATATATCCAGCTAAATCTATTAAAAATACCGATAAAAATTAATTATTATTTCATCTTTAAATATATAAATCCCCAAAAGACCATATCGGTCAAAAGAACCAAAAGATATATATTTGACATAAATTGTTTAGTATAGTGCTAATCCTAAATTACGATTTTAATCAGTAAAAATTATCTCCATTAGAAATACGTAAAAGCTGAGTAATGCACAATAGTATAAAACATGTGGTTACATTATAATTTTTGCTATAAGTACTTGGTACTTATAATATGGATTTTATCGACTATAATACATAACTACATAACTGAAAGTAAGCCTTAAAGAAAATATGACTCGTTATTTTTTGGTAAAATAAAACAGATACACGTGATGAAAGAGTGAAATCAGATAGGTAAATCTACTAGTAAATCCATGGATTAAAAGAAATTTTTGTACAAGGACTTCATATGAGCTGAACAATTAATCTTAGAAATTTATATACATCTATATATTAATCAGCTCGGCGAACATTTTGCAATATATTTTATGTGAGAAATATTGATATAAAATAAAGACAGTCGAAACAGTCGATAATCAAAAAAATAGCGACTTAATTTAAAGCAAGTCAAATGCACGGTTCGACTGTTTTTTTTTCCATTCGTGATGTCAGACGAAGATCTACGAATTCTTTTCTGTATAAAATGTGAGATAGGAAAGGACGGAGATAAATGCTTGGAGCAGTTAATTTTAAATGTCTTTATATTCTCCAATGGTAGTATAAGTGAGACAGAGATGTATATATTCATTCCGTGATAACTTTAAAAAAGAAAAGGAAAAAAAAACTAATTTCTACTATCATGTAATAAATAATATAATTTTAAAGGAAGTAAGATTACTTTTATATTGAATATTCTGTGGATGTGTAAAAAGTAATGAAATAATAACACCACAAACATTTCTTCGATCGTTAATTATTTGCCCAGATTTTGAAAAAATTCGTTCCCAGGGGACAGATGTTGCGAGTATAGAGGAATATTTTATGTGTAACTTATATAATTCAGGTAGTTTCATTTTATAGGTTTGCCAAATGACTATTACTTCTTTCATTCTAGCCATTTTTTAATCAAAATATCTCCAGATATCAATACATTTTTGGTCAGTACTTTTGTCTTGAATTTCGAGTTGTGGAACTATATTTGTATTTTTTGAAGTTAGAATGAAAGATACCTCTTTTGTGATAACTTTTTA
This sequence comes from Rhynchophorus ferrugineus, assembly GCF_030347505.1. NCBI lineage: Eukaryota > Metazoa > Arthropoda > Insecta > Coleoptera > Curculionidae > Rhynchophorus > Rhynchophorus ferrugineus. The sequence goes on along the minus strand of NW_027472585.1, from coordinate 1,412,020 downwards.
TAAGAGGCTTGGACAAAAATCGTGAAAGTTTATTAAAAAAGTATGACCTATGATACCAGTCCAAAGTATTACCTATTATGCCAGTCAAAAGTACCTTTCCAAAATGCTGCTATATTAATTTACAATATATACTTATTCAGAAGCAAACTACGAAAAAAACATAAAACCACCTAGATTACATATAAATCTAGGTCGCAGCTAGGACGACAAGGCCAGAACTTTCAAAATCAAAAATAAAAAATAGCGACTGAAACAGTCGATAGTAAAAAGTAGCCAATTACTAAACAGTCGATAGTCGACCTCAGTCGATTGTTCCCAACACTAATAAAGACTATGTGACAACTACATACTTTTTAACATAATTTGCATAGATGGAGATTAGGGCAAATAGAAAGTAGTAAATTTGTAAATGTTTTAAAGCACTGAAAATTAATAAGGTGTTTAATGCTATAAGATACATAATTCTTATCAATTATTAGACTTAAGTTTTGAAAAATCAATAGTTAATTTAATGATTAATTGAATTGAAATATATTCCTCTAATATATATTTCAAATTGCAAAAAATTAATTACGTACTTGTGTTCGTTATTATTTTAATATGCATGTTAAAGTCAAAAATGAGTATATGTTTTCATTTATTATTAAATCTTTAAGTTTATAACATAAAAGTAAAGAAAGTTTATGTATACTTATATTTAATGTTCTAAAGTCGTTACAGTTCTGCAAATAACCTTATGATACTTCGTCATTATAATGTTCAGTGATGTAGTAATTTAAACTTATCAATAATTTGTTGATTGTTGAAACTTTCTCGAAGCTCACATAACGGAGGACAATGTATTATGTAACTAGTTACCTAACACTGTTTTGATATAGTATTTGTATATATCAATATTAGTATTATTGTTCACAGTAATTGAAATATGTTTTGCCCTCACATGTAGTGATACAATTGTAATATATGTTAATTGTAATTGACAAAAATGTTGGGAATTAAATAATATTTGAAATCGTTAACCAAAATTGCCATTTTTTTATATGAGGCATCTTCATTAGGTTATATTGTTATGCTATTGTGGTGATGTCAGACCTCTTCTTCTTATCGCGAACTGGACACAGAATAAGATTGACCAAAAACGATCAAGGGCACGCAGAAAAATAGATCCATTCAATAATCAAACATTCATACATTTCCATTAGTTAATTAGTTGTATAATAGTTAGTATTATTAATAAAGTGTTAAGGGAAACATAGTTTCATTCAATAAATTACACGAAGACCTCCATACTATGGAGCCTTTGGTTAAACAAAACAGCCGCATAGCGTAGAGATTACGTAAAGAAAAAGCCAAATGTGTTTTGCCCTTATATGCAGTGATACATAATAGGATATATACAACTGTAATATAAATATAATGCCAAAAGTATTAGGAATCATATAATGATTGAAAACATTGAACAAATTTGAAATTATCTTAAGATAGGAACACATTTTACTGTGCAGACATACCTTTTTTCAATCTGATTTTGATTATGTATCAGCAGGAGAGTTTCACAAAGGAAACCTAATTAATTTGAATGAATAAGATCCGAATTTCGACCACCGGGCGATCACTAGTTAATGTAAGTTCGAAAAGATAATGATTAAATGAAAGGTATATATGAAAGGCACAATATACTTTAAAACAACTATTTAATATTATTTAATATCAAAAGTGTGTGTCTTTTTTATTTTGGTATATCATAGATAATGTTTTGTGAGGACTAACATAATCAATTTACAGTCTCATTGATTATAAAACCATTGCTAAGTGTATAACAATAATAAATGGACCTTTAATATAACAGGGAAAGGGAATTTTAAATATTAGTCTAATTGAAATAAAACTACGCATGTGGTGAATGAGTGAAATGTGCCTGACAGGTGATTCTGCTAATAATCCATGGATTTAAAGGAACTTATATAACGAATTAATGCGTATAAAACAATTAGACGAGACGTAATAAATACAAACATGCAGATAATGAAATTAGTACCTTTGATCTACAGAGTAGACTGTACTACTTTAGACTAATTATTATCGCAAAAACTTACACTAATAACTAAAACAAATAAGTTTTATCGGGTTTACGTATCAATTAAAGATTAAAAAAACTAAAGTACTTGGTGTATCTCGTACTCTCGACAAGATGTCCAACACTTGTTAAAAATTATCGAAAGAAATCAATCATGTCGGCTAGGGATTGAACAAATGTAAATACAACGGTCCAAATCTTAATCGCTGTGTTAGTGATAACGGCGATAAAAATGTATATTTAAGAAACAGTTAACAAGGTTATAATGCCTCGAAATGTAGCAATAACAATAAAATTGTCTCACTGTTGGTGATATAAAATAGTCCTAATATATTATGTACATGCTTAATTAAATATATGCCTATATATGAATTAATTTATTAAACGAGTTGCACTTCCTTCGATTTTATTGATTTAATTAAGGTTATGTACAATATAGCATTGTAGGTATTAGAAAATATAAGTAATAGAAATATATAATTATATATCTGATAAGAACCAAACCTCAAAATATTCTCAGTTTATTTAATTAGCAAGTATCCTGATCTATTCACTATATGAAAACAAATTTTACACAGTCAAAATAAAATACATATCTTAATTTTACTATAAAGTAATAAACAGTTAATATTTCGCATTTTACAGTATACTTTTTTGTCAAAATATTATCAAGTTTTCTTTAGTCCAAGGGCTATCATGGCAACTGATTTTGAATAATTAACAAACTATATCATTTATTACCCTAACATAATAATGTAATTTACTTCAACACAGAAAAATTGACCTAGAATTTAAAACATAATTTTGTTTTAATGTGCATATTAATTTATAACCGAAATTTTATCTCATAGCCAATAAATACCGCTAATTAAAATTATAATAATAGTCTATTTATTTATTAGCCGAAATTACACGATTTAATTTAGATGAACTGTTTCAAAAAAAGTTTATTGGAAACAACAAATATGCTATTTATTTTCTCAAATATAATTCAATCCTTACAATGTAACTTCCATCATTACCAAATATACGAAACTGCAGTAAATAATAAACAAAAATATAAAAAATTTAGAGAATATGGAAAACAAAAACTATTTTATTTAACAAAATTATATTAAATAAGAAAATGTGTTAGGAAACACTGATTGAGGCTTTACATTGAAAAAAGCACGGAGGGATAATACACAAGGAATATTGTTCCACAATACTTGGATTCAAGGTATTTATGCAAAGTACCCAAAATGTTCCATCGAAATGCATTGAAAATAGCAATCTAAATCATTGTCTTGTTATATTTTAGATAACTGCTACGAGATAATGTCAATAAAAGTCATAGAAAATAAAATATATCTGTAGGTAGAGATTATGATTTAATATAGATTTAATAACAGAAGAACCAATGCTGTGTAAAACGTCATCTTGTGACGAATAGCTTCAATCTCATACAACACTTCCAAAACATTTTTATTGATAGTGTGACCCAGCGAAAAGCATTCTAGCTAGGCTATCCACATAACCACAAAATTCATGTTTCACTAATTATTTGATAATTTTTTAAAAGGAAAATGTTCACAAATCACAATAATCATCAAATCACCCAATAATTCATCAACAGATTATTGAGTGAAAATTGAAGTCAGTTAATATAACAATTTTAATTCAAGAAAACTATGTTATATTCTATTAATGACTTATTGTTTGAATTTACAGCTCTTTTTATGTCCCATTACAGGCTTCAACACCTACATTTCTAATAATTAAAGATATATTAATTAGAGCAACAACATAACCTTATATATTGTTATTCTTATAAAAAGTAAAACTGGATTTAAATAATACTATTAAAACTAATGTTTAATATATTAAAACATTAATAAAACACCTGATGATTAATATATAATTATCGGATATTAATTTTTAATTTTTAATTGAACTGATGAAATCCATATTATATATAATATATAATATATAAAATAAATCTGTCTATGATAAATGACGAGCAATGAAGCGTACGAAAATATTTTGACGTTTAATCAATATTTATATTGACATGTCTAGTTATTATTGCACTATCAGTACTAATACACATTTTTAGCAAATAAATTTAAACGTGGTAAAAAGACAAAATATTGCAACCCGTAAAATAACAAAATTCAATCAATATATTCTCCAGGAAATTAAGTAAATGTCAAATAATACGAGACCAGTTCTCCTAACATGTTAAAAAATATATACTTTTCTAGTCATTATTCGTCAAATTTCCTAAATCGCTAAATACTTACGATAGACAGCCCAAAGGTAAACAACAACTGCGATTATTAAAAGACTCTTCATTTTTGGTAAAAATTACAAGCAATTATTTATCGACTAATTGTTGCTTTTAAAGCCATTCACGCACAAGAATCACATCGAATATTAGCAGCACAATATCTGTCACAACAAACTTTTAACACATTCAAGGTAGGAAAAATAACCGGGAGAATGAAAAGTCGAAAACAGAACAACACCGTCCTGCTACGCATGTGAAACGCAAACTAATAACGAAACGGTACGTCGACTAAGTACTGGATGTTCTACGTTGCCAAATGTCCGTGTTTCTAATAAAATATACTGAAAGGTAAAATATATTTATATAAATAAAGTTCTATATAAAATAAATATAACAAGGGTAGTCAACTTAAATTGTAATACTTGTTAATAACTGTATTGAGGTAAAGACTAATTGACCTTGAGATAATAGTTTTTAATTCGTTTAATGCTTTTAAAACCCATTTCTTTAATTTCGGTGTCTATTATATAGCGTCGGGGTAGGCAACGTTGCACCTAGACTAGTTATCCTTTTTAGGTGTGGTTTTTCGCTAATATTAGAAAAAAATCGCAAGATAACTATATGGCCGTATTATATTTTGATAAAGGCTATAATGGATACGTCCGATCCGATAGGAAGTTTCAGGTAAATGACGTCAATAAATCAGCGGGATGGATTCCTGCAATTAGGGTTAGCCGGGCAAAAATGGAAAATATATCAGTAAAATCTAAAAAAAAAATTTTATGAGGCTAAAATTAAGCTACAATATAAATGTTAGTATTTATATAATTCTATTCAAATTTTAAAGAATTTGCAGCGGATTTTATTTGATTTTTAAATTTTTACTGTTTTAACTGAAGTGATTCCCGTAAAAAAGTAGTACCATCATTCATGCCGTAAAGTATACAGAATAAATATTCTTTTTTATTTAATAATTATGTCTTAATAATAATTAGTTTTTTTATATATATTTTTTGACGTCTCCTTTTACCAAAGAGGGTTTATCTGGACTGGGCCTACTGTTTAACGTGGGCTCCGAACCACGGTCCTCGGCATTGAGCCCACCGACTGGCGAGTGACCAACTTAGAAATCATCCAGAAGATATCCGATCTTACCCGGCTTGGTTACAGGCGTGACTGGGATAATTTTCCATGTCGGATTTTGCACTCTTGCCTAAGAACAATCACAAACATAAATCTGCGACCATGCCCCCATCGGGATTCGAACCCGCGACTATCGCAACAATAGGTGGACCGTCCTGTCGCCTCTACCACTGCGCCAACCAAGACGACAGTAAATACTTTTATTTTTACCTTATGTATAGAGCCGGAATTAACATTTAAGGCTGAACAATTAACACTAATCTAATCAAAATAGCGTTAAAAGCAATTTAAAATGTAAATTACTGATGTATTTCTTTTCACGGCCTTTACAGTCCTTAAATTCTGTTGTTCAACAATTTTTCTTCATTTGACTGGGCACAGTGCTTTCATTCAGTCACAACACAATTGTTCTTAATTGCTTTTCTCATTCTGTTGCTTGTACTCTTGTTTTAAGCTGCTAAAATATCTGTTCCAATAAAAAAAAGGAAAATGTTTATCTTAAGACAGCTATATAATTACGATAAATATGTATCTATTTTAATTGTTGATATAAACTAGTTGCTGATGTTCCTCGTAGTCCTATTTGGCGAACTGGCGAATAAAAATTCATGTACTTCAAACTCTCTATTTCTAACGGACTTCAAAAAACTAGGAGGTTCTAGGTTCGGCTGTGTATATACTTTTTTAAATGTTTGTTCGCCAATTCCTCCGTTGATTGTGGACCGATTTTCAAAATTCTATTTTAATCGAAAGAGTGCCCTTCCGAGGTGGTCCCATTGCAGCCAAGTTAAGATCAGATGGGGGAAGGGGTGGATATCGGTGGGAATACTATAATTTTCAAAGACACGTACAATGTTTTCATGTATTTTTTTATCTAAAATAATCAAGTATTTGTGTATAATGTTATTGCTGAACTGATATGATGAAATATCGGAAAGAGTTCAATGTAAAAGCCATTCAGTTTGCTTTCTAAGCACTAACCATATTATATTAGATATCGTGGGAAAATGGTAAGCAATTCTTTCTATTGTGTAATAGTTTGAACGTTAAGCTCACACACGGAGGTTGCCGGTTCGATACCCAACAGAGTAATTACTTTCTTTTTTCTAGTTTGGATGGAATATTTGTTCGGTTCCAGTGACTGAAACATTCCTTATTTTCAATCATTGTTTCTGTATTCCTATTTTTCCTCATACGGGCTATACTTTTACTTGGGCTATCCATTGTAATACTTAATAAGATAACTGCGTAATGTATTGAGTAAATATCTAACACTAAAAAGAGAAAAGTAAAATATTATTACAAAAAACAATTGGATCGACTTCAAAAAATAAATAAAAGGCTCTGGACTTTTAACACACAAAAAGAAAACGTTTTAGAATAAAATATGTAGGTAATAATCGTTGTAATAACTAAATAAAAATCAGTTTGAATCAGTTGAAATAGACAATGAATCAAAATGGCTAAGTTTAAGTGGTCAATAGAAAACAGAGGAATCTTTCATTGCAAACCGTCAGTAATTTGCTAAGATTTTAGCATTCTTCATTGATATTCTCTCTTCCATCTGTTTTACATCCTGTTGAAACCGTTTACCTCGTTCGTCACTCACCATTTTAAGATTAGAGGGAGGAAATCGAAATGGGCATTCAAGAAATATATTTTTAAAGATATGCTGCACCCATTGTTTTAGATTCTTGTAACAAGTCATTCGCTTGGCATTTTCAGCTTTAAAATTGCTTAAAAATCTAAGAATTACTTTCTTTAGAGATAACCAAGCCGCTAATTTTTTCAAGGTAATATTTTCATCGAATTCACAAGTTTTCTTATTGGTGGAACACACAAAAATGCCTTCTCTTAATTTGGTATCACTTAATTTAGAGAAAACGGGTTTCAAATACAAAAATCCTTTACCATTTTCATCCATGGCCTTGACAAAATTATTTATTAAACCAAGTTTTATATGTAAGGGTGGAAGAATAACATTTTCTTGTGAAATAAGAGATGTACGTTTAACGTTTGATTTACCACAAAGTCAGTTCTTTTGGCCATTCTTCAGCTTCATAGTGGTTTTGATTTTAGCATTCTATCTTTCTTGATAACAGTGTTCTCGGCCAATTGTTATGTCTTACGTATACAGCTAACTTACCGACCTCACGAAACACCACTGTTGCAACATATGCTGGCGTTACAGCGGCTTTATCATCGCACGAGGATCCAATATCAGCCACAAAAACCGCCAGCTTCATCTTAACAAAGTCGAGTTGCTGTTGAAAACGTGGCGTATCAAAGCAAATAAGACAAAATCTACCCTTATGACATTCACCCTTTGCAGAAGAACATGTCCCTCAGCAAAATTGAATAATCATAAACTTCCACAAGCAGACAGCTTTAAATATCTGGGAATATATTTTGATCGACATCTGACTTGGAAAAAACATATACTGACAAAACGCAAACAGCTTGGGCTTAAACTAAACCAAATGTATTGGCTGATAACAAGGTTTTGCTGTATAAGTCAATACTTAAGCCCATCTGGACCTATGGTATTGAACTTTGGGGGTACTGCTAACAAATCTAACATCCTCCTCCAAAGGTTCTGAAATAAAGTGTTGCGAGTCATCGTCGATGCCCCATATTACGTGTTCAACAAGCTGATTCAACGCGATATCCACATAGAACCCATAACGAGTGTGATTCGGAGTATTAGTGCGAAATACTCTGAAAGACTATTAGTGCATCCTAATGCACTCGCTAAACAGTTAAATGTGCGCCATGACAGTGAAGTCCGTAGGCTCAAACACAAACTACCATACGAACTGGTTAATAGACACATAGAGTGAAATTTAATAATTTCTAGAATAAGTTAGAAAAGCATCTGGAATAAGAATTAGATTATAAGTTGTACAGCAGATCACTTACTGAAGTGATCTTCTACATATTGGGATGGTTATATTAAATTAAATCAAACAATAATACTTATTGCCCACGGGCAGATTGTTGATGTTCCAAGAGATTAATAAAAAAATACTCGTTCTCATACGTTTCTTTTAAAATCATTGAAGATGTAGTAATATAGAAGGATATCGTCTGCGTTTTTAACAATGGAATAAGGAATTCAAAACACTTAATTTTATTTATTTCAGAAAAATTGTCACACAGTGTGATAAAAAAAGATTACATATTATATTTGGCAGTGGAACTTGATTAATTTCCAACGCAATCACATAAAACTGAAAGAAAACGTTGCAGATTTACTGGGAAACATTGCGATGTACAAATTGTTGTTCTATTGTTTTCGGTTGACGTCCTTACATTTTGCCTGTTCGACATCGTATTTTCAGAGTGCAGCGAGCAAAATAACACTTTGAATGGGAAGTTCTGACTATGTTGCACATATTTTAATAGGTGCCACGAATCTGAATTTGTTTCATTATCGCGTATAATGGCGACATTTCATTAACTTCATATGTGTACGTAAGCATTTGCATTTAGATGAGGATAGAAATATTTGAACATGATTGTTCGAACGTTTACTTTGTCATCATTAAATTAATATATTGTAGCGACTGATTCGAACGCGTGTATGTATATTTAACTCAAAATATACAGTTGCTGTTTTATCGTATGTCTATTTTTTATAAATGTTAATCTGATATATATGAGGGATAGCCGATAATTTGATAAATAAGCTTATAGTTATTAATGATTTTTTATTTCGAAAATTGGTTTTATATAGCGTTGGGAACTATCGACTGTTTCCGTTCAATCATAAATAAAACATTTACTTTATTTAAAAAAAGCTCTTGTAGTCATTGTGCGATCATTTTTAATTATGCCATGATTTTTTTTCTATAATTAGGTATATGTTTAGTTTTTATTTAGTACCTGCCCCGGCTTCGCACGGGTGCAATGCTGATACTAAATTAAATACACTACAATTTTTATTACATTACACATTTTTAAACGCAAATTTTAAATTTGTAATATCTCCGAAAATATTTGTTTAATTTACATGCTGTAAGGAACCATAATGATCTATATTAATTGCACACTGTATTTAAGGTACTTAATTCGATAAGGATTAATGCCGTATTGCTTAAAATAGCTTCGTAAATAAGCCATTTTCTCACGTAAAAAGTAAACAATAAAAATGGTTAATGTGGGTTATTCCTAAAAGATAAACATATATCATCGTGGACTTTTTTGTGGACCTTTTTATGGTGTACAATACTGTAGTACATTAATTTGATCTAACTCGTAGGGTTAGGCAGCGTTTTTGCTAATTGCTAAATAAGCCTAAAAAAATAGGTTAATTTACGACATCACGTTAGAAACCTCTAAAATTAGCAATGTTGCCTTAGTATATTATGCATGTATTATACATATAAACCTTCCTCTTGAATCACTCTATCTATTGAAGAAAACCGCATCAAAATCCGTTGCGTAGTTTTAAAGATTTAAGCGCACATAGGGATATAGGGACAGAAAAGGCGACTTTGTTTTATACTATGTAGTGATTTATGGTTATTGTACATCTCTACATTTTAGGTTTTGTTGAAGTTCTATTGTATTGTCTATAATTATTACAGTATATTAATTAAAAATAGCAATTAACATATTAAAATACAATAAAACATTTGTGGAGTATTATTCCATTCCTTTTACACATTCACAGAACATTGAAATATAAAAGTAATTTTACTTAGTTTAAAGTGAAATTATTAATTGCATGTCAATAGTATTCAGTAATTATGTTTTTCCTTTTCTTTTTTAAAGTTTGGACGTGAAGGAATATGTACATTTCCGTCTCGCTTATACTACCATTGGAAAATATAAGCACATTAAGTGCTCCAAGCAATTATCTCCGTCCTCGCTCACAATTTATACAGGAAAGGGTTCGTACATCTTCGTCTGAGATTACGAATGGATAAAAACAGTCGAACCATGCATTTGATTGAAAATAGTAATTACTATTTTCAGCCGCTGGTTTTTTGACCATCGACTGTTTCGACGAAATGTGAAGACAATAATTAATAAGTGATCAAGAAGCATCACTAAAAGACGGAATATCAGCACAACATAATCTAAAAATGCAATTAACGTTGCTAATAAATTTTAATTCGTTATGAATCTCGGACAGTAAGTGTTTCATTTCGATAGTAAGAGAATAGCAGCACGAATAACCTTCCAGCTGATTTGAAGCAGGAGCCAAGCCCAAGCGATTATTAATATAATCAATATTTGTGTCTTAAATGGACTCACCTGGCGCCAGTTAATTTTTTTTACCGAATCAATTAGCGTTGATATTATTGACATAATATTATTGAAACATTGACGATATATGTATGTTGCATCATCCAGGGCTCAATTAAGATAAAGAAAGTGAACAGTTAGTTAATTAACATGAATTGCGTTCCGAAAGTGCCTCAGTGTTAAGTTAATTTTCTTGTCATGAACATGCAGATTAATAATAGTATTAGATTTATTAATAACTGACGTCGCGTTTTACGCTGACGATACTGCTTTCTTCACGATCGCTAGGTTCGAAATTACAATTCATGAACGTTTACAGAAGCAGCTCGATCATGCGGTCAAGTGGTTCAAATTCTGGAGGTTGCAAATCAACCCCCTGAAAACCCAGGCCATCATTTTCCATAAGAAGCGTTACGCACTGCGCGTCTCGCAACTTAAGATCGACACCGCAATAATTCCATGGCTGGATAACATCACGTACCTAGGTCTTCACTTCGACCGGCGGTTCGGTTGGCACTCCCAGATCCAGAAAGCAATCCAAAAAGGTTGGGGGATAGCAAACCTGCCATCTTCTCTGATCTGCCCTTCTAGCAGACTTCCCATCTGCATCAAATGCTTATTTTACAAGATGTTAATTCGGTCCGTACTCCTCTACGGATCTAATGTCTACTTCAAGTTTGTTACACCCGACCAGGTCAAACGGCTTCAAGTTTTCCAAAATAAGCTCCTATGGAGAATATTAAACGCTCCATGGTTTGTCAGAAATAATCTTAGCACCGCGTCACCGCCAAGCTCCTCCCCTTTTTCCAGGCTGAAATGACCTCATCCGTCGCTACAGTCATAATTTTTGCCCCCATACAACAGTACCCAGTTGTGTGTTAACTCAGGTTTGCGAATCAATGGAATCGCCGGGCCCTCGTGCCCAATAACGGCTGCCCGATAAGCGGGTGCCATATCCCCAAATTTAATGCAGTAGCAGTAGTGATCCCCAGGGGTCAATTGTGAGGCGGTTTCGGTTTAGTGTATTGGTAAGCCCAGAGGCAGTCCCACATAACCCGGTCCAACTTGTCACTCCAGGGCAAGTCTCCGCGACCAGGTATGCGTCATGCATTTCACCGCCTGGTTTTTAGGCCACAACAAAAAAAAACTTATTAGTAAGTCTTGCGACAAAAGAAAACAGTGACAGTTAAGTAATTTAAAAAATTATATACAAAGATTTCACACCTCCCAATACTATAATTTTTGCTAATTATAAACCTGACCGTAAAATAAAAATTATATATAACATCAACAATTAAACATCTTAAATTAAAAATAGAGATAGCGTTTGAGTATATATAGTTATATTATCTGTGTAGTATAAGGCCATAGAATTTAACATGTAGTTGTAATGTCTAACAATGTTTAGTAGGATATATTTTACTTGCATATATCAATAGTAGTGTCACTGTTCACAGTGATTATACAAAAACATCATATCTATCACATCATCATATCATCGATGCAAATACATTTGATAAATTCTTAACATTCATTTAAAAATTCGCTTGAGGGATAAATAATGATACTGTTGCAAGCAATATATGTGCATATTTGGAGGATTCAAAGTCTATAGACGTTACCAAATGAATGAAATTACAAGAGAAAACTAGGCACACATTAGGTACATTTAGAGCTCATAGGTAGTGTGAAAAAGAAAACAAAAGAGGATGTAATATAGACGATGTAAAGTAACGATGCTGTTACTTCGATATTGAAATATTTTATTTTCATTAATATTTTCAATAGCTAAGTTAAAAAAGCCTTCATTTAGAATATTTAATGAATTGAAAGCGTATGTTAGAAAATATAAGTAAAATTCAAACATGCAAACTAGGCGAATTTATTGCTAATAGTTATATCCATCAATGATATTTATCTCATTCACGTTCCTCTTGTTAATGTCCACCAACTTTCCTAACTTGTATTTCTTTATATGAATATCATCATTCTAAATCCATGACAAAATGACAAGTAAATTGCTACAGCTTATTAAAAAGCAGTATTAAAAAAATCTAAAAAAAAGCAATATGTCAGTTTCAAGCTACAGAATCTACTGCGTGAAATATTTCACAGACAAGTGATGAAAAAACAATAAAACAACAATCCTCAAGTTACATACACCCCACTACACTACACAGTATCAAATGGTTTGATTCTTTTGAGTGTGTCCTGTTCTGCTATTATCCAAGAAGTTTTACTTCAATATTAACATAAGAATGGAGCCTGTTCTTATAGGGCGAGAATCGTTATCTGAAAGTAATCAGTCCTGTAATATATCGGTGCACCTATAGTGCTCATCAGGACTTTGTTCTGGAAAACATATATTGAAATTATATTACTACTCCCGGAACATTCCCATAATTGTTTTCGTTTGTCCTTATAGGTTTCAGAACTTTCTTGTATAATAGCAATTTATAATGTACTGATAATTGTGACTTTCTTCCTATTTTCCAATATAATTTTCCTGCTCTTTTACATATTCCTTCCAGAAATGTTTTGCATCAAAATTCAGTCCGGCATACTTAGTGTTGTTGCTATATGGAATGACGTGTCATACACTTGCATTAGCCTCTTTTATTGTAAAATAGGTTTCCTCCTGTTTGATTGTAAACATTCTGGATGTAATGCAAGATTTTAGTAATTTAGTGTGTTGTTTTGGTAATAACTTTCTGTAGCTTATGAACAAGGATAACGGCCTTGCTATACCTTATTGAAGGCTCATGCTATATCTAAGAATATATCTGAACCTTCATAGGTTTCTTCAATTACATTGATTATTCTATGAACCTAGTCAATAGTTGAATGTTTGTTAATAAACCACAACTAGTGAGGTAGATATTAGGCTTTATCTCTCTATAATATTTATTCAATATAAATTATTGCATAATATAACGCCTGTATCACGTAAATTAACAATTTGAAATCAATAATGTATAAATCCAAAATATATATGGCGTTAACAAGGTTTACAAATTGAATGCGACAGCTAAATTCCACTCTCATTTGTATATTGTACTTTAGAACTATCGACAACGCGGCAATTCCTGCGAAATCTAGCACTTTCGTGTTTATCGACGTTTAATAAATTCGAAACAGCGAAATTACATAGCCCCCATTTCATAAAACCGAAGGAAAACCAGAATTAGCTTTTAAAATTATTGAGTGTGTTTCGAATAATATCGGCCAAGCCATTCGGTTGGATTGGGCAGGGTAAGATAATCACGGAAATATTAAAATTGATGTTTTGAAAAGGTATTAATAGGATTCGATGGCGATGATAAGTAAGAAGCAAGTCTAAGCAAGTAAACCAAATAAAACTTCTTATATATATAATATTCTTAGCTATATTTTTGGACTATTACCCAGATACTATATGAACAAATGCTTACACTGAGGTCTTTGGATTCCAGCTGTCATTAGAGGAAATTAAAATATTTGTAATAAGATATGATTAAAGACTCCACTTTGTAAAGACCATGTAGGCACCAAAATGCTGCTACTCTAGAACAACAGTGAACTAGAAAGCAAACTCAAGAGGACCAAAACCAGACTTTCAGTGCCAAGAACTATATGAAATAAAAAATGTATTAAATGAAACAAATCACAATGATTTATTGATAAAGCTTAAACATTTTAATTGACACTTATTTATAAACGACATAACTTAGTAAAACTAATTTAAACAATATTTAGATGATGATGTATAGTATCCAGTTGAAATAAATTTTCAATTTTAGACCTATAGTTTAAAATTTAAACTTTCGATATCATCGATTTGTATATTTAATTGGTATTGCTTTATAATTATTAATTATTCTAATACATTACCTCTTTAATTATTAAAATTAAAATTCATATTAATATTTTCAACACTGATAATATAGTATATATTTAACATTGTTAATGAACCAATTTCGACCGTTAACATGCATTGCTTTTGAATATTTCGTAGCTATAAAATCGGTACACCATTGAAGAACAAATCTGAAAACTTACATTGCTATGTTTTATGGATATCTGTCGAATGTGGAGAGAGAATGAATAACTGTGCAAGGTAAAACTCATCTGCAGGCTCTTATTTCTTTAGATTTATTTTTGTTAAGATGCAAGGACGGTGAAAAATGCAGACTTTCTTAACGAAAACTTATAAACTCACTTATTTGCCACAGTTGTAAAATTTATGATGATTATAGTCTGGGTAAGTTGTACCGTCTCTCACAAACAGATTATTTCTTTAAAAAATTGTTCTTGGCTCGAATTAATAGTTTTGATAAAAGTCCTTATTCATTCTGCGAGAATGGTAATATATTATACTGACTTTATAGATACTAAGACGTATTTTATTTAAAGCAAATATTGTAAAAATGGGTACTATTAGAAAATAGCCTAAGCTGACTACTTTCAGTTGTTTTTCTTTAATAATTCTCCAACACATTAAGTATACTTGGTATGTGATATTAAGATGTTTCTGGCAGACAATGATGTTTTTCTGAATCTCTTTAGTAACTTGCTTTGTTATTGTTACGTTAGTAACTTTATTCTCTACCTAATCTATTTGAGATCAGTGGTACCGTTGGAATAATGGATATCTGTAAAATATTAAATAAATTGATTGATTGATTTTCAGCCATAGACATTTCCTGTTTTTGTTGATTTAGGATTTTGGTAATTTTTTTAGTCATTTGCACTTTGCAGTTAGGAGCTTTCCAATTCTTTTTGGGTACTTCATCTCAGGTGTATGTATGTCACAGTATTTTGAGTGGAAATCTAAAAAATATGGAGACAAACGCTGTAGATGGAGCGCATGTATGTTTTGAAGGTCGTGGCTTGAGTATATGATAGCTGGGTCCTTTACAAACCGAAAGCAAGATGTCGTCTAAAGAGTGGAGAAAGAAGGAGGAAGGGGTGCATATCAAAGCGAAGACAACCAGGTCCGCGGGTAAGGTTTTGTGTACAACGTTCTGGGACCGGCATGGCATGCTGTACGTCGATTTTCTACGCACCCAACGTACCATTAATGCTGCATACTACTCTAACCTTCTGAAAACACACGGGAAGCCCGTTTATCGCTCGAAACGGAGGAAATTCCAGCACTTAGTGCAATTCTTCTCCAGGATAACACGCGCGCTCAACCGCGCATTCACGCTTGATACAATATCGGAATTAGAAGGGGGGGGGGGTACTGGAGCATTCTCCCTACAGTCCGGATTTATCACCTTGCGACTACCACATGTTTGGACCACTGAACGAAACATGGCACATGGCTGTCCGAGTTACCCAAGGAATTCTTCGATACCGGCATCAAAAACTTCTGGAGAGATGAACAGAATGCGTAACTAGTAAGAAAAAATATCTAGAAAAACTGTACATTTTTGTAAATTTGTTCAATGGTAAATAAATGTGATTTGTTGTTTATTAGTATCGCAAAAAATCAAGAACACCTAGGCTAATTTTGATTTTAAAATATCTGGAATATCCTGGGAAGGTTTATGTGGTGAGAAAATATGGAATAACTGCGACGAGAATAGTGAAAATAACAATTTTCTGTTTCCAAAAGGATCGACATTGTTGTTGGTTGTTAAATATTTGTGGACGCGTTCGGAATTGTATTTTGTGACTAAATATGTTGAATATTGATTTTGAACTATTGGCTACTATTATCAAACTCCGATTATAATATATAATGTGTTGAACATTGAAGATAATTTCTCGGCACTGACTGTTTAATACTTTACCCACATTTATATTTCACACAAATATATGTCAATATACGTGAAAATCAAGCGAAACGTAATGATATATATGGTATAAATTTGTATAAAAGCTAATTTCGAATCGTATACTAACTATGGAGAAAAATTTGATGAAGAATGGGGTGACTATTTATTTATAGTGACTGTTTATCGTAAAGCAAACTTTGTAAATATATTTTATGTCTATTTGTACCGTTTTTTTTTTTTGAAAAAGAAACTACATAAATAAAAAAAAGGTAAAATGTATTTATGTAAAGTATTGATCATTTGATTCTATACATCTTGCCGATCTTTCAGCAATTTATGGACGTCATTCCAAAAAAACTGTTTGTCCTTTGAGCAATGTTATTCATCGAGCCATTTTCTAACTTTTTCGAAATTGGCGAAGTGCTGTTCTGCAAGCGCGTGTCCCATTGTTGAGAAAAGTTGGTAGTCGAAGCAGGCAATGATTTGATTAGCGACATCTATTAGAAAAACCGGTGATGACATTCCTATACATCTATTACCTGGCATGTATTTATTGATTTTATCCGTGATATAAATATATTTAGTGAACCTTTCAAACAAGTTTACTATAAAGTGCTACAAAATCAAACAAGACATTGCCGTTCTCTCCGGAAATCTTTTTAAGTTCCCACAAATAGATGAAAATATAAGTTGAGCTCGCTAAGACCGTCCCAGGAGGCGTCGGGATTTTCGCGCTAAAGTTGGAAACTATTAAGGTCCGACCCTGTCTGCCAACACAATAAGCTCACCTTGAAACACCTCGGCTGACTTCCGAGGATCCTGCAGTTCTCAGGGAAATATTCTGCAAGTGTCGCCAGTAATTTCGTCCGAAATCTTCATGATATACGATGGAACACTGCGATGTCTAGCTCACGTTTTAGATTGTTTTTTTGTGGTGGTTTTTAAATATGAGTTTCTTACTTATCTGGAAAATGATAAAAATCCTTCCTGTTATTTCATTGAAATTAATTAAAATGAAAAATACGAAAATTTCTTTAAAAAAAATTTGTTTGCAAAACAGATAAATTTCGCTAATAAAGTTTTTCAATAAAATTTCACAATTTTGGAGACAATTTATAACAATTCTTCATTTAAAGAATCAAAGAAGGCCGTGAATTCTTAAGTTTATTATTTTGGTATTTACTAATTCGAAAACACTTTATCATATTTGAAATTAATTTATAAAAAATACATTCTTGACTAAATGGTGACCTGTATTTTGCTTCAATAAATTCGAATTCTTATTTAGATTAACAACACATTAAAATGTTTTACTTTATTGGAGTATTCTAGGCTAGAAATGTGAAAAATTCGATATTTTTATATTTTCAAAGTTTAACCCTTAAAAAAAGTGCTTCTAAGCGGATTTTTCAATATTGAAGTTATTTTCGAAGGTATAGCTGTTTTAGTGACAAGAGTCTAGTTCTAGATAATCCCGGAATTCACACAAATAATTGATTGAGGTTTTGCAACGTTGCCAGTTGTTGAAAATTATAGATATGTTTGAAGAATATAATCTAAATAGAATAAATTATCTTGAATTCACAAGTTAAAAGGTTTTGGTACATATTCCGTCCCCTATAATATCAAAAAAGTAACATGAATAACCTTTTGTAAACATATTTCGTTTTAAAATAAAGGAAAAAAGAGATAATAAACAATAGGTAATTATTTAAAACCGATATGTTTTGGGATATAGTCTAACTAGGCCAAGGTACTCACTGGATGGTAAAAATGATGCCTCCATTATACCAAAGAAAATAATAATGATTTGTACCTTTTTAATCGATTTCATTTATTTTATATCGTTTTCAGAATTAAACGTATTAATTAATACCAAAATAATTATTAATATTACACAGGCCATTAATTTTGACATTCATATCGACTAATGAATTCAATTAAAACTATGTCCGCATATATTATATAACCACATATATTACCAATTTCTGTTATTGATATATTTGAAGAGATCAAAAGCTAAACTAATAGTTCAAATTATTACAAAAAATATTCTTTGCAGTTTGAACGACTTCATTATTAAAAAATAAAAAATATATGTGGTAATTTATTTTAAAATCGAGCTTTATTATAGGTAATGAATATGAATGTAATAAATATGTTACAACTACAAATGGAGAGTCGTTATTATTTTTCTAAAATAAAAGTTTTATTATACAAAAACTATTAAATAATTGTTCAGGGAATAGCGTCCACGATTCTGCGGATTTCAGAGCTATAAAATTCTTTTTTTTTTGGAACGAAGCTGTTGTGGAAACAGTCAAAAAGAGGGATGTCTGATTTTAGCGATTCAAAACAAGCGTTAACCTCTTGGGACATATCGATATATTTAGTCAATATTCTTCTTCTGGAAACATTTACAATACTATTAATCGATGGAAACATCATCGAGAGTAATATCTAAAGGCAACAATCTTCGTTTAGCAGCTTCTTGTTAAATCCGCAAATGAAATGATGAGAAATTGTGGCCAAATATTATACTTTGATATACTTGGTCTGTATCTGGGATGCTTCAATTTGGACTTCTATTATCTTTTTCCTTCAAGTCTTCGGCTTGAGTCCAACATCTTTTTGTTTTCTTACCCATGTATTATTCTCAAGACTTTTAGGTGTTTACATTTTGTTTTTCATCAGAATGAAAGAGAAACGGACTTCTAATCTATCTGTACATCCTATTATCATTAAAAATTCGCAATATCCAGATAATAATTTTAAAAAAATTATTCTTATATGAGAAAAATGGACAAAAACGATTTTCAAACAATACTTATCTTTAATATCACTCTTTATATATGCCGTGTATTCATTATCCTTACATTTTTAAACAATTCACTCTTTGTGCGAGTTCGTTAAAATTTAATATACTTTCATTTGTTGTTGGAAAATCGCCTGAAGACTCGTACGCGCTTCGGCACTTGGAACAGTCTTGATATTTCCTGCTACATTACCTTTGTCGTCCGTTCACCCTCCCTTGTTTTCAAAAGTTCTACAAACTCTCTTATCAAAAGATAGTAGGTTGCGTAAGACTTGGTCGCCGTTTTATACTAGTCGCAGTTCTTTTATAATTTCCTCGACATCAATTTGCAGAAGTACGTGAAAATAAAAAAAAATAAGCTTGATATTTTTACTATATGCAATATATATTACATTATGTTCGTTGATGGAAAAATGTTAGATATAGTAGAGTTTTTATCAATAACTTCAATTCGAACATCTGGATAAAGTATAACGGCCATATTGGTCATGTTTAAGTTGTTAATTTTAGTTTAACTGATTTAGTGTGTAATTTATGTACCTTTTTTATGTTGTACCTTTATTTATTTTTTAATAGTGTTGTTTTTTATTACTGTTATGTTGGTTGAAAAGTACACATTCTCGAGCTATTGATTTGATGATGATGATGAAGAAATTATACCTATTTTGGCATATTTGTTGGATGCTTTGTGGATTTACATACGACACTTGATGTTAAGTAATTAATAATGAAAATTTAAAAAAATATTTTAAAAAATGACCTATATCCTTTTTTATACCATTCAAAGTGTTCTAAATAATTTTTTGTTCGCAATTTTTTGATTGTTTGATATCAATTTCATTAAATTTCTTAATATTCAGTTTGAATTACTTAACATTTACATTATGAATCTGATTTTGTGAAAAGGAAGGACATAAAATACTTATCATTTTCGAATAGTGTTAACCCTCAAATAATTTTGTCATTTGTATATAACTACCTCAATAAAGCAGGCTACATTAACTTGTGGTCTCTACTAATAAAGTAAAATGGTTAAAATTTGTACGATGTATACTACTTATAGTGTTTTTTTGGTTATGTCCTGTTTCTACCAATACTAGAATAAAAAAAACGGTACAAAAGCTAGAACAATGTTGAATATGTAACATACACAATCACTTAATAATAGTTAATAGACAAATTCATAAAATAAAATTCCATGGTTATGCATTTTTACATTGTGTTAACATATTTCAAAAATTACACATAAATCAATTGTACATAGAAAAAGCGAATCTACATTTTCGTAACCAGAGACTATATACATAGTTATATTAAATTTATAATTGCAGTTAACGTAATAATAATTCTTTAAAAATTATGCAATCTTGTTACTCATTTACAATATATATTTTAGTAACTGAGTTATTACAAGTAATATTATATATTTATTATTATGCAAAATATAATTTACTATAACCATTATATTAAGTAGCAAATTAGGATTTTAACAAATAGTTTATTAGTGGTAAATTATCAGATTGCTATAATAAGTAATAGTAATAAAAATAATCAATAAGTTAATATTTTTGAAATCTCATAGAAAATAATTTTTCTTGAAGATGTTGGTACGCAGCAGATACAATCTTCTATCAAAAGTGAACTAAAAATAAGTTTACCTTTCCTCGGATAGATGCAATGCTTTTTGCTCGAGACAAATATTCGACTGTATTTTTTCCCAAATGGGACCAACGCATGATGCTTTATATCGACCATGTCTTTTATTTTCATTTTCCAAGTGGCAATTTTCAGGGACACGTGGAACATATAACGGAAACTAAAGATATAAAGCCAATCTTTCTCCTTAGCTTATTCTCTCTGACAGATATTGTATACCCTATATATGATTATATATAAAGATATACATTTATATAACCGTATGCTCATCTGTTATTGTGAGTGAGTATTGATTAATATAATGTAATAAAATCAACGTTAAAGAGTATGAAGGGGACGTTAAAGAGTATGAAAAAATGCCAATTTAACTTGTTATCATTGAAAAAATGTACATTACAGCTTGAATTACATGAGCAATATATTTGTTTACAATAAAAATGTTTGTTTTGTGTATGTAGCACAATAAGCTGTTTTCCTTCTTATACTCATGGCCTCAACGAAAGACATAAGAAACTAAGTCATAAAACAGAGGCAAAAAATATAGTGTACTATGAAAAACAGATTTTGTTTGTAAGAAATAATATTTCGATAGCAAAATAACAGACTAATATCAGAGTTGCGAGATTTTTTTGTTATAAATTTTCTTTTATCAGATATTTATAACATAGAAGTGCAAGAATAGCACAAATAGATAGAGCGATTGCTTTTTCTATGCCATTAGTTGAGTTTAGAAGAAATATTCATCACTATTAAACATTTTGAAAAAATCCTGTTGAAAAGGATAAAACCGATTACAAGGAAGTGTATTGGAGCCAATTCTTTACCTATTCTACATATATACACTATAATTGGAAAATATCACGATGGCAACATATTGATGGCATTCTTGCTGTCGCAGACAATAGCAAAGAAGCCGCACAAAAATTACAAAAGGTAAGTGAAAATATAAATAATTGGGCCCAAAAAATTAACAAAAGTAAATCTATAGGAATACAATTATGGGGATGTTCCCCAAAATTTAATATAAATACAATACCAGTTTTGCAGAACAAAGTCCTGAGAAATTTTGTAGGTGCGCCGAGATACTACAGGATAGAACACATACACCGAGACCTTCAGATACCGACTGTCAGGAAATCAATAGAATTGCAAGAAGACATGAGGACGGACTTTATTCTCATGTCACTATCGAAGTAATTCAACTATGGGATAACACCAGAACAGAGCACAGAGCAAAAGAATTAAACCATATGCTCTTGTGTAGTGTAGTGAGTTGCATTTAATAGAAAAATAGCAATGTTAACACATAATCATTATTACACTAGATTAAGACAAATACAAATTGTAGGTTAGTTTATTAAAACTATTTTCTGTTATTTGGCGAAAGACATTTTGGATGCCAAAATATTTATTTTCAACTTCCTCAAAAACCACTTAGAAAATCTATAAAATTTGATGGTTTTATGGTTAATACACTTGAAAAACAGTAAAATATAACCTGTGAAAATGATCACATCCGAAATGTTTTAATGTTTAAAAATAAATGATTTATCCTGTTGTCATTATCAATTGTTTCTATCACCTGTCACCAGCTTTTTAAAATCCAACGTTTTTATAGAAAATAATACTGCTATTGCCTGAATAGGTAACAGCCTATTTTGAAAGTGTGTGGTAATTTCTGTTCAAATTGCCTCGATATATGGATGCTCCATACGGTGGGCGTTTTTTTATTTTTATTTTGCCAACGCCAATTTCAAGGAAATGGAAAATATAATGGAAGGTGATAGCGAACGTTTTTTATTTTGTCATACACTTTGCTCTGAGATTTATTTATATTTATTATACAGTTTGAACTTATATCTTCATAAATAGAATAATAAAATATAGTACTATTTAATGCCTTTGATTTTTATTGAGAAGAAAATCTAAGATATGAGCAAGAAGAAATTTATGATAATGAATGTTTATTGTCATATGGGAAAATATATAATTTTCTGGTAGGTACGTACGATATATAATTTTCTGGTATACCACTACGACTGCTTAGAGTTGAACGTTGTACCAAACGCGGTTAAGTTTGAGTGGTAGAATCGTATTGAACCATCAGAATATCAAAAGGCTTGGATGCTGCATCTTTGTACCTTCAAGCTTCATGCCAGGATTTCTTAAGATTTCCTTACAGTCCTTTTCGATGAAAGAAACTCAATAATCAATATGTACACCTGTCAATATTTATTATGTAAGTGTATTAGGCTTTCCCCAGTATTGAAACAATATTTTAATAATCGAATGGGTTGAAAAAAATTCACAAAATGATTTTGAATGACCGTAAATTGAAATTGAATGAAATAGCAGATACTCTAGAGATATCAACTGAACGTGTACATCATATCATTCACGAATATTTGAGTATGATAAAGTTCTGTGTAAAGTGGGTGCCGCGTGAACTCACTTTTGACCAAAAACAACGACGAGTTGATGATTCGGAGCAGTGTTTGAAGATGATCAAGCCTAATAAACCCGAGCTTTTGCATTGATATATGAGAATGGATGAAACATGGCTCCATCGTTTCACTCCAAAATCCAATCGAGAGTCATCCGAGTGGACCGCACACGGTGAGCCCGCTCCAAAGCGTGGGAAAACACAACAGTCGGCTGTCAGAGTTATATCGTCGAGTTGTATTTGTTGTGTCAGGCTCTATTTTGGGACGCGCATGGAAGAATTTTTGTTGACTACCTTGAAAACGGAAGAACCATCAACAGCGACTATTACATAGCGTTATTGGACCGTTTGAAGGTCGAAATCGCCGAAAATCAGCCGCATTTGAAGAAAAAGAAAGTATTGCTTCATCAAGACAATGCACCGTATTACAAGTCACTGAAAACGATGGGAAAAATCCATGAATTGGGCTTCAAATTGCTACCTCATCCACCATATTCTCCAGATCTGGCTCCCAGCGACTATTTCCTGTTCTCAGATCTCAAAGGAATGCTCGCTAGGAAGAAATTTTCGTCGAATGAAGAGATGATCGCCGAAATTGAAATCTATTTTGAATCAAAGGAGAAATCATACTACAAATATGGTATAGAAAAGTTGGAGGGTCGCTATAATCAGTGTATCACCCTTGAAGGGAATTATGTTGAATAAGAAAAACCAATTTGACCAGAAAAATATGTTTTACTATGGTAGCCCGGGGACTTTTCAATTTACCTGTTAATTAATGTTATTAACAGGCTTTCAGGTGTTTTGGTTGTTTTGCTGTTAGTCCACAATTTATCATCCTTTGCTTGGGACAGTTGACAATCATCGATGTTCAGTAGTGTAAAAGTGCTTTCTACACAAGGCAAACTTTACAAGTTCTAATATCTTTTCATTTGCTTTGATTCATCTTGTTTACAGCCACAGTTGTGTTTTATTTACGTGTGTTTGTAAGTTCTTTGATGCTGTTATTGGATCCGGTACACCGTTTGATGAAACAATTGAAAAGCAATTATCAGTTTGAATAATATCATCCTACATTATTTAATGTTATCAATATATATTTGAACACATAACCGTATAAAATAATATAAAAAATAAGTTTATAAAAACATTCTTCGTTGTAGGTAGATCGATATTAAAGCATATCGGTTTCTGAAGATCCATTATCGTCAGCTCACGGAACCTGCTCAAATTTTAGTTACTCTCTAGCATTTTATGTCGCCTACCTATACCTTATTTTTACAATAAAAACGACGGGACGAAAAAATAATTTTTGGAGACACGTGGCGAATGAAGTGGGAAATATAATTTCCCTCTCGTAGTTTATTTCTAAAAATAGAACACATTTATTTTTTAGAGTTTATTATAAAAAAATAAATTGTTAACATAGATATAAATAATAGACATGTCATAAAATAAAATCAACTGATTTTAAATCAACTCATGCAATATTAACAATTAGTATCAAAAACATAATTTTTATTAAATTACTGTTGCCTTACTTTTATTCTGTCATTAGTTAAGGTTTTATCGAATGAGAGCAATTATTGCGCAACAGAGAGAAATTATTTCCTATTCTCAGTTTGTAAAATGGAAGCTAAATTGCCTAATTTCTATGAATGCTAAAATTAGCATAATATACATGAAAACTTGATTTCTCCATCAATGCACTCTATATTCGTCAATTTATCACCGAAATTATTACTGTTTATGGAGTCGAATACATTTTCATTTAGGTAATTAATTTTTTTTCTATGCAGTTTGAGATTTATAGCAGTATGTATATGTTAATATTATACGAAACAGATGTTATTGAAAAAGCATACGAAATTCAAAAAGTATGCTCAGCTATATTCTTAGATGTAACACTAGCCTTCGATAAGGTTTGGTATGAAGGCCTTGTTCATAAACTTCAGAAAATACTACCAAAACAACACACCGAACTATTAAAATCATACACTGCAACCAGAATGTTTAGAGTCAAACAAGAAGAAGCTTACTCTACAATCAAAAAAGCTAAAGCTTGAGAAGCCAGAAGAAGTGTACTGGGACCAATGCTTTATCTACTCTACACTTGTGATATACCACAAATGGAAAATATTACGATGGCAACATTTGCTGATGGTACTGCGATTATAGCTGTCGGAGACAATAGTGAAGAAACCTCACAAAAATTACAACAGGCAAGTGACAATATAAATAATTGGACACAAGCTTGGAAAATAAGAATTAATTAAAGTAAATCTGTACATGTGCAGTTCACCCATAAACAGACCGTACAAGCACCAATAACAATAAATAACACTATCATTCCATATAGCAACAACACTAAATAGCTTGGAATGAATATCGATGCAAAACTTCGCTGGAAGGAATATATAAAGAAAAGAACTGGAATATATGCATAAAGGAAAATGTACTGGCTAATTGGAAGAAAATCACAATTATAAGTGCATAATAAATTGCTATTATATAAGCAAATAGTAAAACCTATATAAACATACGGAGTTCAATTATGGGGATGTTCTGCAAAAAGTAACATAAATCAAATACACATTTTTCAGAACAAAGTCCTGAGAGGTATTGTGGGTGCATCTAAATACTATAGGACTGGTTACCTACATCGAGACCTTCAGATACCCATAGTCAGTCAAGAAATCAAGAGAGTTGCAAGGGGGTATGAGGAAAGATTCCATTCTCATACGAATATTGAAATATTGCAACTATTGGATACCACCAGAACAGGATACAGACTCAAAAGAATCAAACCATCTTGTGTAGTGTTGTGTAGTGAGGTACATATTTTAAAAAATTCAGCAGTGACATGTGTAAATATTATTTCACCAGAGACTGAGATAAGGCCGATGGGTCCTCCTGGTTATGTACCTAGATTTAAGTTATCATAAAGACAAATTGTAGGTTAGACGAAAACGACTAATAACAGTATGTTAATTAAATAAAAAAAAATTATACGAGGGCTGTCGATGAAATATCAAATGGGCGGAAAAGCCCGGGACCTAGCACATAGATGGCGCTAGTTTTATTACATTCACCACTTTTTTACTTAGTACCAACCTTCAAAAGAAAAATGTTAAAATTTTATAATACCCTACTGATAAGTTTGTGAGTTATTGTAAAAGTGCCACTACTTTTGTTATTTTTAAAATAGTGGATCAAAAACAATTTCGTGTTTTCATTTTATACTGTTTCTTGATCTGAAAAATACCGTTCAAGCTAAGCAATGGCCTGAGAAGTTCTATAAGGACTCCGCTCCATCACAAACCACAATGATACGTTGGTTTGCTGACTTCAAACGTGGTGGTTGAGACACCGATGATGCAGAACGCAGTGGACGTCCAAATGAGGTGGTAACACCAGAAAACATAACAAATATCCACAAAATCGTTTTGAATGATCGAAAAGTGAAGTTGCATGAGTTAGCTAACATCGTAAAGATATCAAAAGAATGTGTTGGTTTTATATTGCATAAGCGTTTAATTATGAGAAAGCTCTGTTCAAACTGAGCAGTGTTTGGCCATGTTTAAATGTAATAAACCGGCATTTTTACGTCTATATATGACAATGAGTGAAATATGTATCTATCACTTCACTCCGGAATCAAAACGATCGTGATCTGAGTGAACAGCATCTGGTGACAGGTCTATTTTTAGGCAAAAGGTCAATCGTTCTACAAAAGTGGTAGTGAAATGTTAGAGACGCGGTGGAATGAATATGTGGCTCTTGGTGGAGATTAGTTTGATGAATAAAACCAATTTTGAACAAAAACAAAAATATATTATGTCTGTCTCGGTCCCCCTTATACCAACACCCTAATGTTTTATAGTCCCGAAATGACCACATCCGCCAAAGCTATAAAAAAATTACATAGCTAACTGGATCTTTATTTTATTCATGATAGCTAACTTCAACCTTTTGAGTTTGTATTTCGAACGGTCCTCGTATTCCATTCCACCTCTTGTTTTTAAGCATAATTCACATCCCCGAATAATTGTTTCGATGATTCACCTAGTGGAAGACGCCCGAACTAAGTAATTGAATTCAGCCATGTCGCCCCGGATGACGTAAGCGGACCGGGGCAATTCAATGGGCCAATTAAATTGAAAGTTGGACAAAAGTTCGCCTATTATAAATGCATTAAAATCTCGAACTAACGTAATCCGTTCCGAGGTTACGGGAGGTTACCGGGTTATTTTCGACGAGCCGGACGTGCATTTTTGTAAATCTGAATCGTTTCCATTACGCCCAATCGAACACATGTTTTCGGTGTTGTTGTCTCTCCTATCTGATGCAAAGCTTCCATTATTTAAAAATGCATTACGATAAAACATCTACCACTCCTACATTCCAAGTTTGTGTGATTATTATTGTATTTATTATTGTAAATATTATTATTTTATAAATATTTTTTTAATTAGACAATTTAATCAAAAATCAAACTTACATTTTTAATACAAAAATGTATGCTTAATAATCCTTCTAATCACTAACAGATGCCTACAATGTTTCTACGACATCTCATATAATATCGTTATTGTTTAAAAAGGAGACTGACTTTTACACTGAACTACTTCCGATTTTTCGTCACATCAGTTCAGCAGTAACATTATAAACCAATATCTGATTATTTTAGGTAAAAAATATGTGAAAACATTGAACGTGCTTTTGAAATTTGAGGATTTCTCTCCATTTACCCCTCTTCCCCCCATCAGATCCTGATTTGGTTCCAATGGGACCAGCTCGGAAGAGCACTATTTCGAATAAAGAAAGAATTTTGAAAATCGGTCCATAATTGATTGAGAAATCGGCGAACATACATTAAAATATATATATAACAGATTAATTGAAAAGTCCCCCGCCTACTATAGTAAAATACATTTTTTTGGCAAAATTAGTTTTTTTATTCAACATAATTCCTTTCATGGGTGATACACTGATTATGGCGACTCTCCAACTTTTCGATACCATTTTTGTAGTACGATTTGTCCTTTGCTTCCCAGCGAGCATACTTTTGAGATCTCAGAACACGAAATAGTCGCTGGGGGCCAGATCTGGAGAATAAGGTGGATGAGGAATTAATTTGATGCCCAATTTATGGATTATTGCCGCCGTTTTCACTGACTTGTGAGAGGATGCATTGTTTTCGTGAAGCAGCACTTTCTTTTTCTTCAAATGCGGCCTTTTTTCGGCGATTTTGTCCTTCAAACGGTCCAATAACGCTATGTAATAGTCGCTGTTCATGGTTCTTCCTTTTTTAAAACATTCAATGAAAATTCCAAAATACAGACGCCATAAATATGCCAGCTGACTGTTGCATTTTCCCACGCTGGGGCGGGTTCATCGTGTGCATCCCACTCCGACGACCCACTTCAGAGTGAAATGATGGAGCCATGTTTCGTCACATATCGACGCAAAAACTCGAGTTTATTACGCTTGAACATCTTCAAACACGGCTCCGAATCATCAACTCGTCGTTGTTTTTGATTGAAAGTGGGCTCGCGCGGCACCCGCTTTGCACAGAGCTGTCTCATACCCAAATATTCATAAATGATGTGATGTACACGTTCAGTTGATATCTCTAGAGTGTCTGCTATTTCATTCAATGTCAATTTACGGCCATTCAAATTCATTTTGTAGATTTTTTAAATCTTTTCGTTGGTAACAACCTCTTTTGGGCATCCACTGCGTTCAACGTCTTCGGTGTTCATTTCACGATGTCTAGACTTAACGTACCAATCCTCGATTTTCCTGCAGCAGTGTCCGGAAACGGAACGGATAGATTTATCAACACGCGAAATTCCTTTTTATCCATCTTTTTCGCATTAACAAAAGTTACTTCACTAAAAATGCCATAATTCACAAACTAATGATCCGACAGCTGTCAAATTTAAACGCGCATCTTTTTAGGGTTAGGTCTAGCTAGAAAACGTATGGATTTGAGTAGCGCCATCTATGTATCAAGCCGGGGACTTTTCAATTGCCCGTTACACAGCCGAACATAGAACCTCCTCCTTTTTTGAAGTCGTTTAAAAAATAGAAACAATGATCTACACAGAATTTTTTATAAGTACTCTTAGCTGATATGTAGCTGAAATTCGCTTTACATTACTTAATTTTATTTTCAGCTCTAATTTTTTAAATAGCAACACAAATTACGTGTTGTTATTTAAATATACTAGTTGGTTGTTAATTTCTTAGTCTCCATAACTTCAAGAGTAGTAGCATTAAAGTGATGACGTCATTTTAAGATCTCTTGTTTCACAATATTCCATTCATATTGTTTTATTTTAAAATTTTCAAAATGGACGTTAATAAAGGAATAACCTTAATCCATTTAAATTCAACACTATTTAAAGAAAATCGGATAATCTGAATAAAAACAAATATTGTTGAACATTGATATTGTTGATTTCTTAACTTCTATTGTAACCCCTAAAAAACTAAATAAAAAACGCCCTGTTCGTTAAAAAAAAACAGAAACAATGCTCTATGTTAGACAGACGCTAACAGTTTAAAATATAATACGGTTTGAAAATTTTAATATGAATTTACATGAATAAGCTTCTGTGAACCATATTTGCAAACAAAATATCTTTAGACGTGACCCCACAGGGAAAACAACCATTGAATACAAAAGGGGTTTATCAGGTTCAAACTACACATCGGAGGCTAATTAACCTTGAAGCCAACTATAGTGTTATCGTGAGGAACTGAGCGAAAATAAGCCCCATATATGCCTATGGGGAAGGTTCGTGTGAAATAACTGTCTGTCAGTTAAAATAACCTGAATAAATTTTTGAGCATATTTACTTCGTTGCCTCAAGACTTGCGGCAGTCGGTGTTCGCAACCTTTTAAAACATTAATACATCATTTGGAGTTGGATTTACAACTTTGTTACAAGTTGGGGTTCTAATAAATATTTTATTTTTAAATTGTTCTCTTTCTAATTATCTAGCGTAGACATATCAGAACTGGATATTTGTAACTTCATAATCAGTAATATGGTTTTTGCATTTTACAGGGTGTGTACAAAATAGTACATACAATAAAACAGTGAACTCATGTCATCTAAATGTATGATGTTTTAGATTATTTTGACTTTGATATAAACAAAAATATTTTTTTATTTTTTAATATATTTTTCTTTTCTTTTGTAAAGGTCTCCTTTTACCAACTATGGGTTTATCTGGACTGGACCTACAGTTTAACGTGGGCTCCGAACCACGGTCCTCAGCATTAAGCCTACCGACTGGCGAGTGGCCAACTTTAGAAATAGAATCCCAGAAGGCATCCGGTCTTACCCTTACTGGTTACTGGCGGGACTGGGATCAATTTCCTTGTTGGAATAAAATATATTTTATTTTGACATATGACATATTACATCTCATGCATATTACGAAATAATTTAAAATACAGTAAATTAAACAACCTAAGCAATAAAAAACTAATAATATGTAGGAATGTTCGTCTGGTCGGTCGGTCGGAATGTGTGGCTGTCGATGCGAGTGTTTGTCAGAACACTCACTACTATTTCGTGGAAAGTATTTGAACGGGAACTGAAAACACTGGATAAAAACTTGTTTATTGCGATATTATATGACACATGTGGTTGGTGGGAGAATGGACAGGATATTAGGTTAAGGTAATGGTGTTAAGGTAATAAGTGCGATACCGCTGTGAAAGTGATACTATTACAAGGGCGTCGAGAAGTGAAAAAAGAGCGATACCTCGTCGTGGTGAACTTTGATAGCCGGGAATCGCATGGTACCAATCCACCAACGTTGCTAACCTTTAACTTTGATGTAGGTAAATGCGTGGTGGCCTAAAGGGTTGTAGCAGTCGCTACAAATATAATTTTGTGACATATACACAAAATTACATTACGAACAACAAATCCATTAGTTGTTAGTGTTTAATAATAATATTGTAAATAGATGAATAGGTTTAGGTAGGTATTAAGCTCAATTGTGTGTATATAGCAGAATATAAAATACGCGTAGTAGACAGGTTAAAAAAGCTTTTTGTTTATTTTTATTTAGTTATTACAATAATTATTATGTATATATGTTATTTTGAAACGTTTCTGCTTGTGTTAAAAATCTAAGTTTTGATTATTTTTTACTTTATAGTGAGTTTCTTATTTATTTTTAAAGTCGGTTCAATTTCTTTCTTAAAAATATTATATTAGCCTTTTTACACTATTATGAGAAAAACATAATTAGATTTATAAATTGAGGTCGAATATAGATTACAGGGTGATCATTAGTCTGATTAAATCTTCTAAATTACAATAATCTTTCAAGGATAATTTACATGGCGTATAAAAAAATTAATACACCAGTTAAGTAAGTATAAGTTATATAAAGTTATTTTATTACCGCGAATTAAAATACCGTCTGAAATTGACGGTAGAATCTCGATGAAATTTCTATATAAAACGCGAGAGAGTATTAAAGCGAGTTATATTAAATTACATGTAAAGCTCTTTGATAATGAATTTCATTGCGAGAGACTTCTCATGTGTGATCTGAAGCGCGCAGCTCAGTTCCGTCTTGGCACTGGAGAAAGGTCGAATATTTTATTCGAATAGAACATATCTCCTCCGTATGTGGTAACTTTGACAGGTAGCTGGCTCAAAGCTATTTGATACAGCAGCGAATTTTAGTTTAGTCGGTTGTACAAAGTATGTTTGATATTAACGTTCTATATGGCCTTTAACATCCAACAGATGTTTTAGGCAAGTTGAATGTAACGAGTCAATTAGTTTTTTTTATTCAACATAATTCCCTTCAAGGGTGATACACTGATTATAGCGACCCTCCAACTTTTCGATACCATTTCTGTACAACGATTTGTCCTTTGCTTCAAAATAGGCCTCAGTTTTGGCGATCACCTCTTCATTCGACGAAAATTTCTTCCCAGCGAGCATTCTTTTGAGATCTGAGAACAGGAAATAGTCGCTGGGGGTCAGACCTGAAGAATACGGTGGATGAGGAAGTAATTCTAAGCCCAATTCATGGATTTTTGACACGGTGCATTGTGTTGGTGAAGCAGCACTTCCTTTTTCTTCAAATGCGGCTGTTTTCCGGCGATTTCGTCCTTCAGACGGTCCAATAACGTTGTGTAATAGTCGCTGTTGATGGTCCTTCGTTTTGCAAGGTAGTCAATGAAAATTATTCCCTGCGCATCCCAAAATACAGGCGCCTTTCACCGTATAAAGTCCACTCGGATGACTGTTCCGCCATTGTCATATATCGACGCAAAAGCTCGGGTTTATTACGCTTGATCATCTTCAAACACTGCTCCGAATCATCAATTCGTTGTTGTTTTTGGTCAAAAGTGAGCTCGCGCAGCGACCATTTTGCACAGAGCTTTCTCATACCGAAATATTCGTGAATGATATGATGTACACGTTCAGTTGATATCTTTAGAGTATATGCTATTCATTCAATTTCAATTTGCGGTAATTCAAAATGATTTTGTGGATTTTTTAATGTTTTTCACTGCGTTCACCGCCTTCGCTGCTCATTTCACCACGTCTAAACGTAGCATACCAATTCTTGTTGGTTGATCTTCCTGGGGCAGTACCCGGAAACTCGGCATCAAACCAAGGTTTTGCTTCAACTGTAATAGCAATATTTTACCAACACGCAAAATTCCTTTTTATCCCTTTTTTTTCACAATAACAAAAGTTGCTTCACTCAAAATGCTATAATTCACAAACTAATGATCCGACAGCTATCAAATTTATACACGCATTTTTTGAGAGTTAGGGCTAACTAAAAACATATGCAGTTAATTCTGGTAGGGCCATCTACGTGTCAGGACGGGGGTTTTTCATTTGAATTGTTACTCTTTGTTCTAAAATTTGATCTTGATCCACAAAAAAATGTATTCACCTTTCATTTGATAGAGTACCTGCCTTTCTGGATTTGTTCTTCGATTTCATTTCTAGTGAACTCTCGAGGAAAATCATGTAGAATTTACCTTAAATATAGCATTTTAATGACTTCATGCTTAAAAATGTGTGAATAAATACCAAATAACACTGATATAAAGGCCGAGCAAATAATATTTTTGAAAAATATTTGTTACTTATTTTAACCTTAAATATAGGAAAATTTATTGGTTAATTATAAGAAAATCACAATTATCATGACATAATACATTGATGTTATATAAGCAAGCATTGGAACCTATTTGGGTATACGGTATTTAATTATGGGAAAGTCCTGAAAAGTATTGTAGGTACACCGAGATACTACAGGATTGACTACTTACATCAAGAGCTTTAAATACCGACTGTCATCCAGGAAATCAAAAGAATTTTAAGGATACATCAGGACAGATTCAATTATCATGTCAATATCATGTCTCTTGAATAAAACCAGAAGAGTATGTCTTCTGAATAATTTGATCTTGTCTAATCTAGTGGAATGAGGTACATACATAAGCAATATTACTTTTGTTATTTGTTACATTATTATATTATTATTGTTATATTTATTTTTTAGTCGGCAACGACTAGTAACAATGTAATAAGTACATTTAAAAGTAAACTTATTTTAACTAATTATTTGACACATCTTTAAAGGAAAACCTAATACAAATTCATATTTATGATAAATCTACAACAGAGCATTTTTAAAACGTGAATGATAACGACCTTTTTAAAATGTATCCAAAAAGTGGGTCTGACTCTTTTTGTAAGGTAACTGGAGGGAAAACAAATCCTCTTGTTATGGAAGAAATGAGATTCAAGAGGTAAGCCAAGTAATGACGAAAAATCTCGCTATTGTGAAGCGAAAACAATAGCCCGGGAAAAAATAATGAAAACTACTCTCTGTCGCTTGTCTAATTTTCATAATGGAAAATGGTGTTGCCTGACAAATTCAGTATTCGACGGCGTTTTACATTCTTTTTTTGTTCCGATTTATGTCATGACGATTTAAAACGTTAAAACGTTTTTATTAGTTTTATGTACTAGAAAAAGGTTTATTTTGTATCGTAATATATACGGATTTTTGACCGAATTTTTGTTTTTAATTCTACATAGCAGTTTGTCCATTAGCTATGAGGGGTACTTTTTAAATATTTTAGTACATTGGCTTTTTATTATTTTATCTGAACTGGACCTGTTTAGTGTTGAATCTAAAACAGAAGACACCCGGTCGTACCTAGTCTGGTTATCGGCATGATTTTCATGACTTTTCTTGTCGCATTTTGCACAATTCGAATTTTAAACAATCACAAACATAAATTTACATCATTTCTTCAGCAGTATTCCAAGCCCGTGACTATCACAACAGCAGGAGGACCACTGCTCCGACCAAATCGGCTATTGTTAAATTTTATTTGATAATATTAAAGATAAAGCATAGCTGCGTTGGCAATATATACGGATTTAGAACAATATTAAAGTAAATCTTAAATTATAATTATGATTTTATATTTTAGATTAGAGAGGGCGACTTAAAAAAGGGTTAAAATATTTTTTTGTTTCACTACCATTCTATGAAATGGACGAAACCTGGATCTATCGTCATGATCTTGAATCAAACCTACAAATGGAATTTCTGTCTCCCTTATGCAAATTTATCATTAAAGATGTAGTTAGTTTTGTAACAAGTAATAAGAGGTCAGATAAATTAGAATACGCT
The DNA here is from genome assembly GCF_030347505.1 of Rhynchophorus ferrugineus. Classification (NCBI taxonomy): domain Eukaryota; kingdom Metazoa; phylum Arthropoda; class Insecta; order Coleoptera; family Curculionidae; genus Rhynchophorus; species Rhynchophorus ferrugineus. The sequence continues at coordinate 1,376,884 of NW_027472585.1, read as the reverse complement.
TTCCTGTAAATGTTGATGGCGATAATGTTTTTATTTATTGTTTTATAGCAATAGGACTCCGCCCAATTAATGATGAGGATATAGTACTGTGAGAATTGAACGGTTTGATTTGACTGTTTGCACATGAACGATTAGAACAAAGAGTTTGATGGTTGTAGTAGTCTTAGTGATTTCTAAATATTTTGGTTGTTTTGGCGAATTTAAATTCTCGATTAGAAGGTATTGTAATATCTAATGATTGTGATATACCTTAATATACATATATTCCTAATATATTTTGGGGTATTCAAGCAAGCACCGATTGTATGTACTTAAAAAGTTGCTTTTCAGTATACTTGAGCTATAGAAAGACTGATCTGAAGATATATTTTGTACAGAGTTTCCGAAGTGGTTTTCTTCTTCAGAGTATGGAGACTGGAGGAAGATATACGTCATTTTCCATACAAATTACTTATTGTATTGGAACAAACCATATGAGACGTTGGTCGAAGTGTAAATTTAAGTAAATGATTATCTGAAGCTACTAAACATATACGGTTCTCTTTGAAAATTTTTGGATGGTTTTATGACGGCAAAACAAATATATTTCTAGTGTTAGTTGAGGAGGTTGGATCAATAAACATCTTCTTTTTTCAGTCCTTTCTTTCTCAGCTTGATTGGACACGTGAGCTTCCAAAGTCCGAGAAAGTTTAGATATTGAAGTGTTGCCCTATTAAGGTTTTCAGCCATGAATGTGATATATTTATTTTTGCTCGCCATATATTTTCCATGTACAAGCTATTTATATTATTCATCTACTAGAAAAAATAACATCTAATTATCTAATTTATCGTTTTAGAAATGAGCACCATTTGCTGACCATATCTGAATGAGAATTTTCGTTATATTTCGTTTTATGTATTGCTAGAGAAAGCTTTCTATACTAAACGATTAAAATAAGGTCCTGGTACTGTTAAATAATATTTGGACAATTTAGCGGATTCATGAAAATATGTATAATAATTCTTGCCTGCAATTTTTTGAAGATTCTAATGATTTTAGTATTTCTTTAGTAGTCATATTTTCTTCTTCAGTAGATTGAGGGAAATGATCTGTGAATATACATATGTTATTTATTTTAATTTAATTACCGATGTGGAGTTTAATGGTCTGAAATGCAAAGAATAAACTTTCCTGTTGTTGTAGGAGGCCATAAAAGGTTTCCTAAAGTTTGTCATTATTTACTTTTTGAAAATGTTTCTGTGCTAGAGCGGAGTCCTTTGGAGAATAATACGTATATTTAATCAAATTTACCTTAAATGCTACAAAAATAACGTAATAATAACAAATTTCCTTACAGTTATATACAAAAAAAAATACAAATATAAACTATCATCTTTTTAGCTCTGACCTTCTAGTGATTCGAACATGCAAAATATGATGACGGGTGTATCCTTTTAAGTTTCCATTCTATATTTTTATGTTTTATGAACTAGTATAAAATATTACAGCACTATTATATAGATATAAAAATAACTGAAATAAACATATGTATTATATAAAATATTTGGCGGCTATTTTACCGATAACGTTGCATTTTCAGATACAAATCGAGATGCGTCTTTGGTGGAAACTTAATAAATCGATTGCAGCGACGTTACAGTGCTGATATTTCAATTAATGTTGGAGAGGGCGGTTTGGAATCAACGGAGGATTAAATTGCCGATGACATGGGTAAATACAGGGAATATAAGCGGTTGCAAAGGTAAATGTATTAGGAGGTTATGTTGCTCTGCGGTCGGAAAGATATATAGAGTGGCATTTGGTCTTATTGGTTTAAGAGTTAAAGCCTGAAGTTTAACCACACAGTGCAAAAACTTTGTACATATTGCCCCGTGTTTGCTCAGTTTATTGAGATAAATGGATGCTATAATATGAAATATTAATTTATTTTAATTCTAGTTATGAGATGATATAATTTCTGGAATTTCTGTAATTTATGATAAATAAAATTATTATGTTGAATAGCATGTTAATAGAATATTTTTTAATTATTCGGCTTTTTTATATACTTCAAAGTCTCCTTTTTACCAACGAGGGTTTTTCTGGACTGGACCTACTGTTTAACGTGGGCTCTGAATCACGGTACTCGGCATGAAGTCTACCGATTGGCCAGTCACCAATTTAGAGACTTAGGCCAGAAGACATACGGCCTTACACAGCCTGGTTACTGGCTTAAAAACATTTACAATTACAAACATGACGTGCATCCATGCGTCAACAGGAGTCGAAGCCGCGACTATCGCAATAGTAAGAGGATCGTCCTGTCGCCTTAACTACTGCACTACCAAGCCGACCTATACGGGTTAAAAAGTTTTTAATAAAAAAAATCCAATGTTCCACCTAAGAGGTTCCAAACTATATAAAGATTGTCGTTTAATATCAGAATAATTTTAAGGTTTTGTTGAGAACAACCGTCTACTAAGGATTGATTAATTTACTGAGCAATTATGAGACAGTAGAATTAAATTAGATTCTATCCCAACATCTCACTTTTCAGAAAAAAAATTAAGTCAATATTTCATGATCAAATTTTAATTTTTTCGTTAATTTCTTAGAACAAGACAGAGTAAGTTCTGCGTTGTGTTTGAAATGTTCGTTATCAATAAAAGAACATTTATTTTAAAATACCTATGTTTTAAATACAATACATAATTTAATTGTCAAATCGATGCTGGTAGACATTTCCAGTAACAGTTTCATTGCAGCTGTCGATGTGGATGGTTCTTCTGGATTAACCCATAGCTTTTGGCGCTTGAGGTTATTGTAGTGGGTCTAGATTTCAATGGTCCCAATCTGCCATAGAATGCTTATGGATATATAGCCCTCAGTATCATTTTGTATCGCTGAACAAGTCGCCAGTTATTTCTGCGAAATAACATTTTTTTCCGAAATAAAATAAAAGTTTTTATTATTTTAAGTATCTCTTATTTAATAATTTAACTGTCTAAAGACATTTTAAGTTAAAATGAGATAGATAGCACAATGAAACAATAAAATTGATGAATTCAAACCAAATCATGAGCTAATATCCACAGGTGATTCCATACATCATTTTTACAAAATATCTACTAGCAACACGCAAATATCTTTCAGAAAATTTTGAGAATTATATATTACTTTCAAAGAGGTACAAATCAATGACGGTATTGCTTTCGCAAAGTTTAATATGTACAGCTTTTAATTTTGATGTCAGTAGAATAAAATTGCACATGTGTCCAATTACAACATGTTAAAAAAACCGGTAGTGACTTTCCGGTATACCTGGTATATTCTATATTCGTCATCCAATTATCAAGAGTTTCATTGCCAATCATTTGGATTTCAGGAAATATGTTTTTTTACATCAGGATCGTATATTTTACTAGCATAGCCAATTTATCCCGTTCGAGCAGCCATCCTTTTGTAAAAATGTTCTCGTTTACTGGCTCTCATCCGACTAAATTGAAGCAGATCTTCGTGCTCGTCGAGGGCGCCATTGAAACGGACCAGAAACGACAATAGCGATCACGTGAATCTAAAATAAGGCGGAACCGTTAGGAGCGAGGAGAAAATCGTCGGGCAAAGTGCCGAAATTAGGTAGGTCCAAAACGGCGGCAAAATTTAATTCAATGCATTTTATGTCGAATACGAGCCAACTTAATATATTCTATTCAATTACCTTCCATAAAATGGACCGGGAGAAAACATTCAATTATTTAAATTATGAAAATTGCTTTCTCCAGTAACGAATTTTCGGGAATAACTTAACGAATCCTAGGTGTTAATTTAAAAAGAAATTAAAATATATTTGATTTAGCTAATAATAAATAAAGAACCTTCAATGAAGATATAAATATTATTTAGCCAATATTGTTTAATAACGATCGGTGATTTTGAAGACATTATTCTATGCTGAATTGCAAGGCTTCGAATTTTACCATTTGTCATTTCGTTAAAGTTTGAACAAAAATGTTTCCACTGTGCTGAAAATGTTTGAATTTGTACCGAGTGAGTCTTATTTGCCAGGAGTTTTTCTTCCTTTACTTTCATTTGAAGGAAAAGGCGGAAAAGGCCGAGAAGCTTCATCGATTTCAACATGTGAGTACTGCTTTCGATGTTACACTTGTATTAATTTTGACACTGAAGATACTCTTTATTCTGGGGAGCTCAAAAATTCGAGGACAAGGATCTGAAGACATCAATCGATGAAATCATCAATATGGATCACTATCAACTACAATCGATGCCAGAATACGGTCAAAATACAACAATATTATTCTTTAGCAGGATAACGCTGAACCACATGTCGCAAAACCATTGAAAACATACTTGAAAATATTAAAAAGGGAAGTTCAACGTTGGGCAAAAGTCCCGCTACTATTTTGATTGCCTGTATCTGTAGAAAAAGTAAGTTAGAAAAGAGGGTAAGTTTGGTTTTCATAAAAAGTGGATTCGGTCTTTACATTTTTTTGTTATGGTTGAAAAAATATATCGGCTAAATGGTGACCGCGATTCCCTATGAAACTTTCGGATTTATTAAGGTGTTTTTCATGACATCCTGCAAAATCTGAGTCTGAATTTCTTCAGTTTCGTTACGAATATTGTCTTTAAGATGTTGAATCGTTTCGGGCTTATTCCCATAAACCTTTAATTTTAAAAAACCCCATAAGAAAAAATCTGGTGCTGTTAAATCGGGTGATCTGGCTGGCCATGCTTAATTGCCACTTCGAGAAATTAGTCTTCGTGGAAAAACGTCAATAATTCAATTGTTGAACGAGCTGTGTATACTATGGCCCCATCTTTTTAAAACCATATATCCTCTAGTCCGTGATCTTCCATTTCAAGCATCATCAATGGACAATACTTTGAATAAAATACATTGTATCGATTTTTTACACTAATATATTGATTTGTATATCTATAAAAAATATTTTATTTTTATTTGAATATCTTATTTCAAAATAGCAAAAAATTGTGAATTTCTGCATTGGCTAAGGTACTACTTGAACATTATAACTAACAACAACTGAAATATAACTTCTGATAAACTAAAAAGTTAAGTTTGATATTCTACATTGACCAGAAATATCAATCAGAGGAAGTGTAAGAAAAGCCTTCGGACTTCATTCCTTGTTTTTTTATTATTATTTGTTATCTAAATGTCCTAATTTTGTTAATAATTTGATGAATATATATATATATATATATATATATATATATATATATATATATATATATATATATAGACAGATTATATATATATAGACAGAGCAGTAAAACAACAAAATGGATGTATGAGTAGAAATGCAAACTCAAACCAGATTATGATGTATTATCCACAGGGGATTTCATAAATAATTTTTACAAAATATCTACTCGTAACAGTCAAATATCTTTTGGAAGTTTTTGTTAATTATATAGCAATATTCAAATTTGTATCCCTTTTTGAAGACGTAGTTAAAATCTCCTTGAAAGGTATTTTCTTTTTGCTCTAATGAGAATTATCTTGGCCTCTAAGCACCAAAAAAATCGAGGTAGAATAAAATTGTTTATGTAGTTAGATGATGCTCTTTAATTAAAAGTGTATTTATTGTCTGAAATAAGCTTTGTTTTAACAAAAAAGGTTGTTTTTACGTATCGTTTATTATAAAAGCCCGAATAATTATCTAATGGTATTGTTGAATTGCGAATGTTTGTTGCAAATTTTAGTAAAAAAATGAGACGTAGAAAAACTTCTTCTTTCGTCGTCCTCATATACAGTTTCGTATGAAAAACATATCTCTGTATTTTAATTAATATTGTATAGAAGTATTAACAAAATAAAGCATTTTCTATGAAGGTAAAATTTCAAAATAACAGCATGTTGATCATATAGAGCCATTTCACCACATCAGAAATAAATAAAACTTATTAAGGTTTGACTCACTTCAATATTTTGAGGCGTATAAAGTTAATATTGAAAGAACAACTAAAATCTCAATTATTAAAATTGCGTCTTACTATTTTGGTTAAAAAGATTATCACCATAATTGTTTATACAATAGTATATCATTATAATAGTTTATCAGTGGGTGGGAGGCATTCAATACTTCAGGGAAGTTATATTTAAATAAATTCTCATTCACAAGCTGGTATAAAATTTGACACAAAAGGTGAGATAATGCGAAATACGATATGATCCGATGCACACGTAAGGCATGAAAATGACTTGAGTAAGTTAATTCTATTAAAATTAGGTAGACATATGATTGCACCGATTGAAACTAGCAGCTGAAATTCCAATGCTTTCTAATTTAGGCAGTTGTAAGGTACAAGGAATAAAAGTGACGCTACAAGTGTTGAAGAATGGCTAAGGGAGGTGAATTTTTACAGGGATAAGACTGAATTTTGTTTATTGAAAAAAGTAATCGACGATAATTAGAGATAGGACAATTGTTCAGTTAATACGTTAAGCTTTGGGTGAGTATAATTGTATAGATATAATATTCTTTTATTGTAAAATAAATGGTTGCTTGTGGACTAGACCTAAGGAAGATATCACATAAAAGAGTGCCCCTAGAACCACTTCATGGATGGTATAGAAAATAGTTTATCGCATATTTTACTAGACGTATAAGTGTGATTTACTATTGTAATGTTGCAATTTCATCTTATCTAAAAACAAATATATAGCAATATGACAGTGTATACATATAAACTTCAAGCAATGTTTAAAGAAATTTATATAGTTCTCCTTTATTCATACGTGATAGGTCTTTAGTACAACAAAAACAATGGATCAAATTAAACGACGCTAAATGAGCTAAATTAATATGCTTATGATAATCTTTATTGTAATAAGTTTTCAATCTGAGATATCATTATAGAATATGATGACAATAGTTGTTACGATTTTTATCACACATTGTATACTAAATAGAGGGGCTATTACGGTCAGTTGATTCGTCAAACGAGGGCATATTAACTACGCTCAATGGCCATTTCACTATTGCTCGGTGACCATCAAGAAACATTGTGTATATATTTCATAGCCGGAGTAAATACCTCCAACATAGCGTTGCGTCTCCCAAATAGCAATATTAAGCCCATATGGTATTCTCATATATACCGCTTTATAACCGAGAATTACTGTAAATGTAAACTTGCACAGTGTGCAGTTGCAAGTGTGGAATAAACTAGATTTAGGATAAGACAGCCTGCTGTTGGAATAACGGTTGTTTTAGTGGCAAGTTTAACGGTTTACTGTATTATATAATCTAAAATGAGAGTTGGATTGTTGATTGGCGTACATCGAGGTACAATATATATGAAAATGGGCGAAATCTGTTTTTTTAAATATCATAGGAATTTTTTTAATATCGAAAATCGTCAGAAGCCAACGATTCTCAGGTGCAAAATTGCACAATGTCAAGCCACTATTTTGCCATTTAGTACTTTGACAATTCCTAATATGACCAGAACGAAATTTCCGAAAAACGGCCGCCTTTGTAAAAAAAAGGAAGTGCTGCTTCACCAAGGCATTGCACCGTGTCACAAGTCAGTGAAAACGATGGCAAAAATCCATGAATTGGGCTTCGAATTGCTTCCTCATCCATCGTATTCTCCAGATCTGACACCCCCAGCGACTATTTTCTGTTCTCAGATCTCAAAAAAATGGTCGCCGCGGAGAAGTTTTCGTCGAATGAAGAGGTTATCGGTGAAACTGAAGCCTATTTTGAAGCAAAGGACAAATCGTACTACAAAAGTAGTATAGAAATGTTGGAAAAGTTCTTAAAAATTTTTTTGCTCTTGTACATGGACAAATTAGCAATGATCACTGTCCACACGTGAAGCTGGCTTCGACACTGATGATACGTATATAGTTATACATCTACATAATTTGTATGTGTCATAAATAACCTTGGCACCAGAAATGAAAAGTATACATTTTCGTTCAGTGACCACTTGTACGGCTTTGTACCGCACGCATTACAAACCAATTTCGGTAGCCATTGGCAGTGTTTACTACAGCAAAACCAAAAGTATTGTAAATATGCATCTTTGAGAACATTTTTTTATTATTTTTTCATGTTTACCAGACATATAATATCCACAAATGTAACAAAAACATGTTGAATCGATTTTGTAACGTTGTCTCTGCATTTTCATACGTTCCCAAGCATAAGAACAGTACAAAAACAAGTTCCAAATGAAGTTTTATGCAACATTACTAGCTGTTATAAGGAGATAGTGCTGCCACCATGCGCAAACCCGAAAACTAGAACCAAATTTGCTATATGTTTGAAATAATGCATTTTAAATAAAACATATTCATAATAAAACGAATTTGGCCAGGAGTATTTCCGCTTCATTAAAACTACATTCCGTGTAATATTTAATTTTTTCCAATATTCCTGATGTGCGTCCAACTATGGAAAACAAAAATGCCCTGCAGCATTATTCAATTACCGCAAAAATTTACTTTTGTTTTATTTCGTTGTATATTTCCGAGAATTGTTCGTACGTAATAAAACTGAATATTTATTAATAGATTGGTTAAATAATCGAAATACAGCTTATAACATGGAGTTTCGATATTGGCTGTAAAATATTTACTTTAGAACTAGAATTTCCCCAGAATTAATTCTTTATTATCGCTTTTGTTTTCAGTAGACTGAGCCGAAATAGTATTGTTGGATTGTAAAAACGCTATTAAAGAAATAATCCTCGTTGGCAATTTATAGAAAACCTAACCATAATTCTAGTCTCCAAAAATTACGCTTCAGCAAGCAAAGTGATAAATGTCATTGATGCTCTTGTGACCTTTTTAACCTTCATCAATCTCTCTTAGGGATATCCGCTTCGGACTTACAACGTATTAGAGTCTATATCCTTTGTTTTTCTTCTTTAGGTGGAATCGCCCTCTCTGAGAATAATAGTAATAAATAACAAAAATATTAATAGTTCTAAGTTTCTTTAAATTCTCAACATATATATATGATGTATATTATTAAGTATATGAATTGTGAAATGTAAAATGGGTTTTAAACTCCATACATCTTAATGTACTTTAAAATACTATGTTATTTTATGGAAAGAAGAAGCGACTTGTTCAACAGAGATACCAACTCCAAGAGAGATAAATAATATTGAGGGTTTTTATCTATTAGAAATCATTATTTTCATATTCATATTATTATATTTAGTTTATATTTTCTTTTTGATTCATAGGTTTAATTTGTAAACAATGGGTATGAGATTAAATATAAAAATGTTGATTGGAACTATAGATAAATTATGGAAAAAATCCATGAAAATATGAAAAGTTATCATTATAAAAGGGTAGTAATCAATGCTAATATAACATTGGAGGAAGCAGTGACTTTCACCACACAAATCGAAACCATTGTCAACTCGCGACCACTAAAAACGCTCTGAAGGGCCATTGAAGAAGGTCTAATGGATACAGCAGAATATAGAGTCATTGGGAAAGCATTCAAAAAACAAAACAACATTTTAGGAAATGATGGAATGGTGAATACTTATAGTAGCTATAACCACAATTCAAAATTATGTCAGTAGGTTCCTGAATAACATACTGGAATGATACTCCTTCTTTCGGAGAATCTACCACCAACCGTGGTATGGAGAATAGCTCGTTTGGAGAAACTGTTCCCTGGTCCGAATGGCCTCAGTGGAGTTTCATCTCAACGTACTCCTCGTGGTACATTCATTCGATTAGTGGGGAAACTATCTCGTCAACTAGGGGACGGGACAATGATGTTAGTGAAGAGCATAGGTCATCAATAAATAAACTGTTTATTTATTTGTAAAGGTCAGGATAAATCATTTCAGTTTTCTTTTGTAAATGCTTTCCTTAACAAAGAATTAATCAAGTATTGCAAAAATTATTAACAATTATAAAATAACCTTATAGAATTTTAATTCCTCATTTGTTGGTGAGTTGCTGGTTCTCACGTAGAATATAAGACAAAGCAGAAAACTATAAGGTGCCATAGAAGGGCAAGATGGAAAAGTGGAATAAATAAGCAAAGAACCATTCAATTTAATTTAAAAATTTAGGTAAGTAAATTATTCTTTTAATCAGACTGGTGTATTTACTGTTTTTGTAATGTATATTTTGTGAGAATGAAGAATAGAAAAAAGATAAAGGACTATATAAATACATGAAGGAAGTAATGAAAATATGTAGCAGTTAAATTAAAACTAACTACATAATTTGCATAAATGGAATACGTATCATATATACTTTAATGTATTCCATGCTTTATAAGTTGCTACTTTGATACTTTGTTCAGGTCAATTCATAATGTTTAGTGCCTTATTAATTTAAACTTATTAATACTTTATAGATTATTGAAACCTAATGCAAATTAGATTTAATGAAATGCCATTTAAAATAAGTTAGTGTTATATATCAAATACATTTTTTATTTAATATTAACTTAATATAAATTGTGGTAGAATTACGACCACAGGGTAACTTCTAGTATAAATGAATGTTTAATGAATTGTAGTTGTTACCTGTAGTGTTATAGTTAAATTTCCATCATCTCTTAAAGGAGGATTTTGATGAATTGCTAGTTGCATAGTAATCTCACAATTTAAAACCTTAAATACAACCTACTGCAAGTTGTAGAGAGGGTAAATGTCATTAATATAAATGTTGTATCACCATAGAATAAAGAGACTTAGAAGCGCATCTCCTATGTTAAAATTGGTTCTAAGTTACGCTCGGAATCCCCGTGTGAGGGCGTTTTCGCATGCGCCGTATGACAGTTAGTTACAGCGGGAAATTTAAAAATGTTTCGCGGGAATTTTAAAATGTATAGTAAAAAATTTTAGCGCGAAATTAAAAAGAAATCTTTTAGTTATACTGGGAAAATAAAAAAATAAATATATTTAGATATATTTTATTGATATATTACAGATACATTAATTTGCCTTTACCATAAACACATTGATATAATCATAGAGATATCTCCACTACCCAAAACACGTAATCCACTGATATTGTCTTCTCTCTAATACTTAGAACAAACCTAAAAAGACATTAAAATTAGATAATATTTAATGGTTCTGTTGTATTATTTTTTAGAATCAACTAAATTAACAACCTACCTAAATTGAGGTACATTTTATCAAATATGACAACTGCAGTTCGGCCTATACTGTCAAGTTTGTGAACTAACGACCAAAATTAGAGGTTACTACTCCAGCGGCAAAAAGGAACCTTATTCAGTATCTGCATTAATGTTCTTCTAGAAGGCAAGCAGAATATCTTCGATAACAGTTTATATCCTTTGCCACTTCATTTCAATAGGGATAAAACCATTAGTTTTTCATCCAACCTCAAAAGAAACTGATGGGATAGGCTGAGTTAACTGTAACTGAGCATAAAAATTACAAGTTAGATTATTGTTTAACAAAATACTTACTATTTAAATTACTAGTAGGAATTACATCCTGTTTCAGCCATGGCTTTCCACATTTTGGTCTATAGACTTCATCTTTAAACTGAATAAAAACTTTCCTGGACATACGTAGGAAATCATAAGAGATCCCCTTAAGCTTTTCTTTTTATTAGACTGATAAAATAAAATACACAGAATAATCTAAAATAAGTGCCAAACATGTATAAAAACACATACCGAAAAATTTGACGTAAATAAACAATACAAATTATATCACTTAAAAATTGCCGTTAACTGTTTAGGTTAGAATTATTAATACTGAGGCCGAACGAGAGAGAAACACACATTAGCTGTTGCATTTTTCATTTACATTTGGCCGCGTAACGGGGATTCCGAAAAGCTTAAACGTGGGACCCGATTTTTCCATATAACTTTCACTTCTAAATTTCTTTATTTTATGTGTATCACATATAATGTCACGCCTTTTTTTGTCCATTTTTAAATCTCAAAACCAAAATATTAATATTGAAGACAATATTATTTTTAAAGGAATTATATAATGTCAAAAATCATATAACCGAAAGATGAAATGGTTGGATAGTCTTAAATATAACCTATTGCAAGTTGTAGACAGGGAAAATGTAAATATAAATGTTGTATCACATATAATATCACACCATCATTTTTGCATTTTTAAATCCCAAAATTAAAATATTAATATTAAAGACAATGTTATTTTAAAGTTCTTATAAAATATCAAAAAGAATCTAATCGAAAGATGAAACGGCTAGACATCATACGACCCTATAATTCTAAGTCGATAAACATTAAAATCAATTTATTATATATCTCGTTCAAGAAACGTTGCCCCATATGTCGGGAAAAGAATTACCGCGGGGAATAAGGTCGATTCGCTTTCGTTGAAATTCCCCCGTAACAAACTTAAAAAATTCGGATTAAAAGAGAGAAAGAGGCGATCTCGAACAGCTTTAGGAAATCGTTCTCGAAGTTCGGAATTAGAAACAACCAGATAAATCGAACTAAGCCCTCCAAACCGAAGATTTGTACCGGTAATTGAAGATTTTTACCCGGAGGAAAACTAATAAACAACTTGTTTTCCATCGGAATTCCTTTTAAAAGTTGCAGTATCGCTCCTCGGACCTGCGTTTCTCCGGTTTTTATTGGATTTTGAAGTGCGGGACGACTTTAGGGGGCAATAATTTAGCGCGAGCTTTGATAAACTGGATATTGAACATCAATCATTCATTCATCATTTCTGGTATTCTATTATAACAGTAGAATTGTGTTATAACAGGTGCGGCAAAAGTTTCGCTACCATTTTGATTGCGCGCCATCTTGATTATGTGACATTTAGCTCAGTTTCGCTTTAACCATTGTATTATGTAGACGTCAAAATTATATCCTGCTGCGATGAATATGCGCTACAAGAACGAGCAGAAATAGTGACAATATTTATTGAAAATAATCGTTTCATTATTGCCACTCACCGAAAATTGCATCAAAAATATCCTGAGTTTATCGTTTGCATGCGAATTTTTGACAGTACGGTACGTATTAGCAGACAAGCCTCGTTCTGGAAGACAACGGTTGTCTTGTAACACTGAAAATGTGGCTCTGATGAGCGGTAGTATTGCAGAATCTCCAGAAACATCAATTCGGAGACGTGGTTCCCCGTTACACATTTCTGCACGCAGTTTAAGGCGAATTTTGAAAACTGATTTGAAAATGTTCCCGTACAAACTTAATTAGTCTAAAAATTCCTAACGAGGATCCTGATCAACGAGTTGAGTACAGTAATGCAATCCTAAGGCTCTCTGGTGAAATTGAAGATTTTTCGTCTAAATTGATACTGAACGATGAAGCCCATTTTCTTCTCAGTGGCCACGTCAATAAACAGAGCGGTTTAGGGGAACACAGAATGCTCAATTAATTTATGAAATATCATTGTATCCACTAAAAACAACTGTATGGTATTCATGCTGGAAACATCAGTGGTCCCTATTGTTTTGAAAATAATCAAGGTATTGCAGTTACTGTTACTGCTGAACGGTACCAAGATATGATTCGAAGCTTTCTTGTGCCTGATATAGAAGAGCAAGGACGAGAAGACATGTGGTTTCAGCAAGATGGGGTCATAACACACAAGCTCGTTCTACAATACAATTATTGAAGACTAATTTCGCGAAGTGACGATTTAGCATGGCCAGCCAGATATCCGGATTTAACAGCACCAGACTTTTTCTTATGAGGTTTTCTAATATTTAAATATTAAATTAATAAATATTTTTTAAATATTTAATAGGATCTATCAGAGTTCTGTCTTTTTGTTTTCTCATATTGAAAGTAAACTTTGACTCTTTCCCTATTAATATTCTGTTCGTATGTTTTACTCAAAAGTATATAGCACACCTTGTTAATACTTTTAATATTTTACCCGAAAGACCATTATAGAATGTGCAATTGAATGGTTTTAAATTTACCTTTTTTTTATACATTTGACAAAAATTTTATTAAATTATCGACGTAGCAAAATCGCTGAATAAAATAAGGCATAGCCCAAAGACCTACTGACAGTATAATAAAACAATTTTGTTGGAGTCTGGGGCACGAGATATTGTCTTACCTCTATAGAATCAGTTTCAATTTGTGGGTCTACTGATTTATTCATAATTATATGTAAACAAAAATCACAGTTAATTTCTTTTTTTAAAAGATTTACTAAATAACCTGATATCTACACTAGTGTACAACGTAAAACTTTGTTTGCTCTTATAGGAACATCTGGACTGAAGTTATAGAGTCAAGTAATTAACAGTAAGAATGAGCAGAAAGAGGGATACTGGCTGAATGAATACAAACTTTACCATTACTTTCTGGAGTTTGTTTAAATGTCAATAATACTTGCTTTGAACACCCTGGTTGTGGGCCTGGAACGATGGAAATAGGCATTACAAACAGTTTGGTTATAGTAACAATTATGAATACAAATGTGACTGACTCCTTCAATTTACCTTCTATATCAGTTTGATTTTGATCCAGTTCCATTTGTAGATATTCTGGGCTCTTGGTATTATTTTCACCATCACTAAGTTGTTCCTAAGTACTTAAGGGAAAGTTTAATTGTATCACAAAAATGTCTGACATGGTAACGATTACAAATCTGTTTGTATTGCAGTTACTGTTACTGCTGGACGGTACCAATATATGATTCGAAGCTTTCTTGCGCCTGAGATGGAAGAGAAAGGACGAGAAGACGTGTGGTTTCAGCAAGATGGGCTCATAGCACACACAGCTCGTTCAACAATTCAATTATTGAAGACTAATTTCGCGAGGTGACGATTTAGCATGGCCAGCCAGATATCCGGATTTAACAGCACCAGACTTTTTCTTATGAGTTTTTTTAAAATCAAAAGTTTATCTGAATAAGCCCCACACGATTCAACATATTAAATAAATATTCGGCCTACCTTAGTCCCTGGTGTAATAATATTTATGTATGACCTCTGCTGTTTTTCTATTTATACAAGATCAAGAGCTTTGATTCTTTTGAATCTGTGTGCTTTCTGGAAAACTTGTATTGTATTTATATTAGATTTCGCTAAGCTTCCCCATGATTCAATTGAGCATATCCGTACAACCTTCAATACTTATATAATAGAAATATATTATATTCCGATAATTGGGATTTTCTTATAATTAACCAACATATTTTGCTATATTTTAATTCCAGTTCTTTCCTTTTCTTTTTGCATGTCCTCTGCAGCAAAGTTTTTCATCATGATTAATTTCAAGACACTGTGTTGTTTTGCGTTGTTGATATGGGATAGTAGTATTATGTATTGTTATTGATGCTTGTGCAGTCTGATTATACGTGAACTGCATATGTAGAGATTTACTTTCGATGATTTTTATTTTTCTAATTTGGTTGCAATTAATTATATTTTCACTTGTCTGTTGTAATTGTCGTGTGGCTTCTTCGCGTTTTCTACGATTGTAGGGGTCAGCAGCAGTATCATCAGTCGATGTAACCGTAGTAATATGTTCCGTTTGTGGAATTACACATGTGTAGAGTAGCAATAGCAGCGTATTGGTTGAGAATTAGATATTTTGCTTCAGTGCCGGTTATTAATTGATCACTATTGAATTCATTATATTCTTATCATAATTAAATGCTTATAAATATATTTGATGTAACAGCATAGTCCTAATTGTGACCAACTTTCCATGCTAATTGTAGGAACATTTTTAAAATTTACGAGTGAACATAAAACTACACATAATAAACAAAAACAAATAAAATAAAATACAAATATTAATAACGCTTATGTTATTTAAGAAACGAGATAAAAAGCGACAGAAGATAAAATCACACGACGACACCTTCCAGGCTATAAATCAGAATGCCGCTGGAATACATTTACGAACCCATTATAGTGAAATAATTTGCCATTTAGCTGTGAATCGCACAATTAGTGAACCAAGTTTTCCGCCAATATTTCACGGTGCAGGCCTCAGAACGTCGACATAATTCCATTAATAACAAATTAACTTTATACGGCATTAAATAATCAGGACTGCAAACCGAATTAATCTGGGGCTTTAAATTATACAGACGGCTAAAACCTGAAACAACTGCTATTAAGATAATTTTCCAGATGTCACAGAATAGAATTATGTACTATTTCGGTCCGAAATGTCATTGGCAAGACAATAATTGCTTGCTGAATTCTAAATCAGATATTCGTCGATTTTACGAACCCACGCCGCCGTTTAGAAGAAAAAATCTTAATTTAGAAGCTCTATAAGTATATTATAAACATAGAGTAACAGAGATGCAACTCAACAGGGGACTCTATCAAATTATTTGAATGAAGTGGAGACCTTTGATGGGCTCATTAGTAATGTTTGGCACGTGACAGCCTTGACATCATGTTTAATTGACCAATGAAATTTAAATAAAAAACATTTTTTTCTGAAATAAATTTATTAAATAAAATTCTATTAAATATAAATATAATATATAAAAATAAATAAATATAAATATAATCCATAACAATAAATATATAATGGAAGTTTATCTACAAAATATAAATATAATATAAAAATAAATCACTACATAGTATAAAACAAAGTCGCCTTTTCTG
Organism: Rhynchophorus ferrugineus; assembly: GCF_030347505.1. Taxonomy (NCBI): domain Eukaryota; kingdom Metazoa; phylum Arthropoda; class Insecta; order Coleoptera; family Curculionidae; genus Rhynchophorus; species Rhynchophorus ferrugineus. The sequence goes on along the minus strand of NW_027472585.1, from coordinate 1,360,284 downwards.
TCCCTATATCCCTATGTGCGCTTAAATCTTTAAAACTACGCAACGGATTTTGATGCGGTTTTTTTCAGTAGATAGAGTGATTCAAGAGGAAGGTTTATATGTATAATACATGCATAATATACTAAGGCAACATTGCTAATTTTAGAGGTTTCTAACGTGATGTCGTAAATTAACCTATTTTTTTAGGCTTATTTAGCAATTAGCAAAAACGCTGCCTAACCCTACGAGTTAGATCAAATTAATGTACTACAGTATTGTACAACATAAAAACGTCTACAAAAAAGTCCGTGATGGTATATGTTTATCTTTTAGGGATAACCCACATTAACCATTTTTACTGTTTACTTTTTACGTGAGAAAATGGCTTATTTACGAAGCTATTTTAAGCAATACGGCATTAATCCTTATCCAATTAAGTACCTTAAATACAGTGTGCAATTAATATAGATCAATATGGTTCCTTACAGCATGTAAATTAAACAAATATTTTCGGAGATATTACAAATTTAAAATTTGCGTTTAAAAATGTGTAATGTAATAAAAATTGTATGAATTTAGATATTCCAAAGATAGCAGGAAATCTTCATAGTAAGTATAGGGGAAGAGGAATTGTTTTACTCCAAATTTAATGCGTGCAGGCCAAGGGCAGTAATGAATGAACCAAAAATACTGGATCGATTTTAATCATGTTTTCATTGAGTGACATAGGCATATATATTTTATTCCCGTGCAAAGTCGGAGCGGGCCGCTATGTTTTTATATACAACGTTCATATTTTTTTCTGTAGTGTATTTAATTTAGTATCAGCAATGCACCCGTGCGAAGCCGGGGCGGGTCGCTATTATATCTATAAAATATAAATATTACATACGTATATATAAAACTACAAGCAAAAAACTTTGGTGCATTGAAAATCAAAATTATCATTTCCGTCTTTTTCCTTTTTCATATTTGTTTAGTCCCATCAATTTAATGGGATCTATCAGAGTTCTGTCTTTTTGTTTTCTTATATTGAAAGTAAACTTTGACTCTTTCCCTATTAATATTCTGTTCGTATGTTTTACTCAAAAGTATATAGCACACCTTGTTAATACTTTTAATATTTTATCCGAAAGATCATTATAAAATGTACAATTGAATGGTTTTAAATTTACCTTTTTTTAAAACATTTGACAAATTTTGTTATATTATCGAGGTAGCAAAATCGCTGAATCAAAGAAGGCATAGCCCAAAGACCTACTGACAGTATAATAAAACAATTTTGTTGGAGTTTGGGGCACGAGATATTGTCTTGCCTTTATAGAATCAGTTTCAATTTGTGGGTTTACTGATTTATTCATAATTATATGTAAACAAAAATCACACTTAATTTCTTTTTTTTTAAGATTTACTAAATAACCTTAGATATCAGGTTATACTCATATTATATCACTACTGTACAACGTAAAACTTTGGTCTTATAGGAACATTTAGACTGAAGTTATTAGAGTCAAATAATTAATGATAAGAATGAGCAGAAAGGGGGATACTGGATGAATGAATACAAACTTTACTATTACCTTCTGGAGTTTGTTCAAATGTCAATGATTTGAACACCCTGGTTGTGGGCCTGGAACGATGGAAATAAGAACTAAAAATAGTTTGTTTATAGTAACAATTGTGAATAGAAATGTGACTGACTCCTTCAATTTACCTTCTATATCAGTTTGATTCTGATCCAGTTCCATTTGTACATATTCTGGTCTCTTGGTATTATTTTCACCATCACTAAATTATTCCTAAGTACTTAAGGGAAAGTTTAAATGTATCACAAAAATGTCTGACGTGGTAACGATCATAAATCTGTTTCATGTTTAATGCAACCACTTTAGGATTTTTAATGTTTTCTACTCATTTCTTAAAGATCACCGGGAAAACGATGATGCATTTCCTCACTATCTGTGCATCCGGGCACACAACACTTCCTAGAACGAGAATGCATTTCAACTACCGACTTGTATATACTAGTAAAATAAAATAATAATTTAATGTATGAACGTTATAAAAGCTAACCACACTGTTTTCTATACAGAGCACATTGAAAATGGCGTAAAATATAAACAAACCATAGAGCGAAATGAACCAATCAGATCCCGTCGGGGCTCTTAGCATAGCGAATAAAACAAGTAATATGTTAAAGGTAGCGACATCTACATGTTGGACGTCGCGAAATATTTCCTCAAAATTTGCTATGAAGTAAAATCTGTATTTCTCTATGATTATAAAATAGTAATATTATTTATCTTATATATAAAATTCTCATGTCACAATGTTCGTTCCCACACTCCTCCGAAACGGCTTGACCGAATGAATTTTGAAATTTTTTAGGCATACTCAGTAGGTCTGAGAATCGGCTAGTATCTATTTTTCAAACGCCTAAGTGATAAGGGGTGTCCACCCCAAATATTTTTTTAATTTGTTTGATAACATTTTTGTTCTTAGTCATTTTAATAATTTTATCATTTTGTATCCCGCTAGATATTATCAATTATTATCACGTGGTAAGTTATCCCCTCCATATGTTTACTGGTGTCACTTATCACCCAGTAAACAGCACGGAGTAGAGATGACAACGAAGATGGTCTCCTATTTCTCTCAAACAATAAACCTTCTCTTACTACCTCTACAGTTTTCGGCTATTATTAGTGTTTATGAGTCAAGCGTAGTAATTAAACATTTTTGGTATCTCATTGCAACGCTCATATCAAATATATTCTGAAGTAACTTTATTATTTATTAATAACTAATAAAGTTATTGATTTTTAGTGTAATTCGCACAATGAGTTAATCAAGTAATTTACATAACCTCTAAAATACTCATTACTTGTCACGAGTTCCTGTAAACAACGGCTATTGAGTTGTAAGTATAAATTATGTTTATACGTTTATTATAAAATCAAAAATTATTCTTTCTTATTTATAACGAAAATATTGTCGGGAATGATGAAAAACGGATTCGGTGATGATCCTGTTTTCACTGAAACCATCTAATATTTACATGTATATTTAATGTAATCAATGATAATATAAGTTATTGATATAATAATTTTCTTCATTAAACAATTCACTCAGTCCTATTTATGTGTGTTTTGTATTATACAGTGAACAATGCCAACAAAACGCAAAGGGGCCAATTTGAGCCGTGATACAAATAAATCTAGAAGAATTCGAAATAGAAGAGCCCAAAGAACCGAATAACAAGTTCGGGAAGAAAATGCTAGAGCGTGTGTAATGTTAACAAAAAATATTGTTCACTCTGCTGCTGCATTCAGAGATTAATATTATGTAATGAATTAATGATATAAATAATTATTACTTAAAATAAATTATAATAAATTAAAAAAAAATGTTTGGTGTCTTGTTATTTTTATATTCCCTCATCGTTCACAGTGCTTTATGCCTTTTTCACTCATATACCACATTCTTACACAGTTCTAATAAGTTAGTTTTTTTTCCACACTAGAAGTTCTCTAAAAATTATTTACAGGGCAAAATAATAATATAATTTGCCGGGTCAGCTAGTTGATAATATAATAATGAACTAATTATTTAACGTTTTCATTGTATTTTAGTTTTTGGTTTAAAATTTGACTTGACGATTTTAAAAGTTAGCTTGTTATCCAACTTTTATAGTATTCTAATATAATGCACACACATGTATATGCACATAAATCTTCCACATTCTGCAATATGATTTCTTACAGTTATCGTGTATTAGTTGTATTCTCAGTTTTAGTTGTTTTTACTCTCAATGCCCTGTCTTGGTAATTATCAGCACTGAATCATAATCCCATATTCAGAAAACTTCATTCAAGTGAATAACTAAGCTGTTAATTTCTATCTACCTAATATCTGTTCATGAATCCATCATTTCTCAATTACTTCTTCAATGTGTCACATAGAGTACATCGAAACCGAAGGTAAAAAATCCTGTTTCCAGCATGAACAATATTACTGCAGTGAGTTATTAATCAATGTTATGACTAATAAAGCCTAATCAATTGTTCCTCCAACCTTTTTCCATCAGCTTTTGTTTCTTAACACTATTTTTATTATCATTTTGCCATGGCTAATCCAATATCTCATTCTGACTATCCAATATGTATATAATTTTTATAGATACATAATATAATTTGGAGTTATTATAACCAATATTTTGAAGAGTTTGTGGACGACTTCAGTAGACATGCTCGTACAGCATTTTATTTCTTTTAAATTAATATAATATGAGAAGCAAAATATTGTCAGGTATTAAAACGTATTTACTAATTCTAATAGGTAAAATTAGCAATACATTAAACATCTTGATATTGTATTTGTATCTATATATTGCTTTTGTTAACTGACTTCGAAAAAAGAAGAGGTTCCATGTTCGGCTGCAACATTCTCTGTCAATTGTGGACCGATTTTCAAATTTATTTTTTATTCGAAAGATTGCACTTCCCAGATGGTCCCATGGCAACCAAATCAGGATCTGTTGGAGGAAAGGGGGGAAATCGAGGGAAACGCTCAAATTTCAAAAGCACGTACAAAGTTTTCACATATTTCTTAACTAAAATAATCAGATATTTGTGTATAATGTTGTTGCTGTTTTATCTATTTACAATATTATTTTAGCTACTACCAACTTTGTATCACTTTCGGTGCTGAAATGAAAGCCGTCATCAGGGAGCGCGAATTACAATATCCATAGCCGTGTAAAGAACCGACTAAAGGGGTAAATTCTCAGTCAGGGACCGAAAATGTAATTTCATAAGTACAATGATACGCCGGATGACCGAAACATTATTATTCGAAATCCCCTTTTTTAAAAGATAATAAAATCAGTCGTTGTCGATATATCTCGCAAACGTAAACTTTGAAATTCCCGCAGGGCAAAATTAATCCGAGTTACGGGCCGATACGATCGGCAGGATTTATAATATTCAGGCGGCCGGCAGCCCGGATGGCCGGCTATCCAGAACGGTTTCCCGTTGTCCCCATATAAAACACGTTTCGTTCGGATTTTGTTTTGGGAAACCGGCGGATTAGTCCGGATAGGTCACGCGAGAACAACCAATGGTTTTGTCGTCTTTCAGAGCAGCCTTGATATTTACTTACCAGTTTCATTATTTGAAACATTAAATACACACAATATACTTAAAGTTTTTCATGAACAATTGGCATGAACTCATGGCGAACGAAACAACTGCTACAGTTGCTGCAAAATCTCAACTGGTACTTGTTTTTAGATATGTTCGCGATGGTGAGCTAATTAAACGATTTTTGAACTACATAATTTCTGAAAAATGTGATGCAGAAACACTTTTAAGTAAAAATGTATCCCTTTGCTCACTACGTCCATATATATATATATATATATATATATACGGACGAAACAACTGCTTCGGTTGCTGCAAAATCTCAACTGGTAGTTGTTTTTAGATATGTTCGCGATGGTGAGCTAATTAAACGATTTTTGAACTACATAATTTCTGAAAAATGTGATGCAGAAACACTTTTAAGTAAAAATGTATCCCTTTACTCACTATGTCCATATATACGGACGAAACAACTGCTTCGGTTGCTGCAAAATCTCAACTGGTAGTTGTGTTTAGATATGTTCACGATGGTGAGCTAATTGAACGATTTTTGAACTACATAATTTCTGAAAAATGTGATGCAGAAACACTTTTAAGTAAAAATGTATCCCTTTACTCACTATGTCCATATATACGGACGAAACAACTGCTTCGGTTGCTGCAAAATCTCAACTGGTAGTTGTTTTTAGATATGTTCGCGATGGTGAGCTAATTAAACGATTTTTGAACTACATAATTTCTGAAAAATGTGATGCAGAAACACTTTTAAGTAAAAATGTATCCCTTTACTCACTATGTCCATATATATATATATATATATATATATATATATATATATATATATATATATATATATACGGACGAAACAACTGATTCGGTTGCTGCAAAATCTCAACTGGTAGTTGTGTTTAGATATGTTCGCGATGGTGAGCTAATTGAACGATTTTTGAACTACATAATTTCTGAAAAATGTGATGCAGAAACACTTTTAAGTAAAAATGTATCCCTTTACTCACTATGTCCATATATACGGACGAAACAACTGCTTCGGTTGCTACAAAATCTCAACTGGTAGTTGTTTTTAGATATGTTCGCGATGGTGAGCTAATTAAACGATTTTTGAACTACATAATTTCTGAAAAATATGATGCAGTAACACTTTTAAGTAAAAATGTATCCCTTTGCTCACTATGTCCATATATATATATATATATATATATATATATATATATATATACGGACGAAACAACTGCTTCGGTTGCTGCAAAATCTCAACTGGTAGTTGTGTTTAGATATGTTCGCGATGGTGAGCTAATTGAACGATTTTTGAACTACATAATTTCTGAAAAATGTGATGCAGAAACACTTTTAAGTAAACTAACACTAAAAATGTATCCATTTGTCTATATATATATATACAGGATTTTCAAAATCATTGACGGGGAAATCGGCCGATTTTGAAAATTCTTTTTTTATTCGAAAGAGTGCATTTTCAGCAAATCAGGATCTTTTGGGTAGAAGGAGGGGAAAGTTTTTATTTATATATCTAAAGTAGTAAGATATTTGGGTATAATTCATGTTTCCTTCTGTTCCTGTTCAGTTGTGTTGTGTTCAGAACATTAATAATATATATGAACACAAATGCTTTATATAAATAATTGTACACGTACCAGGTAAATACACTCGATACACTTTTGAGAATGAAGCTACATTTAAATCAAATAATAGTGATCATATTTAAGACACCAAAATGCTGATCGTAGTTTATGTCAGACACACAAAAATGGCGTCGTAATCAAACTGAAACAAACAATCGCGTTATGGAAATGAGCCAATCAAATGCCTTTGTAGATTATTATTTATGTATGAAACGTAAAATAATAGTCCTGAAATAGAGTTTTAAGGCAGTTCTCCTTATTAATAAAAATATCGTTCAGCTTCATTAAGGGAGAATAATCAACCGCAAAAACGACAATTTATTCGTCGAGATATATTTCAAGGCAAAACAGGAAAAGAAAATGAAATTAGAAGTTGTTCATTTTTGTTTGGGTCCACGAACTTCTTCTGGTTAAATGAACTTTCTTGTAGACCATCAAGTACGTGCTTGGTGTTTCGTATGAACTAAATAGCAACATCCATTATACTGACGCGCGGAAATTATGATTCTTTATCGGTGCTACGTTGAAACTTTGGACCGTTTCCATAAATATATTGTCAGCTTCAAATACGAAAGAGTTATCCCTACGTTTTACGCTAATGGAACCGAAGCTTGTCAGCTTTACGTGAATTATATTCTGATTTCGTTTCATGGGATTCCCTTTGGATAGTTTCAATTTTAAATATTACGATTGTTTTACTACTTCAACGAATGAATAAACTGGCATAAATATAGATCTTTCAGTAGATGACGAAATTATTAGAGCCAGTACTCGTATTTATGTAATTTGCAGTTTATTAAATTTGTTTGAATAAATGATGCTGTTTTTAAAAGATTATTTTATTTTAAGTCCGTACCGATATCATTATTATTGTTTTTAGGAATGTGCTATAATAGGTTAATTGAAAAGTCCCCAGTTTACCATAGTAAACCCCATTTTTTGTTAAAATTAGTTTTTTATTCAACATAATTCCCTTCAAGGGTGACACACTGATTATAGAGACCCTCTAACTTTTCGATACCATTTTTGTAGTACGATTTGTCCTTTGCTTCATAACAGGCCTCAGTTTCGGCCTATTCATCACCTCTTCATTTCACAAATTTCACTATGGTACGAAACAAAAACATTTTTGCCAATTTTCCCATATATATAGTCAGGCAATTTTGTAATTTTTTATCATTTTCCAATATTAGCTTGTAAAAATGGTTGTACCAATGGTAATCTATCCAAATTTGTACCACTTATGTAACATTTTATGACGAATTTAACGATGTAACTTACATTGTAATACAATTAACATCTTCAAAGGTATAATGAGTTTTCTAACTTCAAAGAAAAACGTCGATTTTTCTTCATATCAAAATATTCACTCAAGAACAAGTCGGAGGTAAAAACAAATAGGTTTTCTGTTTTCTACACAATCAAATATACTTTCTGTTAAAATTTCACCATGGTAGGAAACAAAAACATTTTTGCCAATTTTTCCATATATATAGTCAGCAAATTTTGTATTTTTTGGTCATTTTCCAATATTAGCTTGTAAAAATGGTTGTACCAATGGTAATCTAACCAAATTTGTACCACTTATGTAAATTTTATGACGAATTTAACGATGTAACTTTCATTGTAATACAATTAACATCTTCAAAGATATAATGAGTTTTCTAATTTCAAAGAAAAACGTCCATTTTTCTTCATATCAAAATATTCACTCAAGAACAAGTCGGAGGTAAAAACAAATAGGTTTTCTGTTTTCTATACCATCAAATATAGTTTCTGTTAAAATTTCACTATGGTACGAAACAAAAACATTTTTGGCAATTTTTCCATATATATAGTCAGGAAATTTTGTATTTTTTGGTCATTTTCCAATATTAGCTTGTAAAAATGGTTGTACCAATGGTAATCTAACCAAATTCGTACCACTTATGTAACATTTTATGACGAATTTAACCATGTAACTTACATTGTAATACATTTAACATGTTCAAAGATATAATGAGTTTTCTAATTTCAAAGAAAAACGTCGATTTTTCTTCATACCAAAATATTCACTCAAAAACAAGTCGGGGGTAAAAACAAATAGGTTTTCTGTTTTCTATACCATCAAATATAGTTTCTGTTAAAATTTCACTATGGTACGAAACAAAAACATTTTTGGCAATTTTTCCATATATATAGTCAGGAAATTTTGTATTTTTTGGTCATTTTCCAATATTAGCTTGTAAAAATGGTTGTACCAATGGTAATCTAACCAAATTCGTACCACTTATGTAAATTTTATGACGAATTTAACGATGTAACTTTCATTGTAATACAATTAACATCTTCAAAAGTATAATGAGTTTTCTAACTTCAAAGAAAAACGTCGATTTTTCTTCATATCAAAATATTCACTCAAGAACAAGTCGGAGGTAAAAACAAATAGGTTTTCTGTTTTCTACACAATCAAATATACTTTCTGTTAAAATTTCATCATGGTAGGAAACAAAAACATTTTTGCCAATTTTTCCATATATATAGTCAGGAAATTTTGTATTTTTTGGTCATTTTCCAATATTAGCTTGTAAAAATGGTTGTACCAATGGTAATCTAACCAAATTTGTACCACTTATGTAAATTTTATGACGAATTTAACGATGTAACTTACATTGTAATACAATTAACATCTTCAAAGGTATAATGAGTTTTCTAACTTCAAAGAAAAACGTCGATTTTTCTTCATATCAAAATATTCACTCAAGAACAAGTCGGAGGTAAAAACAAATAGGTTTTCTGTTTTCTACACAATCAAATATACTTTCTGTTAAAATTACACCATGGTAGGAAACAAAAACATTTTTGCCAATTTTTCCATATATATATATATATAGTCAGGAAATTTTGTATTTTTTGGTCATTTTCCAATATTAGCTTGTAAAAATGGTTGTACCAATGGTAATCTAACCAAATTTGTACCACTTATGTAAATTTTATGACGAATTTAACGATGTAACTTTCATTGTAATACAATTAACATCTTCAAAGATATAATGAGTTTTCTAATTTCAAAGAAAAACGTCCATTTTTCTTCATATCAAAATATTCACTCAAGAACAAGTCGGAGGTAAAAACAAATAGGTTTTCTGTTTTCTATACCATCAAATATAGTTTCTGTTAAAATTTCACTATGGTACGAAACAAAAACATTTTTGGCAATTTTTCCATATATATAGTCAGGAAATTTTGTATTTTTTGGTCATTTTCCAATATTAGCTTGTAAAAATGGTTGTACCAATGGTAATCTAACCAAATTCGTACCACTTATGTAAATTTTATGACGAATTTAACGATGTAACTTTCATTGTAATACAATTAACATCTTCAAAGGTATAATGAGTTTTCTAACTTCAAAGAAAAACGTCGATTTTTCTTCATATCAAAATATTCACTCAAGAACAAGTCGGAGGTAAAAACAAATAGGTTTTCTGTTTTCTACACAATCAAATATACTTTCTGTTAAAATTTCACCATGGTAGGAAACAAAAACATTTTTGCCAATTTTTCCATATATATAGTCAGGAAATTTTGTATTTTTTGGTCATTTTCCAGTATTAGCTTGTAAAAATGGTTGTACCAATGGTAATCTAACCAAATTTGTACCACTTATGTAAATTTTATGACGAATTTAACGATGTAACTTACATTGTAATACAATTAACATCTTCAAAGGTATAATGAGTTTTCTAACTTCAAAGAAAAACGTCGATTTTTCTTCATATCAAAATATTCACTCAAGAACAAGTCGGAGGTAAAAACAAATAGGTTTTCTGTTTTCTACACAATCAAATATACTTTCTGTTAAAATTTCACCATGGTAGGAAACAAAAACATTTTTGCCAATTTTTCCATATATATATATAGTCAGGAAATTTTGTATTTTTTGGTCATTTTCCAATATTAGCTTGTAAAAATGGTTGTACCAATGGTAATCTAACCAAATTTGTACCACTTATGTAAATTTTATGACGAATTTAACGATGTAACTTTCATTGTAATACAATTAACATCTTCAAAGATATAATGAGTTTTCTAATTTCAAAGAAAAACGTCCATTTTTCTTCATATCAAAATATTCACTCAAGAACAAGTCGGAGGTAAAAACAAATAGGTTTTCTGTTTTCTACACAATCAAATATACTTTCTGTTAAAATTTCACTATGGTACGAAACAAAAACATTTTTGCTAATTTTTCCATATATATAGTCAGGAAATTTTGTAATTTTTGATCATTTTCCAATATTAGCTTGTAAAAATGGTTGTACCAATGGTAATCTAACCAAATTTGTACTACTTATGTAACATTTTATGACGAATTTAACCATGTAACTTACATTGTAATACAATTAACATCTTCAAAGATATAATGAGTTTTCTAATTTCAAAGAAAAACGTCGATTTTTCTTCATACCAAAATATTCACTCAAGAACAAGTCGGGGGTAAAAACAAATAGGTTTTCTGTTTTCTATACCATCAAATATAGTTTCTGTTAAAATTTCACTATGGTACGAAACAAAAACATTTTTGGCAATTTTTCCATATATATAGTCAGGAAATTTTGTATTTTTTGGTCATTTTCCAATATTAGCTTGTAAAAATGGTTGTACCAATGGTAATCTAACCAAATTCGTACCACTTATGTAAATTTTATGACGAATTTAACGATATAACTTTCATTGTAATACAATTAACATCTTCAAAGATATAATGAGTTTTCTAATTTCAAAGAAAAACGTCGATTTTTCTTCATACCAAAATATTCACTCAAGAACAAGTCGGAGGTAAAAACAAATAGGTTTTCTGTTTTCTACACAATCAAATATACTTTCTGTTTCACTATGTTATTGTTTTAATGAAAAAATTTAAATTTTGAATCAAATATTTACATGATGGGTATCAGATACCAGAAGTATAGATATCTGTGGTAGTTATTATCCCGATCATTTAACACTTCTGAAGAATACACCACACTCATTAAACAGAGGATATTTAGAATTATTTAATTAAATCAAATTAAACGATCAAAGGCTTATGATTAAAAGCTATCAATTCACCCAAACGATCCAGAAATAGGCTGAAAATTACGGCAAGTAATCGGATAAACGCAATAGGCATGGTTCTGTTTTGTAATTGATTGGTTACGTAAGAGTGCGTGCTTTAAAGGCCATGATATGGTTTCAAAGGGCCGCCGTTAATTTTAGTTATGTCGACCTCCATTTTCACCGCCCTTCGTATGGCCTTATGCTTCGATAAGCATTCTGAGAAACTGCATTACTTGATACAATATTAATCAATAGATATTGAAACTATTTGTATTAATAGAACCGTTAGTCGTCTTTCAGCACGTTAGCTGTAATGCTATATATAGAAACTTGCACACTACGTTCATAAAAAGGTTAACTAATGTCATCTAAATTGATTATGTCAAAACATGGCAATTTTGCTGCATTAATTTTTTCTTTCGTTCATTTCGGCTCTGACAAAATTTTAATAAAAATAAAATAATGAAACAAAAATGTTATTACAAATAATTTATTTTAACATTATTTAACTGCAATTATGTGCATAGTTATAATAGTTTGTAGGTTAGGGTTGTGCTTGATTATATTTATATTGAACTCTTTTCCATACCACCCATGAGGCGGAAGTTCTAGGCGCGTTTGTAATTGTATCCTCTGGAGGCCTAATCCACCTAATTAACATTTGTCTGTCGAAGTAACATATTTTACTTTCATTAGAGCATATTTATCTTTTATGTGAAGTTCTTGTGTCTTTCGGTGGAGCGTTTCCTTGTAAAGTCATTTTGATATCACCCTATTTCTCCTTAATTTGTTCTGTTACTACCTGTATACAAATTTCTTGATAAAATTAGATTTAATCACTGTATTTTTACTAATTCATTTGCCATATTTCCAAAACAGTTAGTATTCCTTCTCTCCTCACATATTTTAATCAAGAGCTCATGTATATACTGAACAATTACATACATATCTATGCATATAAATCTTTCACATTCCACAATATAATTTCCTAGAGTTATCGTATATTGATCATACACTTACCTTTAGTTGTTTTCACTATCAACACTCTGTCAGCATTAAATTATAATTCCACGTTCAATAAGATTGTTTCAAGTGAATAAACAAGTTGCTAAATTCCAATCCATATAACATTCATAACAATTTCTTCTTCAACGTGTTTGGTGGGGTTCATCCAAACTAACCATTCTAACCAGTTATTAAACATTGTTATTAGTTATTCCTGTTTCCAGCATGACGAACAATATATATGCAATGTATTATTATTATTACCTAATTAATTGTTATTCCAATGTCGCCTTTTTCTGTCAACTTTTGCTAACACTATTTTTATTATCTTTTTACCATAAATGACTTAAGTCTCATCGTGATATATCCATATCTCATCTAAGAACACAAATTGATATAGTAAGTCTTGCTTGATTTTATTATATGTTTTTAAAAACTTTGCGTGGGTTATCTTTATTCCATTTAAATCCTGTTTTACCTAGTAGTATATGAAGGGAAGTCCTACATCCCTCATAGAGCTGCATAACAGGCCAATTAAAAAGTCCCCGGCCTGATACATAGATGGCGCTACTAGAATTAAATCCATTAAATGATAGTAAGCCCTAACCCTCAAAAGATGCGTGTATAAATTCGACAGCAGTCGGATTATTAGTTTGTGAATTATAGCATTTGGAGTGAAGCAACTTTTCTTATTGTGAAATAAATGGATAAAAAGGAATTTCGCGTCTTGATAAAATATTTTTATTTGAAGGGAAAAATACAGTTGAAGCAAAAAGTTTATTAAAGTGCTGCTTCACCAAGACAATGCACTGTGTCACAAGTCAGTGGAAATGGGCTTCTATTTGCTTCCTCGTCCATCGTATTCTCCAGATCTGACTATTTCCTCTTCTCAGATCGCAAAATAATGCTCGCTGGGAAAAAATTTTCGTCGAATGAAGAGGTGATCGCCGAAACTGGGTTCGATTTTGAAGCAAAGGACAAATCGTACTACAAAAATGGTATCGAAAAGTTGGAGGGTCGCTATAATAAGTGTTTCACCCTTGAAGGGAATTATGTTGAATAAAATAAACTAATTTTGTCGAAAATATGTTTTTTAATATGGTAAACCGGAGACTTTTGAATTGACCTGTTCAAACTAAGCTTGTATGGATACTTTTCGGGCCAACAGATTCTTCTTAAATAATTGTATTTTAATTTCTTATATTTGATTTCTGATAGAGCTGATAGAGCTAATAAGAAGCTGATCTTGATTCATCACTCGCTTCATATGAGGACGGCTTTTTTTGTTTTTACAAACTGAATCTGATAATACATTCGACTTCATATATAAAAAGGTTCGGTCATAGCAAACCTGTTATCTTTTTATTAACAAGATGTTAATTCGGTCCATACTCTACGGATCTAATGTATACTTCAAGTTTATTACACCCAACCAGGTCAACGGCTTCAAGTTTTCCAAAATAAGCTCCTCAGGAGAATATTAAACGCTCCATGGTTTCTCAGAAATAATCAAATTCATAGGGAAACTGACACTCCAGAAATCAAGCACTTTATATTTCAATCATTTCGCAAACAACAACTCAGCTCAAGTTCTTCTGAAAAGGCGCCTGTTCGCGAGCTGGTCGACATGCTGGGAGCTTAGCACCACGTCACCACTAAGCTCCCCCGCTTTTCCGGGCTGAAACGATCTCATCTGTCGCTATAGTCATAATTTTTGCCCCTGTACAATAGTATCCAGTTGTGTGTTAACTCAGGTTCGCGAATCAATAGAATCACAGGGTCCTCGTGCCTTTTACAGCTGACAAAACAAAGAAATATATGGGGGTAGCAAAAAATATGCATAGTTTTTATATAGCAAATTCTTTTATATTAAATATTAATAAATATACCAGTTTCTAGGGTTCTTGAAGGATTTCTCCTAAATCATATTCCTCTGTGGACGGAATTGATTTATTGTGATAAACATTGGAATTTATTATCCGAACAATATTATTCAGAACAGCGAAAAAAAATCTCCATTGTTATGGAGCAGAGTAAGTTGGACAAATAAAAGGAAAACACCACAGAAGCGTATAAATCTGTATCCCAGAGTAAATAATTTACATTAGCTACAGAATTGCTTAGAATAAAATAAAACCGTAACCGGTCGTATATATTTACGGTAAAAGATGTATTTTTCAATTGTTTTTATTAGGGCTCTTTGTTTTGTTAAGTCAGGTGAAAAAATATACGGACCCATACGCAGATTTTATACTGTTATTAATATACCTTTTGGTTTGGGGTGGCTTTTATATTTCGATGGAATTTGTTATGAGTGTACTGGGGCTTTCAGTCAAATACAAGTTAGTTTTTTTATGTCGACTTGAGCAGGCAAACTGTCATTCAATTGATAAGAATCCTAATATATAAAAAGCCGTATTAGCCTTATTCTGAGTATTGGTCATTGTAAACAAACGTATGAACATCTTCTAAAAAGAAAGTGTATGATGATGACGTCTAGAAAACGTCTAGTATCAGCGACAACTTGGCAAAATATCTTTAGCTAGATAATCTAGATAATCTCATAAACGTTTTGAACACTACATACTTAATTTATATTATTAATACTGCTAAAATTTGGCCACAGTAATCTCTCCGATGTTTCCGTAATATACTACACCTTGTTGAACCCAACTGTTGAGATCACCAAGACTAACTCCTAACTTTTTGGGTTTGGGATTTTCATAATAGATCAATAATTCACAGCCAATAACAATACGTTACCAAATCTTTTTATTTTGCCTGGTAAGCAGTGAAACTTCCCTGTTGTTCGAAATAGTATTTTCTGTCAATTTGGGGGATAGAACTTTCTTCTTCATTTGGACCTTTCTCTAATAGATATTGCTGATTCTAATATATGTAATCATATAACATACAATAATTCACTTCACTAAGTATTACTAAGTATAAACCTAGGCTTTTTATAAAATTTGGTAGCTCACATCAGAAATGCTAGAATATTGAATAAGTTAATGAAGTAGTTAAGATTTAATAGTATTGAAAGCTAAATTATTGAATAATGACATAAAAATTGCAATACCTGATG
Source organism: Rhynchophorus ferrugineus (assembly GCF_030347505.1). Taxonomy (NCBI): domain Eukaryota; kingdom Metazoa; phylum Arthropoda; class Insecta; order Coleoptera; family Curculionidae; genus Rhynchophorus; species Rhynchophorus ferrugineus. The sequence goes on along the minus strand of NW_027472585.1, from coordinate 1,344,334 downwards.
ACATACACAAAAACATTTCTTCCTACTGTTGCAATAGTTGCGGGTTCGAATTCTGCTGGGGCATGGCCGTACATTTATTTTTGTAAATGTCCATTTGCCAAGAGTGCAAAATCTAACAAGGAAAATGACCGCAGTTAGGCCAGTAAACGGTCTGGGTAAGACCGGATGTCTTGTAGGATAATCTCTAAGTTCTAAAATTTAACAAAAAATTGTTTTATTATTTATTATTATTATTTAAATTTACTAAAAAGTACATTATTTCATAAAAATTGTTTATTCTAATTATACTTAGGGGTTTTTAATATACTATGTCAAATCAAACATTTTTGCTAGCAGCAATCAATATGGTAGGCCCTACCCTACTAAGGTATCAATATTTTTTCTCAAAGTACATGAATTTAATAGCTCTTGAAGTCCCAGACAAGCTCAGTAAATTAGATACAGACATAAAAAAAACTTCAAAGAGGACTGGGACTAAAATTTGAATTAGTAAAGAATTTAACAATAAGATAGGAAAATCAGCTTTCACTAACAAGAGAGCATTCCATAAGAAATTCTGTTTTTTTTTACGTTTTTATTTAGATAAGGAAAATATTTTAATACTATTTAATACACAGTATATTCAAAGTTTCTTATATATACGTCATCAAGATGTTTAATGTATTGAATTAATTGACAATTAACAATTATAGAATCAGACAATATTTTTCTTCTCATTTTATTCTAGTTAAAAAGAGACAAAATGCTGCCTGATTAGTTCGAACACGTAAACGAATGAGTCTGTCAAAGTCGTCCGATTGTCAGACGTATGAAACATTTTTGACAGCAATAATGATAAAAGATTGTAACCTGCGGCTCTATAATTAACTATAGTTTTTAGATATACTATAATGTTAAAATAAATTATATTTGATAAAATTTTTGTTCAATTATTTTATTTGCATTAGAGTTTTGTTGTATGTCAAAGCCATACTGAACGAATACTCAAAGTTGATGCGGCAACATTGCGACGTTTTGATGTCACAAATTTAGATGACGTATGTACGGACGTATTTCGTATCATAATGTAAAAAAAATTAAATCACTATTTGTTAAAAACATTCCAATTAGGGCTGACACCTAATAATTTTAAGTAACAATAAAATAAAACAAACAGAATAAATTACTTTATGAATAAAAACGAGCTAATTTAATGTAGAACTTTTTCCGAACGAGATTATTTCTTTGGAGCACTCCCTTTCACTCTCAGAAACAAATTAAAAAATCCTTATAATATAATAGAAGGAAAACAATGTTTCCTTAACAAGAAAAACTCTTTTATTTTTCTTTAATAAACTGTTCGGCTGCAGAGACCGACGACAATTTCCTGTTTTGGATAAGGAGGAGAAAAAAATAATTGGGCTTATGTTATGGCAAGAATTAAATTTCAATTATAGTCTGGAGATTTTTTCACGTGAGATTCTAGTTAGTCGGGGAGCTTGTTTCGGACATTTACGTATAATTTTTTATGTCGTTGTTGTTATTTTAATCTTAAATAATTTTTTAACAACTGGTGTTGTTTTTTGGGTTTATTTTCGTGATTATCGGGATTGGATGCAAACAATGCCTTTAATTTTTGATATTGTCATCATTGCTTTGTATTTAAAGAAACACGCTAATGGTAAGTACCACAGTAGACTGTTGTAATCATTTGGTCTTACAATTCACATCACTGTTTGGAAAGCTGTGGATGAATATATTGACAACCCCAGTGATGAAGTTCTTGCTATGAGTAGCATATTGCTGCTAAACACTCTCATATTACAAACTAGCGACCCGCCCCGGCTTCGCACGGGTGCAATGCTGATACTAAATTAAATACACTACAGAAAAAATATGAACGTTGCATATAAAAACATAGCGGCCCGCTCCGACTTTGCACGGGCATAAAATATATATGCCTATGTCACTCAATGAAAACATGATTAAAATCGATCCAGTATTTTTGGTTCATTCATTACTGCCCTTGGCCTGCACGCATTAAATTTGGAGTAAAACAATTCCTCTTCCCCTATACTTACTATGAAGATTTCCTGCTATCTTTGGAATATCTAAATTCATACAATTTTTAATACATTACACATTTTTAAACGCAAATTTTAAATTTGTAATATCTCCGAAAATATTTGTTTAATGTACATGCTGTAAGGAACCATATTGATCTATATTAATTGCACACTGTATTTAAGGTACTTAATTCGATAAGGTTTAATGCCGTATTGCTTAAAATAGCTTCGTAAATAAGCCATTTTCTCACGTAAAAAGTAAACAATAAAAATGGTTAATGTGGGTTATCCCTAAAAGATAAACATATACCATCGCGGACTTTTTTGTAGACCTTTTTATGGTGTACAATACTGTAGTACATTAATTTGATCTAACTCGTAGGGTTAGGCAGCGTTTTTGCTAATGCTTTTAAGCTTTTAAGCCTAAAAAAATAGGTTAATTTACGACATCACGTTAGAAACCTCTAAAATTAGCAATGTTGCCTTAGTATATTATGCATGTATTATACATATAAACCTTCCTCTTGAATCACTCTATCTATTGAAAAAAACCGCATTAAAATCCGTTGCGTAGTTTTAAAGATTTAAGCGCACATATCGATATAGGGACAGAAAAGGCGACTTTGTTTTATACTATGTAGTGATTGATAATGCACTCATATACACAACCAACAGGTTCAGTTATGTTCAGTGGTTTATGGATCAAATATCTTCATTAGCCTGCACAATCGTCAGACCTCAACATTTTTTAAATTATCTATTTATTACATTGTTACTTGTCGTTGCCGACTAACCTATAATTTGTGTTTATAATAAGTTAAATATAGTATATATCTAGGAGGTCCCATCGGCCCTCTCTTATTCTCGGATGTAATAAAGTTTATGTATTAGCACTGATGTTTTTCTATTAAATTCACCTCCCTATACTACACTGCATAATATCAAATGCTTTATATAGGTTTCAAAATTTGCTTGTAAAAATAGCAATATACTATATGCGGTTAATTGAAATTTTCTTGCAAATAATCAATACATTTTCCTATATTTTTTTTTATTACTCTTCGTGAGTCCACAATCTGCCCTATTGGCAATAAGTATTTCTTCTGTCTATATTATGTATACATGGCATGTAGAAAATCACTTCATTAAGCAATCTTCTGTATAAAATATTATCTTAATTAATTAGTCTTATTCTAATGCTTATTCTAAAGTCTACATATGTCCAGTAATCAGATCAGGTGGTGTTAAACGTTTTAGTCTACGCACTTCACTATCACGTCGCATATTTAGCTGATTAGCGAGTACATTGGGATGCACTGACACTCTTTCGAACACGTACTTCACACAAACACGTTGAATTACACTTGTTATAGGTGCTAGAGGAATATCGCGTTGTATCACTTGATTTGAAATATAGTACGGAGCATCAACAATGGCATGCAACACCTAATTTTGGAACCGTTGAATGATGGATATATTAGATTTGCTAGCGGTACCCCATAGTTGAATTCCATATGTCCAAATGGGCTTGAGTATAGACTCATACAGCAATACCTTGTTATCTAATGATAACTTGGATTTGCGCCCAATGAGCCAATACATTGGATATAATTTAACTCCCAGTTGTTTCCGTTTAGAGAGTATGTGCTTCTTCCAGGTTAGGCGTCGATCTAAATGCATACCAAGATATTTAACATGCTCTGCTTGGGGGAGTTGACGATGATTGATATTCACTGGTGGACATGTTCTTCTACGCAGGGTAAACGTTATATGCGAGGATTTTAATTCATTGGCTTTAATGCGCCATGTCTTCAACCATAATTTTATTTGCTCCAGGTGGGTTTGTAGGTTTATTGATGCTGTGACTGGATCTTCGTGGGATGCTAAGATTACTGTATCGTCTGCATATGTTGCCACTGTTCCTATATTTGAACTCCAGTTCTTTCATTTTCTTTTTTAGGAGTTCTTTTGTGCGGTGCGGTCTGATTATACGCGAACTGCACATGCAGAGTTTTACTTTTGTTAATATTTGTTTTTCAGGTTTGTATCCGATTCTGTGTAGCTTCTTCGCTATTGTCTACAGCAGCAAAAGTCGCAGTATTATCAGCAAATGTAGCCATCGTGATATTTTCCATTTGTGGTATATCACATTTATCACAATAGGTGGAAAGGATTGGAAACCATGCGATAGTATAAGTAACACATATTTCTATTGTACACTTTATCAGACTATTTGCAACAAAATAGCTGTTATTAAATTATATTTCAATATAATTTGTTTAACTAAGAGTTAAAAGGTAGAGTAAACTAACTTTTGTTTGACTCTAAACATTCTGGCTGTAATGTAAGATGTGTGATAGTTTAGTGTATTGTTACCGTAATAGTTTTCTGTAGCTTATGAACAAGGCCGTCGTGTCATACCTCACCGAAAGCTTGTGCACATCTAACAACATAGCTAAACATACCATTTTACTTTTGTAGGTCTTGTCAAATACATCTGTTGTTATATACCTCTCTCATTTGTTGCATATTTGTTAATAAACCTAATACAGTTTAGAGATATTGGGTTTTTTTCTCTCTATTACCTGACTGTTATGACCAGTTTTAGAGTATATTATGATGAGTACATTTGCATCTCTAATATAAACTAAAATTTCGTATATCTGGTTACAAGAATGGGAAAACATTCAATTTTGAAACTATTCAGACACTCTCTATAAAAATTATATAGTATTATAGAGAGTCATATTATATTATCCATTCCTTGTAGGTATATAAATTACAGCTTTAGCTTAATATTATTACAAATATTAAAAATTTAAAATGTTTCCTGAAGTAATTATGTAAAATATCGTTTCGGTTATTGAATATCCTCGATTTTCCAATATCCAGTATGGAAACATTTAAAATAAGTCATTGATCGTAGTTCTAGAGCTAGAGTAAAACAGAGAAAAAATATACGTCACTCAAAAACACCAATTGAATTTAATTGCTTTCTGTTTTCAAGATATATAGGCCAAACTGGGAGTTTTTCAGTCGATTTTAGCCTCATGTAGAGATAAAATAATTATCGATTTGCACAATTTATTTTTATATCCGATTGTTTCGTGATGAAAAACGGTCCGTTTTATAAGAGAAATAACCGATATCATCAAACGAAATTATTTCAATAGCGCACGCAATATAAATAACAGTGTGACCTGTTATATTGTTGATTGAAAAATTCTCTTTCCAAGCTGACAACGTGAAAATGATATCCTTTACACTGTTTTCCAGTAATTCTTCCAGTAATGAGATAGTTTTACTGTTATTTCCAAAAATTAATGGTGAGGAATACACTTATATATAGAGTTTTTCAGTTTTAAATTTATGTATAATAGCGGATGATTTTTTTATTATTGCAAGTTGATATTAGTGACAGTTATAGTCCGAAAATAGGTTTCATTTTACTTCACAAGAGAAGTGCGAAAATTATCTTTAAAAAATCATTGAAACTCAACTGAAACTGTCTCAACTTACATATTTTGTTGCGAAAAAACTATGGAAAAGTCTATTTTGATTTCAAATAACATATTTTTTTATCGAAGAACATATATTTAGTTACAACTTCAAAATCGTTTAAAATATAAATTTCTCAAGGCCGTCATTGTATTCAGTTTAAAATTTTACATATATGGTGATATTTTTACAATGTATCTTAATTTTAAGCAGTGACAGTACTGAAATTCTAAAAACAGATAAAAATCGCATTTTTTTCTGAGTATATATATGGAAAAATTTTATTTTTTTGTCCCTTTCCAGTTGGGTTGATGTTTTGACAATATATGTGTTTTATCGTGAAAAATACAGTAAAAATATTAATTTTGGCCTTAGGTGTCTTGTATTTAAAATTTGTTAGAAATATTATATAAGATAGTTTTGCATAAAAGCTACAAATTCAACTATAAGTCCTATGTTATTGCGAATATTAAAATCACAATATCGCCATGATATTCAGCATAATATTTTACATATAGAGCGTTATTTTCATAATTATATGGCAATTTATATTAAAGTTGCATATATTTTTAATGAATTGTTTATAACTTCCTAACAAAATGTGTATCAAAAATAAAGATAAAATCTGTTATAAAATCTATATTGTTAACATTATATAAAATACTTATAGAAACCGTCATTTAAAATAAAATTACCTATAAAATCCAACATTTTTATCGCTTTTTGGTTTTGGAATTCATTTAAACGCACAACTGACGGAGGATATTTAACCTCGGTTTTCGTTAATAATTCTTGATCTCCGTTGATAGTTTTCAGAAAATACTAAAGCATTGGGGACACTCTAAACGAATGATATCAATCAATCGATCGAATTTATTCCGCAAAGTCGATTACAACAATTTACTGAGGAACAAATTGTTTATTAACCATATCGATCCCAACAAATTGTCTGGTATATCCTTTTCGGGACCCACAGAAAGACAAACTTCGATAAAACGAAAGGGACGTCCGACGCGAATTTATCTTATTTATGTCCGAAGTCCGAAATTACTCAACTCGAAACTCCTCCAGGGCTCCGAAATGGACAAGGTGGAGAGCCTAATAACTTTCTGAAAGGGACAAAACAAGAATGGAAATATAGGTCGGGCAATCTGGACATTTTATTATAGGCAACTTTTTGATTTAATTTCGTTTCTTTATTTGGACGCAACAGCTGCTTTTAGATACTTTTTTCGGCGATGTGTATAACATTAAGTGAGTTTATGTTTATACGATTTGGGGAGGAATAACGCAAAAGGAACACGAGATAGGAATACAGGAAGATAAATGGCCGTAGATAATCACATATGTCGACGGGGTTGAGTCTTTTTTTAAGTTTTTAAATTATTCTCAGATAGTCAAGGATAGAAAAAAATATAAGCACATGAGAACAGTAGTTTTTGTTATAGTTTGTTAAATAAAATATATTGTGTTGAAAAGCACTTTTACTGCTGGAAAAATAAATAAATTAAGGGGTTATTCTAATCTAGGTGTTGAGATACGAGAGAGAAAATAAGGTTGAAATTTAAATGCGATTTATTTTCTTTCTTTCTTGAGTAAATTAATACCCAAAGACGAGTTATTTAATTGATAATAAAGAATTAAAGAACTTAATACGTCATGGCAAAAGGATTATGGTTCAGATCGCATGTACTTACTAATAACGAAAAGTGTAGATTGGTTAATGTAGACAGGAATTCTATGCTTTCAATATTACTTTAATTAATACAATAATTTCTTCAATATTTTCTTCAATTAATGTTGAATTCAATTCTTCCTTCTTCAATCAATTCAATATTTTCTTCTTCTCCATTCTCAATAACACTCTCTTAGCAATATTTTATTTTTATTCATTTTTCAACTCTTTCCCTCGGTGTTTATGCAAATTACTGTAAGGCTGTCTTCTCGTTGTAGATGCACAGTGTTTAGGATATATATATATATATATATATATATATATATATATATATATATATCCACTAACTTGCTATCCTTCAAAAAGTATATGAAATAATATGCCATGTCTGAAAATAAAACATGTGGCATATTATCCAATGAATATTAGAAAGAAATAGTAAGCTTGAAAAATAGTACCAAAACAGAGCTTGAGATAATTCTCAATTATGACAAAATTACATAATTGTCAGAGACCGAAAATCCTTAAAGCTATAAACTTAACATAATAACATAACTTATAATTAACATTACAAGTGAATAATAGATAGCCAAAGATTTATTTTCCTTTTTGAAAGGTGGTAAAGAAATTAAATCGATTAAAAACTTAAACAAACTATAATAAAAGAAAATGTAGGAAGAACAAAAAATATAGTCATATAAGATATATTTGTTTGCATACCCTGCTGATTATGAAATGTTACTTATTTCAAATAAATGTGAATATAACGTTAAAAACTCTAGAACAAATACAAACACTTTATTGTACACTTTACAAATATTTACACATAAACCTTTATAAGAAACAAGATAAGAACAAAAAGGATTACATACGTCAACATATATAAATATAACTCATCCTAATATATTTTCGGCTATACTTGGGAAAAATATATGGTGGACTTTTTTGGATTAAATTACACCTTTCCACTTCTAAATTTAAGCTTGATTAATATTTCAACATAATATAAGCTAGTTCGTTTGAACATTACAACATGTGTATCATAGTCATATAAATTAAGAACGATATTATTTTATTTCAATATTTAAAATAGTAGATATTTTAAATACCTCGTTCTATTTATAAAAGGAGAATATTTTTACTATTCGATATCTTTACGATTTTCTCAGACCAATTAGATTGTATAGAAATAGCAATTGAAAAATTCCCTCTTAGCACACGTTTCAGAAATACTCTGAGCGTATTTAACCGAGAAAGCTAATATATACCGCTACCTTTTAAATCCTACAGCTTCGAAATGAAAATATTTGTCGAGTTTCAAATAGTTTGCTTACGTGTTAGTTCAGAAATAGAAAAATATTTTCACACAGAGAAATTAACAATAGGTAACTCAACAAGTTTTATACCTAAATTTGTTTTGGGCCCTTGAAAAGAACTTATTTATTTGGCACTTATTTAATTTTGTGATTTTGCAGCTTTTGAGATCATGCTAATTTCAACCATATTCGAAAAATCTTTTTAGTCGAAAAGAATTTAACGAAAAGGTTATTTACGTCCATTTTTTCCGCTTAACGTGTAATTAGTATATATTGTAATATGTAGTAATACTCGTATACTCGTATATATTTGAGCTTGAAGGGGAATGTCCGGTACTACAAAGGCACTGCTAAGAGTCATCGGTATATATGTGCTCGAAGCCAGTGTAAGAATGGAGTTCACAAAATTTGGAACGAATAAGATAGGGACAATGTTCTTTTTTAAAAAATTGATATAATAATTAGTTTATGAAGGGAATAGTGAAGGTCCAAGAGGGAGAATAGGACTGCTGGATAGGGAGGGAATGCAACAAGCCAATTGCAGCCCTGAAAATAAGATCTGCAATTATATGAGAGCGTCGAGTAGAATAGTTAGAGATAAGATGGCACAGAACAGGTAGATCACTCCAAGTGGAGGTTAGATTTAAGAAGAAGTGGGGTGGATGTAAGATTGCACAAGTTAATTACAGGGGATTTGATATAAGGTGGGACAGCAGGGGCGAATAAGAGGAAGCCATAGTCTAGCTACAGTTTCTTGATCTGCATCCGGTTAGACAGCAAACGCAGCATTAGCATGCATTTATTTTATTTGTTTCATTCAGTGTAATAGTAAGCATCGGTTTGAAATTCGTAAAGCCAGCAAAGCGCCAAAACAACGTTTACCGATTTATAACCTCCAATTATTATCACTAATGTTTTGAAGAATTTTGAAGACATTTGACAATTGTACAACTTTTGTAGGCTGATTCGGTTACATGTTCTTCATCAGGCAACATTACGACTTTTTTAACCAGAATTCTTTTTGAAAATTTTAATTGATGGAAAATGTTATCTGATGAATTGACAAAGTGCAATAGACAATAAAATATATATTTGTTGATGTGAGTCACTGCTATTTTGGATAGACTATTTATACCAATATTTTACGGAAATCGCGATATTAAAATGTCTCTAAGTCAACCAGGTGTGAGACTCCTTTGATATACACACCTCGAAAGATAGCTGCTATTAAATCTGCCGGAGCCCTCTAGCTGCATTGTCGCAAATCGCGCAGCGTGACGTCATATTCACCGAAGCCTTAATAATAAAACAATGATGAGGACGATAAGGACGAAACGTCGCGCTCCGAGTGTTTTCCGGTCGCCGCCGGCTTTTGTGGTCGATGGTTTCGGGATCTGAGACCATTGTTTTGGGTTGGAAAATGCCACCGTCTCGATTAAACTTGTTTAACGGAAAACCAGCGATAAAGCTACAGCAGATTTATTGTCTCGTTGATGTATTGTATTTTATTTATCGCCATGCTTGACATGTTGGTAAATATAAGGGTGTGGCGGAGGTTATTGTAGTCGATTTAATATAAATATGTTGCTTGAAGGTGGTTAAATATACGTTATGTATAAAGTTGGCTATAGATAGCAATTTACCTAGTTTAATTATAATTAAAACGCATAATCGAATCCTTTCAACTTGTCATCTCTTGGCGGCGAGGACATGAAAGTTACTGTGATGCTGAATATAACAAAAGTGAATTAGGAAATTGAAGAGTGTGTGAGTGGAAGAAGGAAAGTAGGAACCCCATATTACGATGGAAAGAGGTAACGAAAAATGGAAAAATGGAAAAAATGGTAACAATTTATTTTATATTTTGTTTTTTTTGTCTTTCCTTTTCTGCCAGAGACATCTGGTCTTACCCAGCCTGGTTACTGGCGTTATTAGGATTATTTAGATTATATTATTTTGCACCATTGAACAATCACAAACGTACATTTAGAACCTAATATCCTAGTAGGATTGGAACCTGTCGCCTTGGCTACTGCAAAATTGATCAACGAAGCAAGCTGGTTACAATATCAAATGGTGTTTAATACATTGGCATTGGAGATAAAATATTTTGACGGTTTCATGATGGAAGTTCATTTTACAAGTTAACAAGAACTCTTAAAGTTAATTATAGATCATGATGAAGTGGACATTTATTTAAGCTCTTTAAAAATGCCAAAATATATTTTAATCCACTTATAAAAATAATCTACCAATCTATCAAGAACATAGACAAATTTAAACACAAACATCAAGAATTACTTTAGCGCGCTTATATACGGACGTACGAAAACATCATATAAGCGAACCATGGACGAACCACAAAATAAACGGTGCGTTATTAACTATATAACATGACGCATAATGTACTCACGGTATGTTGAATATTTTATATTGTGGAAACTGTAAACCATCCTTTTTTTGCTATTTTATTAACCCTAATGATGGAAGAATATTTTAGCGTTTTGTACGGTCGTATAAATTTTATCGGCGTTAAGTTAATATCGATGTTCCATATGAAAAGAGAGTAGACTATAAAAGCGTATAAAATTCTTTTATATTCGACACCATCAAGTAATATTCAATTTTGCATCTTATTTAAAGATGTCTCATTTATTATATGAAAACTGTATAGCCTTATTTGAAAGCTGTAAAATTTACTATATATATATATATATATATATATATATATATATATATATATATATATATATTTCTTTAGCGAATCGAGCTCCTTCCATGAATAAACTTACGAGCAGCCACTATATTTTTTTAGATTTATGATTTGAATTACATCTTTAAAATATAATTATATTATGAGGGAGATATATTATATATTACTCACAAGATAATTGTAAATAATTTATTATTTATATTATTTCTATACATAGTCTGCTTAGTTAATAAAATACCTTATCCTATGTCTTGCTCCTGACCCCAAAATAATAAAGTCTCTCCATATTTCCAGATTTTTCTTATCTTCTCTTTCCTATCTATCTCTCTATCTTCCTTTCTATTATCTTTTGATATCTCCTGGTGGAAGACTTTCATAACCACAGATTACAGCTTACCTTTACTCCATATCATTTGATATACGAGAGATTTGTTAGAAGTAAATTTTGGAACACGATCCGAACACCACCTATGTATGAGCTTTTTGTGAGTAACTGCTTTAGTGTCAGAAAGGAGAAATACTTATAATGTGGTGTTATTGATAAAGAACACCTCAAACTGATTCTGGTAAAGCAGCTATGTATCAAGATACCCACAAAAAACAGATAGTCATTGTGATAGTAAGCCAATAACTGTAGTCATAGTGATAATAATGTTTGTACTTTTCCCATAATTTAATATCAAATATGCAAGTAAATAAGAAGGAAAATATCAAAACACATATATTTATATATTGCACAAAAATATTGTATAAAGAGTCAAATAAATGTTCAATACTCCCAAAATGTGTCAGTTTGCATTAAAAATTATGCATTAGAATTAATATCTGAATCAAACTTTAATATAAATCTTAATAATCTTACTAAATCTAGTTATACTGCCTTCATATACATACAACATTAACTATATGAGATATTATAAAATAAAAAACACGTAAAACCTCTAATACATTTCTCTTGTTTCTCGAATAAAATGCATCTTTATTGCCACATTTAGAATTCCCCATAATTTCAAGTCGTATTCTCAACTATATAAATTCAGCCATAACCGCAAAAATCTTACAGCGTACTATAACTAATGCTAGTTTGTGTCGATGTGTGAGTGTGCGCGCTATATATGTGAATTGAATGAGCAGTCAACTTTAGTAGGTCCGTAAAACCAGCGTTTTATCTTTTTAAATGTGATTGTCATTATTCATATTTCGTTTTTATTGACTCATTTTATTGGCTTATATCCGGCGGTGGAGAATATTGCTGGTTTTATAACCTCAATTCAATTGTGATGATTTATTTTTTAATAAATGTTTGAACCAACAACATACATTGTGAACAATAAGCATATTTTCAATCTAATTAATTAGTTACTAAGATACAACATGGTATATATAGTCAATTAAAAATATCAATCTCACTGCTCTGACAAAAAAAATTTAATATAAATAGGTTAGAGTTGTTTTATTATATATATATTGAGCTTTTTACCGCATTTTTTGTATGTAGTGGTATTCTCCGAATGCCTAATTCACATAATTAACAATTGTATCTGAGTAATGTATTTTACTTTCATTAGAGAGCATATTTATGTTTTACACTTAATTCTTGTCTCTTTCGATGCAATGTATCATTGTAAAGTCATTATGATATTACTATATTTCTTTTTAGTTTGTCCTATTATTATCTGTATACATATTTATTGATAAAACTACATTTCATCGCTGCATTCTCCTTAACGCATTTGCCATATCTGAAAAACAGTTATTGTTATTTCTCTGCTCATACATGTTAAACAAACGTTCATGTATATTATGAACAATAACACATATGCTCATAAAGCTTTCACACCCTATAATACAATTCCATACAACTAAAGTATATTAATTGTATCCTGACCTTTATTGGTTTTCGGTTTCATCACCCTGTCTTGGTAATCATCAGCACTCCTGTTTCCAGCATGAAGAACTATATGTGTGTAATGAATAAATGTTATGACTAACAAGACCTAATCGATAGTTATTCCAACATTTATCTTTTTCCATCAACTTTTGTTGTCTTTACACTATATTTATTATCATCTCGCCATGAGCAACCCAATGTACCATTTTGAAATATTTATGTCTCATTTAAATATATAAATTGATATATTTCCTCCTTGATTTTGTTATATGTTTTTAAAAATTGTCTCTGGCATTTTTATCAATATAAAAGCAATCTCTGGAATTTCCTTTCGAGGGTTACCTTTACACCATTTAAATCCTATATTATCCAACAATACATGAACGGATGTTCTATCTCAAATCTGTACATATGTACAATGTACATATCTCAAATAGCTGTATATATTTTGGATTTTTATGGATACTTTCCACACTAACAATTTTCTCTGAAATAATTGTATTAAATTATGTTTCAATTGAAAAAACTACTTACTGTTTTATACATTTTGTATATTTGATCTCTGAAACACAAAGCTGATCTTATGAAACACGGTTTCTTTTTGGCGTATTTAAGGTTATATTGTTTTTATTTTTTGCGATATATTAGTGACTGTGTAACTTTTGCTGGCTCATTCCGTTACATGTTCGAAATTCTCTAACAGCATTCTATCTCTTTTTCTCTTATTATCTGACTGTAAAACGAATATACAACTTTAGACAGACACATTGACACTCGTGTCACTGCTATTTTGAATTGACTAAATTTATGTTGCAGGAAAACGGAAGAACATGAATGTTAAAATAATCAAGCTTTAACTATTAACTAAGTTTGAATTTATTAAAATTAAAGAGAGTATCATCTAAATTAAAGATAATTAAATAAACAATATAATATAAGAAGAAAGACTGGGTATACTTGTCTCGCTCTATTTTTTATTTCTTTTGAATCATTACGGTATTGATTTATGTTGATTTTTAAAACTGTATAAAACATTTTGAGAAATAAAGGAGATGGAAACAGCCGGATTATTATAACCGTTTCAGCTTGTAATTTTCCTTGACAGCTTCGGTCTCAATTTATTAAAATGTGAAACGCATTTTCTAATTTAATTAACTTTGATATTTTATGATGCTGTTAGCTTTAGTAACAAGATAATATTATTTTAATCTTTCCATAAAACCTTAGATTAAACAATATTGATTTTTTATTTAAGGATGTTGTTCGTCTTAATTTCGTTTCGTAAGGTTGTTTAAAATGTTTTGTTGGAAAGTGTTACATATTTTTTTTCAGTGATTATTGTTGTTCTTTATATTGTCTTTTTATTTAGGAATAAGTACAATATTGAGTTGTTCTCTTATGCAAGTTTGTTTTCAAGTTGAATAACGACAAGGTGTGGCATACTGGACTGCATGTTAAATTGAAAAAGCTTTTGTCCCATATGCATTTTCAACTGCTGAAATCGTACCTCACAGACAGACATTTTATTGTCAAACAGGGTGACAAACACACTGACCTACAGCCCATAAATTCGGGTGTTCCGCAGGGCCGTTTTCTCGGCCCATTGTTATATCTTATGTATACAGCTGACCTACCGACCTCACGAAACACTATTGTTGAAACATATGCTGACGATACGGCGGTTCTATTATCACACGAAGATCCAATATTAGCCACAAGAAACCTCCAACATCATCTTAATAAAGTCGAATTGTGGTTGAAAACGTAGCCCTTTGTAGAAGAATGCCCTCAGTAAAACTGAATAATCATGAACTACCGCAAACAGACAATGTTAAATATCCAGGAATGTTCGTTAAATAATGTTATGAAACAATATTAGCCCTAACACTCAAAAGATGCGTGTCATTAGTTTGTGAATTAAAGCATTTTGAGTGAAGCAACTTCTGTTATTGTGAAAATATTGATAAAAAAGAATTTCGTGTGTCGATAAAATATTGTTTTTTGAAGGGAAAAAATACAGTTGAAGCAAAAACCTGGCTTGATGCCGAGTTACCAAACACTGCTCTTGGAAAATCAACCGTCAAGGATTCAAATGCTAAGTTTAGACGTGGTGAAATTAGCACCAAAGACGGTGAACGCAGTGGGCGCCCAAAAGAGGTTGTAGAAATTGAATGAAATGGCAGACACTTTAAAGTTATGAAATGAACGTGTACATCATATCATTCACGAATATTTGAATATGAGAAAGCTATGTGGAAAGTGGGTGCTGCGCGAGCTCACTTTTTACCAAAAACAACGATGATTCGGAGCAGTGTTTGAAGATGATCAAACGTAATAAACCCGAGTGTTTGCGGCTATATGTTACAATGGATGAAACCTGGCTCCATCATTTCCCTCCAAAGTCCAATTGACAGTCATCCTTCAAAACGTGGGAAAACGCAACAGTCGGCTGGCAAGGTTATGGCGTCTGTATTTTGGGATGCGCATGGAATAATTGTCATTAACTACCTTGAGAAAGGAAGAACCATCAACAGCGACTATTACATAGCGTTACTGAACCGTTTGAAGGACGAAATCGCCAAAAAAACGGTCGCATTTGAAGAAACAGAAACTGGTGCTTCACCAAGAAAATGCACCGTGTCACAAAACCATGAATTGAGCTTCAAATTGCTTCCTCATCCACCGTATTCTCCAGATCTGGCTCACAGTTCCTGTTTTCAGATCTCAAAAGAATGCTCGCTGGGAAGTAAAGACAAATCGTACTACCAATATGATTTCAAAAAGTTGGAGGGCCGCTATAATCAGTGTATCGCCCTTGAAGGGAATTATGTTGAATAAAAAAAAACTAATTTTGCCAAAAAATGTGTTTTTCTGTGGTAGGCCGGGGACTTTTCAATTGACCTGTTCTATATATATATAGGAAATAACTTCAAGCTTTAAATATTCTTCCTACAACCGAAAGTCCGTTTTTTCCATTACTATTATTACATTAGAATGGATAGAATTAGTTCGGTACACCATTTTATCTGTTTCCTAGCGCCACATAGCGGCCCCGAAGTGGAATTTATCGACTCCGAGACCGTATACTTTGTCACCGGAGGACAAATGTTTTCGTAAGTAGGAACGTTTCGGAAGAGAATCGGGAAAATAGAATTGAGAGGCGCACTTGCAACAGTTAGATTAAATCTGCCCCCGGTTTACTGAATAAATTTGCCGTAAAGATTGTTTCTTTAGGTCCGTCTCTTTAAAACGTTACCATTTCCCCATTGCTTTCGGCTTCCGGCTCTATCTTTCCCGATGCCCTTCCCAATTTGTATAAGTATGATTCGCATTGATTTTAGGAATGGTAATAACACTTTTTTCCGTTTTCTAGATACATTATTGAGGTAATAATACTAAGTTAAAATTGAACATATTTAAACAGAACCAAAAATAAATGTATTTTTGTGTCTTCTATATTAAACCTTCTCCTAATATATTTATTATGCTCGGCATATATTATGCCCTTCCAATAAAACAGCCAATACACGTCATCAAAATTTATAATGCAACGTTGCCGCATCAAATTTAAGTTTTGGTTGGCTTAAAAAATACTAAGCTAAATAAAATAATGAAATAAAAATAAAGTTATAGCATATAATTTATTTTAACATTATGGTATATCTAATGCGTATATTATCGAAAGGCTGAAGCTATAGTTAGTTAAACAGCTACTATAGTTTGTAGGAGAAATTTATTTTATTATATTTGTAGCGACCTTGAGCATGTCGAATTTTACATCGTGGAATAACGGTCTACAAAATACCCAGAAATATAATCCCAGATGTTGAACACGGACGGGGTGCCAGCAGCGTCAACTAGAACCCGATAACGAATAGCTGGCAGCAACCCCGAGACGTTTATCTGGGATGTTATTGAAGGGTATTTCGGTCATTCAGTGCTCAACCCTCGTTTGGTTAAGACGTGCCACCATCGACTGCCCAAGCCTCGTCTTCAGGTAACTCCGCTGCCATCCGTTTTATTATTTGTATTTTCACATTTTTTTTATATTGCCAATAAATAACGGTCACATAATGTAAAAAAAAACCGTCCCCCTGTAACAGTACCACTTCCACAGCGCTACCGTACTTCCTTCACCTTAACCTAAGATCCTGTCAATCCTCCCATCGACCACATGTATAAATCGCAAGTTAAAATAAACAACTTTGATTCAACCAGTGTTTTTAGTTCCCGTGCAAATTCCTTCCAAATATAGTAGTGAGTGTTCTGATAGATAACCGCAGCGGCAGCCACACGTTTCGACCGACCGACCGACCCGACGAACATTCCTACAATTGGTGACCCCGACGTGATCAAAGTGCCCAACAGGTAAATCAACTCAACATAAGCCACTCGACAGGTGCTTGACACGTGCATGGAAGGATAGCACGAGGAATGGAACTCATCAACATCACGTGGTCAACGACATCCCACGAGACTAGCCTGATGGACGAAAACCACAGAAGCCCATCATGTATACCAGCAACACATGAGCACCCTCGCATCACGAAACGGGACACGTAACACATTTACAGGTACCCTCAAACAAAGCTAAACGCCTCAAGACGAACGACGTCCTGCTACAGCTCCGATGGCAGCTGATCCCGTAAAACTCCTCGCTCAGGTTGGGATCCCCATCTCATCAGCAGTCCCCGGGCGTTTGTTTGCGTGATTGCGGGTGCATTCCGGAACTTGCACCACATATAGGTACGTTCCACGGCTGTTCCACTAGGAGGGGAGTTATGTGGCGACCGCCACGACCCTTTAGGCCACCACCAATTCACCATCAACAACTACAAAGGTTGGCAACGCCGGTGGATTGGTACCATGCAGTTCTGGAGTATAAAAGGCCATCACGACGACGTCTCGCTCTTTTTTCTTATCACCGTCCCCCTGTAACAGTACCACTTCAACAGCGCTACCGTACTTCCTTCACCTTAACCTAATATCCTGTCAATTCTCCCATAGACCACGTGTATCAATCGTAAGTTAGAATAAACAACTTTGATTCAACCAGTGTTTTTAGTTCCCGTGCAAATTCCTTCCGAAAATAGTAGTGAGTGTTCTGACAAATAATCGCAGCGGCAGCCACACATTTCCATCGACCGACCGACCCGACGAACATTCCTACATATTTACATCGAACTTTTTTCCATACCAACGATGAGGTGGAGATCTTGACACGTCTTTTTACGTAGTGGTATCCCCTGGAGCCTGGAGATCTAATCTACCTAACTAATAATTGTAAATCAAAGTAGGGTATTTTCTTTTCATTAGAGAGCATATCCATTTTCACGTTTAGCTACAATTTCGCTCATTCCTGTGTATCCTCTTTAAGTCATTTTGTTATGTCCTAGTTTCTTCTGTTACTGTCTGGGTACATTTTTCTTTCTCAATAATATCTACAACCACTGTGAAGATATATTTTCAAGAGGTAGTTCCTGCAGCTTAGTTATAGCCAGCCAGAACTGGCTGAGAAGTTTGCTTATGCATAACATAATGACAGTGGTTTACGCCTACTGTGACTCGGGCATATAAATAACTTTGTAGAGGTCTGAAGCTGAGGATCTCAAGCATCAGCGAATATGGCGATATCCAAGAGACATTGATTCGGCTAACTTCTGGAACTTTTGAAATCTGAAATGATTACAGTGGCAATGAAAAGGTTTAATGAATAATTAATAAATTTGTAGAGGAATTTGTCCAAGAATGTCCTTTACTGAGATATTTTACTATGTTACGTTTTTTATATTATAGAGGACAAAAAATATAATAAAAACATTTTAACTAGAAGGAATTCAAGATTATTAATTCTATTTATATTATACTTATTCACGTTTAATTATTATACTTATTCTTCAAATATACGTATAATTTTCAGCAACTGGCAACGTTGGACAATTGAATCCTACATGCCAGGATTTCCTAAAACTAGACCTTTGTTATCTGTTCATCACGTTTACGTACAATCCAAGCTAGGACATAGTTAAAATTTTATTTTTGCCATGCGAAACAGCAATGTATGGACACCCTATAACATAATATCAGATGAAAGAAACGTGAGTAATCCTGTATAAATAAACTAAGCCATCTGGTACGTATCATCACTCAGAATATGCAACATTAACATTTTGTTTAACGAAGGCATCAGAGACGGCCTTTCAGAAAACAAAATTGAATGTCGAGACACGTTCGGCATATTTCACGGCAAGATGGCATCTGCTTAAATGCAAAAATTATGTGTTTTTCGTGACTTTTAAACGTGCATGACGGGGGCGCGCTGGCGTTTCGCTTATCGATACGCGAAATTTATTTTAATAAAACCGAATAAATTAAAATCGTGTTTTTGAGGAGTTTTCGGGCGGAGATAGGCGAGAGGCGCGCAACGGAAACGAACTTTCCGGCGGCGAGAGACCCGCGCCGCATAACTTTCTATTGGTTTAATTTCGGAAACGGTCGTACTCGAGTATTTTAGTTGAGATTTCTTATCTTCGGGCCGGAATGATGGAGGAGATTTGTCCACAAATTGACTTAATGAAATTATTTCAACAATTAAAAAAAACAAGCGGTATATATACTAATTCTTTTGTTTAAAAAAAGCTCGGAATAATTTATTGAATTACAGTTATCTATTAGTAACTTTATTTTATAATAAATATATTAGATTAGCTCTAGTAGTCACCTAGTATTCAATAAGACTTTTTATAATGAAGTGCTTGCATGTAGTATCACCAGTTTTTCAGTTTAAATAGATTTATTAAAAAAAAGTACAACATATGGGCCTGTAAATTAAATTTTAAATATTTACAAACGATGGTGTTATTGCATACTAAATTGTATTGAATTACATATCAACTTATAAACTTATGTTAAAGGCTTCACTTTTCAGTATGTGCCCTCTCATCGAATGTTATCTGCTTCAAATGATTTGAAGATTTTATTTAATTTATATTTAATTGCCAATATGTAATGGAATTGGAATGTATTGGAATATATAAAACTGTATTAATTAAATTATTAACTTAATACAAATAATTTCAGAATTGTTTTGCGTGGTCTCAGCAGAAAGGCGCTGAGAACGCCATTGCGCTGAATTTCATTGGTTAGTTTAAATTACCATTACAGGCATCTGTAATGAAAATATTTTATAAGGGTCACATTCTACTGACCAATTAAATTTTAAATAAAACCAAAATATAACTTTTCAAAACCATTTATTAATATAAAATTCTGTACAAATAGACATATTATATAATATCAAAAAGCGAAAACATAAGAATATATATATATATATATATATATATATATATATATATATATACATATATATAATGTATATAAATATGTATATATATATATATATATATATATATATACATATATATAATGTATATAAATATATATATATATATATATATATATATATATATATATATAATGTATATAAATATATATATATAAAAATCTTATTGTTCGCTCATACTGAAAGTAAAGCAGCACAGCTGATAGTCTGTTAATATTTTACCTGCTTGTTCAACACAAAAATGTATTGGGGCAAGTTATTATTACTTTTACAATGTTATTGCGAAAATTATGGAATGGATAATTAAAACAGTTAAATCGTATGATATACATCGGAATGGAGAAAACATACCAAAAAGTAATACTTTAAAGAACACCAACAAAAAATTAAAACGTATATTTCAAAATTACTGCTGTGCTCTTATTATGGTAAAATCGAGGAGTTAAAAAGACAGCTTAGGCATCTATTAACAATATAATAAAACAAGTATGATAATCTCTTGTTTATAAAATCAAGCTCACCTTGTTGAAAAAGTTATCTCGGTTAAGGAGCCTTAACCCAAAATATTAATTATGGAAAGCTACATCCGGTTTTTATTTCCGCACAAACACTGGATACACAACACTTTTGAGAATGAAGATACATTAAAATCAAATAATAGTGATTATATTTAAGACACAAGAATGCTAATCGTATTTTATATTAGACACACAAAAATGTCGTCGTAAACAAATTGAAACAAACAATGGCGTTATAGAAATGAACCAATCAAATGCCTTCGTAGGCCAATTCAAATGAACCAATCAAAAAAGTGGTCTCAGACCCCCATTGAATGGACCACGCAAAACAAACTTTATGGCTGAGGCTTAAGAGATGCGATATCGCATCTGGTTCAGATTCAGAATATCAGTTACAGGTTCGTGTAGATGGATGGGAGCTGCGCCAATAATAAAGAGTTTAGAAGATGAGCAACAATGAGGGGAAAACTTGATTGCTGGTTGGTTATTGTTGATTATCCTCTTCTCTTTCTGTCCTTCTCTCTTCTGGAACATTTTTGTATCTACCGTGAAAAATATCTTAGTGTGACTTCTACATTTTAACAGCTAGATTCCAGGGGGTTCTGGAGACTTTGAATCACAGCATTAGATTTAAGAAGAGAAAAATTAAAAGAAGTTGAATTAACGGTTTCCCTGTTGCGATGTAATTACGCTTAATTTCAATATTTTACAAAATTGTTTAATTTTAAGTTTACGAAAATTATAGTAGACTATTTAGTAATAACTCTTTTCACCTTTACGTATCAAATTTATATTCTTTCATTTATATTTTTGACATCCAGTACTGTATCTTCTGTATACGGCTGATCTGCCCACCACAAAAATAACTACTGTGGCAACATATGCAGACGATACAGCAATCTTAGCATCCCATGAAGATCCAGTTACAGCATCAATAAACCTACAAACCCACCTGGAGCAAATACAATTATGGTTGAAGACATGGCGCATTAAAGCCAATGAATCAAAATCCACGCATATAACGTTTACCCTGCGTAGAAGAACATGTCCACCAGTGAATATCAATCATCGTCAACTCCCCCAAGCAGAGCATGTTAAATATCTTGGTATGCATTTAGATCGACGCCTAACCTGGAAGAAGCACATACTCTCTAAACGGAAACAACTGGGACTAAAATTATATCAAATGTATTGGCTCATTGGGCGTAAATCCAAGTTATCATTAGATAACAAGGTTTTGCTGTATGAGTCTATACTCAAGCCCATTTGGACATATGGAATTCAGCTATGGGGTACCGCTAGCAAATCTAATATATCCATCATTCAACGGTTCCAAAATAAGGTGTTGCGTGCCATTGTTGATGCTCCGTACTATATTTCAAATAAAGTGATACAACGCGATATTCCTCTAGAACCTATAACGAGTATAATCCAACGTGTTTGTGTGAAGTACTTCGAAAGAGTGTCAGTGCATCCCAATGTACTCGCTAATCAGCTAAATATGCGACGTGATAGTGAAGTGCGTAGACTAAAACGTTTAACACCACCTGATCTGATTACTGGACATATGTAGACATTAGAATAAGCATTAGAATAAGACTAACTAATTAAGATAATATTTTATACAGAAGATTGCTTAATGAAGTGATTTTCTACATGCCATGTATATATAATATAAACAGAAGAAATACTTATTGCCAATAGGGCAGATTGTGGACTCACGAAGAGTAATAAAAAAAATTTTTTGACATCATCTATTTAAATCTCAACACCCCTTATCTTATGCTTTCAAAATTTCTTCATTTAACAACATATATTAATTCAGTCTACGAAATCAAGTTTCTATAATACGGAAATGATCATCGTGATAAATCTTGAAATCTACAATCCTTATATTTTGGAATTACTAAACAATTTTACTAATTCAATTAATAAAGCGCGAACGTGAACAGAGCGCAGGACAAAAGTTAATTATTCATCGTTTAAATTCGTTCATTCGCCGGGAGTATTAAGTAGGAACGACAAGTTTGAGAGTCGCAACGTTGATAATTGATTAGATTATTAATTAAGTTTTGTTAGGAAATAGGAACTCAATGTTTTTATCGTTTTCGTTAATTTAATTCCTTTCGTCAGTTACAGTTTTGCAGATATTCCGTCGAATCGATTTTGTAATTTTCGACTGAAAGATTTTCGGGAAGGTTTAAGTTTATTTTATCGACGTTACTTGTTAACTAAGAGAAATTATTTTAATTATATATATTTTAAAATCAACAAAAATGTCGATCTTTTACAACAGTGAATTTATTGATAATAGTGGCAGTGAAAGTTTGTATGGAAAAATAAAATTATTTAAATTTAATATAATAATTATTTTATATAATTTATCATAAAAATCTTGGACAATTATTAAAAAACCAAAATTAATCCAAGGCGTTCTTCAATTTTACAGTGATATTAGACCTGGTAACAACAACATTTTAATTTTATCTCAATTTGGATAGCACATAAATGTAATGAATAGATATGAATAATGAAAAATGTATGTTAATATATATAAGTGTAATTGTTCAGAATATATATGATTATTTAGATAAAAATGTATGAGGAGAGAAGTACGGTTCAAAGAACTACTTCACCTAAAAGATTATTGTGAATCCTTTAAATGTTTTCTAAATTTCTCCAATGAATTAAACAATCTTCCTAATATTCATATTATAGCGTCATCTATCTAAAACATTGAATAAAAAAGACGTATATGATTGGTCAATTATGCTGCGACAGCAGTGGACGGGGCTGTATGGCTATCCGAAAATATTTTACTCGTTCTGCGACAATAATATGGAAAAGGTCCCACGTAGCAAAGGATAACGATGCCCCCGAGATATCCCTTGTCTCTCCTACAATATTGGCCTGTTCTTTAACTTTTGCCTTTTGATCCCTTAACTGATGTTTTATAAGCAAACGTGCGAAAGGCGTCCCTTTATTTCGGCCGCCCGAAAGCAACGCAAAATGAAAAACGACCGGGATGAAGGGAAACGGTCACGACATCATTTTTGAATAAGAATCGTGATTTTTCTATAGGCGACAATAAAAATAAAAATTGACGGCTCCAAATTGGAAATATGTATGAGTTTCGCATATTGAAGCGCGAACTTAGCAGCTATTATTATTTATTAGTAATCGCTATGTGGTAGAAATTCAACCACAATGTACCAAGCTAATAATGTTTCTTTCATAACGGAGTAAAAAGACCAATTTTGAAAAAAATAATAAATAAGAAACTCACTAAAAAGTAAAATATAATTAACCGTAGATTTTTAACCAAAAGAACATGTTAAACATGTTAAAATAAAATATGTACATGATAATCGTTGTAATAACTAGATAAAAATAAACAAAATCCTTGTTTAACCTATCTACTAAACGTATTTTATATCACTACATAGTATAAAACAAAGTCGCCTTTTCTGTCCCTATATCCCTATGTGCGCTTAAATCTTTAAAACTACGCAACGGATTTTGATGCGGTTTTTTTCAATAGATAGAGTGATTCAAGAGGAAGGTTTATATGTATAATACATGCATAATATACTAAGGCAACATTGCTAATTTTAGAGGTTTCTAACGTGATGTCGTAAATTAACCTATTTCTTTAGGCTTATTTAGCAATTAGCAAAAACGCTGCCTAACCCTACGAGTTAGATCAAATTAATCTACTACGGTATTGTACACCATAAAAAGGTCTACAAAAAAGTCCGCGATGGTATATGTTTATCTTTTAGGGATAACCCACATTAACCATTTTTATTGTTTACTTTTTACGTGAGAAAATGGCTTATTTACGAAGCTATTTTAAGCAATACGGCATTAATCCTTATCGAATTAAGTACCTTAAATACAGTGTGCAATTAATATAGATCAATATGGTTCCTTACAGCATGTAAATTAAACAAATATTTTCGGAGATATTACAAATTTGAAATTTGCGTTTAAAAATGTGTAATGTAATAAAAATTGTATGAATTTAGATATTCCAAAGATAGCAGGAAATCTTCATAGTAAGTATAGGGGTAGAGGAATTGTTTTACTCCAAATTTAATGCGTGCAGGCCAAGGGCAGTAATGAATGAACCAAAAATACTGGATCGATTTTAATCATGTTTTCATTGAGTGACATAGGCATATATATTTTATGCCCGTGCAAAGTCGGAGCGGGCCGCTATGTTTTTATATACAACGTTCATATTTTTTCTGTAGTGTATTTAATTTAGTATCAGCATTGCACCCGTGCGAAGCCGGGGCGGATCGCTAGTTTTATTATATACACGCAATTTAGCTTAACACCTACCCAAAACATATTTATCTATTTACAAGATTATTTTAGCCGGCATGTTTGGCGCAGTGGTAAAGCGACAGGACGGTCCTCCTATTGTTGTTGCGACTTCGTATCCGTATATATCCGTAACGTATTCGTATGGTCGTAAATTTAGGTTTGTGATTGTTTAACATTTGTGACTGTCCTTAGGCAAGAGTACAAAATCCGACGGGAAGAATGATCCCAGTCAAGCCAGTAACCAAGCTAGGTAAGACCGGATGTCTTCAGGGATGATTTCTGAGTTGGGCACTAGCCAGCCAGTAGGGTTAATGCCGAGGTTGGTCCTGTAGGTCCAGTTCAGATAAATCGTTGGTAAAAGGAGACTTTAAAACAGATGTAAAAAATATTATTTTAACTACTACGGACTCATAACTTTGAAATCAGTACGACCAACTAGTTAGATTTGTTTTGATTGTAATTGTTTGTGTCACAAAATTATATTGTTATTTTTGTATTGCATGGGCTCGCCACCATATGATGTAAGAAAACGACTCCTTAGTATTATTATTAATAAAAATGAGGATGATTCTTTTGCACCTTTCCAAAGTGAACTCTATCGTAAACAGCCACTGCATATTTCAAGTATGCTCTTCCTAAATATTTACTTGAGCATAACTGGAATATGATTGGAAATTACGGTTAGCGTATAACTATATCATATTTGACATATATGTCATTGTTTTTCATTTGATATTTACGTTATCGAATCGATGTAATTATCAATGTTTAATACATCATATATTCTAATCGCCGTTTGATGATAGTAGCAGGTAGTTTTAATAACTAATCAACATTTTTACTCCTTCCAAATTCACACCTAAACATCGGATTCGGAAACATCGATTCTGTGAAATATTGACAGTAACATTTGATATGGGAAAACATAATCGTTGTGTTTACTTTCTTTTTCACTTGTTCTATATTTTTCTTACAATATAAACCTATCCTGGGCTCCCTCAAATATTTGAAAATCAAAATTAACCAAATCACCCTATCTGTTTTGGAGTTTTATCGAGACTAATCGAATAGTTATTAATTTTTAAATACATAAACGCATTAACTGTTTTTTGTTTGAATTAGTTCACATCTACAAATATCTACTCTATAAACTATTAGTCGATTAAATTAAATTCAGACCTACTAGTAGTTCCCACTAACTGTTATACTACAGGGTATGTTAAGAACATAATATATAAAAGCAATATTTCTTTAGAAATTGGCAAATGATTACCAATCGATAGATCCGTGATTAATATCTTGTAATCTAGTTAAGAACTAGGCGATGAAACTCCATTATTCAATGAAAAAGACACGTCATTAGTTTCCCAACGAGTGGGTGTATTGATGCGGTAAATAGTGCTCAAACTGCAATAACCAAACTCGCCCACATAACGAATTTTCGCTCAAATGGTATCGATAATGAGGTTAATAATGTTGAGGTAATGTGTTCTTAAATTTATTTAAACCGTCACTTATAGATAAACAATGATTAAACCTGATAATATCTTTAAAATCAAGTATTTAGTTTCTTTCTCGACTATTTTTTCGTTATAGTTGGCAGTCTGTGGTGCCCATGTTGTTTTAGCGGCGTCTGTTTAACTTTTTGTTTATTTTTCAGTCACTGTCACATGCCATAAAAGTTTGCATGTTTAAGTAGCACACCACATGTGTAGAAATTTTGTAAGATAAATTTTTGGGTACTCTTTATTAACTTATTTAGATTGTTTCACATCAGCTCATTAGAACATTTTCTGGGCAAAAATGTGTTCTGAAGCATACGTGAGAGATTAGCGTTAGGAACTGCTGAAAGTTGAATACTTTATACCATTGAATGTTTCATTCGTTAGTAGCTTTTAGAATTATAGCTTTTACGTCCTGATGATGTATTACACTTATATGTAAGTAAATATTTGGTTATATATTTTGTTGTAATGCGACAAAAATAATTATAAAATATTGATAAATAGTAAATAGTAAATAATCCTTTTAATCGACTTTCTCGATTTTAAAAAACATTTGTTCAGACCTTTTAAATGTTAAAATTTCTTAAGTTTTCTTTAGCGAATAATAACTTTAGTTTATATATGAATTTATTTTGTAATTATTAATAATTAGGTTCACAGAACTGTTGTCATAGAAAAATTAAAATGCTTCTTCCAATATTCAACATTTTCGAGCCATATATAACTGACCAATATTTCAGAGTCAAACAAGAAGATGTCTACTCAGACTTGGTGGAAATAAAAGTGGGTCTGTCATAGAGAAGTATATTGGAAGCAATCTTTTAACTGCTGTATACTCGATGCTTATCTATATTCAATGGAAATGTTATTTTCTGCGGTTGACAATTTTAGTCACTGGACGTAACAACTCTGGATCAACTAAGAATTTACATACAGCTATTACCGAAGTATAATGCCTGACAAAAAAATGGTTTATAGGCCATTTTGATCGATGAATCAAAATAAATAACTGTATATTGATTTTTACGAATGACCGATTGACTGAATGATTTTGTTATCATTTTCTATCGACTGTTTGAGTCGTGTACTTTTAGTTAATATTTTTGGTTCTACTAGTTTCATTCGACTGACTTTAAACGTTCTAGCTCTATCGCCCTAGTCGCGACATTGACAAAAATCCACCCATTTTATACTTACATAGATTTATATATAAAATATGTAGTTTTATGATTTTTTTGGTAGTTTGCTTGTAAATAACAATATATTATACATTAATATAGCACCATAACTGTATATTGATTTTACCAACAAAAAATTGAAGCACAAGCCAGTATATATAAATCAACAAGTAGTGTCGTATGAAAATACAGCCAATTATATTGGCATTAACCTTGATGTTCAATTCAGGTAGAACATGTTAAGAATGTGAAAGACTCAAGTTATTCATATATTCATGCCTCTTAGTATATAATAAGTTTTTGCTTTATTAGCAAGTCTTGAAGGCAGTGTGGATTTATGGGAGTTAAATTCCGGGGTTGAACCAGCCAAAGAAATAGAAATATTGTACGAAAATTCTAAGCCGAGGTACTGATGATGCTCTAGGGTATAAGACCTGGAAATAAGGACTGTTGATAACTTTATCAAGTACTATGTATACTTAAAACCATTTGATCCAGTTGGGCGGGTTATTAGAAAAACTCAAGGTACGTTTAAACCAGTGACATATATGGTAAGCTTAAAGTGTCAAATCTAGAATAAGTAATTTGTAATTTTAGAACCATAATAAAAATTAACAATGCCGGCTTGGTTGGCGCTGTGGTGAAGGCGATAGGACGGTCCTCCTACTGTTATGATAGTCGCGGGTTCAAATCCTGCTGGGGCATAGTCGTAAATTTGTGTGATTGTTTAATATTTGTGATTGTCTTAGATAAAACTGCAAAATCCGAAAAGGAAAACGGACCCAGTCACGCTGGTAACCAGGCTGGGTAAGACCGGATGCCTTCTGAGATGATTTCTAAGTTGGTCACTCGCCAATCTGTAGGCTTAATGCCGAGGACCATGGTTCGGAGCCCACGTTAACCTGTAGGTCCTGTCTAGATAAACCCTTGTTGGTAAATAGGATACTTTAAAATATATATACATAAAAAGATTTAAAATATTTATTAAATTAGCCTCAATTCCAAAATATTATTTAATTGACCTAGAGCGAGATTATTTGCTTTATATTGTGTATTAATATTATATTGTTCATAAATCTTTTACCCCAAGAATCGCTGTCGTTCGTTTTACCATTCACCGAATTACTCTCGTTTGCTGAAATAATTTGCCGTCTAAAAGAAAATTAGCGTCGTGCGGGTGAGTACCTTCCACGAAATTGGGCCAGGAGAAAATTAAAAGAATAATGAATTAAATATACCTCGGATATAATAAAAGTCCCAATATAAAAGAAGATTTTTGAACTATCCAAGTGATTTGTCGTCTAATTTTATGTCTTTTTTACGCAAGGATAATTAATCATTCTGTTTTTATTACGTTACAAATAAAATCTTTACAGCCTTCTGAAATATTGTTGGGATATATTGTGCAAACCTACTTAAGATAAAACTCCAATAACTTTTTACAATAAACTGTTTTTTTTTAATTTCAATGTTTTATATTAAACTAGCTGACCCGGCCATCATTGTTTTGCCATGTATATAATTTCCAAAGTAGAAAAAAAACTAACTTATTAGAAGTATACAAGGATGTGGGATATAAATGAAAAAGGCAAGGAGCACTGTGAACGATGAGGGAATATAAAAATAACAAAACACAAAACATTATTTATTAATAATTATTTATATCATTAATTCATCACACAACATTTATCTCCTAATGCTACCGCGTGGACAATATTTTTTGTTAGCCCGTTTTTAGCTAATACAAACAAACTTGATGGTTTACCCACTCGAGAGTATGCAACGTATAATTGTTCTTAAAAAAATAATCAACAAAATGTTGAAATATTTGTTTCCGAAAACAATTCCTATGTTACGCCCTTTGCCATTTTTATTTTGACTTTTTATGTTTTATGGAATATGTCGTTTAAAAATTCGAATTGAGATTTTGAATTGATAACAATTGATGAAAAACAGCATTTTGCGAGATAATAATTGAAGGTCTGAAAAATGGCATCAGAAACATAATAAAGAGCCCAAAAATTATCTTTTAAGGAACAGGTTTATTTGAAAATGCTGATTATTTTATTATCTTAATTGCGTTTTTAATTAATTAAAATTAACATAGACCGTCTCAATGCATTTTTAACAATTTTCCTTAGATGCACAAAGAACACCTCTCGTAAAGTAATTCGTAGAGGAAACCCTAAAAATAATGAAGTAAATATTACTCCTGCATAATAAAATTTATAACGTGTAGCGAGTATACCGGCGCGTATTAATTAATGAGCTAGTCCCCGACAAAATTTTCCTTCTTAGGATATAAATTGGGCGATGTCTCGCGAGATTCGGCTCGGAGCATTCGAACGGTTAGAGAATTAATTAGTTTTATAACTAAAGCGAAGCCTGACGCCGCCTGCAATGGTTATTAACTTTTCAGGTAATAAAAGCCACCGACTATCAATTACTTAATCAATTGGAAATGTGTTTAAATTGTAACAAAGATGACGAGAACAATGATCTTGTTAATAATGATATTCAAACTAGTCCTGATTAATTATCACGGGTCAATACAAAATTTCAATTTTTTTGGCCGTAATTAGACGAAAAAAAAATATACGGCATGAAAAAGTTTGCTTTTTTATCTAGGAACCCGTTTGAACGATATTTTTCAAAATCCGTGGTGTTTTTAGTTAAGTTTTACTATCAAAATAACTTACAAAAAAGTAGAAAACAATTTAAAAGTGCACGCTTTTACTTTTTCTTTTACGTTTATAGGTACTATCTCTTAATAAACCCCAACTATAGCGTCCCATCATGCTTTCATTCAATTGGCCTTGATAACCTTGTTCGAAGCTCATAATGTCCTGGTGAAAACGTTCTCCTTGCTCTTCTGAATACACTCCCATGTTGTTTTTGAATTTATCTAAATGAGCATGCAATATATGAAATTCTAATGACATTTTGCATCCCATGGCCTTAAATTTTTTAGCATATTTTCAACAAGCTTTTCGTAGTTTTTCGCTTTGTTATTTCCTAAAAATCCAGAAACGGCTGCTTCGAAACTGTTCCAACTCGCTTTT
Organism: Rhynchophorus ferrugineus; assembly: GCF_030347505.1. Lineage (NCBI taxonomy): Eukaryota > Metazoa > Arthropoda > Insecta > Coleoptera > Curculionidae > Rhynchophorus > Rhynchophorus ferrugineus. The sequence goes on along the minus strand of NW_027472585.1, from coordinate 1,313,259 downwards.
TGAGTACGATTCAGCAGCGTTGGAAATTTTTCATCGGCGAAAATCTATCTGATTTTCGGACCAACAAAAACCCCAGCCTTAACCTTTGCTTCTGATAATTTCGGAAACAATTTCCTCAAGTATTCAAACGCTTCTGAGTTTTGATCCAGTTTTTTAACAAATCGTTTAAATAGAAATATTTTATTCACCATTTAGTTAAAATTTTCTAATTACCTGCCAAACATCTTTTACAACTATTACAGGCAACATGTGGAGCTCATGTCTTGTTCTGATTCCGAACAGGACAATTAAAATATGCCTCGTAGGATTCACAGAGAATGTGAGATGTATTTAATTCGTATTTTACGTCTCGAACTTTAATAAATTGCCCACATATATAACAAAGTGCATCAGCATCATACTTACACTTTCGCGACAACATTTTAAGGTATTCTAAATTTGTACAAAACACCTTATAGTTGTTTCTCACTCTAGTGCTATCTGTCAACGCTGTGTGAACGTTTATGTGTACTATTATTATAATTATTACAAAAGCAAACATTATACCAAAAAAAGGTGTTTTCTTTGCGTCTTTATTCATAAATAAGCGGATAATCATAAAGCAAACTTCAGAACAAAGAACGAACATTTTTCGTAGTTGTGTTATAGATGCTCATACTGCAACAAAGGATGGAATCAGTAAATATTCTATTATATTTTAATAATATTAAAATTACTAAAACGAAAATTATAAAACCGTCTTTTATATTTTGTGTAGTTTTTATGATCCCAATAGATTACAAATATATTAGAAACCCACAACTAATCATTTGTTACAGAAATATATTTACACTATAAAAGAAGAAGTTTTGGTAACATTGTAATTAGCGTTGGGAACTATCGACTGTTTAGTAATTGCCTACTTTTTACTATCGACTGTTTCAATCATTATATTTGGTTCGACCGATTTCACTACTTTTTACAAATGACTGCTTCAGCCGCTGTTTTCGGTCCGACTGATTTTGTTAGCATTTTCTATCGACTGTTTGAGTCGTGTACTTTTAGTTACTATTTTTGGTTCTACTAGTTTCATTCGACTGATTTTTAACGTTCTAGCTCTATCGTCCTAGTCGCGACATTAACAAAAATGTATCCATTTTATACTTGCATAGATTTATATATAAAATATGTAGTTTTATGATTATTTTGGTACTTTGCTTGTAAATAACAATATATTGTACATTAATATAGCAGCATTTAGGAACGATATTTTGCAAGATTGTTAATGTAGTAGGCTAAAAAGATACTGTGCTGGTAACTGTTTTTATGGCAATAATAGGTTATATTTCGATTACTCTCTAGATTTTTTTAAAAAAATATTTCCGTTCAATAATAAGTAAAGCATTTACTTTATTTAAAAAAGCTCTAGTAGTTATTGTGCGATCATTTTTAATTATATAATGGATTAGTTTTTTTTTCTATGATTAGGAATATGTTTAATTTTTATTTAGTACTAGCGACCCGCCTCCGCTTCGCACGGGTGCAATGCTGATACTAAATTAAATACACTACAGAAAAAATATGAACGTTGTATATAAAAACATAGCGGCCCGCTCTGACTTTGCATGGACATAAAATATATATGCCTATGTCACTCAATGAAAACATGATTAAAATCGATCCAGTATTTTTGGTTCATTCATTACTGCCCTTGGCCTGTACGCATTAAATTTGGAGTAAAACAATTCCTCTTCCCCTATACTTACTATAAAGATTTCCTGCTATCTTTGGAATATCTAAATTCATACAATTTTTATTACATTACACATTTTTAAACGCAAATTTTAAATTTGCAATATCTCCGAAAATATTTGTTTAATTTACATGCTGTAAGGAACCATATTGATCTATATTAATTGCACACTGTATTTAAGGTACTTAATTCGATAAGGATTAATGCCGTATTGCTTAAAATAGCTTCGTAAATAAGCCATTTTCTCACGTAAAAAGTAAACAATAAAAATGGTTAATGTGGGTTATACCTAAAAGATAAACATATACCATCGCGGACTTTTTTGTAGACCTTTTTATGGTGTACAATACTGTAGTACATTAATTTGATCTAACTCGTAGGGTTAGGCAGCGTTTTTGCTAATTGCTAAATAAGCCTAAAAAATAGGTTAATTTACGACATCACGTTAGAAACCTCTAAAATTAGCAATGTTGCCTTAATATATTATGCATGTATTATACATATGAACCTTCCTCTTGAATCACTCTATCTATTGAAAAAAACCGCATCAAAATCCGTTGCGTAGTTTTAAAGATTTAAGCGCACATAGGGATATAGGGACAGAAAAGGCGACTTTGTTTTATACTATGTAGTGATTTATGGTTATTGTACGTCTGTAGTTTTTAGGTTTTGTTTAAGTTATTAACATTTAACTTATTAACATACGTAAAACATTTGTGGGGTATTATTTCATTCCATAGAAAAATTCGATTCCTTTTTACAAATCCACAGAACATTCATATATAAAAGTAATTCTACTTTGGTTAAAATGAAATTATAACTTGCACGTTAATAGTTTCAGTAACGTTTTTTTCTTTTTTTTTTTAGTTAGTACGTGAAAGAATATGTATAACTTCGTCTCGCTTATACTACTGTTGAAAAATATAAGCACATTTGAATGAACTTCTCCAAGGAATTAACTCCATCCTTTCCTCTTTCACAGTTTATACAAAAAATGTTTCATACATCTTCGTTTGACATCACGAATTGAAAAAAAAAACAGTCGAATCGTGCATTTGAGTGAAAATAGTATTTAGTATTTTCAGTCGCTAGTTTTTTGACCATCGACTGTTTCGCTAATTGTAATGCTTAAATTGTTCTGTTAAGTTATGTTTTTCTGCTATAAGAGAAATATGACAAATTTAATAAATTATTGTCGAATTTCAACCACAGGGTGATCACTAGTTAATGCAAATGTCGTCGAAAGATTCAGTTAATTTTTTTACATAGTTTCAGAGCAGGTTAAACCATACCGCCTTTTCGAATTTACATATTTTATATAGAGTTTTCATCTCGGAGTATATCATATACGTGACGGTGCTTATACGTTGTTTACGCTTGGCGAGAGTTAATTTGATCCTTCGCCCATATTCATAGTTTATCCGGCGCTTCCAGAAAAAGAGGAACCGTGCAGCCGACGGTCCGAACTTCATTCCTTGGTCCGGTGGCGTAGGAGAGTGAGCGCGCGCAAAAACCGCGAACCGTCACGGCCGGAACTGGGCTCATGCTAATTTTCCGCTACATCATCAGCCGTCATACGTCGACGGTGAGTTTTTTTGCGGCGCCGCGCAATTATTTAGCCGTCCAGAAACTGGCACGTACATAAATTCACGTCCCTCGGCCCGTAACGATGGCATTTTTTATCGCCGAAGAAAGTTAAGGAGCGACGGATCGCTCTCTCTCTCCTTGCCTTTACAGATTCGAGTTTTATTCAAGGAGTCGGTCAGGATAGAGAAGGGATCATTATGTAGACCAATTTTCTACTTGAATGCACCCTGAAAGTTAATTGAAGATAATGGTTTGTTCCTTACATTATTTGTATACATATACCATAGAGTATGATATAGAGGTTTAACTTAAATAGGCGAAAACCGATGAAATGTTTTTCGTTGTTCCACAATCCTCACTGAGACTACTTTTTTTATTGGTTCCTATTTCTATAACGCGGTTGTTTGTTTCCGACGCCATTTATGTGTGCTTGATATAGAGTACATGCAGCATCTTTATGACCTAATTGTAATCAGTATTATTAGATTGTAAAATATGTTTATAAAAATAATAAAAATTAAAAACGTGTAGGAATGTTCGTCGGGTCGGTCGGTCGGTCGAAATATGTGGCTGCCGCTGCGATTATTTGTCAGAACACTCACTACTATTTTTGGAAGGAATTTGCACGGGAACTAAAAAACACTGGTTGAATCAAAGTTGTTTATTTTAACTTACGATTGATACATGTGGTCGATGGAAGAATTGACAGGATATTAGGTTGAGTAAAGGAAGTACGGTAGCGCTGTGGAAGTGGTACTGTTACAAGGGGACGGTGAAAAGAAAAGAGAACGAGACGTCGTCGTGATGGTCTTTTATACCCTGGAACCGCATGGTACCAATTCACCGGCGTTGCCAACCTTTGTACTTGTTGATGTATTCGTGGTGGCCTAAAGGGTCGTGGCGATCGCCACATAACTCCCCTCCTAGTGGAACTGCCGTGGAACGTACCTCTATGTGGTGCAAGTTCCGGAGTGCACCCGCAATCACGCAAACAAACGCCCGGGGACTGCTGATGAGATGGGGATCCCAACCTGAGCGAGGAGTTTTACGGGATCAGCTGCCATCGGAGTTGTAGCAGGACGTCGTTCGTCTTGGGGCGTTTAGCTTTGTTTGAGGGTACCTATGTTACGTGTCCCGTTTCGTGCTGCGAGGGTGTTCATGCGTTGCTGGTATACATGATGGGCTTCTGTGGTTTTCGTCCATCAGGCTAGTCTCGTGGGATGTCGTCGACCACGTGATGTTGATGGGTTCCGTTCCTCGTCCTATCCTTCCATGCACGTGTCAAGCACCTGTCGAGTGGCTTATGTTGAACTGATTTACCTGTTAGGCACTTTGATCACGTCGGGGTCACCAATTGTACGAATGTTCGTCGGGTCGGTCGGTCGGTCGAAATATGTGGCTGCCGCTGCGATTATTTGTCAGAACACTCACTACTATTTTTGGAAGGAATTTGCACGGGAACTAAAAAACACTGGTTGAATCAAAGTTGTTTATTTTAACTTACGATTGATACATGTGGTCGATGGGAGAATTGACAGGATATTAGGTTAAGTAGAGGAAGTACGGTAGCGCTGTGGAAGTGGTACTGTTACAAGGGGACGGTGAAAAGAAAAGAGAGCGAGACGTCGTCGTGATGGTCTTTTATACCCTGGAACCGCATGGTACCAATTCACCGGCGTTGCCAACCTTTGTACTTGTTGATGTATTCGTGGTGGCCTAAAGGGTCGTGGCGATCGCCACAAACGAAACGTCGTTTTCCCTGGAGGAAACAGCCCAAGTCAGCTAGATTAAGAGTGTGTGCCTGACTTAGCATTGTTTTTACAGTTTAAAGTGTTCGTGTTCATATATATAGAAGTTCATATATAACAGGTCACTTGCATATATATATATATATATATATATATATATATATATATATATATATATATATAAATTGAGTAATTACATTCGGATTTCAGTTCCAATTTAATTGATCGGTAAATTATTAGGTTAGTCACAGGAATGCGTATGAATTCATGAAACAATGAAAGCCCTTCCTAATAAAATATTCTCTTTACAGCCGTCTGTAATGGTAATTTAAACTAGCCAATGAAAGGCATTCTCAGCGATTTCGTGCTAAGATATACGCAAAACAATTCTGAATGTACATCTACATGTATGTGTACATCTAAATGTATTATGTTAGCATTCTATACTTTTACTATGTTTATTTATTATCATTCCCCATTATCTTGTTATGTCTTGTGTCAATATTATTTTCAATTTGTTCAGATTTTTGGAATTAAAATTGTGACTTACAATTTATCATTGTAACATAGTATTACAATATGTGGAAATAATATTCATATAATTATATATAAACGGTTATAAAGTTTTAAATATAGGTAATGTAATTTTTCTATGTTGTATAAGGTGTTCTACGTATGCGTAATGCAATACACTATATTTTCGGCTAAATAAAGGCAGATAAAATGTATTACTACTATATAACTTTATATTAATTGAATATAACAACATCAGTCATTAGTGTTATCATGGTAATTCATGCTTAATCGCGTTGCCAACTGTTAGAATCAAATTTCTAAGTAAAATTATATTTCCTTGACTAGTTGAAAGTCAGCATTCTCGTTATATATAATATGACGCAGTATGGATAAAGTCCCCGGCGTTTTATTAACATCATAAATCAAAAGATTATATCTACTAAATATGCTAGCACTGCAATTTTCTACCTTAATCTTATATTTACATGTTTCTGAACAATTTAATCAAATTCGGGGTTGAGCATTTCGATAAGTGTAATTTTTAACCCTATGTATAATGTGGCCTAAAATATATGACGTAAGATTTGGAGTTATTTTTTGCAGCGTTTTGAACAGGGGACATTTATGGGTTTTTTTGGTATTATAAGAAGTTATTAAGCTGATAGAACCTGTTATAGGAATTTATATTTGTAGTAATTCGGTACTTCATAATACTATTCATTACATAAGCAACTGTCGAACAAAAATTGATGTCATTTTTGAATGGCTTTAAATATATATCAAATTTTATACCATTTTAATGGATCTAATCGTCTATATTTAAAATTCATTATTATAATTATCATTAATATAAAATATTTTACCATCTATAGTTTTCTGTCTACGGCACTTTTAAATAATCAACATTATTATTTTTAAATATTTATTAACACAAATAGACTAGGTAATACCACCAGATTAATAATATAAAGTGGGGCAAAAGTCCTGCTATAATGGAACAGTTATTTGCAATATATATCGTCACTATTTCTGCTCCTTCTTGTGGCGTGTATTTATCTATAATAAAATTTTGATGTCCACACAACACAAAAAAAGTTAAACTGAGCTAAAGGTCACATAACTGAGGTGGTGCGCAATCAAAATGGTAGCGAGACTTTTGAGTTATTAACTTGATAAAACCTGAGGGATTTCTATTTGTAGTAATTCGATACTTCATAATATTATTCATTGCATAAGCAACTGTCCAGTAAGTATGAGACGATTATTTTGGAGGCATCAAAATATATTAGAACAACAATTGATGTCATTTTTGAATGGCTTTAAATATATATCAAATTTTATACCATTTTAATGGAATTTTTATTTGTCTAATCGTCTATATTTAAAATTCATTATTATAGTTATCATTAATATAAAATATTTTACCATTTATAGTTTTCTGTCTACGGCACTTTTAAATAACCAACGTTTAACTATTGATTAACACAAATAGAGTAAATAATACCACCAGTCTAATAATATAAGGTGGAGCAAAAGTTCTGCTATAATGGAACGAATATTTTCAATATATATTGTCACTATTCTTGCTCGTTCTTGTGGCTTACATTTATCCATAATAAAATTGAACGTCTACACAACATAATGGTTAAAGCGAAACTGAATTAAACGTCACATAACCAAGATGGTGCGCATTCAAAATTATAGCGGGACTTTTGACCCACCTTATATTATTAGCCTGGTGGTATTATTTACTCTATTTGTGTTAATAAATAGTTAAGAATAATAATGTTGGACTATATTCACTTTATATAAAGTTAACAAAGTTTTTTTATTGATCTCGAATGCTTTTAATAACTAAAAGTTTTTGCCTGTTACCAGAAAAAAGTATATTCCTAAGTTGTTATTTAGAGGGAGTTTTTACGTAATAATTATAAACTTTTCGTTTTTCTCCTTTCGAGTTCACTTAACATTCGGTGATTAGAAGCGGAAAAGTCGACTAAGGGTTTCTCTCCAACGTAATTCAACCAAACCAACATTTTATAATGTTTGTTTCGTCTTTATTTTAAAAGGCATTTTACTGTATAAAACAAAGTCTAAAATATACTTTTGTATAAAGCCCTTTCAGTCTTAATTTTTAAATTTTCTACTTAAATGGTGGATGAGTGGGACAGGCTGGTCTGTTTTCTAACAGATAAGAATCCACAATGTTGTTTTTTTTATCGCCGTTCAATAATTCGTTTGATTCTAAAGTAAATTAAGAGTTTTTGTTTTCTAAATCATTTTACATATAATTGGCTTGGCTCAATAGGTAGTGTTCCAGGGAGATCAAAAGTGTGTTCTCTATTGAATCCATTCCATTAACCAAAATCTGATTAATTATCAAGAAAAAAAGACAGGTTGACGTTGTATTGGTAATCGCTCCGCAGTTATTTCTTGGTGTAGTTAAGTAGAGTTCGGACAAAAGCTGAAGCTGTAAGTTCTCCAAAGGTAGATTAAAGGTGCTCTAAAGCTTTGAAAAATATTTTTAATCTGTGGATTCCCGGCATGTCTCACATCAGTTCAGAGTGTAAGGCCATCAAAGACATGCTGAAGTTGCTGTGAATTAACCTAGTTGACTGGAATTTGGACAGAAGCTTGCAGTTTAGGGTGAACGGCATCTAAATGCGGATTGTAGTTGTTCAATTAGTCTTAGTCGTAAACAATTGGAATTTGGAGGGACCAAGACTTGGAGAGCAATTCTGTAGAGGTACACCGCAGAAATTTGGGTAGAAATAGTGCTTTTCGCAGATTTTCAGAGCCAAACTGGTAGACGATGGTATAGGAGAAACTCAAAAACAATCTTATAACAATTATAAGCTCTCCAGATGAAATAACGACCAGACACATACCCATGGCCGTTTCTTTTTGTGGGAGGTGTTATATAATGTAGGTTACGTTCCTAACTCTCGCGTCCATGCAAGATTCATCTGGTTTAGAAGTACCTGAATGGGCAATGAGCGAGACGCTACTAGTCTAGTCTGTCTTCTACTAGATAAAAACCATCATTGTGACTATATATCACCATTCTACAAGTCACCTCTTTATTATTTAAATACAAGAATTTTTCAAGTAAAATAATAATTTTTGTAACTGATTTTTTATGATTTATTAACTTGTTTTACCCATCAAAAAATGCCTACATGAAATATAAATAATGTAAAGTATTAAGCGATGGTAAATAAATATAGGTCTGATAACAGATAATAAATTTCCAAACGCACCCACACATATTTGACATCTAAAGGAAATAATTATAAGTAGCATATTGAAAGTACTTAGAGAAATACAATGTACCAATTGTTAATGAAGCTGAAATTGTTATGAATATATGTATACAACGTAGAGATAGCACAGTGCAGATGATCCAAGATAACTAAGATTTTACGATGCTTTACGATATCCATTGATAATTTGAAAACAAGAAAATGTCTACAACATATACATTGAAAACAGCTAAAGTTGGTAATAGTTGAATTGCAATTTCTCTCTTGAAATTAATATTTATTTAAAATTATTAACCACCATCTTCTTTCGAGATTAGCGATTAGCACGATATAATATCGACTATCAATTTGCGAACATTTATTATGGCACTGCAGTAAATGGTTAAAAATGCTGACAATAAAAGGCTTTCAACCTTTCGTTCCCGTCATTAATTTGCTTTTTCGCGAGAGCCATTGCTTCTCGTTAAGAGAACCGCAAAGACGAATTTCTCCTCCATAAACGAAAAGAAAGACGACGGCGGCTTGGCGATTTTTCAGCTCGAAAATCGAGCCGCAAATTGTTACTGATACTCGAGCGATTTTATCCCGACAACGTTGCTGATCATCCTTCCTCGAAGATTATAATAATCTAAAGTGCATCGAGATTGAGCGCATTCTCATTTATCTTTCGATATCTTTTCCTCAAATATAATTAGCTTAGATTAATATACGTTATAATTGATTTCTTTCAAAAGTACCGTAAATTTAAAACCAGATATGTCCTTTAGTAATAAATTATAATCATTTCGGGACTAGAATTATCTTCTAAACTATTTTAAGAGCAATCCTGTTTCATTACTCCTAACTTAAAGATGTTATTAGTCACTCTCTCTAACTTCTCTAATGTACCAATTAACTTGCAACTAGGTAATTTACTGAGGTCTTTTAAAAATACTAATGAACTTTTATTTAGTTAATGGATTTAAAATTTTAAAAAATCAGTTCCTTATTTGAGATCTCATCTATAATACTTTTAAATATGAACATATATTTTAGAATGTTTTAATAATTAATGTAAAAAAGTTCAATTACTGTCTCTAACTGGTGATCAGTGCGGTTAGTTTACTAAGTGAAGTAGCTAATGTCACATTTGATTATATTCGATGACCCAAGTTTGGTGACTTGTGAACTGTAACAAAATAAAAACAAATTTGGTAACAACTTATTTCTATTTCTACTTGCAGTTTTCTGGTTGCTTCTTCTCATGTTCATAACAAGTGTCATCAGTAAATATAGCTATAAGAACATTTTCTATTCGTGGTGTGTCACACATATGGAATAGGTAAAGAACAGGATCCAAAACACTGCCTTGTGGTATACATAATTTTGATTTTTTCATTGTTGTGTAAGCTTCTTCTTGTTTAACCCAAAATATCCTGGCTGAGGATAGGGGTTTAAGCATTCATAAAGCCGTCTTTTATACTAGACTTCGAAAAGGGCTTGTGCTACGTCCAAGAATATAGCTGAAAAAACGTAGATAATATTATTCCTTCAAAAAGGTTTAATAAAATGTTTATACGTCATTGGTTTTATACGTTAATAATTATTAAATTTAAGAAATAGTAATAACATTTTTTTAGTAAAATTGGTTTCTTTTATTCAGCATAATTCCCTTCAAGGGTAATACACTTATTATAGCGACCCTCCATTTTTTGGATACCATTTTTGTAGAACAATTTGTTCTTTGCTTCAAAATAGGCCTCAGTTTTCGTGATCACTTCTTCATTCGACGAAAATTTCTTTCCAGTGAGCATTCCTTTGACATCTGAGAAAAGGAAATAGTCGCTGATGGGCCAGATCTGGAGAATACGTTGGAAGGAATTTTAAGCACAATTCATGGAGTTTTGCCGTTGTCTTCAGTGACTTGTGACGCGGTGCATTGTCCTGGTGAAGCAGCACTTTCTGTTTCTTTTAATGCGGCTGTTTTGGGCGATTTCGTCCTTTAAATGGTCGAATAATGCTATGTAATAGTTGTCGTTGATGGTTCTTCTTTACCCAAGGTAGTCAATGAAAATTATTCCATGCGCATCCCAAAATACAGACCTCATAATCTTGCCTGCCGACTGTTGCGTTTTCCCACGCTTTGGAGCGGGTTCATCGTGTGCAGTCCACTCGGATAATGGTCGATTGGACTTCGCAGTGAAATGATGAAGCCATGTTTCATCCCTTGTCACATATCGATACAAAAACTCGGGTTTATTATGCTTGATCATCTTCAAACACTGCTTCGAATCATCAATAAGAATTTGGCACGCTGAGTTAACATAATGTAAATGAAAATAAGTAAATCATGAATTGTTAAATATGGAATATTTTTTTAAAACCTAGGGTAACCTAGGGATACGCATTATTTACGACAAAAGAGATAATTGATTTTATTTGCCTTTATTTGATCGTAAATCGCCTTGACCTAGTCTGTTTTGCCGTACCGTTTATGTAATATATTTACGAAACGAATTTTACTGTGGAATTGCTCTTTCTGAAATGGGAGACTAAACCTTGTGTTTGTTCGTCAACGACATTTCCACTAAAATAAACTTGGAAATTAGCGTTGCTCTCTGTATGTAGATCTTTCGGTCTGGCTGCCGTTAAAGCGTTAAATATACGACGTAATTTTTTGTAAAATGAACGTAAAGTTAAATCAGTTGAAGGCGATTTAAGCGAAACGGTTAGGCGAAACATCATCAACAAAGTAATTACAAACCATCAAATCAAATATATATATAATATATATATATATATATATTAACCAAATTAGTTCTTGTTCCAAATGAGTTCATTTTACTAATTAGTATTACTATAGTTAAAAAGAAATAGCATGAAATCTGATGCGTCTGAACATGTAACCAAAGTGGTCTATAAAAATCGATTTGTGTTGGTACTGGTCGACACCGTTGTCATATGTCTGTGTAGATATCATAAAACATCCTTAACCTACAAACTGTTGTGGCTGTTTAATTAACTGTAATATTAGTCATTCATTAAATATGCATTAGATGTAACAGGTAAGGCAAAAATCTCGATACAATTTTGAATTCCTATAACTTTGCTCAAAGGAAAGATTATTTCGTCTTTACATTTTTTTTTCATTATGATTGAAAAATTATATCGATTAAGTGGTGACCGCAACTTTCGGCTCTTTTTAAGACATTTTTCATGAAATTTTGCAACATCTGAGGCGGAGTTTCTTCAATTTGGTATAATTATGGTAATATCTGGTTTTAATCCATTTTAATAAATCAAACATCATCAACAAATTAATCACAAACAGTCAAGTTAAAAAAATATTAAATAGATAAACCAAATTAGTTCCCGTTAAGAAAACGTAGTTCACCGAAACAAATTGACTTAAAAACTTTTTATAGGTACTATACTACAAGAACCAGATTAAATATGTACCACCTACTAGAATCATTTCGTTAGCATTATTTAGATGGTGAGGCTAATAGCGGCAATGTTACTTTTCCACCAGCACAACATAATCCAGTAGATACACCATTGTATTCTAATGCCTTACAATTTCGAAATTTGGGTGCCAAATTGGAGTTCATTTGTTGGTACCATAATGTATTTCCGCTGCCTAAGCTCTCTTTCTGCGGAATCGCTCAATTTCATTGTACCGTGCTCGGTATTGTCGCGTTTGATGTATACGAACATGCTGGAATGCTTAAATATTTGACAAGCAATAAAAATGTTGATCCTTTTTAGCTCAGTCGTAAATGAGACCTTGTATAGGAAAACAACATTGTTTTTCCATATTTTCTCACTAAATAAACCTTTCCTGATAAGGCAAGGCACAAGATAAGGCACCCAAAGTCACAGTAACATCGAAATACTAGAAAAGTTTAAATGTAAAACGATAAGGACCATAACAAATATTCCAAAGTACTTAAACAATAAATACGGGTACCTAGATTTCAATCACCATGGCACCATCTTCCTGAAACCACATGTCATCTAGTCGTGCCTCTTCCATTTCAGGCACAAGAAAATTTCGAATGTCTTGGTACCGTTCAGCAGTCGCAGTAACTGCAACACCTTAATCATTTTAAAGAAAATAGGGACCACTGATGTCTCCAGCATTATTACCACACCATAAAGTTGTTTTTAGTTAATGCAATGATGCTTCATAAATTATTTGAAGATTCCGTGTTCTCCAAAACCGTCTCTTCTGTTTATTGAGGTGGCTACTAACATGAAATAATGATAGCTGGACTATTGCCCCCTCCCCCCACACTTTTTTGTTTCATTAACTAATTTACATTATTATTTTGTTGTCAGAGTCAAAATAATGCATTGATTGTTTTATTGAAAGGACTAGAAGATTAAATATCCAATATACGAGAGATATTTGCACCGAATCAAGCCAATATAAAAAAAGCGCCATTCTAACGAAGGTTTTTTTTCTTACACTTCTAATTAAATTTGAGGTTTATATCATGGGTTTAACAATTTAAAATCGCCAAGACCGAGAGGTTATTTGCGTGAAAGTAAGGTTAATTTCGAAGTTTATTCCGCTGGAAACGTCTTTGGTGGGCGAACAAAAGGTTCTCGACTAGTGTTTGTTCCAGAGATACCTAATTTCAAAGCAAGACGTCTTTCAAATATATATTATTTAATGGGATAAGTGGGTGAGCGAGAGGGGCCAAGGTGAATGTTGCCGAATTTAACTTTCTAATTTTAAGATAACAACTAGGGGTAAGAGAACGTTGACGGAATAACGTTTTAAATATATTTTTTATCAGCCTATTAACCGAAGAAGAAAAAAACACATTTCTATTATTAAGAAATGTATATTCACTTTTAAACATTCAAGGGCTATTTGGGTTGTTTACGAGAATCACATCGGCTAATAATAGAAATCGTCGGAAGGTTATAAAAATTTCAACGAAATTACCTTTTCAACTTCTGATCTGGATTAAATTAACCAGAGTGCCTTGTTTTGTTTATTTCAGTTTATTTTGCTCTACGCCTAGCAATTTGTAAACAATTGAGAAAAATATATCATTTCATGTTATATACATGTATTGTTTTTAAAGTAAAACCATTTCAGGCAAAACTAATTTGTTGAAATGCAAAACAGAACAAAAGCTTTGTTTCCAGGATATGAACATTTTTCTTGATTTTTTTTATATTTTAAAGTCTTATTTTTACCAACGAGGGTTTATCTGGACTGGGCTCTGGTTAACGTGGACTCTGAACTACGCTTCTCGGCGTTAAACCTACCACCTGGCGAGTGACCAAGTTAGAAAGCATCCGAGAAGATATCCGGTCTTACCCAGCCTGGTTACTGACATGATTGGGATCATTTTCCTTGTCGGATTTTGCACTTTTGTCTAGAACAATCGCAAACATAAATTTACGACCATGCCCCATCAGGATTTGAATCGACTGTCGCAACATTAGGAGTCGACTTTACCACTGTTACAACCAAGCCAGCGTAAGTTATATACATCTTCGTTATTCTGCTAGATACTGCTTTGTTCGTAATTTACTTTTGTGTATCTGCCACAAAATTTTATTATTATTTTTGAATTGTTTGGGCTCGGCGCCGACTTTTTTTACTTAGTTTATTTATTTAGTTATTACAACGTTTATTATCTACATATTTTATTTTAATTTTTTATGTGTTAAGAATCTAAGATTATTTTTTACATTTTAGTGAGTTCCTTACTTATTTTTTGAAGTTAATTTTTTTAATATTTTATTTTTCTCCTTTTAGTGCTAGATATTTGCTAAACAAATGACGCAGTTATTTTATTAAGTATTACAATGGGTAGGCTAATTAAAAGTTCCCGTATGAGGAAAATTATGAATAAAGAAACAATTATTGAAAATAAGGAAGGCTTCAGACCCCGGGGTCCGCTACCTAGCTTAGCTTAATGTCGTTGCCCTTTCCGGGAATCGAATTCATGATCTCCGCGTGATAGCTGAACGCTCTAACCACTACACCATAGAGGCAGTTGCCTAAAATATCTCTACAGTTTCCCATATGATATGGTTTGAGCTTAAAAACGATCTGATCAGCAGTAACATTATACACAAATATCTGGTTATTTTAGATAAAAAAAAATATGTGAAAACTTTGTGCGTGCCTTTGAAATTTTAGTTTTTCCCTCGATTTCCCCCCTTCACCCCAACAGATCCTGACTTGCTTCCTATGGGACCACCTCAGAAGTGTAGTCTTTTGAATAAAAGAACAATTTTGAAAATCGGTCCGCAATTGACGGAGAAAGCGACACACATACAAAAATATGCAGTCGAACATAGAACCTTTTGCTATATTTGAAGTCGGTTAAGAACGGTAATATTCAAGAAACACCATATACATCAGTCACTACTTATTTTTTCTATCAAAAATGAATTTTAACATTTACCCCATATATTTTAATTCCCACAGACCATATTTTTTGTTCATTTTTTCATTAATTTAAACAGTATTAGATTAATATATCTGCAGAGTTTGATGTAGATTTATTTTGTTTTATGAAATCTAAGGACTAATAAATTATACTCAAAACATATAAAATTCGAACAGGCAAAAACAACAGCAACAGTAATGATAAATGAGTTCGTCAGTCAAAGGTAATTTTAATATTTGACGAGGATATTCAAGTAAACGACCATCATTTGTTTAAGCCTTAAAACCGGCTACGTTAAAATTTTCCCTTTTCGTGAAATTAACAAGTTAACAGTTGCCTAAGGTCCAGATAGTAAGGACGTAGATAACTTTATCATAGAATTTGGTCTAGTTTTGCTATTGGTGAACTATTCCTTTGTTTTTGTTCATCAAGTGGCCCCGGAATAGAAATACCTAAAATGCGATCTTCCATATATAACATCGTAGCCATGTTTTATTCATTTATAAATGTTCTCATTTATAAATTTTTAATATGTACTTAATTGGACATTAATTCTATTTAAATATATATATATATATATATATATATATATATATATATATATACATAATTATTTTTGGTGCTATATTGTTTGGTTCTTATCAACATAAAGTTGTAGGCACAGATTTGTATGTTTTACAATTAACTGTAAAGAAACAGGTGTTATAAATTTCAGTTTTTAAACTTCACAATTTACTTCCGTTGTAAAAAAATTTTCCTGTACTTAATTTTAATTCTTTTTCGAGAATTTTGTATGTGCTGATTCCTATGTTTAACTTTTTTTTTTTTTTTTTTTTTTTTTTTTATAATTATATACATTGTTACTAGTCGTTGCCGACTAACCTACAATTTGTCCTTATAATAGCTTAAATCTAGGTATATATCTAATAGGACTCATCAGTCCTACATAGTCTCTAACATAATAATAATTGTTTTAACACTTTGAGTTTTTTCTAATGCACCTCACTGCACTACACTACAACACACTACACAAGTTCAAATGGTTTGGTCCTTTTGAGTCTGCGTCCGGTTTTGGTGTTGTCCAAGAGTTGTAATACTTCGAAATTAACATGAGAGTGAAGTCTCTCCTCATGTCTCTTTGCAATTCTTTTAATTTCTTGATTGACAGTCGGTATCTGAAGATCTCGATGTAAATAAATGGTCCGGTAATATCTGGGTGCACCTACGATGCTTCTTAGGACTTTGTTCTGGAAAACTTGTATTAGATTTATGTTGCTTTTTGCGGAACATCCCCATAATTGTATTCCGTATGTCCATATAGGTTTTAATATTTGTTTATATAGAAGTAATTTATTATGTATAGTTAATTGAGATTTTCTTCCAATTAGCCAATACATTTTTCTATATTTTAACTCAAGTTCTTTTCTTTTCTTTTTGACATGTTCCTTCCACCGTAGTTTTGCATCAAGTGTCATTCCGAGATACTTAGCATTATTGCTGTATGGTATGACAGTGTGGTTTATGGTCAATGGTGTAGGCGCGGCCTGTTTATAGGTGAATTGAACATGCACAGATTTGTTTTGGTTAATTTGTATTTTCCAGATTTGGGTCCATTTATTTATAGCGTCAGTAGCCTGTTGTAGTTTTCGGGTTGCTTCTTCGCTATTGTTTCCGACAGCAAGAATAGCAGTATCATCAGCAAATGTAGCCATTGTAATGTTTTCGATTTGTGGTATATCACATGTATAAAGTAGGTACAGAATTGGCCCCAGTACACTTCCTTGTGGTACACCTGCTTTAGCTTCTTTTATTGTAGAGTAAGCTTCCTCTTGTTTCACTCTAAACATTCTGGCTGTGATGTAAGATTTTAATAGTTCGGTGTGTTGCTTCGGTAATATTTTCTGTAGCTTATGGACGAGGCCTTTGTGCCATACCTTGTCGAAAGCTTGTGCTACATCTAAGAATACAGCTGAGCATACTTTATTATCTTCATAGGCTTTTTCAATAACATCTGTTATTCTATGCACTTGATCAATCGTTGAATGTTTGGTAATAAATCCAAACTGGTGTGTTGGTATTAGGTTTTTTCTCTCTATAATTGGTTTTAATCTTTTCAAGAGGAGCTTTTCAAATACCTTAGCTATCATCGGTAACAGTGAGATAGGTCGATAAGCTTTTATATCATTTGGTGATTTTCCAGGTTTTGGAACCATTATTATTTCAGCCATTTTCCAAACGTCTGGGACATATTTCAGTCGAAATGCTGCATTGATTAAGTTAGTGAGCTTTATAATACCCTTTCTTGGCAGATTGTGCAGCAATTGCCCTGTTATTAAATCATAGCCTGGTGATTTATTTGGCTTGATGTTAGTTTTAATAACGTTGGTGACTTCTTTCGGAGTTGTTAATTGAATTGTCGATTTTTCGCCGTCTATGTCCGGTAAAGTATGTTCAATTTCACTTTCGTTTGGTTTGAAAGTTTTCTCTAAATGGTCAGCGAATGCTTCTGCTTTCTCCAGGTTGCTGCGTGCCCAACTTCCATGCATGTTTCTTATCGGAGGACTATGTAGACAGGATCGTTTTAGGTATTTAGTGGCTTTCCAGAGCGAGTAGTCTGTGTTCTTGTCATCTGTTAAATTTCGTAGATAGTTATTTATGGAATTGTTTTTAATTTCCAAAATTTCCCTCTTCAACCTTTGTGTTATGTTGTTTAAGATATTCTTATTTTCAGGTGTTCTATTTTGCTGCCATTTTTTCCGTAGTTTTCGTTTTTCAGCTACCATTTCCTTGATTTCTTTCGGGTAATTTATTCCTTTGGTTGAAGTTTTAATTTCTGGAGTGTTATTCCAAGCAGCCTGTTGGATGTCTGCAACGAATTTTTCGGTTTCATAATTTAATTGGTCTTCTGTCTTAAGGGGAACATTTAGTTGAATTCGATTGTTTATTTCTTCAACAAATCCTTCCCAGTCTGTCCTCTTGTTGGTTAATGTTGGATTTTGTTGTTTTCTTATAATGTTTTCACTCAGCGTCAAAATCACAGGTGTGTGATCTGAACTTAAGTCAAAATTTTCTTCAACTTCCATGTAGTTAGTGGTTATGTTTCTAGCTATAAAGAAGTCTAACAGGTCTGGAGTTTTCTCTGGATCGGTAGGCCAATAAGTTGGTTTTCCTGTCGACATGTAACTGCACCCTAGCTCAGCAGCTGCTTTATGTAATTCATTACCTTTAGTTGTCGTCATTCTAGATCCCCATCTTGTATTTTTAGCATTGAAATCACCACCGATTATAAATTTTTCTCCTAGGTTGTTTAGAACATTCAAGTAATTTTCTTTTTTTTGGTTGTATCTTGGAGGGCTATATATGGAAGCTAATGTAACCCTGTATTTGCTAGATATAACAGTTACTGCCGTTACCTGATTTTCTGCTAAACTGAGTCCGGGTTCTTGATGATGGCATATATTATTTTTTATTATTATTGCACTTCCTCCTCTTGCTGTGTTAGCTGGATGAATGGTGTGGTAAAAGTAATATCCTCTAAATTTAATAAAGGATTCCTTTGTCAAATGGGTTTCAGATATTAAGCAAATATCTATTTTTTGCAATTCTAGGAATACTTGTAGGTCAGCGTGATGTTTCTGAATCCCATTAGCATTCCAAATTGCGATGCGGATGTCTTTACTTGCCATTTTTAGTTCTTGAGGCCACCGCCCTATTGTTTTCGAGTTTAAGTAATCTTTCAGAAAACGATTCAATAATCTTTTCCTGGTTGTCCAGCTTTGCTATAAGTTTCAATAGCAGTTCGTTGGTTGTAACGTCTTCTTTTTTTGTTTCTTTTTGAGCGGTTTGGTTTATGCTTTGAGCATAGGTCATTTCATCGTTGATTTCGTTGTACATTTTTGGTTGTTTATTTTGAGTCACTGTTTTTTGCTCTTTAGCCTGACTGATTTTATTTCTTCTCTCTTGGAATGTTTTCGCAACTACGCATCCTCTGTAGCTTGCTGGATGCGCTTCATTGCAATTCGCACATTTCGCTTTTGTTCCTTTGGGTTTTTTGCATTCTCCCGTGATGTGTTTTCCTGAGCATTTTACACACCTTGGTTTCCTTTTACAGAATTTTTGTGTGTGTCCATGTAATTGGCATCTCTTGCACTGTGGCACAAGATTTGCCTTTCTAAGAGGTTCTATTTTTACTTCGACTCCTAGAATTTGTTTAATTTCATAAATTGCTTTTATGTCCGTGTTATGTTGGAATGATAACATAAACAGTGGTAAAGGCTTCTTCTGGACAACTATTTCTCCATTGTTATTTTTATTTCGTTCTTTTTTCAGGATATTTGTGACGTCAGTACATTTAAGTCCATTTTTTATTAACTCTTCCACTATTTTAGTAGTTTTAGCTGTCGGTGGAAGCCCTCTTGCCATTACTTTAATGTCTCTGGTTTGCTTATCTTCATACGAGTGCCATTGTAATTTTAGGAATTCCAAGCACTCAGCAATTTTCGTAAAAGTTTTACGACATTCGGCGTTTAATTTGATTTGTCCATTGTTTAATGTTGTTGCTCTAAATAGTATATTATTTGTTTTCATTGTTTCATATAGCAAGTCAAAGTCTGTGACATTACTTACTATAATTGGAGGTGGTCTCGGCACTTTTATTTCTTTATTCAATTCTTGTGCTTTAATGGTTTTTGGTTGTTGTGGTGAAGCTTCAGGTGTGTAGTTTGCTTTTCGTTTCTTATTTCTTTTAACTGTTATCCAGCCTACTTCTTTTTGCAATTCTTCCTCGTCTGTTTCATAGTTTACAGGCAATTTGTTTTCAGTGCACTGGTTCACTACGGGAATGCTAGTTGGATTGTATGTGTTTTGGTTTTTTATTAGGAGTTGTAGTGCATCTAATTGTTTTTGCATATTTGTTAGTGCAATTTCCAGATTCCGTCGGGCTGTTTTTTCGTTAATATACGCATTATAGAGAGCTTGCTCATTTTGCGTTCTCTTATGGTTTTCTTGACAAAAGATTTGATTCTGTTGTGCCAGATAAGCTTCACCTGACGTTGAGGATTGTGTTTCCATCTCATTTAGTCTCTGGTTCTCTCTATTAATCATTTTTATTTAATGAATAGTTTAATTCACGTTTTTACAAAAATTTCAGTACCGGTATTTGTTTCAGAACCGTTATAACGCCGCATTTGTGGTACAGATGATGCACCTCCGACCCTTAACAGCCCCCAAAATTTTACCTTTGTTACTTTATTGCAGTGACCATCGTTTTAAACACATTTTCACTAAACATTTAACGCGCAGTTTTAACACTGTTATTGTCGTCACGGTTTTTACTTATTTTTTAAAATCGCATTTGTGGCACAGGTAGTACACTTTCAAATTTATTACACTGACCGTCGCTCCAAACACGTCTTTACTCTACGAAGGTCGAACGACAACTGATGTTTAACTTGTAGCCATATTATCCTTTTCCATAGGTTAAGGAAAACTATCTATAAATAATACACTAATTCACATAGTATGTATTTTAATTCTTTTTTCATATTTTATAGCCTCCTTTTACCGACGAGACTTTATCTGGACTGGGCCTACAGTTTAACATGGGCTCTGAACCACGGTCCTCGGTTTAAGCCTACCTGGCGAGTGAGCAACTTGGATATCATCCCAGAAGACATCCAGTCTTACCCAACCTAGTTAATTATTTTCCTTGTAGGATTTTGCACTCTTGCTTAAGGACAACCACAAATGTTAAGCAATCGCAGATATAAATTTACGACTACGCCCCAGAGGGATTCGAACCGGCGACTATCACTGCAGTAGGAGGACTGTCCTGTCGCCTTTACCACCACGCCAACCAAGCTGACATTTCAGTTATAATGTAGATTTCATTGAAATACTTACTACTAAAGTTACAGTTGGGATTTGCATCTTTATCAAGGAATACTCTTCTACATTCGATTCATTATAATCTAATCGGTTTGAAATGTTTTGTGCAACTAGCAACTTGTAATATACTGTCTGAAAGGTTCATAATCCCATCCTAGGTATTTGTTTTCGTTATAAATTCTTTATTTGGTGGGATTATTTTGTCCTGGATTCGTTTCTTGAATCCTGCAAACGCATAATAATTCCTTGAGCGATGTAAAATTGTAATTAATAATTACATTTAAGATACTTTACGACACTTTCTAGAAATATATACTATCACTGAGTTAACAAAAATGTTTCAGTAAAGCCCTAACTTATAAACTAATAGTTCGAATGACATAACATTTTGACACGCAACGTTTGAAGTTTATATGCCACAAAATAGAGGAAGTATAGAAGGGAAACTTAAACTATAAGTTACTAGGATGGTTTTCCACTACAGCGCCTCTAGCTATAATTTTTTTGTTTGGAATTCCTTGCACATTTTATTTTGAATCGACTTCTTTGCAGAATTTCGACGAAATGTATTCTCTCTAGGTTAATATTTCTTGTGTTACGAATGTTTTTATTTAGGAATCTAATTTTTATTCAGAAACTAATAGATATTACTTATTCTTATCAAGTTCAAGTTATTATTATTGGAGTTATAGCCAAATGTTTAATTTTTATTAAATAATAACTTAACAACTAAATAATTATTAAAATTCGACTATAATTTAATTCATTCTCAAGGGTTGTAACTCTAATTGCAATATTACATTTAAACGTGAATAATGACTGTTTAAAAGAGCAGTTTATTTATGAAAGCTGAGGTTTCTACATGAAGTTTTAATACAGATGTTCAAAAATAATTTGTACTTTGTAACATTCGATTTGTAATAACATATATTAACCTCCCCTCACTTTCTCATTTTTATTAATATTTTTAACCATTGACCAATTTTTGTTTAAATCATTATATATGACAACCAGTTCTGTTTTTACTATTGTATAATTCTTAATTAAGAGAGAGAAAATGTTTTAGCCACAAATTCTAGATAGAAGACACCAGAATTTGTCAGTGTTTCAACTAAGCGAGAACCAAATA
This sequence comes from Rhynchophorus ferrugineus, assembly GCF_030347505.1. Taxonomy (NCBI): domain Eukaryota; kingdom Metazoa; phylum Arthropoda; class Insecta; order Coleoptera; family Curculionidae; genus Rhynchophorus; species Rhynchophorus ferrugineus. The sequence goes on along the minus strand of NW_027472585.1, from coordinate 1,290,997 downwards.
ATAAGAAATATTGATATTATAAAAAAAATTATTTGTATATATGCAATTTTAGCAATTTTGGGCTTTAGTATATTTAGTTATACTGCTCTTGCCTTTGTTCTTGTTTCTGCCTTTTTTTGAAATTAATTTAAAAATAAAACTGAGAATATTTCTGAAGCCACTGCAGCTTAGACTTTTACGTAGCAATAGCATATCCATTTGAATCTATTAAGTTATTAATAATGTTTAATCTTGTCATTTGGTAATGGTTTTATCGATAGATGTATCACCTATTATAGTTTGTGTTGCTTAAGCATGAATTATTGATTATATACCATGTTTGAAATTCGAAAAGTCAATTACATTTACATTTATTATAGTCATTTATATATTGAGTCATTTAATGAATTATTACGTATAGGCAATACATCAGTATATTACAGTGTGTCTTCATAACATTTTCTGTTACATTTTCAGATATACTAATGAAAGGAAGGAGAATGGAAGTCTGGTGAGAGTAGGTTGGTTTCGTCGAAATCTGTAGAGACAGTTAATACTGATCGCTACCCATAACAAATGATCAGTTTGAACTATGTATTGATTAAAAAACGTCCATAATACGTTGAAAGTTTTTCTTTATCTGTAGTTTAGAGTTTTAGCATGAAATACTAATATGCGTGAACTTTTATAGACATATCAATATGGAAAAATAAACCAGACCAGAATATATTTTACATTTTATTAATAACAATATCTTATTTTAATCGATTATTCGAATTTAGGAGAACCCTTTTTGTTAAAGGTTCCATATTATATATTAATATATATTTTATGTAGGGATATTTTACGATATATCGATAGGAGTACACTAAATAGGTTGGTGTTGTTATCAGGTGTCAAACGGCTTTTATACGGTAACCCAATAAATTTTGAAATGGACAATAAAGGAGCTCTTCCATAGGTTCATTAATTTGGTTGAGCTGTATTATGTATGTTGTGGCTGTGGAGTTATGGCGCTACTAAATAATAGCCATTAAACAGTCAAACTGTGATTTGCATATTACGGCCATTAAGTAGAATGTTAAAGTAGGACAGCAGAATTTCAGTTAAGATCGTGTTACTTATACAAAGTAACAGATTAATTAAAAAATCCCCGGTCTACCATAGTAAAACAAATTATTCTGTCAAAATTAGTTTTTTTATTCAACATAATTCCCTTCAAGAATGATACACTGATTATCGCGGCCCTCCAACTTTTCGATACCATTTTTGTAGTGCGATTTGTTCTTTGCTTCAAAATAGGCTTCAGTATCGTCGATCACCTCTTCATTCGAATTTCTCGAAAAATGCAGGACGTCGTTCGTCTTGGGGCGTTCCGTTTTGTTTGAGGGTACCTATAAGTGTGGTGCCTTACGTGTCCCGTTTCGAGATGCAAGGGTGTTCTTGTGTTGATGTTATACGTGATGGACTTCTGTGGTTTTCGTCCATCAGGCTAGTCTCGTGAGATGTGGTCGCACGGAGCTCGTGCTGTCCTTCCATGCACGTTTCAAACACTTTTCGAGTGGCTTATGTTGAGCTGATTTACCTGTTAGGCACTTTGATAACATCGGGGTGGGAATGTTCGTGTATTTTTCCCTTCGATAAGCAATATTTTATCAACACTCGAAATTTCAAATTTCTTCACTCAAAATTCTATAGTTAACAAACTAATGATCCAATAGCTGTCAAATGTATACACGTATCTTTTGAGGGTTAGGGCTAATTAAAAAAACATATGGATTAATTTCTAGTAGCGCTATCTATGTGTCAGGCCGGGGACTTTTCAAGTGATCTGTTAATAAGGAGTGTATGGTTTCTAACCGACTTCGACATCAAATAAAAGGCGAATCAACAAAAAAGGAGGACGTTCTATGTTCGGCTGTAGATTTTTTGAAAGTTCGTTTTTTTTATTCGAAAGAGTGCACACTTTTGACTAGTAAAGTCCGCAAAAATACCTGGAAACTGACTGGTGATGCACTGTACAGTGTTTCAAACCCTCCAATTTGAAATACTAACATAGTTAAATACTTACTAGCGGAGATTATTCAAGAAGAAAACAACTACTTAACCATTTTTATTTAATAAATTCAAATTGGCCTTCTGTAATTTGAAACTAAACAACCAATACACCGTCGAGTCAGTTTCGATTACAATATTTTAGTAGACGGAAAACTTTTCTCTCCAGTAATCTCATCTCATAACACAATATTACGAAGACGGTCCATTACATCGGCACCATCTCGTGCTCCTCGCTTGCATTTTCCACTCTATTCGTGTATTAGCTATGAGCCGCACACAAATTAACCATCTGGTGCTATCTATTCACCACGGCACCACTAAAATATTAAACGTATCACTCTCGCATGTATACAGTGAACGGTCGAGCCATAGTTTTATCTTTCGATTCATTGTCATGCATTGTTATTCAGTTTATGGGTTTAATAAATGCCTTTTGACACGGAAGCGTCTTTCGAAACAATAACGGGTTATGACTCCTCCAGTCAGCGATTAAACATAATTTACGTTTAGTATTTTCTATGATGTAAATTCACTTCGCTACAAATCATTATAATTTTACTGCTACTCGTTGTTTATCCAACATGAAGTGAAATTTTACAGTTAAAATTAACATTTCAATTTCCTAAAAAACTAATGACATGATGTCAGGGAAAAAAGCAATGATATTTTCCTTTTACTGTATACTGTTCACTTTCAAATTATATTTTTCGCGAATATATTTGATCTGGGTTATATAATGGGTAACGTAGACATCACTACATAGTATAAAACAAAGTCGCCTTTTCTGTCCCTATATCCCTATGTGCGCTTAAATCTTTAAAACTACGCAACGGATTTTGATGTGGTTTTTTTCAATAGATAGAGTGATTCAAGAGGAAGGTTTGTATGTATAATACATGCATAATATACTAAGGCAACATTACTAATTTTAGAGGTTTCTAACGTGATGTCGTAAATTAACCAATTTTTTTAGGCTTATTTAGCAATTAGCAAAAACGCTGCCTAACCCTACGAGTTAGATCAAATTAATGTACTACAGTATTGTACACCATAAAAAGGTCTACAAAAAAGTCCGGGATGGTATATGTTTATCTTTTAGGAATAACCCACATTAACCATTTTTATTGTTTACTTTTTACGTGAGAAAATGGCTTATTTACGAAGCTATTTTAAGCAATACGGCATTAATCCTTATCGAATTAAGTACCTTAAATACAGTGTGCAATTAATATAGATCAATATGGTTCCTTACAGTATGTAAATTAAACAAATATTTTCGGAGATATTACAAATTTAAAATTTGCGTTTAAAAATGTGTAATGTAATAAAAATTGTATGAATTTAGATATTCCAAAGATAGCAGGAAATCTTCATAGTAAGTATAGGGGAAGAGGAATTGTTTTACTCCAAATTTAATGCGTGCAGGCCAAGGGCAGTAATGAATGAACCAAAAATACTGGATCGATTTTAATCATGTTTTCATTGAGTGACATAGGCATATATATTTTATGCCCGTGCAAAGTCGGAGCGGGCCGCTATGTTTTTATATACAACGTTCATATTTTTTCTGTAGTGTATTTAATTTAGTATCAGCATTGCACCCGTGCGAAGCCGGGGCGGGTCGCTAGTTTATTAAAAAATATGTTTAATATCAGTGGCGACTCCTAATGAAAATTTTAAGGTCTTCTGCAACTAGATTTATATTTATCGAAATAATTATAATTATTAATAAATATAAAACTATCAGTCTAAATAGCAAAGGAAATAAATATAGTTGTTGATTTATTTCCACCAACGTGTCCCCTGTGAAAAATATACTTTAGGTTCCGAACACGTGAGTCACTCATTCTATTGATACACGTGATTGGATCTTTTTCCATACCTAAGGTATACATCACGCGGATTTGGCAGCTTTGTTAAAACCAGGAAATAAAAGATGTGTATATAGAAAATGATAGTTCTCTTCAACCACTGGGCCAATATAAAAGCAATCGGAGAAAAATATATATTCCTATTAAATTATTCCCAAAATGCCATAAAAATGTTTGTAAAAACAAAGTAATTCACAGTAAATCTTAGTAATTATCTGTTTTTTTTTCTCTCAAAATTGGTGTGAGATGTAGTACGTATTTTTCTCTTAATTATAGCGTGTTTGGACAAAAATAACAAAATTGTTACAGTTACAGTTATTATATTATGTCATTAATAGCTTCCTTTTTAATGATTATTTCATTATTTTTTTTACAAATCTAAAGTAACCCTAAAACATAAAATTAATTTTTCACTGCCATCTGTCTCAACAGTTCTTAAAATTAGTACGAAAAGGAATTTGTACATTTCCATCTTATGTCACGATTTTTTGATTATCGAATGGTTTTAAAACTTTTATTCTATAGTTGTTAATGTTGTACTTAGTTTAAGCGTAATAGATTTTAAGAATCACTCAAAGTTTATCAGTTCAACAAACGCCAGTTAATTGTGATTTTGAAGTTAATGATTGATGTTTTTTTATTACCATATATCTTTTTTCTGTTCGACTTCCTTTATTTCGAACCAGTGTATACATAAATGTTGGCACTAAAACTCATTAAAAATATGAATTGTTGACAACGAAAAATTTGTTTTTGTGAAAAATGTGTTTCATTATGTTTGTATGCATAGCCGATACCCAAGCTCGTACATAAATGCTGTCAAAAGGCATAATGAAATTGAGTTATTTGAAACTGATGGCAAACTAATATACAATATTGATGTATGAACTGTCCCATATATTGGAACCGTTAATATAACGATTCGGATATAATGTAGGGCTGATTTTTATTAAAGGAAAATATAAATGTAAATGTGTACAGGGTAATATTCACAAACTGTTCTATAATATAATTTGGAACAAGACATTTAGTTAAAAAATTAGAAACAATAGCATTTACTTGCTCCTTAACCGTTCACGTATTTGGTTTGGTACCATAATTTCTATAGGTAGTATATTCAAAATAAGAGTGAACTTGCGTCATCACGATATCGAATGTGTTACGTTTTAAGTGTTCGCAGATTGTAAATTCGTTTTAAAATCATACAGTGTTTTTTTCCGGACACTGTCCCAGGAAAATCAACATAAGGATTGGCATGACAGGTTTGAACGTGGTGAAATGAGCACCAAAGGCCGTGAACGCAGAGGACGCCTAAGAAGGTTGTTACCGACGATAACATTTAAAAAATCCACAAAATAATTTTGAGTGACCGTAAATTGAAACTGAATTGAATATGAATGAATAATTGACTGAAACAGCAGACACTTTAAAGACATCAACTGAACGTGTACATCATATCATTCACAAATATTTGGGCATGAGAAAGCTCTGTGCAAAACAGATGCCGCGCTAGCTCACTTTTGACCAAAAATGACGACGAGTTGACGATTCTTAGCAGTGTTTGAAGATGAACAAGCGTAAGAAACCTGAGTTTTAGCGTCGATATGTGATAATGGATGAAACATGGCTCCATTATTTCACTTCGAAGTCCAATCGACAGTTATTCGAGTGGACTGCACACGATCAACACGCTCCAAGGCATGGAAAAACGCAACAGTCGGCTGGCAAGGTTATGGCGTCTGTATTTTGGAATGCGCATGGAATAATTTTCATTGACTACCTTGAAAAAGGAAGGAACAGCGACAATTACATACATAGCGTTATTGGAGCATTTGAAGGACGAAATCGCCGAAAAACGGCCGCATTTGAAGAAAAAGAAAATGCCGCTTAACCAAGACAATGCACCGTGTCACAAGTCACTGAAACGATGGCAAAAATCCATGAATTGGGTTTCGAATTTCTTCCTCATTCACCGTATTCTCCAGATCTGGCCCCCAGCGACTATTTTCTGTTCTCAGATCTCAAAAGAATACTCGCTGAGAACAAATTTTCGTCCAATGAAGAGGTGATGGACGATACTGAGGCCTATTTTGAAGCAAAGGAGAAATCGTACGACACAATAGTTAAAGATAAACTAAAAATCCTTTATGACAGTTTTGTTTTCATTAATCATTTCACAAAAACAATCCATCTAACAAGTCGCCTGAACAAGCGACGCCATATTTTAATAAAATTATTACTTCAACAAATGCTCGGAAACGTACGTACTAAAATTACAATATAATGGTTACGAGAAACTGAAAGTTTCCGAACAGGTTTCCATTAAACTTTTCGTATTTTAAAAATATTTTCTTAAGTCATCCTATAAACAGGAATCCGCCGAGGAAGTTTCCAATAAAATTAAAATATTAAAATGCTGAAAAGTTTATTGTCGATAATTAATCTAAAAGTTTTGCCTAACGAGCAAAAACTATTCGAATATAAAACAACAGCAGCAGGTTATCCGCAAAACTAAGTGGAGTAAGAAGGAACCTCACCATCTTAATAAAACATCATTTAAGGTGATATTCTAGTCTAAAGGCATGGATTTTGAGGTATTTTGTTTTAATTAATGTTAGTTAAATAAAAAAATCAAGAATATTTTTATTATCCACTATTTTGCATTCTTTTGAAATATGAGAACATAAAATAGTCGCTGGGGGCCAGATCTGGAGAATACGGTAGAGGAGGAAGCAATTCGAAACCCAATTCATAGATTTTTGTCATCGTTTTTACTGACTTGTGACACGGTGCATTATCTTGGTGAAGCAGCACTTCCTTTTTCTTCAAATGCGGCCGGCGATTTCGTCCTTCAAACGGTCCAGGAACGCTTATGTAATAGTCACTGTTGATGGTCCTTCTTTTTCAAGATAGTCAATGAAAATTATTTCATGCGCATCCCAAAATACAGACGCTATAACCTTGCCAGTCAACTATTAAATTTTCCTACGCTTTGGAGCGGGTTCATCGTGTTCAGTCCACTCGGATGACTGTCGATTGGACTTCGGAGTGAAACGACAGAGCCATATTTCATCCATTGTTACATATCGACGCAAAAAGTCTGGTTTATTACGCTTGATCATCTTCAAACACTTCTCCGAATCATCAACTCGTCATTGTGGTTGATCAAAAGTGAGCTCGCGCGGCACCCACTTTGCACAGAGCTTTCTCATACCCAAATATTTCTGAACGATATGATGTACACGTTCAGTTTATATCCTTCGAGTGTCCACTATTGGATTCAGTTTCATTTTACGGTCATTCAAAATCATTTTGTTGATATGTTTGTGTAACAACCCCTTTTGGGCGTCAACTGGGTTCGCCACCTTCGGTGCTCATTTCACTACGTGTAAACTTAGCAGACTAATCTTTGATGCTTGATTTTCCTGGGGAAGTGTCCGGAAACTCGGCATCAAGCCAAATTTTTGCTTCAACTCTATTTTTGCCCTTCAAAAAGCAAAATTCTCTCAATACGCGAAATCCCTTTTTATCATTTTTTTTTACAGAATAACACAAGTTGTTTCACTCAAAATGCTATAATTCGCAAACTAATGATCCGATAGCTGTCAAATTTATACACATCATTTGAGGCTTAGGGCTAACTAAAAAACATATGGATTTAATCCTAGTAGCCCCATCTATGTATCAGGACAGGGACTTTTAATTGATCTGTTAATCTTATCTAAAATCAAAATTTTTAAAAACACAGAAGTAAAAATCGATTTTTTTTCAAATATCTAGACATGAAAAAGATGAACTACTAGACAGATGTCACACGTTACAAATCACCTGAGACTATTCACCTGGGTCTAACTTAACTGTGGAAATAATTTTTTTTAGAATTAATTTGGAACCCGCCAATTCATTTATTCATTAACAAGTGCCGGTGGCCATCGTTCATCCATCTTTATTATTTTCTCGATGGTCAATAAACCCAATTCCACGGTCCCCTCATCAAACGGCAATCGGGCCGTAGGGAAATAGCGTGCTTGTGTTGGAGCTGGTAGTTTTACAGGTCTAGAGTTGACACACCCACATATAAATTTATGGGCTTTTATATTGACACTGTGCTGTTAAGGCTTTTCGTCTCTGTTAGACCTCCAAATAAATTCTCTATAGATTATCCGTTGAGTTAAATTTAGTGCGATACCACTGAAAATTCATTTTAAGTCACATCGATGGATTATGTTTAATACTTAATGTCGTATTAAAGGCGAATTTTAAAAATTCACTGAAAATTATTGTATATTGGTGATTTAAAAGATATATCCAAACCGAATACATACGTTTTCGTCGATATATCAGTCCTACAGTTTATTTTAAAATATTTACAATAGATGGCGTTATTGTGTATTAAACCCCATCAAGTATATTTATAAGCAGCTTCATGTTAAAACCTCACCAACAGGAATCACTTTTCAGTATGTGCTATTTTGTCCAAGTGTGAACAATACTTCTATTCAAATGGTATATACATTCAGTGGTAAATGTCTGAAATTGTATCGAATAAATAACTTTGCTACAATTCAACCTTTTTACTTAAATTTTAAGTAAAATTCGACTGAAGGTCATCAAATTCTGTGTAAAGTTTATGGCAATCAAGCTGCATCGATTTCAACATGTGAACGCTGCTTTCGACGCTTTAAAAGTGGTGATTTTGACACCTATGACAAAGAGTATTTTGAACAGTTAAAACAAATTGAAGAAAAGGATTTGAAGGCATGATTCGATGACACTTTTAAAAAGCAAGAGGGATATGCAGAATGTACAGAAACATACACTTGGGGCTAATACAAGAAACCATTTTGATGAAGATATTTTGTACCCTACGAACTGAACTCAAGATACATTGAGTGGCATTTGGTCATGAAACACTTCTTCGATTCTTCACTTCAATGATATTTTCATACCAATATATATTATCAATAATATCAATTCATATTATCATAATAATGATAATAAAATCAGCTTCTTTCATTTTTCTTTGGTTTGATCAACTTATTTCATTCTAGCAAACATATCAAGTGTGGTTGAAGTAAGCGGAACTGTCTATGGGCTCTCTAAATGAGAGACTGATGCTTCATAAGCACATATTTATATATTTGCCAGTTAAATAACCGGAAGGTACTGAAGAATGTGGTAGTTTTCGAACTGCTTGATTGGTTAATTTAAATTAATCATATGATTTTGAATACTGAACTCAATGTTTTTTTTTCTTTGAGTACACAGTCATGTGGGTACATAAGGACTATTATTCTTGTCTCAACGGAATATAAACAGGTCTTGATCGTTAGGCTTATGATGACATTGACATATAAACACTCACGTCTTTATGGCAATGGATGTCCCTCCTTTGTATTGCCATGACAAATGTGTTAGAAATATTAATATCTGTATGTAAATAAGTATATGTAAACTTATATTAACAAAAGCCCAAAAATGTATATATGAAATAACTACCATAAATATCTGGAGATATTTCTTCCTCATTTCTTTCTTTAATTGGCGGTACTCGAATAATTGGTCTTTTGAATCTTCTAGTTGCTTTCCATAGCGAATAGTCTTTGTCTGCTTGTGGGCTTAATTCACATTCATACTTTCGAAAACAATTCTGTTTATATTCTGTGATCTTTTATTCGTCTGATTACTAATTCTATTAAAAGTAGTTTTGTCTGCAGCATTTCTGATTCTGTGCCATACTCTTCTAGCATTTCGCCTTTTTTTTATCATTTCTCTAATTTCGAGGGGGTAAATTACTTCATATCCTGATTTCTCTCTTGCTATTGAGGTTGCATCTTTTGCAGCTGACCGAATTTATTCAGTTATATTTTTGCTTTGTTGCTCAAAATCATCTATACTTTTAAGTGTTACTTAAAGCCACTGCCACGAAACGCAATTATCATGTTGACATATATATTTAATGTCTGTTTAAGGCTGAAGCATGTTCCGGAATGCTTTAAGGTGACACAAATAATTTTGTTCAAAAAACCTGACAAACCTACAGAATAAGTCGAATCTTACAGGCCTATTTCGCTACTACCTGTAATATCAAAGCTATTTGAGAAACTAATATTAAAACGTATTAAAAATTTTGTAATAATACCAGATTTCCAGTTTGGTTTTCGAAATCACCATTCAACAACCTATCAAGTGCACAGAATAACTGCGGATATTGAAAGAGCGTTTGAGGAAGAAAAATACTGACCTGCAATATTCCTGGATGTCTCACAAGATTAATCGGGTTTTGATCGGGTTTGGATTAGGATTAATCTCTAAGATGAGAAAATTGTTACTGCGTAACTATTGTTAATTGCTGGAGTCATATATTTTTTAAATAAAATTTAAAGTATACCACGAAATAGCGTTCTTGTCCTTTAAAACTATTTCGGCTGGAGTTCCACAAGGTAGCATCCTAAGACCTATCCTGTATCTGCTCTACATTGCTGTAAAACAACAAAAGAAACACTACTTGGAACCTTTGCTGACGATACAGTTATTATGGCAAAAGATATATCTCTGCCTACGGCAATAGAAAAAGTGCAAGTGGCATTCAACAAAATCTACAAATTGACGAAAGATTGGAAAATTCAACTTAGTAGCTCCAAATCTGTCTGCGTTAATTTTTCATTGCGGCGAAATAATAAAAACTTATTATATTACACAATGGATGCCCGATTCCTCAAGCAGAAACAGCTAAATACCTTGGAATCTATCTTAACGGTAGATTAAATTGGAAACATCACGTTAGACAAAAGACAAAACACATTAGGACCAAATAAAACAACTCTATTGGTTGATCTAAAATCAAAGAGGTTGATCTATAATACAATTATAAAACCAATTTGGATCTATGGGATGCAAATATGGGGTTGCACTAAAAATTCAAATCAACTAGTCATACGACGCTCTTAAAACAAGGTTTTTCGACTGATTACCAATGCTTATCGCTACGTAACCAACGAAGAACTGCACGGTCACCTAGAAATAAAATGGATTTGCGAAGTTATCTAAGATTTCACCTTGAAATACGAAAGAAGATTACTAAATTATACTAACGTGGAAGTAATACAACTGCTGGACAGCGCGTAGTATATCAGGAGATTGAAGCGAACAAAAGGAACATACGAACTTATATAAAGTGTATACCTTTAGTGTAAACTATAGCTATAAGATATTATAATTTTTTATAACTAAGGAATACATATTGATGTATTTTGTCGCACTCGTCTTGCTTATGAATTAATCCAAGTACATAGGAAAAGTAGTGATAAATTAATTGTAAATTAAGATTGTACTAAGAGCATCTAATAAAGATGTTATAAAAAAATTCTTGCTTTGATGACTGGACTCACCAGAAGTGTTGTAAATTAGGGAATTTATTATCAAGTGTGGAGAAACGCTAATAATAATCCCTCTTATGTTTTAGAGGCTCTTAAAACTACTGCTTTCTATAAAACAAAAATAAAATGTTAGATTTGGAATAACAAAACACTTTTTTTTCTCGATACATAGCGTCTATTATAAAAAAAACACAGATAGTAGCTTGCATGTTTTTGCTAGCGAAACTAATTTAAATCATATAGCAATAATAAAATAATGTTTCATTTTGCTTACTTTATGTTTTAATGGAAATATCAACGAGAACAATTTTTAAATTAAATCAAATTCAAATTATTATTGGGGAATACGCAACGTATCTAATTTTATATTTATAAAGTTTGGTATTTTGTAGTCGAATATATCTGATGGATTTTAATATATTTATGATACAAAATATGCATTCGTTTTGACGAATAAAATCAAAATAATGCTCGTGTTTCTAATTTTAGGTAAAGTACAATATTTGAAACAATCAAAATTCTTTCATTCTTTTGAAACCCTCGCTTTTATATCAAAAATATTTTAAGACAGATTCAGTATCCTTTTAACATTCTGAAAGTTCTGGCACGAAAAATGTAGAAATATTTTTGGTGTATTTCTAATTACGTAAACAACTTGTGTGCTTCAAGATTTTGTTTGATATTGTTGATTATTCCGACCTAAATATGCAAAATCTTAATTAATAATACAACATTTTGTATTCCTAAAGCTATATATCACAGAACACCAAGTACTAGTTGTTAATTTCGGTAAATTCAGTTTATTCTGTTCAAAAAAACACTACGAATTAACCTCAACGTACGATAACTTTATCGATGCAACGTTTAACTTTTAATTATGAATACGAGATTTCTCATCATACCCACTACAATCGGAGGGTAATAATGTAGACAATAACTTTGATATCTGATAATTTGATATATCTGATGGATTTTAATATATTTATGATACAAAATATGCATTCGTTTTGACGAATAAAATCAAAATAATGCTCGTGTTTCTAATTTTAGGTAAAGTACAATATTTGAAACAATCAAAATTCTTTCATTCTTTTGAAACCCTCGCTTTTATATCAAAAATATTTTAAGACAGATTCAGTATCCTTTTAACATTCTGAAAGTTCTGGCACGAAAAATGTAGAAATATTTTTGGTGTATTTCTAATTACGTAAACAACTTGTGTGCTTCAAGATTTTGTTTGATATTGTTGATTATTCCGACCTAAATATGCAAAATCTTAATTAATAATACAACATTTTGTATTCCTAAAGCTATATATCACAGAACACCAAGTACTAGTTGTTAATTTCGGTAAATTCAGTTTATTCTGTTCAAAAAAACACTACGAATTAACCTCAACGTACGATAACTCTATCGATGCAACGTTTAACTTTTAATTATGAATACGAGATTTCTCATCATACCCACTACAATCGGAGGGTAATAATGTAGACAATAACTTTGATATCTGTTTTTGAAAGCTCGGTAATTGCAAATACCATTTAACGCTGTATCGCATTTCGCAATTTGGATATCTTTAAACTTCTAACTTCATAGTCTAGTTATGCAACTTTAATTGTGAGTATTTAGTTTTTTTTTGATATATCGGATAATTACGGAAGTTTGATTAGTTGAATTAAGTTATTAAACACTATATTAGACACATTATATAATATTTTATAACTTGACTTACTATATTGGTGCTTTTCTGTATATAAATTATACTATATCCAAAGTTATATTGTAGGTATATTCAATTCTTGATCAGTTTTATTCAAACAAAACCTGCATAAATACAGTTTGATTTACTTTTTTGATTCTGCTTGGTTAATACCTATGCAGATTTTGAAGGAAGCTATTGAACGGGTGAATTAACACAAGCCTTTAGACAGATTACTTATCAAAGTTTAATTTGGCATATCAAGTTTTTCTTTGCTAAATAACTAAAGAAAAAAAGAAGGAACTACTCAGGAATAGTAAACAAATTTATTAAATTAAATGCTTGTTATTACATCATTGTCTCCTAATATTTATTATTGATATTCTTATTGATATGGTAAATTTCTAGTAAAACTATAGAGCATGGAGTATGCCCTCTTTGGTTGATCAGAAGGTACCATATGACCAGCGTTCCGGACTAGTAGTTCCGTTAAGTTTCCAGCTATCTTGTAATAACCAGCTACCCCATCGATATCCCTCCAGACTTGACGTTCAACCGCTTTGTACTCCTCGGCAGCGCTAAAGTCAAGATTTTGCAAGTAGTTGATGTTCATGGGATAACCAACTATAATATCAACCTGACCACTGTAGATCAGTACCCGGTAGTTGCTGAGCAGTTCCGATACCCACGGAGCTACGCTTTTCGATATATCATCGTATAAGTACTGAGACACTGGACCATTACCAAACTCGGTACTACCTACGTGCAGAGCGCTTCTCGCCTTTATTTGGATAAGATATTGCCAGTATTCACCTTCACCATATCCCTCTTGCAAGTAGTTATATATACTGTCAATTTGGGAGACCTCGGAAATCAAACCGACCATTTCATCGTCGAAATATCGGGTAGCCTCCGACCAATTCTCCTCCGCAACATATCTCTTCATTATCTCCCAATATTCCAGCAACGTGTCTCTGGTGTTGGCATCAACCAAACCAAGTTGGTAGACGTAGTAACCGTAACCGCCCTGATTAATAGGATCGCTCAATCCGTTCCCGATAGCGAGACCTTGAAGGTTTATCTTTAGTTCTGCGCCGGGATTATTTTTCAGAATCGTGTACGTCACGGCTGGAACGTATTTACCAGCATATGATTCACCCGTTACAAAGAAATCGTTGTCTTGTAAATAGGGAAATAACTTGAAGAATTGAACCAATCCATTGTATAGATCATCACCAACTTTGGTCTGGTTACTGGCGTAACCGTTATTATTACTGAAACTGAATCCCGTCCCTACGGGATTGTCGATATACAAGACCGAGTGATTTTTTGTCCAGCGGTACTCCCTCAAACTTACACTGTAATCAGAGTTGACCTTGAAAGGGCCATTTTCCTCGAACAAACCGTATTCGGAAGGCGAGCCAGGACCACCTTGAAGCCACAGTACGACCGGATCGTTTTCCGCGTCGTCTTCCGATGGGAAGTACCAGAAAAAGAGGTTGTTTTCGTGCACAGAGTCTACCGTGAAATATCCTGAGTAGCTCTCGATAGGGTCGAAGTCCTTGTAGTCAACGCGAGCTTGATTTTGAGCTTCCTCGATTCGTCCGGCTTCAATCAGAGGTGTAAGGAGGAGTGGCTCGCCAGCATCTGTTGGAATCGGGTAGGAGGTCGTTTTAAGTGGTGCAAATCGTCCCGCGTAGGTTTGTTCTACAACGGCGAAAACCGTAATGAGAACTATCAATTTCATTGTGGTCTAGAGGTTCCCTAAAATAAAAACAAAATAACATTTTTAATATTTCTGAAAAATTAAATGTTTTAGTTAAATTAACTTTTTTGTTGAGATTATTTTAACAGGAACTTTTCCTTGATTTTAGGTGAAATAACAATAAAATATAACAGCTTTGATGTTGATATTATTTGCTGTCCAAGAGACGAACTTCCCAACAAGGAAGTGAAATTCATACTTTTGGATATTGTGAGTTGTTTGCATATATTTACTTCTATCAAGAGATCGTAACTATGTATGGTAGTTCCAACGAAACAGAACCCCATCAACACAATCGAAGCTATTGCCAAATTCAGTTTGTAGAAACGTAAAATTAGTTTGAAACTTGGGCTGATGTTTTCTTCTCATTTTACCCTTAGCGTTATTCTAGTCAAAAAGAGACAGAACGAAGTCTGATGCGCCCGAACATGTAGCTTAATTGATCTATAAAATGCAGTGTGTTGATATTAGTCGACACCGTTGTCATATGCCTGTAAAATTATTCAAAACCTTTTGGGATGTAGGATTATGATTTAATGCTTATAATTACTGCGACCGGGTAATAAAAGTGGAAACAAAATGATATGATTAATATAGGATAAATAAATAATGTGATGTAGAGTGTAAAATATTTGTGTGTATAGAGATATGTATAATTGTTCAGAATCCATAAGAGCATTGCGTTAATTTTATGAAACTACTAACTGTTTTGCAGATAGAGTAAAATGTATTAGAGTGATTATATGTAATGTTATAAAAAATTGTATATAGATAGTAACAGAAATGATATCGAAAATACTTGACAGGTAAATAGAGGTTCGAAAGAAACAAGTACCAAATTGTAGAAAGGCTTTCTAATTAATGTGAAATATATTACGTGAATATACAATTATTAGTTAGATGAATTAGGCCTGCAGGGGATACCACTTAATAAGAAAAAAACGCTACTCCACAGATAGTCTGGAAAAGAATTCAACGTAAATATAATAAAACTATTCTGCCTGTATAATTAATTGTAAATTCGTCGAAAATATATATACATTATATGTTCTATAAACTTAAAATAAATTATATTTTATAAAATAATTTTTGCTTAATTTTTTTTATTCAAATTAGTATTGGTTATGTCACAGTCAAAATATAAGAAACAAACAACATTTACCTATAAATTATTGTGTCTGTATAATTAACTCTAGTTTCTTTATTACGTTATTTTTATTTGTCATAGTTAAAATAATGCAAAATCTTAAATTTGATTCGGCAACGTTGCATTATAAATTTTGATAACGTGCACTGGCTCTTTAAGTAGATGGACTATAGCATTAACTCATGCATTACCTTCACTTTTAAGATATTTCTAAAATACAATATATAGGCAAATAATACAATTTTGCGGGGAATTATTGTAATACAGCACAATTCTTTTGATCCATTATAATTTTCACCATTTAGAAGAATAAATGAATTTCATCCTTCGAAAAAGATGTCATCTGCTTTTACTTAAACCCTTACTACACTATAAGGTTTTGCAAATAATTAAGAAACAATTAGAAGTACTTGTGGTTATTTGCATCGAAATATAAGTGTTAAATGGCTGTGTGTAAGTGTGAGTGTTTTATCGTGCGATAAGATATTTTACGTCAGACAATTTAGACAACTATAGTTTGCAGATAATCTAATAAATTCCCATCTTTTTTCTAGCATATTATAATTTAATTATATCTAGCGACCCGCCCCAGCTTCGCACGGGTGCAATGCTGATACTAAATTAAATACACTACAGAAAAAATATGAACGTTGTATATAAAAACATAGCGGCCCGCTCCGACTTTGCACGGGCATAATATATATATGCCTATGTCACTCAATGAAAACATGATTAAAATCGATCCAGTATTTTTGGTTCATTCATTACTACCCTTGGCCTGCACGCATTAAATTTGGAGTAAAACAATTCCTCTTCCCCTATACTTACTATGAAAATTTCCTGCTACCTTTGGAATATCTAAATTCATACAATTTTTATTACATTACACATTTTTAAACGCAAATTTTAAATTTGTAATATCTCCGAAAATATTTGTTTAATTTACATGCTGTAAGGAACCATATTGATCTATATTAATTGCACACCGTATTTAAGGTACTTAATTCGATAAGGATTAATGCCGTATTGCTTAAAATAGCTTCGTAAATAAGCCATTTTCTCACGTAAAAAGTAAACAATAAAAATGGTTAATGTGGGTTATCCCTAAAAGATAAACATATACCATCGCGGACTTTTTTGTAGACCTTTTTATGGTGTACAATACTGTAGTACATTAATTTGATCTAACTCGTAGGGTTAGGCAGCTTTTTTGCTAATTGCTAAATATGCCTAAAAAATAGGTTAATTTACGACATCACGTTAGAAACCTCTAAAATTAGCGATGTTGCCTTAGTATATTATGCATATATTATACATATAAACCTTCCTCTTGAATCACTCTATCTACTGAAAAAAAACCGCATCAAAATCCATTGCGTAGTTTTAAAGATTTAAGCGCACATAGGGATATAGGGACAGAAAAGGCGACTTTGTTTTATACTATGTAGTGATTTTACTGTGATATGTTGATAATCTCTTAATCATATTTGAACTAAAAGACGGTATGAACTTCTACTACGCTAATGTTAATTGTTAATTACATTGGAAAGCTTTCAATTTTCTATATTATATTCTTTAAGATATTTTCTCTCTTTTGCCAAATTACCTTGTATACAAAATAGTTAAAGCGTCTAAATTATTATTGTATTTAGATGGAGTTTATTTCTATTAGGTTTATTTATATATGAGCAAATTACTAGTGGTTTAAAAATAATTCTTCCAGTGTAAAATTACATCAATTTAAAAATAAAATTACCTTAAATGAAACATGTTATATTCCAAAAACATGAAACTACATTCTAACTAACCTGCTTTAACCAAGTAGCTAAAGTATCAAAAATATAAGTTGCGGCAATGAAAATCTATTAGTTATACGTTGCTCTTAAATTTATTAAATATATACTTGAGACTTATTGACAATAATCCATTAATTATTTTTAGTATCTATTATAAAATTGATTCCCATTGGTTTATTCTGGAACAATGGCTTGATAAACTTTGCCATAGAGAAAGAGCGAGGGTCTGTACCTCACTATCTATTAGTTTTTTTTTACCATAGAGAGATCGTCTTCAAAAACTTTTAAGTCCCTATAAACTGCACCATTGCTATAATAAAATAGACAGCGATCGTCTGAAGTAAATTTTGAAAGTTTTAGATTTAGAGAAGGTTCTCATTTTAACGTCACTTCTCGGTCCTATTAGTCTCCTGAAGTACTTTTTAACAGATCATTTATTATTGGTTTTTCTTTAAGTGAAATATGACCGTCCTTTAACTTGCCCTCAAAAGAGACGTAAAAAGGAAACTAAACAACAGTTTAACGGCACTTTAGAGGAAAATACCAACTGGAGTGTCTAGACGAAACGACGTTAATGCTATTTTATTAATTATAAGCAACTTTTAGTTCGATCACTTTTTATATCTAAAAGTAAAATATATAGAGTAGTGCTGCCTAAAATCTCTAAGAGTATTTAGAATTATGGGTCATTGTGTAGAGTTTTCTTGAAGATATATAAACCAAAATATATTAATATGTACTAAAATAACAGTGAGTGTCGTGACGCGATGGTGATGTCGAATACATTGACCCTCACACTTTGTAGAAATGTAGGTATTAATACCATTAAATATTAAGCTGCTGCGGTTTTATTGGAAGTATTTTTAGTGTATTGCAGATTCACTGAATATTAGTATGGGACCTGTAACTAAAATCACATATATATATAGGATAGACAGTCATCATGTTGTATTAACCGAAAAAAAGGCGTCCACATACAGACGGACCAAGATCATTCTGATATTAGCTCTATTCGAGATCAAATTTATGAGAGATAAAAAAGATTGAGTAATTTTTTCGGTATATACTAGAACTTAATGAAATTGTTTCATAGAAAATTGTTAGTTTGGAAAGTAAACGTTGAAAATTTATATAAGGGATATACAGCTTTTTGAGTGATGTAAGCTCGAACAGGAAACAGAGAACACGAAGAGATCTAGTGGAACTTCCAGATATTCCTTTTAAAACAATATCATTTTGAACAACAAAAGAAAGAAACAATATAAAAATTGAACTAACTTTAAGAAATTAATGAGGAACTCACTAAAAAGTAAAAAATAATTATTTTAAAACATTTTTTTTGGTGTTAAAAATTTAAGTTTGATTATTTTTACATTTTAGTGAGTAAGTGTAAAAATATTTTATTTTTCTCATTTTAGCGCTAGATATTTACTCAATAAATTACGCAGTTATTACAATGGATAGTCCAACTAAAAGTATAGCTCAAGTAAATAGGAATAAAGAAATAATGATTGAAAATAAGCAATGTTTGAGGCCCTGGGGTCCCCTACCTCTAGGTGATTTGACTAATATTCTAACCAAACTAGAAAAAAAAGATTTCTCTCCTATTGGCAATCGAACCCGCGACCTTCGCGTGACAGCTTAACGTTCTAACCATTACATCATAAAAACACATCCCTACATTGCTTCTACGACTTCTCATATGATATGAATGGTGCTTAAAGCTGCAATCTGAACAGTTTTTACTCTAAACTACTTCCGATTTTTTGTCACATCAGTTTAGCAATAACATTATACCCAAATATCTGATTATTTTAATTAAAAAATACGAGAAAACATTGTACGTGCCTTAGAACTTGAAATTGTCCCACTTCCCCCATCAGATCCTAACCGATGAAACCACCTGGGAAGTGCTTTCGAATAAAAAAAAAGAATTTTGAATATCGGTCCATAATTGACGGAGAAATCGGTGAACATACATTAAAAAAAATATATACAGCCGAACATATAAACTCCTTCTTTTTTGAAGTCGGTTAAATATTAAGGACAACATGTTGTTTGATTTTTTGTATCTAGATGAGACCTAGATATTTCAAAATGGAGGGTCAAGACCTTCGCATATGCATTGTATGTACTATAATATGAAAATAAATTATATCTGATAACATTATTTTTGTTTCATTATTTTACCAACATTTGAATCTTGTTGTATGTTAAAGCCACAATAAATTAAAATTCAAAGTAGAAGCGGCAACATTGCGACATATTGACGTCTTAAATTTTGATGATAAGAATGCAGTATTTTATTGAGTAAACTATATGTTACAAGAAAATGTCTTGAATATGGGATAAACAGTTAGATGGCGCAATACAAGAGGATTGAAATAATTTTAAAAAAATACAACAATAATATCTTTTTGGTTGCAATGCTATTTGTAAAGATCAAAACACTTACCCACAATCAACGGAACTGATACTTTCTCGACTGTTCATTCAATACGTGGTTATTGTTTTATAAAAAGATTGTCATTTAATCTACAACAAGTTTTAGAGATATAAATTTTTATAGTCACTGTTGAAGTGCGCTATAATTATTACTAAATTCGAAATCAGTGTTCACATTTAAAAAGGTTGATTACCCCTTGATAAGAATAAGTGAAGTGCATATATATCACCTACGGTTGTCTTTAAATAAAATACTGATACGTTTGTAAAACAAAACGAGCTAGATATTCAAGACACAGAAATCTTTTTTTGGAAACCAGAAAATATTTATGAGGTCATTTTTGTTATTTTTGGTTAACATTTCGAGAAAATGGGAAAATATCTAAGAAAGTTAGTGCAAACCCTCTACTACCTTAATATTATATTTTCTTAACTGTTCTTGTTATTATTAGCTTTAATACAAAATCTTATTTACTAGAACTCTTTCGTAGAACTTCACAAACACAAACATTCCGAATAACAGTCCTTATGGGTTTTGGAGGGATATTGCATTGTATCACTTTATTAGAGACAAAATACGGAGCATCAACAATGGCACGCAATGCTTTTGAACCATTGAGTGATAGCTGCATTCGACTTTCGACATAAGTTTCTTTAGCTTCGGAAGTAAGTGCTTCTGCCAAGAAAGACATCGGGTCAGAAACAGGCCAAGATCTTTAGCAGCCTCCAGCCTGTGAGGGTTGACGATTATCACTGGTATTCACAGGTGGGCATGTTCTTCTTCCCAGGGTAAAAGTTACATGGATAGAATTTGCTTGGGTTTCTTTGACTTGCTATGTTCTCCATCATTGTTTTATTTTATTAACACACCTAGTTTGGGAGTTTTTTGATGCTGTTATTGGATCTACATGTGTCGTTAAGACCGCCTTGTCATCTACATATATAGCCACAGTAGTAATTTTTGAAATATTTTTGCAGGAATATAGTGGAACAATATATTTTGACATTGATATAGATTTGTTTTATTTACCAATCTATGTAGTTATTTCGGGGTTCCGTGTTCATTAATTACAAAATCCAAAATCCGAAATCCTTAAACCGTCTTTAAGTTCACTAACGTAGTCCGTTTCATGGACTTCAATAAAACTAACGTGTTTTATTCTTCTTCAGTTTCATCTTCAGATGCAAATAACATTTAATTGGATGATATATATTGTAAGCCCAGATGCTATAGGACTGATGAGAATATATGAGTGGAAACTTCATTCTCATGATAATATCCAAGTATTAGAACTCATTTGGATAATACCAGAATAGGACACAGATGCAAAGGAATCTATTCAGTTTATCTTCGTTGTGTAGTGGGCTGCATTTAATCGAAATACAGCAGTTTTAAAGCATAACATTAATACACCAGAGACTAAAATAGAACTGATGGGTCCTTCTAGATATATATTCCTAAATTTAAGTTATTGTATGGACAAATTGTAGGTTAGTCGATAAAGACTAGTAACAATGTAAAAAAAAATAACGAGAAAATAATAGGATGAAATTGCTAATATTAAAATTTAAAACATATGCTAATACTTAGATATGTATATTTAAAAGAAATACTATTATATTTAGGTTAAATTACATATTTATTAACTTATTATCAATCTCAGTTGAATCTAAGCGACGTACACCACATACAAATGAATAGAAATGCTTTTATTTCATGATGTAAATTTATTATATTATCTTTCGCTTTACATTCAGATAGTGACCATATATTATGTAGTACGTATCTCACTTAAACTCCGCGTATTTGCATGCATGAACTAAACTAATTAATATTCACATTAGCAATGCCATTACAAGCAGCTGCAGTTTGTCAAATTTAGAAGCGTCGAACAGATGGTTTGTTAAAATGGAACTAGTGTCAGTTAAGATTAATCTCAGTGTAATATTAAAAGTCTGCCAACAGGATAAAATACGAATTTTGGTTTAAAAGTGTCTTCAAGTTTTCAAGTTCATTAATTTAAAAATACTTATAAATAACTATTGGATATTTTTGAACGTATTTTAGTACAGTAACATTTTTATGACACAATAAAGTTATTATATCTAATGGAAGCGGGTATTCTAATCTACAAATGTAAAAAATTGATCATTCATAATTATAAAGTGTATATGTAAACTGGTGGAAGTAATTATGATTCCTAAACCAGGAAAGCCACCACTATTGCCGACAATGTCTAATTGTCTACAAAACATCTATTGAAATGGATAAAATCAATCACTGAAGAAAAGCACCATCTTCCAATTTGGCATCAGGAAGTAAAATTCATTAATCATTAGGAAGAAATAAAATATGGTCTGCAATATTTTTAGATGTTACTGAGTTTTGGTATAAGGGTTTGAAGCATCATATTAAAATGCTCTTCTCTGATCAATATGAAAACATATTAGGGTCATATATATCTGACCAATGCTACTCTAACTTTAGGAAAATACAAGCAGGTGCGCCACAGGAAAGTTTATTGGGATCAATTCTTTATCTACTGTACACTCAAGACTTGCTTACATTCAATAAAAATTTGTTGCAACATTTGCTGATCACTGACAATCCTGGTGATTGGAGATAACAACACTGAATCAGCCTAAAGATAACAAACAGCTATTGTGAAATATAATGCATTGATATTTAGCCCTATCAGTATATAATAGGCTTTTATTTTACCAACAAGTGTAGTCTTATTTTTTAGTTATTTTCTTAGTTATTTTACTAGCCGAAACAATTTAAATATTAAACATATATTTCAAAACAAGGGATAGCGAGATATTGTCGATGCTATAGTCGGAACTGTATAGGTAGTGTATAGGTAGGAACTGTCGAAAACGTTACCACGGACTAAGTTTAAAGACACAAATAGAAAAACAAACAAGTTTTATACAGTTCAAAAAGTTTATAACCAAAATAGGTTGAATAAGGCATGAGTTGTTTTATTATACAGTATTCTCATCAGATCTCGCTTCTTCTTATTCTCGATTGTTGTATAGGTTTTTCAGAAAACTGTTGTGATAAGGCTCCTAACCTAAAGGATAGCTGGAATAGGTACATTCAAGTTAAAATTTGCAGTTACACGTTTATTTTTTAATTTCTTCATTAAACAGTATCCATTTTCTTTTTTGGGTAAATGATATGGCTCGGTGAATGGAGATAGAACGTAGTGAAACAGTGCTGTTTACATTATGTGACCGTTATTTATTGACAATATAAAGTATTAATGAAATACAAATAAATGAAACCCTGTTGACGAGGCTTGGGCAGTCGATGGTGGCACGTCTAAACCAAACTATGGTCGGTTACTGAATGATCGAATGTAACCTTCAATCACATTCCAGAAAAACGTCTCAGGGTTGCCAGATAATCGTTATCATTTTATAGTTGGAGCTTTTATAGCAATCCGCCCATGTTCAACATCGATATGTATTTCTCAGTATTTTGTAGACAGTTATTCCACGATGTAAAATTCCACAAGCATGCATTTGGTCGCTACAGTTTTATACCCAAGATAAAAAATTAATTATAATTAAAAAAAAGTTACTTGTGAGTAAAATCAAATGGCTGTTCTGAAATATAACAGGTCATTTGAAAAGTCCCCGGCCTAACACATAGATGGCGCTACTAGAATTAAATCTATATGTTTTTTAGTTAGCCCTAACCTTTAAAAGATGCGTGTATAAATTTGACAGCTATCGGATCATTAGTTTGTGAATTATAGCATTTAATTTCGTTGAGTAAAGCAACTTTTGTTTTTCTGAATAAACGGATAAAAAGGAATTTAGCGTGTTAATAAAATACTGCTTTTTGAAGGGAAAAAATACAGTTGAAGCAAATACTTGGCTTGATGCCGAGTTTACGGATACTGCCCCAGGAAAATCAACCATCAAGGATTCGTATGCTAAGTCTAGACGTGGTAAAATGAGCACCGAAGACGGTGAATGCAGTGGACGCCCAAAAGAGGTTGTTATCGACAAAAGCATTAAAAAATTCTACAAAATGATTTGATTTGACCGTTTCAAGGATGAAATTGCCAAAAAACGGCCGCATTTGAAGAAAAAGCAAGTGTTGCTTCACCAAGACAACGCACCGTGTCAGAAGTCAGTGAAAACGATGGCAAAAATACTTGAATTGGGCTTCGAATTGCTTCCTCACCCACCGTATTCTCCAGATCTGCCGACCAACGACTATTTCCTGTTCTCAGATCTCAAAAGAATGCTCACTGGGAAGAAATTTTCGTCGAATGAAGAGGTCATCGCCGAAACTGAAGCCTATGTTGAAGCAAAGGACAAATAGTACTACCAAAAATGGTATCGAAAAGTTGGAGGGTCGCTATAATCAGTGTATAACCTTTGGAGGGAATTATGTTGAATAAAAAAACTAATTTTGGCAAAAAAATGTGTTTTACTGTGGTAGTCCGGGGACTTTTCAATTGGCCTGTTATTACAATAGTTATATAAAATTGATTCCATGTATTAAATTAAGCTACTGCAGTACTATTTTACTGCCTTAATAAATAGAACTTCGTAGAGTTATATTATTATGGTGTTATCTATGTTTGAAATTGGCAAAACAGAAGTTTCGAATACTGGATAAATTAGAGTAATATTCCAGCATTATTATATTCGATTACATAGAGGCTTGGAAAGTTGGTAATATTATATCTGCAGGCGTTTTCACCAAACAACTGATTTTTTTAATATTTACTCAGCATTCTCTGGGCCGTAAAACCATCTCGTTTTTGATAGTTTTGTAAATGTTTAGTTTAGTAAATTTCATTTGTATTTATTCTATATTATGGCTGACAATTTTGTCAGAAAATAAAAATTAACATATTTGTATTGTTTGACGATTTGGTTGGCGCAGTAGAAAAGGTGACAGGACTGCTGGGGCTCCTTTTATATTTTTCATTGTTTTTAGACAAGGATGCAAAATTCTACAAGGAAAATGATCGCAGTCACGCCAGTAGCCAGGCTGGATAAGACCGGATGTCTTCTGAGATTATCTCATTATCTCATTAAGTTGGTCACTCGCAAGTCGGTAGGCTTAATGCCGAGGACAATGGTTCGCAGCCCACGTTAAACTGTAGGCCAGATAAACCCTAGTTGATAAAAAGAACGCCGTAAAATATATTAAAATAAACATATTCGTTTTATAACTATTTTATTCAGATGTAAATAATTAGTGAATCACATTTGATTGATTTATTCCTGTTAACGCAGTGAACCTTATAATTAGTGAATCACATTTTTTATTATTTATTATGATTTATTCCTATTAACGCAGTCGACTTTTTTACACACAATCTCAGCAACCTTTTGTTTTCCAAATCCACTAATTCCACTTATAGATATCAAAAAAATAAAGTAATGTGTTCTATTAAAACAAAACGACTTCTCAGTTTTCATAATTCATTAGAATATTACTTAATTAAATTCGGAAAGATCCTTTCTCAAACGTATTACTGTTTTATTAGACGTCATAATCTTCTCGGAAACTTCTTAAATTAATTTGCCCGCAGGCTGAAAAGGGACTGAAAAAATCCTCTCCCTATCAAGGAAGCTCGAGAGATTTTACTACGATATTTTCTTTAACAGTAAGACACATTCTTAGCTTAAAAATCAATCTTGAACTTATAATTTATAATGTATATACGGTGTTTGTTATTTAGATTAAGTCAAATAATTTTAGTTCTATAAGTAATTAAAAAACAGTAAATAATAACAACAACAAATAATTATGTTTATTTAATTAGTCAATGTTGACAAATGTTCGTTCTTCTATCGACAGATTCTCATAGTAACAGCATATATAGACAAAGAAGAGCCTAGAGGATAGTCCAAAGCCTGACCCATTCTGAAAATTTAAAAATTTGGTGTAATCGCGTCCAATCATTCATAAAATGTAAATTCGTTGACGAAACATAGCAGAAATATTAATATATGGAGCACTAATAGCCTTTTGATTGTTTTAGGCAGTCAAGTCGGTAAAAGTAATGAAATTGCAATACAAGAACAATACTGTAAAGAGCGCGATTTAACAGACAATGACTGAATGAGAAGAATCGTCACACAATGGAAAAGTAACGCGTGTATAGTATGTTGTCACTTCACAAAAATAATCGTAATGATACCATTACCTATTTGAGATAAAACAACTTTTTAAAAACAATAGCATTCATTCAAACAAATATAATAAACTATAAATGAACATAAATATGATCACTGTTTTTAATAGTTTGGCCACCTACAATAAAGAGTGTTTTATCATGTTATATAACCTCATTAATTTAAAACCTGCTTTTATATTATTATCCTACCTATTTTATTTCTACTCGAGCCAGGAAAAAAAGAGAATAATCTGATACCGTCCGAACCGTACTGGGTAGAAGATTGTTTCCGAAGTAGGAAGATTTTTTGCTAAATTAAATAACTCGAGTTAATTCGCATTTTATTCAGTCCAATTCGAAACGCGCCATCCTGAACTTCCTCCCTTTCTTCGGGCGAGGTATTTCGTAATCTGTATTGAGCCTTATTCTCAAATTAATTTGTCTTGCAGGCTAAAAAGGCTGAAAAAACCATCCTAGATCACCGAGTTGACGTAGAGATATATTTTCAGCAATTATTTACTTTTTCCATTAAGATAGTAGGAATTTATATAGTATTCAGTTAATTTCCATGAATATTTATTTTTAAATAGTTTATATAACAATTTTAAATAGTATTAGGATAGATGAAATGTTTAATTGTATTTTCTGTACAGAGTGTAACTTCCGCCCTGTTACTGCATATTCAATCAAATTGAATGGTTATGTCTTGATTGTCTACAATAACTCCCTTTTTTTTTTAGACACACAGAAGAAGAAATTGAAAAATGATGAAACTGTCTCGATGCCTGGTTCGTCGCGGTTTTTATCGAAAATATTTTTGCGTCGTCGTGCAGCTACACTGAATATTAGTACGGGTACGGCTTCTAAAATATTTCAAAAAATAAAAAATATATAACCTTAAATTCACCAAAAAGAAACCGTCCTTATTTGAAACAGGTGAAGAGTCAAGATCAACTTGATGTTAGCTGTATCAGAATTCAAATATACGAAATGTATAAAACAGTAAGAAGTTTTTTCAATCGAAACATAATTTAATACAATTATTTCAGAGAAAGTTGTTAGTCTGGAAAGTATCCATAAAAATCCAACAGATATACAGCTATTTGAAAGATGTAGAACATCCGTTCTTACATTATTGGATAATATAGGATTTAAGTGGTGTAAAGATAACCCACGAATTGGTTTTATGGAACTTCCAGAGATTGTTTTTAAAAAAATACAATTTTTAAAAACATATAACAAAATCAAGGAAGAAATATATCAATTTATATATTTAAATGAGATATGAATATTTCAGGATGGTGCATTGGGTTGCTCATGGCAAGATGATAATAAGTATAGTGTAAAGGTTGGAATAACTATGGATTAGGTTTTATTAGTCATAACATTTATTCATTGCAGACATATAGTTCTTCATGCTGGAAACCGGAATCGTTTTATTCCTGGTGCAAAATTAGTGTTTCTATAAGTCCAAGGGTGACTACCGTGAAGAAATGAATCACAACTTACCTTTTCAGTAGTTTGAAAATCAGCTTTTAAAGAACTTGGAGGAACCATCAGTTATTATTATGTATAATGCACCATATCTACCATATATATATATATATATATATATATATATATATATATATATATATATATATATATATCAAGTTCATCAACAAAGGCTACAATTAACGAAGGGCTTAAAGTACATAAAACAAGTTTCAAGGAAATCATGTTAAAGAATGAACTATTTCAAATTGTTACTCGATAAATATAAATGAAATATTTAGTTGCATTTTATGTAATTTACTTTTTTAGGACAAAGCCTGAAAAAAGATACATAGTAGATCAGAGTACTGAATGTTATGGCCACAGAGTATTACGTCTTCCTCCCTGTCACTGCATTTTTCATTTTTAATGCAATTAAGTTGATACGGGTTACTGCAAAGAATTATAACAATAGATATTCAGGTCGATGAGGATATTCAAACCAGAACTGTCTGGACACATTGAAGAAGAAATTGACAAATGGTAGAATATTGAGCAAGTTAGATTGGAAATAACAGCTTAGTTATTAACTTGATTAGTGTTTCTGAAAGTGACAGTGATTGGATAAAAGTTAATGAACGTTGGTTTATGATTCAATGCTGAGCATTACCAAGACAGTGTGATGAAAGAAGAAACTAAAGGTCAGTATAAAATTAATATACTTTCGTTGGAGGGAATTGTATTATAGATAGTGAAAGCTTTATGAGCATGTGTTGTTGTTTAGAATATACATAAACGTTTGGTTAACATGTATGAGGAGAGAAATAACACTAACTGTCTTGCAGATATGGCAAATGCATTAAGGGGAATGCTGTGATTAAATGTAGATTTATCAAGAAAGATGTATACAGATAAAATAGGACAAACTAAGGAGAAATATAGTAATATCATAATGACTTTACAAGGATACATTGCATCGAAAGAAAAAAGAACTAAGCGTAAAACATAAATATGCTCTCTAACGAAAGTTAAATACGTTACTCAGATATACAATTGTTAATTATGTGGATTAGGTCTTCGGGGGATACCGCTATATACAAAAACGCGCCTAAAACCCTACCGATACTAGTGTGAATAAAAGCTCAATGTATATATAATAAAACAACTCTAACCTATAAATTATTGCGGCTGTAAAATTAATTGTAGCTTTAAATCATTCGATAATATATGCTTTAGATATACTATAATGTTAAAATAAGTTATATTTTATAACATCTAGGTTTCATTATTTTATTTGTATTAGGATGCTGTTATGTATCGATGGCAAAAAAACCTAAAATGGATAAAATGTAAAATTTTAATAGCAAATCGTTAAATGCGACAACATTGTCTCCCTTTGACGTCATAAATTGAGATAACGTGAGATAACACTGCTAGTTCGGATATACGTTGTGAAGGGATGTAACAGAAATTAAACTTACAAATGGAAATTGTCCCTGATAATTTGGCCACCCACCGTATTTAAGAAGAGAAGAAAGCATAATTTTTTGTTAAAACGAAACAACTCGAATTAACTCCTATTTTATTCAATCCAATTCGGACGCGTCTTACTTAAATTTTCTCCTTTTATTAGGCTAAGTATTTCGTAATCCTGACTGCGCCGTAGTCTCAAAATTAATTTGTCCGTAAGCCGAAAAGGGACGCTAAAAATCCTTGCCGTAGATTATGGATACAGACACGGGATGACGTCTTCAGCGTTGCGTTCTAACGTCGCCTTGAAGACGGTATATTAAGAGGAATTCCTTGTCCTCGTTACAGTCTCACTTTAGAAATAACTAAATAACTATGACCGTGATAAGCTTTTATATTTGTCAACCCGTATTATTTTCTTCGTAACTAATTACATAAACATTTATTTGGCATAGGCGTTTTATGGTGGTTGTGATTTTATTAATAGAATAACCATAAATACAGTACTCATAGATTAATATATGCCGTAAAAGTTAATTTTTCGCGATGTTCAATATTCGACAGCATTCTAAAATCGCCTTTTTACCCATTTTATTGGTGTACTTGAATCACTAAGCTAATGCCCAGACGTTGGATTGGTTATTTAGGTTCATTTAGGTTTGATAATGATTTGTTTGTTGTTGTTTCTTTGTTTTGGGTGGTGGATATAAAGAAGATTAAGTTTAGCATTAATTTTTCTAC
Organism: Rhynchophorus ferrugineus; assembly: GCF_030347505.1. NCBI lineage: Eukaryota > Metazoa > Arthropoda > Insecta > Coleoptera > Curculionidae > Rhynchophorus > Rhynchophorus ferrugineus. The sequence goes on along the minus strand of NW_027472585.1, from coordinate 1,261,019 downwards.
TTTTTCGTTAAGTTACGAATAACGTTTACGTTATATTCAAAATTAGATCGTTATAATACATTTTCGCTCCACAAGGTGTTGTGTAATCGTATATATAGAAAGGAAAAGAAATGAAAGATCATTTTTCTTTCAATACTTTAAAATGGGCAGATCATTTTAATCATCAATTTATGATTAATCATTTAATCAGAAATAACAATATCATTCCATATAGCAATAACGGTAAATATCTCGGAATAAATCTCGATGCAAAACTTCGCTGGAGGGAACATATAAAGAAGAAAAGAAAAGAACTGAAATTGAAATACAGGAAAATGTACTGGCTAATTGGAAGAAAATCACAATTATCAGTACATAAAAAATTGCTATTTTATAAGCAAATATTGAAACATATATGGACGTACGGAGTTCAATTATGGGGATTTTCTGCAAAGAGTAACATTAATAAAATATAAATTTTTCAGAACAAAGTCCTAAGAGGTATTGTGGACGCACCCAAATACTATAGTAGTGATTACCTACATCGAGACCTTCAGATACCCACAGTCAGTCAAGAAATCAAGAGAATTGCAAAGGGGCACGAGGAAAGACTCCATTCTCATTCTAATATTGAAATATTGCAACTTTTGGATACCATCAGAACAGGACACAGATTCAAAAGAAACAAACCATCTGATCTTGTGTAGTGTTGTGTAGTGAGGTGCATATATTAAAAAATTCAGCAGTGACATGTATAAACATTATTTCACCAGAGACTGAGTTAGGGTCGATGGGTCCTCCTAGTTATATACCTAGATTTAAGTTAGCATAAAGACAAATTGTAGGTTAGACAGAAACGACTAGTAACAATGTATTAATTAAATAATAAAAAAAAATTCAATCATAATATGGAATTTTAGAAGATCTATTATATATTATTCTTATTATATATTATATTATATTGTATTATTTCAATTGGTCATGCCATAGCTTGAGAATGACTTTACCAATTTCATTAATTTTTTTTAGTTTTCTTATATTTTGGAGAACGTTTTTACGAAAAAAAGTTAGAAAAATTGAATATTTAAGTAAACTTTTTTTAGCTTTTTAGTTTTTTAGTTTTTTTTATAGCTCGACAGTGATAATTTGACAAATGTCGTTAAATACCTCTTGCTATTAAAATTACAGTGTTAAAACGCCTACATCTACATTTGAGTATAAAGGGTGGGACAAAAGTTCCGCTACCATTTTGATTGTGTGCCATCTTGGTTATGTGATGTTTAGCTCAGTTTTGCTTTAACCGTTGCGTTGAGTAGACGTTCAAATTTTATTATAGGTAAATATACGCCACAAGAACGAGCTGAAATTGTGACAATATTTATAGAAAGTTATCGTTCCATTATTGTCACTCAGCCCTTTTGCCCCTCGTTGTATTTCCAAAGAATTTTGTGCATACATCAATTGGCGATGAATTCGTTTTTTTGCAAATTTAGAGCAGCGCAAAATCCTCCGAAATGTTACAAGTTGGAGTTTATTGTTCTTTGACAAGTTAGTTAACATGTTCGACGACAGCTTGAGTGTTGCATGAGCTGTTGAAGTAATTCCATTTTCCAGTATTACACTAGGTTCATACGAGAAAAAAGTTCCAGTTCCATCGTTTACTAATTTCATGAGGTTATCGTAGTTATATCTTTCCTACTGGGTTAGAAAGGAAACGTTCCTTTGAAATATTCTTGTTGAATTTAAATATATTATGTTGTGGCAGTCTATATAAATAAGAATATCATATTCGGTAAATTCCTGAGTATGTCGCTGTAGAATAGAAATGAAAGTTTTGATTTCTCCTTCGACAATAATAGACCCGGAATCAAGTCACTGCATTCTGCTTGACTCAGTCAATGTTTTTTTTTTGCAACATTTTACCTCAATTCTGAACCTGTAATGTATTTTGCCTGCAAGTTTGGTCGTACCAACTACCATGTCCATCCTTGACGTTGATTATATAAGGATGCTTCTGGAATGTCGAAAAAACATTCTTCGGTACTACTTCATACAGTTCACGTCTCTCTAGTAGTAAACGTATTTATCTTAATGTTTACGTGTTTATTCTATGCCACAATTGCTTTGTTGTAATTACTTAAAAAAAATTAATATACGTGTTTAACCCTTTGGAGTATTTTCTCTTCTTTTTAACTTCTAACAATATGTAATTTTCGTGATATTACAAATAGAGCCGGCTAGGCTTGGTTGGCGCAGTGATAAAGGCGACAGGACGGTCCACTTACTGTTGCGATAGTCGCTGGTTCGAATCCTGGTTTGTGATTGTTTAATATTTGTGATTGTCTTTAGGCAAGAGTGCAAAATCCGACAAGGAAAATGATCCCAGTCACGCAAGTAACTAGGCTGGGTAAGACCGGATGTCTTCTGAGACAATTTCTAAGTTGGCCACTCGATAGTCGGTAGGCTTAATGCCAAGGACCGTGGTTCGGAGCCCACGTTAAACTATAGATCCAGTCCAGATAAACCCACGTTTGTAAAAGGTGACTTTAAAATATGTATAAAATAAAAAAATAAAAAGTAAGTATATTGGAATATTATCGAAACAACAAGGGTATAGGTTAAAGGAAGGTTATAGGGATAGGTTAAATCCTTAGGTATTAATGTTTCGCGATACTTTACATTTCCAACGTCCATAATTGGATTTTAAGTTAGACGTATAATTCTCAGCCAGTCTCCACTTTATTTGGAAGACAATTGTTTCGAGAGCGAGGTTATTTTTCATAAATTAAATAACTGGAGTTAATTCGCAATTTATTCCATTCAGTTCGGCTCGAGGCGCTTTCTGCTTGTGTTCCCTTCCACGCTCAGAAAACTGTATCGTAATCTGGAGTGGGTCGTTTTCTCGAATTAATTTGTCTGTAAAGTGCGGAACGCGAAAGAGAAAGGAACCTTTACTCAGATTGGCGACTTGCAATAATAACGTTCGGAAGATTGTTCTCATTTTGGAGTAAGATTTTTCTAATTTATAGGTACTATCAACGCTGATTAATTCAATAAATTAATTCATGTAATTTCTATCTATCTTTAAAATAGTCTAACACGTCAATTGAAAAGTCCCCGGCCTGACACGTAGATGGCGCTACTAGAATTAAATCCATATGTTTTTCAGTTAGCCCCAACCCTTAAAAAATGCGTGTATAAATTTAATAGCTGTCGGATCATTAGTTCATTTTGGGTGAAGCAACTTTTGAAAATGCCCTACAAAAATCAGCCATCAAGGATTGGTATACTAAGTTTAAACTTGGTGAAATGAGCATCGAAGACAGTGGATGCCCAAAAGAGGTTGTTAGCGACGAATACATTTTAAAAATCCACAAAATAATTTTGAATGACCGTAAATTATATTAAAAATAATACTCAGAATAGAATAGATATCCAACCAAAGATCCACTCCAAAGATATCAACCGAACGTGTACATCATATCATTCAGGAATATTTGGTTATGAGAAAGCTGTGTGCAAAGTGGGTGCCTCGCAAGCTCACTTTTGACCAAACACAACGACGAGTTGATGATTCGGAGCAGTGTTTGAAGATGATCAAGCGTAAGAAACCCGAGGTTTTGCGTCGATATGTGACAATGTATGAAATATGGCTCCATCATTTCACCCCGAAGTTCAATCGACAGTCATCCCAGTGGACTACACACGAATTATTTATTAAATATGTGTATAGTTATTTATAAAATGTCATTTATATATAAAAAACGGAGTAACTAAATGAGGCTGTATATACGCATGCGCCAAATAACAAAAATTATTTTCTGTATCAAAAATAAATGGAGCCCAGTAAGCGCATGCCCCAAATCCGGAGATATATGTTGAGTAACGTATCCTGGTCTGCTAGCTATTATATAATAGTTGTTTTTTGGGAAGAAATCTTAACTAAAAAACCGTAAAATTTATGGGGATCCCCCAAAATGCTACTGTTTCATAAAATAACCGACGTTAATGCTCGCCGCCGTAACGTTGATCTATCTATTGTCTAAATCTCTTACCGGCGCTATCTGATTCAATTTATTTAATCGTTCAACAGCATCGAACCCACGAGGAAAAAACCGTTTTTATCGGCGGCGAATAGTTTCGTAAATTTTGGAAGCGTTCAAAGGTCGATCGCGTTATCTAAGGTACGTTTTTTTGTCTTGATAATGGAAATAGGGCCGTCAGCGGTCCGACCAATAAACATAAACCCTACCATAATAAAAACGGATTCGGTGAAAGAACGTGGATTTTTTGAAAATCATCTGCGATGCACGGGCGTCCGTGCTACAGGGCATTCCGGGACAGGATCGGGCTTTTTATGGCGCGAAGTTCAACCGAATAAAAGCTGTGTAAAGTGGCAGTTTTAAAGAAACGACTTTTAATATGAGTAACGACACGGGCCATATGAGGATTTTTTATATATTGAAATTTGAAACGTTGTTTAAACTATTTTAGGTGTCTATTGTATTTGTGCTTGGTGTTTATGTGTATCATTAAGTGAGATACAGAGTGTTAACTTAATACATTTAATTTCAGAATGGGTTTGGTCTCAGGAAGGTGCTGAGAATGCTATTTCGCCGTATTTCATCGGTTGATGATTTCATATACATCATGTGACTAAACCCTAACGTTATATTCCACTAAAATTTTAAATATTTTTTTTTCTACTGTTTGTGATTCCACGATCTGCCCCATTGGCAATTAGTATTTCTTATGTCAATATTATATATACATACCATGTAGAAAATCACTTCATTAAGCGATCTCCTGTATAAAATATTATCTTAATTAATTAGTATTATTCTAAAGCTTATTCTAAAGTCTATATATGTGCAGTAATCAGATCAGATGGTGTTAAACGTTTTAGTCTACGCACTTCACCATCACGTCGCATATTTATCCGTTTAGCGAGTATGTTGTGATGCACTGACACTCTTTCGAAGTACTTCACACAAACACGTTGAATTAACACTCATTATGGGTTCTAGAGGAATATCACGTTGTATCACTTTATTTGAAATATAGTACGGAGCACAACTTTATTTTGGAACCGTTGAATGATGGATTTATTAGATTTGCTAGCGGTACCCCATAGTTGTATTCCATATGACCAAATAGGCTTGAGTATAGACTCATACAGCAATACCTTGTTATCTAATGATAACTTGGATTTGCGCCCGATGAGCCAGTATATTCAAAAGTTGATTTCGTTTAGAGAGTATGTGTTTCGTCCAGGTTAGGCTTCGATCTAAGCGCGTACCAAGATGTAACATGCTCTGCTTGGGGGAGTTGACGATGATTGATATTCACTGGTAGACATGTTCTTCTACGCAGAGTAAATGTTACGTGGGTGGATTTTCTTTCATTGGTTTTAAGTTTCAATCGGTGGGTCATGCCGCTAGGGCCTCTTAAGCTTTTTTGTTGCTTTCCATAACGTATAGTCTGTGGCCACAATTGGTGTCAATTCCCTAGGTCTTCTTGAATGGTTTGGTTTTGTTCATTTTGGATGAGTTCTTTCAGTTCTTTTATTGCCTTATTAAATTTTCCTTTATTCTCTTCAGTCATTCGCTGTTGCCAATTCCGTCGTAACTTTTTTTCTGCTATCTTTTGTATTGTATATGATAAATGTGTATTTGTTTCTTTCAATAAATTACACATCTGGACTATATAACAGGTGGGCAAAAGTTCCGCTACCCTTTTGATTGAGCGCCATCTTGGTTGCGTAACATTTTGCTAAGTTTCGTTTTAACCATTGTGTTGTGTAGACGTCCAAATAGTATTACGGATAAATATATGCCACAAGAATGCGCAGAAATACTGACAATATTTATTGAATATACTCTTTCCATTATTGCTATTCAGCGTCAAAAATATCCTATTCGTCTAGTGCCTCATAAAAGCACAATTTATCGTTTACATGCGAATTTTCGACAGTACGGTACGACAGCAGAGAGTCCTCGTTCTGGAACAGAACAGACGTCTCGTAACGCGGAAAATGTAGCTTTAGTGAGCTATAGTGTTGCAGAGTCCCCAGAAAAATCAATTCAGAGAAGTGGTATCCAGTTACACATTTCTGCATTCAGTTTAAGGCAAATTTTGAAAACTGATTTGAAAATGTTCCCGTACAAAATTCAATTATTCCAAAAAGTCCATTTTCTTGTTAGTGGCCACGTCAATAATCAGAACAGTCGGTTTTGGGGAAGACAGAATCCTCAATTAATTCATGAAACATCATTGTATGCATAAAAGCAACTGTATGGTGTGGTATTCATGCTGAAATTATAATTAGGCCCTATTTTTTAAAAATGAACAAGGTATTGCTGTTACTTTTACTGCTAAATGGTAACAAGACATGACTCGAAATTTTCTTGTACCTGAAATGTTAGGGCAAGGACTCAGCAAGATGGGGCTACAGCACACACAGCTGGTTCAACAATTAAATTATTGAATAACGTTTTTCCAGAAAGACTAATTTCGCGTAGTGGCGATTTAGCATGGCCAGCCAGATCTCCGGATTTAACAGTACCAGACTATTTCTTATTCGGTTTTTTAAAGTTTATATGAATAAGCGTCAAACCAATAAACTTTTTATGAAAACCAAACTTACTTATCTCTTCTTTGAACAATGTTATAGGCATTCAAATGGGGTTTTTGCCCCATGTTGTATTAGATAATTTTTCATTTTATTTTCTTTCATCGAAATAATGTACCTTGAACGACAATCCGAATACAAGAAAAAATACCATATACCATCCAAATCCGGAAAACCGAAAACATTTTATTACTATCTCCGTTCCAAGTAACTGCTAAACTTTCTCGCAGTAGATAAAATTTCGCCATTGTTAAGGGGGCGAATCTATTATTTTTAAGATACAACGACACGGACACCGGGCCCTTTGCAGGTATGAACGGATAAGAAATATAAATTAAAAGTTTGAATTAAGTTTTGTGTTAATTCCATCTTATCTCGTAGATGGAGCGCGATTCGGAAAAGTTCGGCTAAAATTTTCAACGAGTCCTTATCTCGTAATGACTACAATTAAATTTGCACGAAATATACTGAATTATATTCAGTACTTTCGTGTAATGGTGGAAGCCATTTCGTTTTATAAGGATTTCGTCTTACCTTAATATCTTTGTTTTCGAGCTTGGGATGGATTTATGCAATAACGATGCGGATAGTTGTTCCGGCATTGTCTTTTTGTTTTTTAAAATGTGATCTGCTGTAAAATAATAAAAATAAATGTTGGAACGATGAACGAACTTTATTGCTTTTACATTATGGATATATTGTAGTGTACAAATGTGTAAAGTTCGATTTTTTCAAAGCTTAATCTCTAATGAGTATGCTCTCCAATGAAATATAACAATTCCATAGCTGGGTAATGTTATGTACCTAGGTCCCCACTTCGACCGACCATTCGGATAGCATTCCCAAATTTAGAAAGAAATCCAGAAAAGTTGAGGGATGGCAAACTTGCTATCTTGCAAGATGTAAATACGGTCCATACTCCTTCATGGATCTAATGTCTACTTCAAGTTTGTTACACCCAACCAGGTGAAACGGCTTCATATTTTCTAAAATAAACTCCTCAGAAGAATATTAAACGCTCCATGGTTTGTCCGAAATAATCAAATTCATAAGGAAACTCACACTCCAGAAATTAAGCACTTCGTAGCTCAATAATTCTATAAAGAAAAACTTAGCTCAAGTTCTTCTGAAAACGCGTTTTTTTGCGAGATGGTCGACATGCTGGGAGCTTAGCACCGGGTCACCGCTAACCTCTCGCTTTTCCAGACTGAAACGACCTCATCCGTCGCTGCAGTCAGAACTTGTATCCCCATACGACAATATCCAGACGTGTATTAACTCAAGTCCGCGAATCAATTGTTTTACTATCTGCTATTTCGCCGGGTCCTCGAGCCCAATAACTGCTGCTCCATTAGCGGGTGTCATATCCTCAAATTTTATGCAGTTACAGTAGCGACCCATATGGGTCAACTGTGAGGCGGTATAAGTTTAGAGTATTGGTAAGCCCAGAGCAAGTCCCCGCGACCAGGTATGCGTCATTCATTCCACAGCCTGGTTTTAGGTCATTACAGAAAACATATCTAATGAATTAAAATACATTACTTGAATATATTATTGTTGATTAGGTAGATTAGGTCAGGAGATATAAATACATAAAAACCTGCCTAGAACTCTATCCCGTGGTGGTTTTATTTACATTTGAATTTTGTTATACATTAAAGCCAAAATAAATTAAAAGTCAAACAATTGCGACGTTTTAGATAATACGAGTTTACTGTTTTGTTGGATAAATTATAACAGATCAATTAAAAATTCCCCGGCCTGACACATAGATAGCGCTACCAGAACTAAATACATATGTTTTAGTTAGCCCTAACCATCAAAATATGCGTGTATAAATTTGACAGCTGTCGGATCATTAGTTTGTGAATTATAAGATGTTGAGTGAAGCAATTTTTGCTATTGTGGAAAAAAATGGATAAAAAGGAATTTCGCGTGTTGATATTATATTGCTTTTTGAAAGAAAAAAATACAGTTGAAGTAAACTTCGGACACAGCCCCAGGAAAATCAACCATCAAAGAAGGCGGTGAATGCAGTGGATGGCCAAAAGAGGATGTTATGGACGAAAACATTAAAAAAGTCCATAAAATGATGTTCAATGACCGTAAATTAAAATTGAATGAAATAGCAGACACTTTAAAGATATCAACTGAACGCCTACATCATATCATCGAATATTTGGGTATGAGAAAGCTCTGTGCAAAGTGGGTGCCACACGAGCTCACTTTTGATCAACAAAAAACGAAGAGTTGATGATTCAGATCAGTGTTTGAAGATGGTCAAACATAATAAACCCAAGTTTTTGCGTCGATATGTGATAATGGATGAAACATAGCTCCGTCATTTCATTCCGAAGTCCAATCGACAGTCATCTGAGTCTACTGCACACGATGAACCCGCTCCAAAGAGTCTGTATTTTTGGATACGCATGCAATAATTTTCATTAACAACCTTGAAAAAGCAAGCACCATCAACAGCGACTATCACATAGCGTTATTGGGCCGTTTGAAGGATAAAATTGCCGAAAAACGCCTACATTTGAAGAAAAAGAAAGTGCTGCTTCACTAATTCAATACACCGTGTCACAAATCAATAAAAACGGTAGCAAAAATACTTAAATTGGGCTACGAATTGCTTCCTCGTCCACCGTATTCTCCAGATCTGGCCCCCAGCGACTATTTCCTGTTCTCAGATCTCAAAAGAATGCTCGCTGGGAAGAAATGTTCGTCGAATGAAGAGGTAATCGACGAATCTGAGGCCTATTTTGAAGCAAAGGACAAAACGTTCTTCAAAAATGGTATCGAAAAGTTTTAGGGTCGCTATAATCAGTGTATCACTCTTGAAGGGAATTATGTTGAATAAAAAAAATAATTTTTCCTGTTATGTAGCTTTGGTAACGTTATTTTTGTACGTTGAAAATACCATTTACAATTTCTGTACTGAACTCTTTTTTCGATTAAATAGTATAGGAGTATTCCCTATGTTCGACATTCACATACATAAAACATTTTTTACACCGTACGCTACACGGGCCCCATATCCATGACTTTATCGCATGGCACATCATCCAGGTATAAGGCACTGTTCTAATCTAATTTCATCGAGGCATTTTTTCAAATTTCCATCGCAATTTTTCCTTCCCCGCCAATTTTATTTATCTTTTGATCTTCTGCCACGTCGCCGTTTTTTTCGCCATTCGCTTTCGGCAAACAAAAACCTCTGCCGGGTAAATGGCTTCTCGACATTTAAATTGGCTTTTGTTAAAACAAAAATCTAAAGACTATACGGCGCTCTTAAGCTTTTCGCCCTTCTTTTGGATAAATTGTTTTTGAAGGCTCTTTTCGGTGACTCGGTCATTCGTTTTAATTGGTTTAACAGGTATCTTATTTATAAAATTCTCATGTCGCTATGTTCGTTCCCATACTCCTCCGAAACGGCTTGACCGATTCTTATAAAAAAATTTAAGCATATTCAGTAGGTGTGAAAATGGGTGTCCACCCCAATCTTTTTTTATTTAATGGATAATTTTTTATTGTGTGGCATTAAAAAATACATACCACCATACATTTTCACTTTTCTATCACCAAGCCCTGCATTTTAATAGTCATTCTAATAATTTTATCTTCTATAGTACCGCTCGATAACATCAATTATTATTGCTTGGTAGGTTATCCCCTCCATGTGTCTACCGGTGCCACTTCTCACCCAATAAACAGCACGGAGTAGAAATGACAACAAAGATGGTCTCCTATTTCTCTCAAACAATAAGCCTGGTCCCCCCTCTACTGTTTTCGGCTATTATTAGCATTTATGCGTCTAGCGTAGTAGTTAAACATTTTTGCTATCTCAATGTAACTCTCATATCAAATATATTCTCAAGTAAATTTATTATTTATTTACTAAGTATGTTTGTATTAGCTTAAGACGGATTAACAAAAAATATTGTTCACACTGTAGCATTAAGAGCATTATTACTTAAAATAAATTTTAATAAATTAAAAAAAAATGTTTGATGTTTTGTTTTTATATTACCTCATTCCGTTCACAACGGTCCATGCCTTTTTCACTCATATATCTCACACACTTTCTTAGCAAAACAACGTTTGCGGGGTCAGTTAGTAAACAAATAAATTAATATATTATGTGATTGCAACTAGTTTGATCAGCACTGCTATAGAAGGTCGGTTATTAAGAAAAATTCGTATATTGTATATTAATCAAAATATTTTTTATCGCTCTCTACAATTTTTGCCATCTTTCTAATTACGTTGCAATACCGTGTAAAAACAATTAAGTTGACAAACCAGTGATCCACTTGATAAGAAACTGCAGATGGCACTGCAAATCTTTTCTGTTTTATGAAAGAAAAAAAAATGAAAATTTATCTATAATATAGTCTATTCAAAATAACAGTGAACTCACGTCATCAAAATGTATAATATATTTTCCGTTGCAATTTGTGAATTCGTTTTAGAAGAGACAATATTTTCCGAGTTTTAGTAACCGAATCAGAATGCTAAAGTTTTTCGGTTGTCAAATGTCTGCAAAATTCTTCAAAACATTAGTAATAAGAGTTTATAAACTGACAAGCCTTGTTTTGGTGCTTGGCTTGTTTTGATAAATCCTAAATCGTGGCTTAATATTTGTGATAACTTTGTGAAAAATACGAGGCCGAATAAATGGTCAGTCGGAAACAGATTACGTCTATAGTCAATAACTTTGAACAGAAATAAGGCAATGGGGGGGCCGGTTATTACCAGTAAAATGCGTTAGAGAGGTATATTCAAGATATATGAAATTTATTAAATTTATACAAAACAGTGACTGGTTTTTAATACAAATATAATTTAATACAATTGTTTCAGAGGAAACTGTTAGTTTGGAAAGTATCCATAGCAAACTTAGGGATATGCAGTTTTTATATCCTACATTCAGTGTTGGATACAAAATAGGATTTAAAAGGTGCAAAGATATCCCACGAAGAAATCTCGGGGATCTTCAAGACATTGCTTTTAAATTAATTCATTTTTTAAAGGCATTCGGTAAAATCAAGGAAAATATTATTTCAATTCATGTATTTATATATCATTTAGATAATCGTTCGAATAACAATAGATTAGGTTTTATACAGATGGCAAAGTGCATTACAGTGAAAATATAGGTAAAATCTATAAAATTTTGCATTAAAAGTTTAAATAGGTAGTAAGAAGAATAGGAGAGTGACATTATCCGAGGCTGATATTCAGATAACACAAGCCTGTCAAATAAATCTAAGAACCGTTTAAATCTTGTGACGTAATCTTTGTGTTCTCGGTAGTGTGATATTACGAAATTCCTTCTTATCATAGAACCAAATGTTTCCTGACAATCTGGGTAATTATGTTAAACGATTTATTATAATATAGTGAAAGACAAGAGATTTGAAAAGTATTATTTTTACAAAGCAATAACGTTGTAGATTTATTATTTAATATAGATTTAGTAACACATGCTATTTTTCCCCACAGAGGTTCCATTTTATACATTTTCAAATGCTTAATTTCACAAAATGCTTAATAACTCTAAGAAAAGTAATATAATTTAAACAAAGTCATCATTTATTCATTTAGCAATAAAACAGAATAAATATCAATGACATTCCTACTTATTACAGTTCTAGAAAAACTTATTACCTCATTGCTTCAGTGGCAACTTAATTTGCTATATTTTACGTTTTGCACGGTAGTCGCTATACTCACAAGAGAGAAAGGAATCTTAGACAAATAACCTGATTTATTTGTTTTCGTTTTGCCGTCGAAATCCGTAGACGAAACGGATCCTAAAAACTTAGTTTAGTAACAATCTAATTTCTCGTTTTTACAACACGCCGGAACGTTCCGCAAGACGAAAGTTCCAGTGTCAGTCTTTTTCCTGCCAGTAATTTGTGTCAAATTGCGAGCCAGTAAACTGAAATGACTGCAGACGGAAGGCGAAGCGTTATATATTGCCCTAGAAATTAATGCTTGCCATTAGTGTGCGGAAGAATGTAACTTTGTTGAATTAAACTCGAAAAAATAGCGAGCCGACACCTTTACAATTTATTACAGGGGTTAATGTATAATAAAAATGTTACTTTTAAAATATGCCAAGTTTGTAGCTCCAGTTGTAATTCGGTTTAATAACAGCTTCAGAAAATATTTGCTTTTCTTTCCAGGATGATGCGTTAAATTTTAATTATGTTTTCTGTTTTATGAAACCAGAGTCCAATTCTTTTGAAATATGTTATTATCTAAAAACGCCGTAGAGTTAATATCTATTGGTTTTAATTAATGAATTTGTTTTTATGTTACTACAGTTTAGTTTATTGCTATATAAAATAACTGGAAACTGATATATGGATAATACAGGTCTGCAATAATATTCCTAGCTATTTGCACACAGAAAAGCTCCGAAAAGACATTAAGTTTTAGGTTCTTCGATAACAAATAAATTCATTTGATATATTATGATGTTTTCTACGGGTACTTTTTAGACTAAGAGCTCAAAAATAACATTATATACAAATATCTGATTATTTTAGATGAAAAATCTGTGAAAATTTTGTACCTGCCTTTGAAATTTGAGCCATTCCCTCGATTTCCCCCTTCCCCCTATAACAGATCCTGATTTCGTTCCAATGGGACTACCTCGGAAGTGCACTCTTTCGAATAAAAAAAGAATCGGCCCACAGTTGAAATAGAAATCGGCGAACACATATTAAAAAAATGTACAGCCGAACATAGAACCTCGTCCTTTTTCGAAGTGAGTTAAAAAAATAGAAACAATGATTAATATGCAATCCTCTATTATCCGAGGAATAGTTTTTAGAAACTATTCATCTAGACCGCCAAGTAATATTTTACACATTCCCGTGAGATGCTTTGCGCGGTATTAGAAAATTAAATTTTTAGCATAAGCCCTTACCGAGCTAGTCGAAAAAAAAACAGGTTACATTTCACGCAGCTTTTTGCTGATATTTTTCAAACGGCAACAGGGACAAAATTTCATTAGTGCTTTAAAATTCGCGCTGAGAAATAACCGAATTATAAAGTTTCTGTATTCTGATAATTCGGCCGACGTAACAAACAGTTTTAGAAGTGGGAATTTTTGCGTTCATTATTTGGAATTAAGTTTGGAATAAAAATTTACATAAAAATTCAATTTAATGGCATCGCGGGGACATGGCCGTCTATTTTTTTTTTCCTTTAGCTTACGTCAAACGTTTTTAAGTATTAACTTGTTATATTTTTAGTCATTTCAAGGAAAATTAATGTATATAGAATGGAGCAAAAGTCCCGCTACCATTTTGATTGCGCGCCATCTCCATTCGGTGACTTTTAGCTCAGTTTCGCTTTAACCATTCTGTTGTGAAGACGTCCAACTTTTATAATTCTTTATAACTTTATAATTATAATTATGATCCAATAGTGAGATATTTTGTTTATTAACCTCTCTTAGCTATCTCTTTTTGATTATACTCATATCTACCAGTCGAAAGTTAGTATGCAAATTATTTTATACACTTTTATTTTAGTTTTCCTTGATATTTCCTATCTCCTGGCTTCATTTACTTCATCAGAAAGTACATAAATATTTAATTATTTTCGGGTGAATATTCCTCCAAAAAGAAAATAAAGCGTCAGGTATATTTCGGATCAACACCGGGAATCATTAAATATTTCCTGTTGGGCTTCTTTCCTGTCGCTGCTCTCTCCGCGCCCTTAATATACACCACATTTAAAAGGTATTTTAAGTTAAAACCATTTTCTTTGGAGGATGCTTTTCTTCCCTTTGATTTAATTTATTATGGTAATCAAGAATCTTTTTGTTGTAGCGACCCTAATTTATCACCTGGTATTCTCTCATTATTTCGTTGAGATTTCGTCGGGAATATAGAAAAAAATCAACGTAAGGGTTACGTTAAGATGACACAATTTAATTTATGTAATGATAAGAATTTAAAAAAAATTTAATTATGCATTTTTGAATTTAACTCTTTAGTTTATAGGTTTTGAAGTGTTGGTACTCATAGTTTTATTAGAAAGTTGTTAATGTAGTACTCTAGCATATGTTCTCCAAGTTCTCCAAGCATTCTCAAAGTCTGAGCAGGAACACACCATCCAAATAAAAAACTAGTTTAAATTAGCTCTACAAATATGCCTATCCTAAGAACGCGTATCCTAAAGAAGTTCTGAGGGAAATAAGAACTCTCAAGGAAGGAAAAAACACGATCGTGTCGACGCAATATCTACCACACAACTATGAGCCTGGTCAATGCCTGCTGTCGTAGTGGTGTCCAAATCAGGCAAAGAACCCCAGGATAGAATACCCTCAGATAAACCTATAAGCCTCTTAAGAATTGAATATAGAAACACTTGAACAACATAGACCTCATTCACCAATTAGGATTTCACAGGATAATGGAATAATCAAAAAAGTACATTACACCGTAAAGGTCATCAGTAGATAACTGAATAATGGTATTCTGCCTTTTTATGTTTTAGTAATTTAAAAAAGATAAGTTCAATAAACTGGTAGGTCTTCATGCTAGAAAGAGGAATAGATAAATATTTATGAACGATAAACGAGCACAAAAACCAATGCCTGAAGATAGTAGATGCGATTTTACAGAAACGTGGTAGAAATGATGGCTATAGGTTCTTCTAACAACCAAACGCAAATAAAAACCCGAAATACTACTTCATCATGTAGCATGTCTGAGAACATCAGAAATAGAATAGATAGATTGAATCCAAAATGGTGTAGAAATTAGTTTAGACGTCTAATGTATTTGTGTCAGATGTTCAGTTCATCAGTTCATCTCCTTAAAAGATATCTGATGGTGTATATAAACTAATATATTCCGAGCAGTGTATTGTCCCTGTAAAACCCATGGGAAAAGTGCATTTCAGGCATATTTTGGGTGTATATTTTCCACTAAAACGAGATTATTGTATTTTGCTTTCGAGTGGTGAGAAGATGTATCCGTCTAATTAAGCACAGCCTTTACACAATCCTGGTACAGTCTACAGAAAGCATACAATATTTGAATAGCAATCATACAGTCTTGCTCAAGGAGCTCACTGTTGATGCCACTTGATGACAGTGTGAAGGTTGTGATTAGTTATCGTTATAGCTGTCGGTTTTTTTTTATAGTTCAAGTTTAGTGTAAATAAAGTAATTCTATGACTATCTTGTACAATATTTTGACATATGACTCTCTTTTCATAATTTCAAAGAGATAACTCCAATAAATTGCTTGATCTATAAAATTATAAAACCAAACATCGAGAACACGAGTAAATAAAAATTGTACAATCAACAAAAGTTAAGAAAAGGAAGTGTATTTCAAAATTTCAAAAGTGCCAGTATAATTACTAAGAAGAGAATTAAAACAACCATTTAATTATAATTACTTTGCCCTCGTCCGTATAAAGAAACTGCCAACAGCGCCGAAAAAATTAAATCTAATTTCAAAAGCTTATTGTGAATATTTCGGTACAAAGAAAAATTATCCTCCAGCGTTACCCTTTTGTCTAAAAAGAAATATTTTCCTTTAATTTTGTCCGTCTGCATTTTTTGAACGGAAAGTTCCCTTTTTATTAAAAAATAAAAGAACGCGACCTCTCGTTGCACACTTCAGTTGCTCGAGATTTAATTTAATTTTTTAATTTGTATTGCATTATACTTCGCCCTTTAAGAATGTTTTAATATTTAAGAAACGAGCGTATTTTGATGTATCATCGAGTTCGTTTAATTAACAAGATAAGCGGAAAGGAATTAGAAATTTCGTTTGTTCAAACAGTTCAACAAAAATACCGTTTTTTAAATTCTCGTAATAGTAAATTCGTAATTTTTTTTTAACAGCTGTAATTTGGCAACATTTGGTTCACACAAAGTTTAAAGAAAAAAGCGTATGAAGTTTTTTTTAATTCTTTGTTCAAAACAATCAAAACAGCTATAGATACGAAAATAATTTAAATTTTAAAAAATCATCTTAAGGACATTGTCAAACCTCTAAATTAGAATATCCCTTTAAAAGAAAATCGCAAAGTCAATTTGTATATTGATAAATTGCAGTGCTTTTTAAAAAACCATTTTAAATGGGTTAATTTATTAAAAGAAATATGTTATTTAAACAAATACAAGTCAATAATGTAAGGCTTAAATCTACTTAACCAGAAGAGTTGGTATTTCTCTTGGATCTACTAGAGAATATATATACCTCGAATAAAATTAAATGCACAATCTTTTATAACTCTGTAAAATATCAAAATTAACATTAAGTTTATACAGGCCAGGCAGCTTCTAATCTACCACTTAGCAAGATAGTGTTATAATACTGTAAGTAGCTTTTCGAACTACTTTATTTTATTTTATTGTAATATTCCTAAAATCATTCGTTTATGAATTTGCAATCAGTGCACAGTTGACATGCCTGTCGAATTAAAAGCGAACGAATTCCTCGCAGAATTTTGTGACGAAATCGATCTTTTATGAGGCAGAGGCTGAAAACACCTATAAAAAGACACGATGCTAGTTGAAAAGTGGACGCTCTCACTGGCTGGAGAAGTGCTGGCTAGGGATTGTGGTGTTGCAGGGTCAATTCTATAACCTCCAAACATCAGGACAATTTGTGTACAGACAATGCAATTCAGAAAGATACAAACTGAATAAAACTGACGCATCAATGTAGATTTTTACTTCATCGGCAGGCAGGTGTGTGATCGAAATTCTTGAAATTTGGTCGTGATGAAAATACCATAGAGGAAAGTATTAAATTGCTATTACATAAAAAGACAAACCTAGCAAAGATATTTGAAAATGATTTGACGTCAACCGTAAGGGGATTAATGTCATGATCTAATGAAATTACTAAAACATATTCATTGCTTCTGTTTATTTTTATATATTTTCCTGGTTATTACAAATAATTTCTCGAAAAAAATACCCTACAAGGCATATACACAAATATTCATAAAGAAATTTTGGGTGTTACTTTAGTCTAGTTTTTATTAATTAGGATTTATCTGAACTAGTCCTGTTTCTAAAGGTAGGCTCTAAACCACAGTCCTCGGTATTAGCCTAGTAGCCGGCGAGCAACCAACTTAGTAACCTGGTTTAGTCTGACTGGGATAATTTTCTTTGTGGGATATTTTAAACTCTTTCTTTATGAACGATCGCAAACATAAAATTATGACCATGCCGAAGCAGGATTGAGACCCGCGAATATCGCAACAGTAAGAGGAACGTCCTGTAATCTTAACCACAAAAGAACTGATTGCCTATACATAAAATGGCCATTATAATAAAACAAAAGAAAACATCGTCCTTGTACTAGTATGTACATTACACTCAGTGGCCGTTTCTGATAAAAAATTTAAGGTGTTCTTTAATTATTCCAATAAGAAACACCTAAAAAAACTTAAAACTTAAAAAAATAAAATATTTTATTTTATAAATTAAGTATATTCTATTATTTTCTTTTCGCAAATTTGGTAACTTTATCATTAAAATTGTCTATTTCGGAAACAGCTGTTAAATGACCATGATACGCTTCAGTGTTGAGAAACATCCTTCAGCCTCTGATGTTGTTATGGGAGTTGTTACCAAGATTTCTAATAATTATCTTGTCCTCTTCAACACGTGGCCTAGATTGTTTGCTATTAAACATTTTAGAAGATGTAGTGTGCCATTTAATGTTCTGCAATCATTTCTTGAATAAATCACTGACAGTTCAGTTCGTAATATACCACAACATTATCCAAAATATTCCGAAAACAAAAGTAAAAATCTATTAAATATTGGTCTTGTTTTAGACTGTTTGGTGGGTATTTGAAGGAGCTTGCAGAGCACGATCGGATGGTCCAGATATATAATAGCGATAGAGACAGTAGATTATTCCACTGGTCCACGTTACTCCTGTGACTGGCAGCTCCATTGTAGTTTTTTATCATATATTACAACAAGAATTTGCGAATGCTAAATGGGATTTCCTTTTTGGTAAGTAATAGAAAATACTTTAGTTTTTTAATGAGATTACATAATTAGCTTGGCAGCTTCTTAATTTACTTTTGGAAGCTCTGCAGCACTGAAGCGCTTATACACCAGCGGCCACTGATTTCACTTGTTAAAATGGTGTTAACACAATACACAATACATTTTTGGTATAACATTATCGGAGTTTTATAAATGTTCATTAGTTTTAGCCAAATATTGAGTTCGAAATTTCGATTTTTAATTAATTAACTACTTTTTTTTCTCTTAAAGATTTAATTAAATCACTTATATGGTCCAGCTAGCTATAACATTAAAAATATTTCGAACCAAAACTAAACTACAATGCAGTATGAATTAAAAAATATATTAAATTCACGGCAACTGGGGTGTGTAACGAAAAATCGGGTTTCTTTTTCATTTTTAAAGAGAACACACTGCTTTCCGACAAGCTCCAAGAAAAAACCTCTCGTTCTAAAATGAAAGAGTAAAGCTGAAAAACAATATTGCTTTGTAACAAAATATTTAAAAAGGCGAAAAATATTGTCTGTTCTTTGACGAGAATCATTTTAAATTGCAAATTCCATGAAATGAAAGAAATATCATCGTAGAGCAAAAATTAATGGATTTTTATGAAATTATATTAAATGATATGCGTTCCTAAAATAGTGTAGCTATATATAGGAAACTGTATAAAAATAGTTTTAATTTCAGCTTTACAGCGAACTAGGACATTATTGTGATATATATATATATATATATATATATATATATATACGATGTTTCTTTTTATTTTATTATAATGGCCATTTTATGTACAGGCAATCAGTCCTTTAGGTGCTTAAGTCTACAGGACGCGCCTCTTACTGTTGTAATATTTGCTAAGTTGGTTGCTCGCAGGCTAATTAAAATAACACCAAAATTTCTTTATGAATATTTGTATATATGCCTTTTAAGGTTTTTTTTTTCGAAAAATTATTTGTAATACCCAGGAAAGTATATAAAAACAAACAGAAGCAATAAATATATTTTAGCAATTTCATTGGATCATGGAATTAATCCCCTTGTGGCTGACATCATATCATTTTCAAATATCTCTGCTGGGCTTGTCTTTTATGTAATGCCAATTTCATACTTTCCTCTATGATATTCTCACCTCGACCGAATTTCAAGAATTTTAGATTACACACCAGTTTGTTTCTCCTTATTGATGGCTCCTCCATCTTTTGTTTCGTTTATTCTTCTTGTTTCTCTTTGCGATTATTACAGTTGTTAAAACGTTAAGGCGCTTATAATATTTTTGGTATCTTCATAAGAAGTCTAGCGCTGCTCAGGTAGGAAACTACTTATATATCCAAACAAAAGGTAATCAGAAGGAGCAAGGACAATAGGGCGGAGTAGGATATAGTAACACTTCCCATTTTAATGTTTCCAAGTATGTTTTCACTAGTTTTGGTAAACGTAGTCGAATGTTATCATGCTGAAGAAAAACATTGTGGTGTCGTTGTTCATATTCACGCCATTTTTTCATGCAATGCTCAGATAAAAAGTATACATTATATCTAATAGAGATCACCATTAATGATTGTATGCAGTAATGCCTTTGAATACTCGTTTTACTTTTTTTTGGCTCTACTTTGAGCTCTTTGTCTTTGGTGTAAAAATTATCACTTTTAAAACGTCAAAACCAGTATTCACAAATAAAAATCGTTGGAGCGTGGTTATAATAAGCTTCACACAGCTTTCCATGGCATTGAGCAGCTTCTTTTCTTCAAATTTCCTTGATGCAATTTAATACACACTAACACCATCTGTTTATGGGTCTAATAAATTATGGTTGCTTATAATTAAACTCTTTGTCTTTGGTGTAAAAATTATCACTTTTAAAACGTCAAAACCAGTATTCACAAATAAAAATCGTTGGAGCGTGGTTATAATAAGCTTCACACAATGCCATGGCATTGAGCAGCTTCTTTTCTTCAAATTTCCTTGATGCAATTTAATACACACTAACACCATCTGTTTATGGGTCTAATAAATTATGGTTGCTTATAATTAAACTCTTTGTCTTTGGTGTAAAAATTATCACTTTTAAAACGTCAAAACCAGTATTCACAAATAAAATCGTTGGAGCGTGGTTATAATAAGCTTCACACAATGCCATGGCATTGAGCAGCTTCTTTTCTTCAAATTTCCTTGATGCAATTTAATATATACTAACACCATCTGTTTATGGGTCTAATAAATTATGGTTGCTTATAATTAAAACATTCTTTGAAGCAAAAATCGAATCAAATATATTTAAGTTAAGGGTAGTTATGGATACAATTTCACGATACAATATTTGTATTTCACTCGTTCTCGATTATTTGTCAAGCCGAAACCGAATATGATTCAGTCGGCGAACTAAAAGATCGTTAAGGCCTCACATAAACTTGTAGAACAATCAGCATCTTTCGGAATCGTGTCGGAATATTAAGCAGATACGTCTTCCTCTAAACAGATTAAACTTGGTAGGGTAGCGCAGGCAAGTTTCTCGACCGCAAATTATGGGCCAGCGCCGCACTAACAAAGAACATTATCTTGAATGCTAATACTTACCACGGTGTAAATATGTTTACTGGCTGTCATTTTAATAAAGAGATAGTGTACTAAACTGGAATTTGGGGAATATAAATTAACTTATTGCGGTGGATTTATATAAATATCTAACAAAAACAGCTAGTACCAGCCGATTTGGATAATCACCAAATTTTCTTTATTTATTGGTTTAGTGTCGTCTCTTAAAAATACTGTTAAACTTAAGTAGAATGAAATATTTTTTTTTAAAGTTGAACCGACTTCAAAAAATCAATAAGGAACTCACTGAAAAGTAAAAAATAATCAAATAGGTTTTTAACACAAAAAAAGTTAATAAAATATACCTAATATATAAAAGTACTACTAACTCAACATTTTGAAGTCGGTATAAATAAATAAGACCGATGGATTTGGCACCGAAAATACGGGCAGTAACAGGTCAATTGAAATGTCCCCAGCCTGACACATAGAAGGCGCTACTAGAATTAAATCGATATGTTTTTTAGTTAGTTTTAACCCTCAAAAGATGCGTGTATAAATTTGATAGCTGTCGGATCATAAGTTTGTGAATTATACCATTTTGAGTGAAGTAACTTTTCTTCACTGAAGAGGTGAACGCCGAAACTGACGCCTATTTTAAAGCAAAGGACAACTCTTACTACAAAAATGGTATCGAAAAGTTGGAGGGTCGCTATAATCAGTGTATCACCCTTGAGGGGAATTATGTTGAATAAAAAAAATAATTTTGCCAAAAAAAAAATGTTTTACTATAGTAAGCCGGGGACTTTTCAGTTGATTTGTTATATAGGTTAAACAAGATTTTTGTTTATTTTTATTTAGTTATTATAACGATTATTATATGTAATTGTTGTTGTTTTATTGTAATACAATTGTTGTAATGTAGGTAACAATATGTAGGTTAAGGAAAAGCCCATATGAGGAAAAATATGAATAAAAAAATAATGATTGAAAATAAGGAACCCTTCAGGCCCCGGGGTCCGCTACCTAATCTAGATGATTTGACAAATGTTGTAAACAACATAGAACAACAAAAAGCATTTGCCTTTTGCAGCTGCCTGCAATATTTCTACTGCTTCTCATGTGATGTGGTATGATATTATTGCTTAAAAACAAACTGAACGGCTTTTGCATTCAACGACTTCCGGTATTCCGTTACATCAGTTCAGTAATAACATTATTCACAAATATCTGATTATTTTAGATAAAAAAATATGTGAAAACTTTACCTGTCCTTGAAATTTGAGGCTTTCCCTGGATTTCCTCCCGTCCCCCATCAGATCCTCACTTGGTGACCAATGGGACCATCTAGGAGATGCACGCTTTCGAATAAAAAAAAGAATTTTGAAAATCGGTCTTTAATTGACGGAGAAATCGGCGAACACACATTAACAAAAATATACTCCTCCTTTTTTGACGTCGGTTAAAAAATCAAACTCTTTTACGTTTTGCTTCTAACTTTAAACTGCTCTTGATAACTTAATCTATACTATATTAGTATAGATTTCAGATATATATTGGCGCCTGCATATTTATTTTACCTTTGGGATCGGATAAACTGAGAAACGTCTTTTAAGCAATTGAGTTAAGTGAAGAGTTAAATTTATGCAAAGGAAGGCAGAAATGGTTTGTAAACAATAAACCACGGTGTTGCCAATATACAAAAATAAAGTAATTGTTGTATATATAGACCGTCCAATATAACAGTAAATTCACGCCATCAAAATATGTTACTACCTGGAAGAAACTTTTCCAGTGTTTGGTGGTTTGACAATAATTATATCTAAATGACGTATCCATTATTGTCTAAGCTAGTCATAACAGGAATCAGTAGTTTTAGTGGCAAGACAAAAATGAGGCATTCTGAGAATCTAATTCTATCTTTCGATCACCTGCAAATGGCAGTTTCGCACGATGACGAAAACATTTTCGAAGTTTACCGAGTTTGACAGCACTTAATCCCGCCAAATCCAAAAATATATGGTTCACAGATGATACACAAACACAGCAAAAATGTTTAGCATTATTCCGAGTAACTAAGAGAGAATATTGTTCTAACTAATATAATAAATCGGACATAAGCTTACCCTATTGCTGCTCTATTCCCCTGTATTCTGGGTAGGTGGATATTTCTAAAAATAGATCGCTAATAAAAAAATTCGAGTTAAAATTTAGGGTTTTCACTATGCCAAAATATTCGAATAAAGCAAAGCAGCTGCCCTATCCCAATTTCTAGTTTTATACGTTATAAAACCTTTAATACAATATATATAAAAATATTATGTTAAGAAACTAGATTGGTACATATCTAGGTGCTGTAATTGATAAATAGGATTATTTTTATCAAGTAGTATCTTTAGTTTATAGGACATCACCACAATTTACTTGCAGTTTGTAAATTCGTTTTAGAATCATACAATATTTTTCCTAAGTTTATTTCAGTTAGAAAAACATACAATTCAATCTGATGTATCCGAATGTGTAACCGAATCAACTTATAAAATTTGTATGATCGTCAAATGTTTGCAAAATTCTTCGGAACATAATTATTAGACCATATAAACCGACAAAAGTAGTTTTGGTGCTTTCTTGAAGGATTGAATCTCCCTAAAATTGTAGGTGATTAAATCCAATTTTATAAAGGATAATGTATACAGGTAGTGACAGAAGAAAAATCAAGAAAGCAAAGGAACCAGGGAGACGAGAATTAAACGTAAAACGGTAAATATGCTCTCTGATGATAGTAGAATATATATATATGTCTTGGATATATAATTGATAAGTAGGCAGAAAGCCCTTCATGTGATACCGCTACATAAAAAATGTGGCTAAAATTCTATCTCATAGGTGACGTGTAGAAATAGTTCAATGTAAATATAATAAAACGATTCTAACTTACAAACTATGGTGGCTGTTTAAATAACTGCATTTTAAGTCCTTTAGAAATATATCCTACTACGTTAAAATAAGTTCTATTTGATAGTGTTATTTTTGTTTCATTATTTTATTTACATTAGCATTCTGTTATGTCAGGGTGAAAATAAATCAAAACTAAAATTTGATGCGGCAACGTTGCATTATAAATTTTGATGACCTGCATGGGCTATTTTATTGGAAGGACTATATGTGAATAATTTCTTTATTAATACCAACTTTTATAAAAATATTTAGTTGCCTTTGCTAATAGGATTTGGCACAAAATCAATGTTTTTCAATTGTCTCGTGAATAAATTGTCCACACGTTGTTTTACCCTGCCATACGGATGGTGTATCACTAACATTTTTTTATTGTACCTGTCAACTGTAAATCCATCGTTGTTGATGACAGTTCCCCGTTTTTCGGTCACTGATTTATAGACAATCCGCGTAAAATTTTGTTTCTGCCTTGCAGGACCACGGCACGGCTTTATCCGTGCCCAACCGCTCTGGATATAAATCGCGAAAAGTTTAATGTATTTTGAAAGTTTCAAATGGAAACTTTAAGCGTATTGAACTGATACCGCGGCATTGTTATGCGGGATTATTTCTAATATAAAATCAGTTACCGAACAAGTTTTACGATAAATTTGGTCAACGAAATGAATGAATGTTGGGAAAGTGCGATATGCGTTCTGTAATAGCTTTCCGATATTATCTAGAATAAATATAATAGCGTACTCCAAATAAAAAAATGTATGAAAAGATACTTATTATAGAGATAATAAACTTTAAACTTACACATCAGTTTCGGTTTGTTAACAAACATTCGACAATTGACTAGGTGCATAGAATATGTATGTTCAGCTATATTCTTAGATATAGTAGAAGTAACTCATAAGCTAGTATAGTTCATAAGCTATACAAAATGTTACCGAAACAACACAGTGATCTATTAAAATCTTCCATTACAGCCAGAATATTTAAAGTTAAACAAAAGGAAGCCTACTACTAAATATTGTCACTTTTTAGGCTCGTTAGTGTGGCGGATATTTATCCTTGATAAAATTAGGATGTCTACATAACAAAATTGTTAAAGAGAAACTGAGCTAGACGTCAAGCTGATAGTTTTTAAACTTTAAAATATTTTTCATTTGGATTAGGTAGAAACATACTAGTTTCTATATGTAGTTTTTTATAATTATATATTATATTACATGAGATAAGGTTATATATAGAATACTTACGATCATATTCATAAAATTTCAATATTTAATAGCATTAAATATCATCCAGTACACGGGTGGTTGTGGATTTATTCACACAGATCATTGATTTCAAGTAATCGAATAAATAGGTATCAAGTGACGTTAGAAGGCCAATTCGGACCAAACAAATGAAGGAAGATATCGTAATTGAAGATACCACAAACCCCATATTAGGCGATTTCAACTTTTAAAGAACCAGTCAAGGAGAAAACTAGTCATCTTTTATTACCATACACACAGATTATGCAGTCAAGTTCACACATATAAACAGAGATAAGTAGAGGATATAAACTGCTATCGAAGATTTTCTGCTTGCCTTCTAGAAGAACATTAATCAGATAGTGAATAAGGTTCCTTTTTGGCGCTGGAGTAACAACCTCTAATTTTGGTCGTTAGTTCAGAAACTTGTCTGTATAGACCGAACTGCCGACTGCAGTTGTCATATTTAATAAAATGTACCTCAATTTAGGTAGGTTGTTAATTTAGTTGATTCTAAAAAATAATACAACAGAACCATTAATAGTTATATTATCTTATTTTAAAGTTTGTTTTAGGTTTATTTTAAATATTAGAGAGAAGATAATATCAGTGGATTATGTGTTTTGGGTGGTGGAGATATCTCTGTGATTATATCAATGTCTTTATGGTCAAGGAAAATTAATATAATTGTAATATTTCAATAAAATATATTTAAATATATTTATTTTTTTTATTTTTCCAGTAAAATTAAAAGAAGTTTTTTTAATTTCCCGCTAAAATTTTTTACTATACGTTTTTAAAGTCCCCGCTAAAATTTTTAAAATTCCCGCTAAACATTTTTAAATTTCCCACCGTAACTAACTGTCATACGGTGTATGCGTAAGCGCCCTCACACGGGGACTCCGAGTGTAACTTAGAACCAATTTTAACATAGGAGATGCGTTTCTAAGTTTCTTTATTCTATGATTGTCAATACTTTACTTTACATTCACATTCATTTTCCTGCACAGTAAGTCGTGTTATATTAAACAGCTTGAAAAATCTATGGAGAAAATGTCCAGCATCCTTTTACTTTTATATTAAGATAGAGTATAGAGTTTATTAAGATTGCAATCTAAATTACATTTTAGTTAAATCGTAGAATTAACGGAGGGTAGAGGTGATGACAAGCAATTATAAAAGTTAATGGTTCGACAAATTCTTTTTTAACCAAAATAAATGCTTCATTCTAAAACGATTACATCTTTAAAATATGGCTTTATAAACTTAATATTTAGAATGAATTTGGCTTTTCTCTTTGAATTAGGCTTATAGTCTGTCATTGGATACATCTGCTGCAGCTACCAGCCAAGTCTGAAAGCTAGGGGAATGACGTATCCAGGAATAATGCTGATCGATAAAATAAGAAAAATGTTATTTTTATCGCAATTGATTATTTGTAGTAACCCTGTTTAGACTACACCGTCCAATTTCTGATAAAAATAAATTGAATCAATATATTTTTTACTAAATCAGAACTATGTCAATTACATATACAAGCACATATTTTATTTTAATATATTTTGTGTGTATTAAAAATCGTTTGAAAAAAAATTATTATTTTTTACTTTTAGTGAGTCCTTTATTTAATTTTTGAAGTCCTTTTAAGTGTTTTGTTAAACATTTTAGCGTTAGGAAATATCGAACATGAACATCTATGGAAAATAATCGAAACGGTCGAAACAGTCGATAGTCAAAAACTATCGACTGAAAAGAGTAATTAATATTTTCAGTCAAATACAGGGTTCGGTTGTTTTATTTTTAATTCGTGATGTCTTTTCCTATATAAATTGTGATAGAGGAAAGGACGGAACTAATACTTGGAGCAGTTAATAGTATTAGCGGGGTGGAGATAAATATTCCTCCATGTACTGACTTTAAAAAAGAAAAGGAAAAAAATAATTACCGAATACTATTAATATGCAATTAATAATTTCATTTTAAAGGAAGTAGAATTACTTTTATATTTGAATGTTCTGTGGATCTGTAAAAAGGAATGGAATTTTTCTATGGAATGAAATAATACCCCACAAATGTTTTATCGTATTTTTAATATGTTAATTGTTATTTTTAAATAATATAATATAATAAATATAGATAAAACAATAGAACTTAAACATATACCTAATCATAGAAAAAAACTAATTATGACATTTAAAAATGATGGCACAATAACTACTAGAGCTTTTTTAAATAAAGTAAATACTTTATTTATTAGTAAAGGGAAATATTTTTAATAAAAATAGAGAGACTGATCGAAATATTACCTATTATGGCAATATCTAAAAACCGTCAAAAGTATTTTACTATTTATCATTCACAATTTTAAACTTTTTACCCTATTACATTAACAATCTTGAAAAATATCGTTCTGAAATGCTGCTATGTTAATATAAAATATATTGTTATTCACAAGTAAACTACCAAAAGAATTATAAAACTATATATATTACATTATATAAATATATGTAAGCATAAATTGGATAAATTTTTTCGGGTCGTGGTTAGGGCGACAGAGCCAGAACATTAAAAATCAGTCGAATGAAACTTGTAGAACCAAAACCAGTAAATAAAAGTAAACGACTGAAACAGCCGATAGTGAATAGTAACAAAATCAGTCAGACCGAAAATAGCGACTGAAAACAGTCGACTGAAACAGTAGTAAAAAGTAGTAAAAGCACTCGAACCAAAAATAGCGACAGTTTCAGTCGAAAGTTTCCAACGCTATTAAAAATGGTTCTTTCTCTTTTTAGTGTTAGATATCTACTCAACAAATTACACAGTTATTGTATTTAGTATTACAATGGATAGGCCAACTGAAGCTGCAGTGCGTATGAAATAAGAATAAAGGAACAATGATCGGAAATAAAGAACGATTAGAGGTGATTTGACAAATATTCCTATAAACCAGACTATAACAACAACAAATAGTCATTGCCCCCGCCGGAAATCGAACCTGTAATCTCCGCGTGCGAACTGAACACTCTAACCACTACACCATAAAGACAGTTGTTTGCAGTATTTTTACGGCTTCCCACATGATATGTTTACTGCTTAAAAAGCAAACTGAACTATATTGGTAAGCAAGCCCTTACTAAAAACTCCTCAAAATTCCTGAAGGGTATATCTTTCTATCTATCTGAATGGTCTGGTAACTGCTTTCACCATCAGATTACTTAAATAACTTCAAGGTATAGAATTGTTTGTGTCCACGTCTCCAAAATATTTAAATAAATATTCTCTAATTTCTAACCGTTGGGGAGCTGTTTCTTCCGTCATATCTGCTCAGCAATAACATTATAGACAAATATATATGTGAGAACATTGTACGGGTATCTAAAATTTGAGGGTATTCCCCCATTTCCAGGGATACTACCATTAGATCCTAATCTTGGGAAGGCACTCTTTCGAATAAAAAAGGATTTTGAAAGTCGGTGCACATTTGATGGAGCAATCGGTGAACTATATATTAAAAAATATACAGTCGAACATAGAACTTCCTCATTTCTTGAAGTCGGTTAAAAAAATTGTGAGTACTGGAATAAACAAACAATGTCAATACTCAAGCAACAGAAATATAGTATTCTATAGAAATATAGAATTCCTGTAGAAGCAATGAACTTATATGAAATTATATTTTAAATGAGGGTAATTGAGGATGAAGGCATGACATATCGATTTTTAATTACAAAAAATCCCCTTTCATTTAATAGTATAAGATAAAATTGTAAACCAAATCCCTTATCATAGTTACTGTTTTTATTCCTGCGGTTAAGAACAAATTATTACTCGTAATTGATATTAAAGTAGTGGGAATAACACCGGCTCCACTCTACCCGAACTAACAAAGTTTCCCGAAGGAAGGGGAGAATCGAATATATTCTTAGAGCAAAAATGGATCGGTAAAGGAGGGAGTGAGAGAGAAGCCAGCATTAAGCCACACACTCCACCAACTTGGAATTATTTCAGAATCGCGGCCCTCATTAAAATTCGATTAAAACTTCCCCGGAGCGCTTTTGTTTTTACATCGTTATTTTTGTGTAGATAAGGCTTTATTGCCCCGGACCGCGCCGCCTAAAAATCCTTTATTAAAAATTCGTTTTCTCCTGCAGCCACTTTATCTTTTCTGCCCTTACGATCCTATTTTTTTCTCTCCGTTCTACCGAAATCAACAGTCGCTTTTTGAAGAATATTGGGTATTAGTTAATAAATATTTAATTTATTTATTATATCGTTACTAGTCGTTGCCGATTAACCCGCACATTGTTTTCACAGTTTAAACCTATATATAATCTATTCAATTTTTTTTTGTAATGCGTCATGGATATTTGTGACGTCGAAAAATTGCAATGTTGCCGCATCAACTCTTCATAATTGAACAAAACTGTCATCAAATATAATTTATTTTAACATTATAGTACATCGGCTTTAGCTTCTTTCATTGCATAGTGGACTTTTTGAGTAGACTTTAAAGGCAACCTCTTCTGTAATTTATGAACAAGGCCGTCATGCCATACATGATCGAATGTCAGTGCTACGTTTAAGAATATATCTGAACATATCTTTTAACCTTCATTATCTTTTAATATTTACATCTGTTATTCTATGAACCAGAACAATTGTTGAATGTTTGTTAATAAACTCAGATATTTTATCTCTATAATCGGTTTTATTCCATTCAACAAGAGGTTTTAAAATACTAGATATTACTAGTAGTAATAAGATGGATCCATAAGTTTTTATTTCGTTTTCGGATTTTGTAACCATGATAATGTCAGTCTTCTTCCGAACGTCTGGAATAATAATGATATGAGTATGTTATTAATATATTAATTTTTATAATATGTATTACACAAATCATCTAGAGAAAGCGTTCTGATCAATCAATTTAATCAATTCAATTAAAAAAAATCACTAGAAGAACATAAAATGTGTGCTGTAGTAATTTTAAATGGTGCTCCACCTTTCGATAAGGTGTGATATGAGGACTTATAACTGATAAGATTATAACATTGAAAGGTTTATATCTGGCCAATATTCAATGTTAAAATTTAGAATAATATATCCTCAGAATCAAACAATAAGATGTCATAAGCTTTTATTTCGTTTTCCGATTTTGTAATCATAATAATGTCAGTCTTCTTCCGAACGTCTGGAATATATTTAATGATGTTATTAATATATTAATTTTTATAATATGTATTACACAAATCATCCCGATAAAGCATTCTAATTAATCAACTTAATCAATTCAATTAAAAAAAATCACTAGAAGAACATAAAATGTGTGCTGTAGTAATTTTAAATGGTGCTCCACCTTTCGATAAGGTGTGATATGAGGACTTATAACTGATAAGATTATAACATTGAAAGGTTTATATCTGGCCAATATTCAATGTTAAAATTTAGAATAATATATCCTCAGAATCAAACAATAAGATGTCATAAGCTTTTATTTCGTTTTCCGATTTTGTAATCATAATAATGTCAGTCTTCTTCCGAACGTCTGGAATATATTTAATGATGTTATTAATATATTAATTTTTATAATATGTATTACACAAATCATCCCGATAAAGCATTCTAATTAATCAACTTAATCAATTCAATTAAAAAAAATCACTAGAAGAACATAAAATGTGTGCTGTAGTAATTTTAAATGGTGCTCCATCTTTCGATAAGGTGTGATATGAGGACTTATAACTGATAAGATTATAACATTGAAAGGTTTATATCTGGCCAATATTCAATGTTAAAATTTAGAATAATATATCCTCAGAATCAAACAATAAGATGTCATAAGCTTTTATTTCGTTTTCCGATTTTGTAATCATAATAATGTCAGTCTTCTTCCGAACGTCTGGAATATATTTAATGATGTTATTAATATATTAATTTTTATAATATGTATTACACAAATCATCCCGATAAAGCGTTCTAATTAATCAACTTAATCAATTCAATTCAAAAAAATCACTAGAAGAACATAAAATGTGTGCTGCAATATTTTTAAATGGTGCTCCAGCTTTCGATAAGGTGTGATATGAGGACTTATAACTGATAAGATTATAACATTGAAAGGTTTATATCTGGCCAATATTCAATGTTAAAATTTAGAATAATATATCCTCAGAATCAAACAATAAGATGTCATAAGCTTTTGTTTCGTTTTCCGATATTGTAATCATAATAATGTCAGTCTTCTTCCGAACGTCTGGAATATATTTAATGATGTTATTAATATATTAATTTTTATAATATGTATTACACAAATCATCCCGATAAAGCATTCTAATTAATCAACTTAATCAATTCAATTTAAAAAAATCACTAGAAGAACATAAAATGTGTGCTGCAATATTTTTAAATGGTGCTCCAGCTTTCGATAAGGTGTGATATGAGGACTTATAACTGATAAGATTATAACATTGAAAGGTTTATATCTGGCCAATATTCAATGTTAAAATTTAGAATAATATATCCTCAGAATCAAACAATAAGATGTCATAAGCTTTTATTTCGTTTTCCGATTTTGTAATCATAATAATGTCAGTCTTCTTCCGAACGTCTGGAATATATTTAATGATGTTATTAATATATTAATTTTTATAATATGTATTACACAAATCATCCCGATAAAGCATTCTAATTAATCAACTTAATCAATTCAATTAAAAAAAATCACTAGAAGAACATAAAATGTGTGCTGTAGTAATTTTAAATGGTGCTCCACCTTTCGATAAGGTGTGATATGAGGACTTATAACTGATAAGATTATAACATTGAAAGGTTTATATCTGGCCAATATTCAATGTTAAAATTTAGAATAATATATCCTCAGAATCAAACAATAAGATGTCATAAGCTTTTATTTCGTTTTCCGATTTTGTAATCATAATAATGTCAGTCTTCTTCCGAACGTCTGGAATATATTTAATGATGTTATTAATATATTAATTTTTATAATATGTATTACACAAATCATCCCGATAAAGCATTCTAATTAATCAACTTAATCAATTCAATTAAAAAAAATCACTAGAAGAACATAAAATGTGTGCTGTAGTAATTTTAAATGGTGCTCCATCTTTCGATAAGGTGTGATATGAGGACTTATAACTGATAAGATTATAACATTGAAAGGTTTATATCTGGCCAATATTCAATGTTAAAATTTAGAATAATATATCCTCAGAATCAAACAATAAGATGTCATAAGCTTTTATTTCGTTTTCCGATTTTGTAATCATAATAATGTCAGTCTTCTTCCGAACGTCTGGAATATATTTAATGATGTTATTAATATATTAATTTTTATAATATGTATTACACAAATCATCCCGATAAAGCGTTCTAATTAATCAACTTAATCAATTCAATTCAAAAAAATCACTAGAAGAACATAAAATGTGTGCTGCAATATTTTTAAATGGTGCTCCAGCTTTCGATAAGGTGTGATATGAGGACTTATAACTGATAAGATTATAACATTGAAAGGTTTATATCTGGCCAATATTCAATGTTAAAATTTAGAATAATATATCCTCAGAATCAAACAATAAGATGTCATAAGCTTTTGTTTCGTTTTCCGATATTGTAATCATAATAATGTCAGTCTTCTTCCGAACGTCTGGAATATATTTAATGATGTTATTAATATATTAATTTTTATAATATGTATTACACAAATCATCCCGATAAAGCATTCTAATTAATCAACTTAATCAATTCAATTTAAAAAAATCACTAGAAGAACATAAAATGTGTGCTGCAATATTTTTAAATGGTGCTCCAGCTTTCGATAAGGTGTGATATGAGGACTTATAGCTGATAAGATTATAACATTGAAAGGTTTATATCTGGCCAATATTCAATGTTAAAATTTAGAATAATATATCCTCAGAATCAAACAATAAGATGTCATAAGCTTTTATTTCGTTTTCTGATTTTGTAATCATAATAATGTCAGTCTTCTTCCGAACGTCTGGAATATATTTAATGATGTTATTAATATATTAATTTTTATAATATGTATTACACAAATCATCCCGATAAAGCATTCTAATTAATCAACTTAATCAATTCAATTTAAAAAAATCACTAGAAGAACATAAAATGTGTGCTGCAATATTTTTAAATGGTGCTCCAGCTTTCGATAAGGTGTGATATGAGGACTTATAGCTGATAAGATTATAACATTGAAAGGTTTATATCTGGCCAATATTCAATGTTAAAATTTAGAATAATATATCCTCAGAATCAAACAATAAGATGTCATAAGCTTTTGTTTCGTTTTCCGATATTGTAATCATAATAATGTCAGTCTTCTTCCGAACGTCTGGAATATATTTAATGATGTTATTAATATATTAATTTTTATAATATGTATTACACAAATCATCCCGATAAAGCATTCTAATTAATCAACTTAATCAATTCAATTTAAAAAAATCACTAGAAGAACATAAAATGTGTGCTGCAATATTTTTAAATGGTGCTCCAGCTATCGATAAGGTGTGATATGAGGACTTATAGCTGATAAGATTATAACATTGAAAGGTTTATATCTGGCCAATATTCAATGTTAAAATTTAGAATAATATATCCTCAGAATCAAACAATAAGATGTCATAAGCTTTTATTTCGTTTTCTGATTTTGTAATCATAATAATGTCAGTCTTCTTCCGAACGTCTGGAATATATTTAATGATGTTATTAATATATTAATTTTTATAATATGTATTACACAAATCATCCCGATAAAGCATTCTAATTAATCAACTTAATCAATTCAATTTAAAAAAATCACTAGAAGAACATAAAATGTGTGCTGCAATATTTTTAAATGGTGCTCCAGCTTTCGATAAGGTGTGATATGAGGACTTATAGCTGATAAGATTATAACATTGAAAGGTTTATATCTGGCCAATATTCAATGTTAAAATTTAGAATAATATATCCTCAGAATCAAACAATAAGATGTCATAAGCTTTTATTTCGTTTTCTGATTTTGTAATCATAATAATGTCAGTCTTCTTCCGAACGTCTGGAATATATTTAATGATGTTATTAATATATTAATTTTTATAATATGTATTACACAAATCATCCCGATAAAGCATTCTAATTAATCAACTTAATCAATTCAATTTAAAAAAATCACTAGAAGAACATAAAATGTGTGCTGCAATATTTTTAAATGGTGCTCCAGCTTTCGATAAGGTGTGATATGAGGACTTATAGCTGATAAGATTATAACATTGAAAGGTTTATATCTGGCCAATATTCAATGTTAAAATTTAGAATAATATATCCTCAGAATCAAACAATAAGATGTCATAAGCTTTTATTTCGTTTTCTGATTTTGTAATCATAATAATGTCAGTCTTCTTCCGAACGTCTGGAATATATTTAATGATGTTATTAATATATTAATTTTTATAATATGTATTACACAAATCATCCCGATAAAGCATTCTAATTAATCAACTTAATCAATTCAATTTAAAAAAATCACTAGAAGAACATAAAATGTGTGCTGCAATATTTTTAAATGGTGCTCCAGCTTTCGATAAGGTGTGATATGAGGACTTATAACTGATAAGATTATAACATTGAAAGGTTTATATCTGGCCAATATTCAATGTTAAAATTTAGAATAATATATCCTCAGAATCAAACAATAAGATGTCATAAGCTTTTATTTCGTTTTCCGATATTGTAATCATAATAATGTCAGTCTTCTTCCGAACGTCTGGAATATATTTAATGATGTTATTAATATATTAATTTTTATAATATGTATTACACAAATCATCCCGATAAAGCATTCTAATTAATCAACTTAATCAATTCAATTTAAAAAAATCACTAGAAGAACATAAAATGTGTGCTGCAATATTTTTAAATGGTGCTCCAGCTTTCGATAAGGTGTGATATGAGGACTTATAGCTGATAAGATTATAACATTGAAAGGTTTATATCTGGCCAATATTCAATGTTAAAATTTAGAATAATATATCCTCAGAATCAAACAATAAGATGTCATAAGCTTTTATTTCGTTTTCCGATTTTGTAATCATAATAATGTCAGTCTTCTTCCGAACGTCTGGAATATATTTAATGATGTTATTAATATATTAATGTTTATAATATGTATTACACAAATCATCCCGATAAAGCATTCTAATTAATCAACTTAATCAATTCAATTTAAAAAAATCACTAGAAGAACATAAAATGTGTGCTGCAATATTTTTAAATGGTGCTCCAGCTTTCGATAAGGTGTGATATGAGGACTTATAGCTGATAAGATTATAACATTGAAAGGTTTATATCTGGCCAATATTCAATGTTAAAATTTAGAATAATATATCCTCAGAATCAAACAATAAGATGTCATAAGCTTTTATTTCGTTTTCCGATTTTGTAATCATAATAATGTCAGTCTTCTTCCGAACGTCTGGAATATATTTAATGATGTTATTAATATATTAATTTTTATAATATGTATTACACAAATCATCCCGATAAAGCATTCTAATTAATCAACTTAATCAATTCAATTAAAAAAAATCACTAGAAGAACATAAAATGTGTGCTGTAGTAATTTTAAATGGTGCTCCACCTTTCGATAAGGTGTGATATGAGGACTTATAACTGATAAGATTATAACATTGAAAGTTTTATATCTGGCCAATATTCAATGTTAAAATTTAGAATAATATATCCTCAGAATCAAACAATAAGATGTCATAAGCTTTTATTTCGTTTTCTGATTTTGTAATCATAATAATGTCAGTCTTCTTCCGAACGTCTGGAATATATTTAATGATGTTTTTAATATATTAATTTTTATAATATGTATTACACAAATCATCCCGATAAAGCATTCTAATTAATCAACTTAATCAATTCAATTTAAAAAAATCACTAGAAGAACATAAAATGTGTGCTGCAATATTTTTAAATGGTGCTCCAGCTTTCGATAAGGTGTGATATGAGGACTTATAACTGATAAGATTATAACATTGAAAGGTTTATATCTGGCCAATATTCAATGTTAAAATTTAGAATAATATATCCTCAGAATCAAACAATAAGATGTCATAAGCTTTTATTTCGTTTTCTGATTTTGTAATCATAATAATGTCAGTCTTCTTCCGAACGTCTGGAATATATTTAATGATGTTATTAATATATTAATTTTTATAATATATATTACACAAATCATCCCGATAAAGCATTCTAATTAATCAACTTAATCAATTCAATTAAAAAAAATCACTAGAAGAACATAAAATGTGTGCTGTAGTAATTTTAAATGGTGCTCCACCTTTCGATAAGGTGTGATATGAGGACTTATAGCTGATAAGATTATAACATTGAAAGGTTTATATCTGGCCAATATTCAATGTTAAAATTTAGAATAATATATCCTCAGAATCAAACAATAAGATGTCATAAGCTTTTATTTCGTTTTCTGATTTTGTAATCATAATAATGTCAGTCTTCTTCCGAACGTCTGGAATATATTTAATGATGTTATTAATATATTAATTTTTATAATATGTATTACACAAATCATCCCGATAAAGCATTCTAATTAATCAACTTAATCAATTCAATTTAAAAAAATCACTAGAAGAACATAAAATGTGTGCTGCAATATTTTTAAATGGTGCTCCAGCTTTCGATAAGGTGTGATATGAGGACTTATAACTGATAAGATTATAACATTGAAAGGTTTATATCTGGCCAATATTCAATGTTAAAATTTAGAATAATATATCCTCAGAATCAAACAATAAGATGTCATAAGCTTTTGTTTCGTTTTCCGATATTGTAATCATAATAATGTCAGTCTTCTTCCGAACGTCTGGAATATATTTAATGATGTTATTAATATATTAATTTTTATAATATGTATTACACAAATCATCCCGATAAAGCATTCTAATTAATCAACTTAATCAATTCAATTAAAAAAAATCACTAGAAGAACATAAAATGTGTGCTGTAGTAATTTTAAATGGTGCTCCACCTTTCGATAAGGTGTGATATGAGGACTTATAACTGATAAGATTATAACATTGAAAGGTTTATATCTGGCCAATATTCAATGTTAAAATTTAGAATAATATATCCTCAGAATCAAACAATAAGATGTCATAAGCTTTTATTTCGTTTTCTGATTTTGTAATCATAATAATGTCAGTCTTCTTCCGAACGTCTGGAATATATTTAATGATGTTATTAATATATTAATTTTTATAATATGTATTACACAAATCATCCCGATAAAGATTTCTAATTAATCAACTTAATCAATTCAATTTAAAAAAATCACTAGAAGAACATAAAATGTGTGCTGCAATATTTTTAAATGGTGCTCCAGCTTTCGATAAGGTGTGATATGAGGACTTATAGCTGATAAGATTATAACATTGAAAGGTTTATATCTGGCCAATATTCAATGTTAAAATTTAGAATAATATATCCTCAGAATCAAACAATAAGATGTCATAAGCTTTTATTTCGTTTTCTGATTTTGTAATCATAATAATGTCAGTCTTCTTCCGAACGTCTGGAATATATTTAATGATGTTATTAATATATTAATTTTTATAATATGTATTACACAAATCATCCCGATAAAGCATTCTAATTAATCAACTTAATCAATTCAATTTAAAAAAATCACTAGAAGAACATAAAATGTGTGCTGCAATATTTTTAAATGGTGCTCCAGCTTTCGATAAGGTGTGATATGAGGACTTATAGCTGATAAGATTATAACATTGAAAGGTTTATATCTGGCCAATATTCAATGTTAAAATTTAGAATAATATATCCTCAGAATCAAACAATAAGATGTCATAAGCTTTTATTTCGTTTTCTGATTTTGTAATCATAATAATGTCAGTCTTCTTCCGAACGTCTGCAATATATTTAATGATGTTATTAATATATTAATTTTTATAATATGTATTACACAAATCATCCCGATAAAGCATTCTAATTAATCAACTTAATCAATTCAATTTAAAAAAATCACTAGAAGAACATAAAATGTGTGCTGCAATATTTTTAAATGGTGCTCCACCTTTCGATAAGGTGTGATATGAGGACTTATAGCTGATAAGATTATAACATTGAAAGGTTTATATCTGGCCAATATTCAATGTTAAAATTTAGAATAATATATCCTCAGAATCAAACAATAAGATGTCATAAGCTTTTATTTCGTTTTCTGATTTTGTAATCATAATAATGTCAGTCTTCTTCCGAACGTCTGGAATATATTTAATGATGTTATTAATATATTAATTTTTATAATATGTATTACACAAATCATCCCGATAAAGCATTCTAATTAATCAACTTAATCAATTCAATTTAAAAAAATCACTAGAAGAACATAAAATGTGTGCTGCAATATTTTTAAATGGTGCTCCAGCTTTCGATAAGGTGTGATATGAGGACATATAACTGATAAGATTATAACATTGAAAGGTTTATATCTGGCCAATATTCAATGTTAAAATTTAGAATAATATATCCTCAGAATCAAACAATAAGATGTCATAAGCTTTTGTTTCGTTTTCCGATATTGTAATCATAATAATGTCAGTCTTCTTCCGAACGTCTGGAATATATTTAATGATGTTATTAATATATTAATTTTTATAATATGTATTACACAAATCATCCCGATAAAGCATTCTAATTAATCAACTTAATCAATTCAATTAAAAAAAATCACTACAAGAACATAAAATGTGTGCTGTAGTAATTTTAAATGGTGCTCCACCTTTCGATAAGGTGTGATATGAGGACTTATAACTGATAAGATTATAACATTGAAAGGTTTATATCTGGCCAATATTCAATGTTAAAATTTAGAATAATATATCCTCAGAATCAAACAATAAGATGTCATAAGCTTTTATTTCGTTTTCTGATTTTGTAATCATAATAATGTCAGTCTTCTTCCGAACGTCTGGAATATATTTAATGATGTTATTAATATATTAATTTTTATAATATGTATTACACAAATCATCCCGATAAAGATTTCTAATTAATCAACTTAATCAATTCAATTTAAAAAAATCACTAGAAGAACATAAAATGTGTGCTGCAATATTTTTAAATGGTGCTCCAGCTTTCGATAAGGTGTGATATGAGGACTTATAACTGATAAGATTATAACATTGAAAGGTTTATATCTGGCCAATATTCAATGTTAAAATTTAGAATAATATATCCTCAGAATCAAACAATAAGATGTCATAAGCTTTTGTTTCGTTTTCCGATATTGTAATCATAATAATGTCAGTCTTCTTCCGAACGTCTGGAATATATTTAATGATGTTATTAATATATTAATTTTTATAATATGTATTACACAAATCATCCCGATAAAGCATTCTAATTAATCAACTTAATCAATTCAATTTAAAAAAATCACTAGAAGAACATAAAATGTGTGCTGCAATATTTTTAAATGGTGCTCCAGCTTTCGATAAGATGTGATATGAGGACTTATAACTGATAAGATTATAACATTGAAAGGTTTATATCTGGCCAATATTCAATGTTAAAATTTAGAATAATATATCCTCAGAATCAAACAATAAGATGTCATAAGCTTTTATTTCGTTTTCTGATTTTGTAATCATAATAATGTCAGTCTTCTTCCGAACGTCTGGAATATATTTAATGATGTTATTAATATATTAATTTTTATAATATGTATTACACAAATCATCCCGATAAAGCGTTCTAATTAATCAACTTAATCAATTCAATTTAAAAAAATCACTAGAAGAACATTAAATATGTGCTGCAATATTTTTAAATGGTGCTCCAGCTTTCGATAAGGTGTGATATGAGGACTTATAGCTGATAAGATTATAACATTGAAAGGTTTATATCTGGCCAATATTCAATGTTAAAATTTAGAATAATATATCCTCAGAATCAAACAATAAGATGTCATAAGCTTTTATTTCGTTTTCTGATTTTGTAATCATAATAATGTCAGTCTTCTTCCGAACGTCTGGAATATATTTAATGATGTTATTAATATATTAATTTTTATAATATGTATTACACAAATCATCCCGATAAAGCATTCTAATTAATCAACTTAATCAATTCAATTAAAAAAAATCACTACAAGAACATAAAATGTGTGCTGTAGTAATTTTAAATGGTGCTCCACCTTTCGATAAGGTGTGATATGAGGACTTATAACTGATAAGATTATAACATTGAAAGGTTTATATCTGGCCAATATTCAATGTTAAAATTTAGAATAATATATCCTCAGAATCAAACAATAAGATGTCATAAGCTTTTATTTCGTTTTCTGATTTTGTAATCATAATAATGTCAGTCTTCTTCCGAACGTCTGGAATATATTTAATGATGTTATTAATATATTAATTTTTATAATATGTATTACACAAATCATCCCGATAAAGATTTCTAATTAATCAACTTAATCAATTCAATTTAAAAAAATCACTAGAAGAACATAAAATGTGTGCTGCAATATTTTTAAATGGTGCTCCAGCTTTCGATAAGGTGTGATATGAGGACTTATAGCTGATAAGATTATAACATTGAAAGGTTTATATCTGGCCAATATTCAATGTTAAAATTTAGAATAATATATCCTCAGAATCAAACAATAAGATGTCATAAGCTTTTATTTCGTTTTCTGATTTTGTAATCATAATAATGTCAGTCTTCTTCCGAACGTCTGGAATATATTTAATGATGTTATTAATATATTAATTTTTATAATATGTATTACACAAATCATCCCGATAAAGCATTCTAATTAATCAACTTAATCAATTCAATTTAAAAAAATCACTAGAA
Organism: Rhynchophorus ferrugineus; assembly: GCF_030347505.1. Lineage (NCBI taxonomy): Eukaryota > Metazoa > Arthropoda > Insecta > Coleoptera > Curculionidae > Rhynchophorus > Rhynchophorus ferrugineus. The sequence continues at coordinate 1,219,699 of NW_027472585.1, read as the reverse complement.
GAACATAAAATGTGTGCTGCAATATTTTTAAATGGTGCTCCAGCTTTCGATAAGGTGTGATATGAGGACTTATAACTGATAAGATTATAACATTGAAAGGTTTATATCTGGCCAATATTCAATGTTAAAATTTAGAATAATATATCCTCAGAATCAAACAATAAGATGTCATAAGCTTTTATTTCGTTTTCTGATTTTGTAATCATAATAATGTCAGTCTTCTTCCGAACGTCTGGAATATATTTAATGATGTTATTAATATATTAATTTTTATAATATGTATTACACAAATCATCCCGATAAAGATTTCTAATTAATCAACTTAATCAATTCAATTTAAAAAAATCACTAGAAGAACATAAAATGTGTGCTGCAATATTTTTAAATGGTGCTCCAGCTTTCGATAAGGTGTGATATGAGGACTTATAACTGATAAGATTATAACATTGAAAGGTTTATATCTGGCCAATATTCAATGTTAAAATTTAGAATAATATATCCTCAGAATCAAACAATAAGATGTCATAAGCTTTTGTTTCGTTTTCCGATATTGTAATCATAATAATGTCAGTCTTCTTCCGAACGTCTGGAATATATTTAATGATGTTATTAATATATTAATTTTTATAATATGTATTACACAAATCATCCCGATAAAGCATTCTAATTAATCAACTTAATCAATTCAATTTAAAAAAATCACTAGAAGAACATAAAATGTGTGCTGCAATATTTTTAAATGGTGCTCCAGCTTTCGATAAGATGTGATATGAGGACTTATAACTGATAAGATTATAACATTGAAAGGTTTATATCTGGCCAATATTCAATGTTAAAATTTAGAATAATATATCCTCAGAATCAAACAATAAGATGTCATAAGCTTTTATTTCGTTTTCTGATTTTGTAATCATAATAATGTCAGTCTTCTTCCGAACGTCTGGAATATATTTAATGATGTTATTAATATATTAATTTTTATAATATGTATTACACAAATCATCCCGATAAAGCGTTCTAATTAATCAACTTAATCAATTCAATTTAAAAAAATCACTAGAAGAACATTAAATATGTGCTGCAATATTTTTAAATGGTGCTCCAGCTTTCGATAAGGTGTGATATGAGGGCTTATAGCTTATAAGATTATAACATTGAAATGTTTATATCTGGCCAATATTTAATGTTAAAGTTTAAAATAATATATCATCAGGATCAAGCAATAAGATGCCTATTCTAATTTACAAAAAAAAATATAAGCAGGTGTACCACTAAAAATAATAAAAGCTATTACATGTGTAGATGACACTAAAACACTGTCATTAGAGGTAACAAAAATAAACCAACCGAAAAATTACCACTAGCTATTGCCAAAATACAATGCTGGACAAGAAAACGACGTATCAGAAACGATACGTATATCAGTGTATATTGACTTCAACAACAAAAAAATAAAGCAAAAGCCGGCTCAGTTGGCGCAGTGGTAAAGGCGACAGGACTGTCCTCGTACTGTTGGTGTTGGGGCATGGTCGTAAATTTATGTTTGTGATTGTTTAATTCTTGTGATTGTCCTAGGAAAATGATCCCACTCACGCCAGTATCTAGGCTACATAAGACCGGATGTCTTCGGGAATGGTTTCTAAGCTGGTCACTCGCCAGTCGGTAGGCTTGATGTCGAGGAGCGTGGTCCGGAGCCCAGGTTTAACTGTAGGTACAATCCAGATAAACCCTCGTTGGTAACAAGGATACTTTAAGTATTAAAAAAAATCAAGCACAAACCAATATGTTTTAATCAACAAGTAGTCCCGTAAGAAAATAAAGTCAATAACATTGCCATGACTCTTGATGTTAAACTGTTGGAGGAAGCCACAAAAATGTGAAGGGCTCAAGTATAAAAAATTTACCGGTTATTATGTTCTCTAACAAGAAATCATGAAACCAGTGTAGACTTACAGTGTTCAACTCTGGGGTTGTCACAGCAAAAGCAATATAATTATTATATTAATAGTAAAGTTATTGGGAGATATTGTTGATGCTCCATTGTAATAACAATCTGCATAAGAGCCTAAATGTAAACACTGTTGGTAAATGTATCTAAGGCCATATATAAATACATGAACCATCAACACAGCACCTAGATAAAGATTACTTAGTCAGATTAAAGAGAACAAAATCTTTGATCTATATCTCTAGATCTGGATTTGATCTAGTTCAGTGAAGGTATTAGGAAAAGTATACCTCAAAACAGTCTACGTTAAGCTCAAAGTGTTTATCATACTACATCATATCATATTTTGCAATATTAAATTTATTTTATATAAACTTATGCGTGTTCACTAGAATGCGACAATAAATATTAATAAATATATATCTGATTTAGGAAATCAACAGAGAACCATAAAGATGTTATCGTTAAATAAGATCGACATAATTTAATTATTAAAAAATCAATTAATTCGCGCAACGTAAAACACAACACCGCCCTCTAAGACGAGATGGCTTTCAGCGAACAATTTCCAGAAAACATCGTCGTTTTCGGGCTACACGAGAAAATCCCCTTCAAATTCCTCGATAATCCCATCAATGTCAATTTACTGCTATGAGCTGAGGTGTATTCGTAAATTCCGAGATGCTTTAAAATGGGAAAATTATCCAGTTAACAGTGGAAAATATTCGTCGGGATTATCGCGAAGAGCGGCCTTTTGTGTCGGCCCGGGGAATCAGTCAGCGTCTGAGGCAATTGTATTTCTTAATGGGGGGTGATAGAGGTTCCGTTATGGATTTTATTAAGGTAAATTGTGGCCGGAGGAGCGGAGATAATTTATGTATAAGTTATTTTGGATGCTGTAGTCGCAGTGATGTTTCATTCTATGCTGCATATTAATACAGTATCAATATTCGCACAATGATCTTCATTAAAAATGATTGAATCAAATGAGAATAATAATTAACATAGGTTCGAAGCTTGTACTAGTTAAATTAATTAGTTTTTTGACCAGTAGCCTCTTTATTGATGGAATATTGTAACAATATCAAACCAACATTGGCACTCTTGTTTAAATAATGTATTTAATGGGAAATATATACATATACTAGCGACCCGCCCCGGCTTCGCACGGGTGCAATGCTGATACTAAATTAAATACACTACAGAAAAAATATGAACGTTGTATATAAAAACATAGCGGCCCGCTCCGACTTTGCACGGGCATAAAATATATATGCCTATGTCACTCAATGAAAACATGATTAAAATCGATCCAGTATTTTTGGTTCATTCATTACTGCCCTTGGCCTGCACGCATTAAATTTGGAGTAAAACAATTCCTCTTCCCCTATACTTACTATGAAGATTTCCTGCTATCTTTGGAATATCTAAATTCATACAATTTTTATTACATTACACATTTTTAAACGCAAATTTTAAATTTGTAATATCTCCGAAAATATTTGTTTAATTTACATGCTGTAAGGAACCATATTGATCTATATTAATTGCACACTGTATTTAAGGTACTTAATTCGATAAGGATTAATGCCGTATTGCTTAAAATAGCTTCGTAAATAAGCCATTTTCTCACGTAAAAAGTAAACAATAAAAATGGTTAATGTGGATTATCCCTAAAAGATAAACATATACCATCGGGGACTTTTTTGTAGACCTTTTTATGGTGTACAATACTGTAGTACATTAATTTGATCTAACTCGTAGGGTTAGGCAGCGTTTTTGCTAATTGATAAATAAGCCTAAAAAATAGGTTAATTTACGACATCACGTTAGAAACCTCTAAAATTAGCAATGTTGCCTTAGTATATTATGCATGTATTATACATATAAACCTTCCTCTTGAATCACTCTATCTATTGAAAAAAACCGCATCAAAATACATTGCGTAGTTTTAAAGATTTAAGCGCACATACTTACTATGAAGATTTCCTGCTATCTTTGGAATATCTAAATTCATACAATTTTTATTACATTACACATTTTTAAACGCAAATTTTAAATTTGTAATATCTCCGAAAATATTTGTTTAATTTACATGCTGTAAGGAACCATATTGATCTATATTAATTGCACACTGTATTTAAGGTACTTAATTCGATAAGGATTAATGCCGTATTGCTTAAAATAGCTTCGTAAATAAGCCATTTTCTCACGTAAAAAGTAAACAATAAAAATGGTTAATGTGGATTATCCCTAAAAGATAAACATATACCATCGGGGACTTTTTTGTAGACCTTTTTATGGTGTACAATACTGTAGTACATTAATTTGATCTAACTCGTAGGGTTAGGCAGCGTTTTTGCTAATTGATAAATAAGCCTAAAAAATAGGTTAATTTACGACATCACGTTAGAAACCTCTAAAATTAGCAATGTTGCCTTAGTATATTATGCATGTATTATACATATAAACCTTCCTCTTGAATCACTCTATCTATTGAAAAAAACCGCATCAAAATACATTGCGTAGTTTTAAAGATTTAAGCGCACATACTTACTATGAAGATTTCCTGCTATCTTTGGAATATCTAAATTCATACAATTTTTATTACATTACACATTTTTAAACGCAAATTTTAAATTTGTAATATCTCCGAAAATATTTGTTTAATTTACATGCTGTAAGGAACCATATTGATCTATATTAATTGCACACTGTATTTAAGGTACTTAATTCGATAAGGATTAATGCTGTATTGCTTAAAATAGCTTCGTAAATAAGCCATTTTCTCACGTAAAAAGTAAACAATAAAAATGGTTAATGTGGATTATCCCTAAAAGATAAACATATACCATCGGGGACTTTTTTGTAGACCTTTTTATGGTGTACAATACTGTAGTACATTAATTTGATCTAACTCGTAGGGTTAGGCAGCGTTTTTGCTAATTGATAAATAAGCCTAAAAAATAGGTTAATTTACGACATCACGTTAGAAACCTCTAAAATTAGCAATGTTGCCTTAGTATATTATGCATGTATTATACATATAAACCTTCCTCTTGAATCACTCTATCTATTGAAAAAAACCGCATCAAAATACATTGCGTAGTTTTAAAGATTTAAGCGCACATAGGGATATAGGGACAGAAAAGGCGACTTTGTTTTATACTATGTAGTGATATTGTTATAAACTTGAATTAGAATTGAAAGAAAATACTCGAACGGGTTCAAACACACCAACACACAAAAACAAAATAAACACATAAATATTAAGAGATATACCTTTAGGATAGATGGGAATTGTACGAAGTGGTACCGAAAAATGTATCGACATTCCAAACAGGTCATTTTGTGATTCACGTCAACGGGTGAAGAGCAGGTAGTTCGACCAAACTGACAGGACCAATCATGGGTCGCTAATAATATTTTTACTAGCTTGTACCCTTGTGCTTTTATTTAGTTCAGGACACAGGATAAAAGTTGATATGAATGTACTAATTGCATGAAATATAGCTGATACCTGTTACGCACACGCGTACTGTAACCTATAGTCTACCCAAAATAGCAGTGAACTCGCGCTATCTCAAATTATGACAAAATAATAGCAATGTTTAATCGCAATTATAACAGGTCAATTGAAATGTCCCCGGCCTACCATGGGAAAACATATTTTTTTGGCATTAGTTTTTTCCTATTCAACATAATTCCCTTGAACGGTGATGCACTGATTATAGCGACCTTCCAACGCTTCGATACCATTTTTGTAGTACGATGTATCCTTTGCATCAAAATAGATCTCAGTTTCAGCGATCACCTCTTCATTCGACGAAAATTTCTTACAGCGAGCATTATTTTAAGATCTGAGACGAGGAAATAATCGCTGGGGGCCAGATTTGGAGAATACGGTGGAGAAGTAAGCAATTCGAAGATCAATTCATGGATTTTTGCCATCGTTTTCACTGACTTGTGACACGGTGCATTGTCTTGGTGAAGCAGCACTAACTTTTTTGTTAAATGCGGCCGTTTTTCGGCCATTTCGTCCTTCAAACGGTCCAATAACGTTATGCAATAGTCGCTGTTGACGATCCTTCCTTTTCAAGGTAGTCAATGAAAGTGATTCCATGCGCATCCTAAAATACAAACACCATGACCTTGTTAGTCGACTTTTGCGTTTTCCCACGCTTTGGAGCGGGTTCATCGTGTGCAGTCAACTCGGATAACTGTCGATTTGACTTGGTAATGAAATGATGGATCCATGTTTTATCCATTGTCACATATCGACGCAAAAACTCGGGCTTATTAATCTTGATCATCTTCAAACACTGCTCCGAATCATCAACTCGTCGTTGTTTTTAGTTAAAAGTGAGCTCGCTCGGCACCTAACAAATGTTGCTTCACTCAAAATGCTATAATTCACAAACTAATGATCCGACAACTGACAAATTTATACACGCATCTTTTGAGCATCATACTATAGCATAAAACAAATTATAGCTGATCAAACCAAACCCACAGTCTTACAACAACTGAAGTTGCTGATAACCTTTTCAGTACTTGCTACTGGCACCATTTTATAATTTTAATTAAGCGGAATATTTAAAGAATATTTATACCGAAAAAAGGAACCCTAAATGAATGATAACCCCACCGTCCCCCTGACCAGAAAGATAACCGTTAAGACTGGATGAAAACATCCAGCCGAAAACTCGCGGGCGATTTAAATAAAATTTTCCGCTTTTATATTTAAATGCAAATCGGCCAATCGACTAATGATTGAAACCGTTACCGATTGCGTGCGATACGAATTTATTTCGTTTTCATTATAAATTCTTTCCGGCGCCCGTTTATCAATTCCGCAATTTTCGAACGGCAGCAGAGTCAAATAAGTACATTTGTCTTCGAATTATGTCGAATGTAAAAACGGTTAACGGGCCGGGCCCACGTCGATACCGACGAAATAAAAGCCGACGGAAAATCATGGACGAAATATCGGCAGTCGTTCTTCTGGCACGGCAATAAAGAATATGCCCCGTGTGCTGTTAAAAACTGACGGTGGCAGTGACTTAACGTCTTCTATGGAAAATGCGTTTCCATAAGTATAGGACTTTTTTATACTCCTTTTCGTTCTACTGTGATACATTTAGTGGTGATAAAGAAACAATAAGATGTGGAAATTTACATATTTTTAATTATAAATTAAAAAAAACATGTTTGGACAAGGAACAATATATAACTTTTAATTTATTCTTTAAGTACTTCTCTGATGATAATATATAGTAACAAATGGGAATCATGTTATAACTAATTATGAACATGAAAAGAAATGTTCGAGCAACTTTTTTTGTACAAAGAACAGTGGTGATGGAAGATAGTAACAAATATCAATCATGTTATTATTAATTATGAATATGAAAAGAAAATATTTGGATAATAAAATATAAACCTTTTCATTTTGCTCCATACAATTCTGTGGTGGTAAAATAAAGTAAGAATTGGTAACCACATTACTATTAATTATGCATTTGCAAAAAAGACAATGGCATTTATATAAAGCAAGAAGTGGGAATCATTACTTTACTAATTATGAATTTGAAAATAAAGGAAAATATTTTTTGTTTTCATATACACACTACTATGGTGATAAAATATATCAAGAAATGTGAATAATGCTATTAATAATTATGAATTTTAAAAGATTAATACGTTATCATATATATAAGATATATAGTAAGACGTAAAAATCAGGATGTTAGAAATAAGGTAACTTAAAATAAATTGTTTAAATAATAAATAAAGAAATAATATCTTTTAATTTTTCTTGCACATACCACTGTTATGCGATTGTTTGTTTTTTTTTTGGCAAATATTAAATTCTCCTATTTCCAACGAGGATTTATCTGGACTAGGTTTACAGTTTAACGCGAGCTCTGAATCACGGTCCTTGGCATTAAGCCTACTGACTGACCACTGATGTCTGGGTCTCAAATTTGTTAGAGAATCAGACTGGTTACTGGAGTGACTGGGAATTTTATTCCTTGTCGCATTTTTAATTGTTTCCTATAAAGAGATTTGCAATTACAATTACAAACACAAAATACATCCATACGCCATCGAAATTCGAAACCTCGACTATCGCAACAGTAGGATCCTTCTACTGTCCTGTCGTTTTAACCACTGCGCCACAAAGCCGGCGTTATACTACTGTGGTTATGATATGAAAGTAAGATATCGAAATGATGATCTCATTAATTGTAAATTTAAGGAAAATTGTTTGGGAAGTTAAGAAAATAGAAAACTATTTTCTTGTAAATATAATGTGCAAATTGTGCTTATAAAATATACTGAGAAGTGTAAGCCATAATATGATTAATTAAATAAACTATTACTTGAAATGGCAAAAGAGAAACAAAATACTATTTATGGATTTAAAAATTGATATTTTTCCACATAACTTATCTCAGCTTCAGTTAGCTAGCTGCTATTTAAACTCACATTCATGTAGCGGATCTCCAGAAGGCCTTCAAAAGATCAGTCTATGATAAAACAATTTTCTGAAGTGCAAGAAGAGGATGAGAGAAAGATAGAATGAAATGACGTAGAAAAATTAATTTCTAAAACTTTTTGAAAAGAAACAGAAGTTAGAAATGGCTAAATGTGGCTAATTTTTCACTTTTAGCACAATTTCTACTATAACACATTGGTTTTAACAATATTTTTTTTGAACATTTTGTAGACAGGTGTGTTTTTTGATTGATTGATTGAGGTGTGATTTTGATTTTTATTTGATATTGTTTATCACTTTGTAAGTAGCTCAAACTATAACTAACTCGCTAAAATGTTTCTTGCTCGCCACTATTAAGCCTCTTACCCTATTGTCACCTCAGCTTCTTTATAATTTGTCCACTTCTTTGATTACAAAGAAACTAGTGATTTGTTATTTTTCTCAGTTTCATAAAATATTCAAAATCATATATCTCATATTATCAAGTATCTAAAACATAACCACAGAATAAGCAAATAATAAAAATATCAAGGTGCAATATAGCTAAATATAAATTATTTAACATTGATTAACATTACTAAACTAAAAACTTTTATCGAATTTAATCAATAACACGTTTCTAGTGGAGAAACTTTCGCATTTTGACGTTAATTATCCCTTCGCTAGCCCTGGTTAGTAGCAATTAATTCGAATCCTTGTTAATATTGTTTAAATTCTTACTAATTTCGTAGGCAATGCTTTTAAAAGGTAAAAGCTTTTAAATTTAAGGGGCGTCCGAATCCATGGATAACTTGACCTAGTTCTTAACTTAGATTTTGAACTAGTTTTATCGATCAAATAATTTAATAAACCATCGAGCTATAAAATCCCAATTGATCAATCTAAGATAAGGCATTGGTTTAGGAATTTTTAAATATAGCTAATTATTGAAAGACTATAAGTTATTTCATAGATTTTATCAAATAAAGATTCGACGACTTGATTATTTGACTTGAAATTATTTAATAATTTTAAAGTATAATAAATTAAAAAACGCTTTTCAGAATAATTTGGTAACTATAAATAATTTGGTAACAATATTATAGTATATGTTATACATCTTACTCAAGAAATAATAGGAGGATAACAAGACATATTGAATTGGGTTTGGTTAATTTACTAAGACATTTTGTTCAATACAGGTTGACGTATAAAAAGAATATGATTTAATACTGATAAGAGAAATGTTGTATCTGACGCGATAGCTGAAGAGCTGATGATTCTAATATTGTTTGTCTTGAATTTGATAATATAAAAAACTTCGGCCATGTCCTACTTCAGTACATGTACTACTTCAGTAAAAAGGATATAAATAAAATTAGAAACAGGGAAATATAAAAGCATAAAAGATTCTGTATCAATTTTCCAGTTCCTTCATGCAGTTATTCAGGAATGTTTTAGGTACACTTTATGCTAAAAATAACAGCAATATGCAGAGTACATTGTGGGGACAATATACAAAGGACGTGCATATCGAAGGTAAATATATGAATCAAGAAACATCAACTATGATACAATGTTATTTATATAACAGATCGAAAAGTTCTTGAAATTTGTAAGCACCAAAATAATCTTAGTGATATAAGGTTGTTAATAACAGATATGCCATTATCCTGATGCCCTGATTTCCAGAAATGTCAGCTAGTTTCATTTACAAATAATTGAGTGATGTAAAATATTTTGATGCACAGTACTACTTTGTTATTTAAACCTGTAGTTTTAAGACTCTTTTAATGATAGGACTTATTTATCGCGCATTTCATCCTATTCAAATTTTGTATGGTGACAATCAAATAGATTGGAAGCATCTGCACGTCCAGAGCTATAAAAGTAGACTTCAAATAACGGCAAAATAGTAACGGGTTTCCTTGAAAAGCGATAAAATTTTAAAACTGCACTATTACCGCTGACGATAGCGGACATGTTTTAGTATTTGGAAGAGATAGTAAAAACAAGGGCCAATGATTTTCGACCTCTTCGTTTATAGTATTCATTATATAACTGATGCTCAGTGCGGTTTATTGCAAAATAATACCATTATTAAATTGGGACTACAAATCCTATAATTCAAGGTCTTAATTGTTCACTATGATAAGCTGAGGCTAGTTTTATTGATGGCAAAGATGTTACTATCCATAATATATTAAATTCAATAAGCTCTTCAAATGAAAATGAATAATTGGTTGGCTTTTTTTTTAAACTTACATGGTGTTACTGAATAAACTTGTTGTTCCCTTCTTAATTTACTTTTTTCTAAATACAACGTATCTCTCTCTTACATTTCTACATGATTAATTCTTGACAAAATGAAAGGTAGATACCAAATATTTCTCTTTTCACCAAATATTATTCATATAATTCATTCCTCGAAATATTAAAGTTATTCAGTTCCGCAAAAAAATCCCAGAGCTCTTTAGGTTTTGTAGCCGAAAATGACATAACCATCTTTTCGTCGTAGGTAAATACATTTCTTGACAATTTGGGTAAATATCTTAAATGATTTATTGCATTAAAATAAAAGAGAATAGATTTGAAGACTATTATTTTATTTACAAATCATTAACATACATATATTTTATATAACATACTTTCATCTGCTTTATTCTTTTAGTTGACCTATAGAATGGAATAAATTTTTCTTCGTCTGAAATATTCTTCTGACGATTTGTCTATAGTTAGGGTCTTTATGACTGCTTAGACATTTTTCTATGACTTTTTAAAAACAATATTCAATATTATTCCTTCGCCTTTGCTTCTAAAGGGCTTGAAGACTTTGCAGCTATATGTCTGAAGCATTTTCTATCCTTTAGAATTTATTTTATAAACTGCTTCATCAATCCCAAATTTATATACAGCGGTAGTTTGTTGGAGGGCCTTCTTTCCATTAACTTTAAGCTCCTTCTTTTCAAACATTATTACTCCATTGTTTTTTTTCGGCCTCTACTATCCCGTAGACACAGAAAGCAAGACAATTTGATAAATATAATTTGTTGGCAAAACCGCAGCACACATGGCAAACATGGACTTCATATTTTAGTTTGCGATCAATTGAGAATCAACTGCAAGTTCTTGTAATTTCTTTGGCGTGTACGAATTTACCTACAAGAATAGACCCTTAAAATCACCATTGTGGAGCGAAATAGCTCTGTTAAGAATATCCGGACGAAAAGGTCTTTAATATTGAATTTCTGGAATATTTCCATATTATTTTCGTTTTCTCAAATAGTTTTTTATTGCAGAGCTGCGTTATTCATGGTTATGCATAAGCAACATTAATATCAATTTTAACAATGTCTGGCGCAATTAAAAATGATGAGAATCATGCCATACAAAAATCAGAATTTCAATCTGTGAGTCAAATAAAACATAAGCATTCAGTCAGATGGTAAACCGGCATTTTTTCTAATGAAATATCGAGTCAAAATAAAGAGGGGGAAATAGTACGACAACGCTTGCCGAACGGGGGAAAAAAGCAAGCGTCGCCCGTCAACATATGTTTTTATTGTCCCTAAAGGACGTTAAGGCATGTTCGACGTCGCTGGCTTTATATTTTTATTGCCATGCAAAACGACCGAAAATATTTCGTTATGATTTCGCGTCTGTTTTTATTCGGGTTTCGACGACAGTAGCACTGGGGATTTCCTGGATATGCAATGATTTGCAGACAAATGTTCTTATTTGATACATTTTATTTGTTTCATTTCTATTTATAGAAATGGCAGGCAAAATCCTGGGTTTGCTTTATGTAATTGAGGATACTCTTTTATTAATTGCATAGAATACGTTTTAATCTAACTCAACAAAATTAGCTTTTTTCATTCAACATAATTCCCTTCAAGGGTGATATTCTGATTATAGCGACCCTCCTACCTTTCGATACAATTTCTGTGGTACGATTTGTCCTTTGCTTCAAAGCAGGACTCAGTTTCGGCGACCACTTCTTCATTTCACGAAAATGTCTCCCAGCCAGCATTATTTTGAGATCTGAGAAGAGGAAATAGTCGCTGGGGCCAAATCTAGAAAATAGGGTAGATGAGGAAGCTATTTAAAGCCCAATTCATGGATTTCTGCTATCGTTTTCACTAACTTGGTATTACACGGTGCTTTGTCTTGGTGAAGCAGCATTTTCTTCAAAATGCAGCAGTTTGTCGGCGATTTCGTCCTTTAAACGGTCCAATAACGCTATGCAATAGCCGCTGTTGATGGTACTTCCATTTTCAATGAAGTCAATGAAAATTATTCCATGTGCATCCCAAAATACAGACGCAATAAACTTACGCTACGGTTTATTACGCTTGATCATCTTCAGACACTGCTCCGAATCATCAACTTGCATAGAGCTTCCTCGTACCCAAATATTCGTGAATGATATGAATGTTAAAAAACTTTTTCCATAGCAGCACCTTTTCCATAGTCGTGAAAATTTGCGATTTTTACCCATTTTATAGGTTTTTGTTGTCATTTCTGTTCAAATTATGACAGACCAAAGAAAACTACAGGGATTATAAAGAATTTTACGCTGAATCGAATGATAGTATAATAATTTCTATACGCTATTTAGTTTTTAAGTTATACAATAGAAAACGTATGTTCAAGAAATTCGCGAATTTCGGTTTATGTCGCTTATCTTAAAAACTATAAATGGTAGGACGATTTAACACGGATTTTCGTTTCTTTCACCCCAAAATACACGTATTTTGAGAATTTTATCTTTATCCAAGAGGTAAAAAAATTTGGCACTTTTTCCATATATATAGTCGTGAAAATTTGCGATTTTTACCCATTTTATAGGTTTTTATTGTCATTTCTGTTCAAATTATGACAGACCGTAGAAAACTATAGGGATTATAAAGAATTTTACGCTGAATCGAATGATAGTATAATAATTTCTATACGCTATTTAGTTTTTAAGATATACAATAGAAAATGTATTTTCAAGAAATTCGCGAATTTCTGTTTATGTCGCTTATCTTAAAAACTATAAATGCTAGGACGATTTAACACGGATTTTCGTCTCTTTCACCCCAAAATACATGTATTTTGAGAATTTTATCTTTATCCAAGAGGTAAAAAAATTTGGCACTTTTTCCATATATATAGTCGTGAAAATTTGCGATTTTTACCCATTTTATAGGTTTTTATTGTCATTTCTGTTCAAATTATGACAGACCGTAGAAAACTACAGGGATTATAAAGAATTTTACGCTAAATCGAATGATAGTATAATAATTTCTATACGCTATTTAGTTTTTAAGTTATACAATAGAAAATGTATTTTCAAGAAATTCGCGAATTTCGGTTTATGTCGCTCATCTTAAAAACTATAAATGCTAGGACGATTTAACACGGATTTTCGTTTCTTTCACCCCAAAATACATGTATTTTGAGAATTTTATCTTTATCCAAGAGGTAAAAAAATTTGGCACTTTTTCCATATATATAGTCGTGAAAATTTGCGATTTTTACCCATTTTATAGGTTTTTATTGTCATTTCTGTTCAAATTATGACAGACCAAAGAAAACTACAGGGATTATAAAGAATTTTACGCTGAATCGAATGATAGTATAATAATTTCTATACGCTATTTAGTTTTTAAGTTATACAATAGAAAATGTATTTTCAAGAAATTCGCGAATTTCGGTTTATGTCGCTTATCTTAAAAACTATAAATGCTAGGACGATTTAACACGGATTTTCGTTTCTTTCGCCCCAAAATACATGTATTTTGAGAATTTTATCTTCATCCAAGAGGAAAAAAAAATTTGGCACTTTTTCTATATATATAGTCGTGAAAATTTGCGATTTTTACCCATTTTATAGGTTTTTATTGTCATTTCTGTTCAAATTATGACAGACCAAAGAAAACTACAGGGTTTATAAAGAATTTTACGCTGAATCGAATGATAGTATAATAATTTCTATACGCTATTTAGTTTTTAAGTTATACAATAGAAAATGTATTTTCAAGAAATTCGCGAATTTCTGTTTATGTCGCTTATCTTAAAAACTATAAATGCTAGGACGATTTAACACGGATTTTCGTTTCTTTCACCCCAAAATACATGTATTTTGAGAATTTTATCTTTATCCAAGAGGTAAAAAAATTTGGCACTTTTTCCATATATATAGTCGTGAATATTTGCGATTTTTACCCATTTTATAGGTTTTTATTGTCATTTCTGTTCAAATTATGACAGACCGTAGAAAACTACAGGGATTATAAAGAATTTTACGCTGAATCGAATGATAGTATAATAATTTCTATACGCTATTTAGTTTTTAAGTTATACAATAGAAAATGTATTTTCAAGAAATTCGCGAATTTCGGTTTATGTCGCTTATCTTAAAAACTATAAATGCTAGGACGATTTAACACGGATTTTCGTTTCTTTCACCCCAAAATACATGTATTTTGAGAATTTTATCTTTATCCAAGAGGTAAAAAAATTTGGCACTTTTTCCATATATATAGTCGTGAAAATTTGCGATTTTTACCCATTTTATAGGTTTTTATTGTCATTTCTGTTCAAATTATGACAGACCGTAGAAAACTACAGGGATTATAAAGAATTTTACGCTGAATCGAATGATAGTATAATAATTTCTATACGCTATTTAGTTTTTAAGTTATACAATAGAAAATGTATTTTCAAGAAATTCGCGAATTTCGGTTTATGTCGCTTATCTTAAAAACTATAAATGCTAGGACGATTTAACACGGATTTTCGTTTCTTTCACCCCAAAATACATGTATTTTGAGAATTTTATCTTTATCCGAGAGGTAAAAAAATTTGACACTTTTTCCATATATATAGTCGTGAAAATTTGCTATTTTTACCCATTTTAAAGTTTTTTGTTGTCATTTCTGTTCAAATTATGACAGACCAATAAAAATTACAAGGATTATAAAGAATTTTACGCTGAATCGAATGGCAGTATAATCATTTTTATATACTCTTTAGTTTTTAAGTTATACAATGAAAACTGTATTTTCAAGAAATTCGCGAATTTCTGTTTATGTCCTTTAGGTTAATAACTATAAACGCTAGGCCGATTTAACACTGATTTTCGTTTTTTTCACCCCAAAATACATGTATTTTGAGAATTTTATCTTTATCCGAGAGGTAAGAGAATTTGGCACTTTTTCCATATATATAGTCGTGAAAATTTGCGATTTTTACCCATTTTATAGGTTTTTGTTGTCATTTCTGTTCAAATTATGACAGACCAAAGAAAACTACAGGGATTATAAAGAATTTTACGCTAAATCGAATGGTAGTATAATAATTTCTATATGCTATTTAGTTTTTAAGTTATACAATAGAAAATGTATTTTCAAGAAATTCGCGAATTTCTGTTTATGTCGCTTATCTTAAAAACTATAAATGCTAGGACGATTTAACATGGATTTTCGTTTCTTTCACCCCAAAATACATGAATTTTGAGAATTTTATCCTTATCCGAGAGGTAAAAAAATTTGGCACTTTTTCAATATATATAGTCGTGAAAATTTGCGATTTTTACCCATTTTATAGGTTTTTGTTGTCATTTCTGTTCAAATTATGACAGACCGTAGAAAACTACAGGGATTATAAAGAATTTTACGCTGAATCGAATGGTAGTATAATAAGTTCTATACACTCTTTAGTTTTTAAGTTATACAATAAAAAATTATTTTCAAGAAATTCGCGAATTTCTGTTTATGTCGCTTATCTTAAAAACTATAAATGCTAGGACGATTTAACACGGATTTTCATTTCTTTCACCCCAAAATACATGTATTTTGATAATTTTATCTTTATCCAAGAGGTACAAAAATTTGGCACTTTTTCCATATATATAGTCGTGAAAATTTGCGATTTTTACCCATTTTATAGGTTTTTGTTGTCATTTCTGTTCAAATTATGACAGACCAAAGAAAACTACAGGGATTATAAAGAATTTTACGCTGAATCGAATGGTACTATAGTAATTTCTATACGCTCTTTAGTTTTTAAGTTACACAATAAAAAATGTATTTTCAAGGCAAAAGAAACAAAAGTTATCACCTTCTATCTGTCCATAATAATATCATTTATTACAGTTGTAATTGAGAAACTGCATCAAGAGGCTTTAACTGACATAGAAATATTATTACTAAGCATTCATTTAAGTTTGTATTTTGGTCATAACTGAGAAAAACTCAATAAAACAGACCTAAATACTAAAACATATTAATGTACATATTTTTTTATTGATATTATATTATATGCTGAAATACTATCATCAAGATTTTGGACTCAAAATTGGCATGTATATTCACATTAAATGTTGTGAACATAGATGTTTTAATTAATGTTGACTGAAGATGGTATAATTAACAGGCATAATCTTTAATGTCTCCAGTTGTTCCTGTTTTTTTTTTAAATTGGTATTTAAATATTAAATGGTATTCGTATTGATATTGCGTACATAATTTTATAACTAAACATGTTTAATTAAAATATATGTTTAAAATACCCGCAAAACTATCCCTGCTTGCGGCGCTGTCTATGGTTCTTAACCTGTTTAATAAAGCAGTGAATATAAAACTGCATCAACTCAGGGTTTTAGTTCATTTTGGCTTTAACATGAAACAATATCCTAATTTAAATAAAACTAATTAACAATTGTATACAAGTAATTTATTTTACTTTCATTACAAATCATATTTACATTTTCCTGTCCTCTACTTGCTTCCTTCTGTGCAGTAAAGTTATTTTGATATAAGCCATTCAATTTGAAATCTATCTAACACCTGTTGACGAACCCACCATCTGTCAATTTTTTCTTCAGGGTGTCTGAATGTATCCATCCAAAGCAAAGATACCGTTATAGACAATGCGATTTTCCACATATCCATGTAGTGGTAGAGAGGAAGATATAACACTCTATCCAAGCCATTCCTTAATTGCAGCCTTTGTCGATGGAATTATCCACCAGTGTACTATGGGTGAATTATAAATAACTATGACTGATGGTACATGCATCAAAGAGCTGCATATCTTTCAGTTTTCTGTGGATACTTAGCACATTAACAGATTTTTCTAAAATAATGGTATTAAATTATGTTTATATTGAAAAAACTATTCACTGGAAAAAGAGAGTCTCCATTATCTCGCTCCTGTTCGAAGTAACTCATTAGGGATGCAATCTTTTCTGTATGGTTTGGCATTTTCAACAAGATTAGCAATAAGCAGTGAATATTATGAAGAATATTGCAGAGGATTGAAAGCGGGACGTCTGTTACATTCGAACGTATCAGATAGCATTGTATCTCCTTTTAACCAGAACAAAATGAGAATAAAATTAGTGTCTGATTCTAAAACGAATTTACAAATTGCAATAGTCAACACATTAAACATATTGGTGACGTGATTTCACTGTTATTTCAAATAGACTATAGATCTGACAATGTTATGTTTAAACATTTTAAGGTATGTCAGCCGAATAAGGTGTTATTACATATTACCGACTTGTAGAAACAGAGCAAACAAAAAACAAAATACTTTATGAATAAAACGGTTACTTTATTTCGTGAAATTCCGGCTAAGCATCGTTTTAACGACGCACCTCGTTTAATGAGCATTCTTGAGAGTTGTTTCGTTATGGCCGACATAAAAATAACGCTCAAGTCGGAACGACAGTAGTTGTACACGGCGAGATTTTTGCATGGATTTCCGTGCCTCCAGACTGCGATATATCGCCGCCGTTTTTATATCGTTTCGCCGGACACGAAAATCTAATCGCCGTAGAGAAAAAAGTACAATTTTCCTGGAGAACGGCAATCGTAAAATATAAATACGTTTTTAAGTTTCGAAAGAACGATAAAATATTTTATATTAATGGGTTTTCGACTGCGCGGGACCGTTGAATGGAGGAAATATAAAGCGGAAAAATGTCTGGCTTAATGAAATCGCTCGCGAAAAAAAAAACAAATATCGAAATAATAAACGAAATTTCACTAAAGTAAAAGATATATATTAGATTTTATAAGAAATCTAAAGGTCAGACAAATGATCTAGTATTTTTCTTTGAGTTGAAGAAGTCTATTTTGTTATATGAAATTAATTTGCTAAATAATTTGTAAAGAGTTCATCATCTCAAAAGCAGAGTATGTTAATATAGTGGAATATAAAAGTATAGTGAATGCAGTTAGAAATGAAATGGTGGTTATATGGCGTGACTGTTATTTTTTTATTGGTTATGAAACAGGTCAGTTATCTATAGTCTATTCAATAAATCAACTAATTCAGCCCTCCAAAATTTATGATGTCAGAACATCGCAATAATACCACACCAAATATAACTTTTGTTTTTTCTTAACATAACAAGTTAATGTTTGCATAGTGGTAAAAGCGACAGGACGGTCCTCCTACTGATAGTAGTAAATTTACGTTTGTGATTCGTTAACATTGTACTAATTCTTTGTCACACCCCATATCGACCTGATTGAATTGAAAATGCAGTATTACAAGATATTATACTGTGTGGTCCTATTGTCCAGCTATCTGATCTACTGTTTTTCTTCTTTCAGGCCTATTTCCAAAAAAAATACATTACATAAAACACAATTAAATCTTTCATTTAAATTTACCAAGTAACAAATTGAAGTGAACTATTTAGCTACTCCACTATTTACTATTTCTCTCACACCAAGGATTTTCTCTGAAATAATTGTATTAAATTATAATTATATAAAAAAACTACTCGCTGTTTTTAGACTTTTCAGAAATTTTATCTCGAATAGAACTAAAATTAGAATTATTTGAATCCTTCTTTTTGAAGATTTTAACGCAGTATACATACTAAGATAATAGCTGTAACACGCTAAGAATATTTCGATTAAAAACGTAGCAAATTAATGATGTTTTTTTTTATAAAAAAAGAATGTAAACTTCGAAAATTGATCAAAGGACATTTGATCAAATTTTGTACAACAAAACTTCTGATTGTGATTCACAATGGCATACCTCAAAAAAGAGTAAGAATGATACAATATTTAATTAATCCCACTATATTAATGAAAAATTGATATATAGATATGTCTGTATTTTTAAATAATTATATCAAAAATCAAATATTGCAATATCGCGCAACATGCAGTCATTTTATATTATGTATGATGAATTAGGTCATAATAAAATCCCATTTAATTTGATTTTTTCAATATAAAAATTCCCTGCGTCGAGGAATTTATATTTTAGAATGTTTGAAATCGTTGGCCTTATTGTTACATATATTTTTAATAAACAATTTTATTATATTAAAAATGTTCAAAATTCCTCGTACACTTAGGAGACTGAAAATTATTATTATATTAAAAAATTATTAATTGATTGATTGATTATATATATATATATATATATATATGTGTGTGTGTGTATGTGTGTGTGTGTGTGTGTGTGTGTGTGTGTGTGTGTATTAAAAAATTATTAATTGATTGATTGATTATATATATATATATATATATATATATATATATATATATATATATATGTGTGTGTGTGTGTGTGTGTGTGTGTGTGTGTGTGTGTGTGTGTGTGTGTGTGTGTATGTGTGTGTGAAGGCGAGCTGATACCTCGCACATACTTCACAGACGTTTTCACCGTTCGTATAACACGGGACAAAGCCACCTTCTCCACTTGGTCCTTTGGCGTTGTGTATTGCAGTGCGACGGGCAGCAGCCTCGACAAGGACCAAAAAAATGCTTTGAAAAATAGCCGCGAGCACTTTGGAATTCAAAGGCGGCCGTGGCGGCGAAGGACGTGGCCTGGTTGGTAAGCGCGCAGTTTAAATTAAAACGCCCTCTCGCGGTGTTCGTTTTCAATTACGGCCGCCCGCTCGGTATTCTTAATTCGGACGAGACGTCCGGGACTGAGAAAAAAAGAAGAAAACAACGATGGTGGAGGGGTCTAGGCAGCGGAGCACGAAAGATATTTAAGCGCGCTAACGCTTCGGCTCGAACCGGACTTTGTCTTCATCAACAAGTTTGATCTTTAATTTCCCTCTCACTTCGTCATATTACAGAAATATATGTATTCATTCATTTGTATTTTGTGTATTAATAAGTCATAATGTAGTCTGATGATTACAGTAGATAGGGAATTAATTAAAACATCATTCGTATAACATTAAGCTCTTCTACAGATTATGGAAAAACAGCTCTCATTTTCACTAATTCTTGCATCCTTTTATCCATCTGTTCACGATTTGCAACCAATTTTCCTTAAATAACCAAAAAAACAATTGCGCACTGAGCGGAGTTTACATTAATGTTATCAAAAAATCCTCAATAAAAATTTTGAATCTCAATAAAAGAAAAGAGACTCTTCGTCAATATTTAGACGATGAGAGGATACTTTTGCTGTCATAATTAAGCAATATATCTTTTGTTTTATTACAAATTCTAAGCTTTAAAATTACTTTTATACTAATAAGCTGGTAATAAAGTTTGATCCGAATGTACCAGAAACTAGTCTTATAGTCCTATAGTTCTCACTAATTTAAACCTAAATAAATATATTATTACCTTCGCTTTTAAAATTTATCAACATATGGTAATATTTGCTACAAAAAACTATGAACTATTTAAAATTATTATTAGGTTAAAATATATTATTTATTTAAAAATCTTAGCAGTAGATTTGTTTTTATAATTTATCAGTGTTTGGTTCACTTTTTCTTTTAATACAGAGAAGCATGTACTGCAAAAACAATTTTATGATATTTAAGTGCAATATATACCTTAAACAATATATAGTTTAAACCAGATAAGTTCATTTCAGTTTTGTAATAACATAGAAGATATTAATCTTATTTATAACATAATTTTCCACATATGAACAAAAAACTTATTCTGCGTCAAAGATCTGGGTTTTTACAAGGAATAAAAACTCAATTAACAAATAGGCTAACACCTAAGGGTTATATTGTATTATTCGTTTTGCTTTCATAATTACTACTTTTGTATAGATACCTTTGTTTATAAATGGTGATCTTAAGCTTTACAGTACAATTCATGTCAATATGTGTTTGTTCAGAATAAGTAAGTTTGTTGTGAATTAATTGTTAGTTTGATCTCGTGATATATCTTAAGTGTGATATAGTCAATAAAGGTTAGGCAGAGTATTTGTTTTCATAATTTATCAATGTATGGTTCACTTTTTGTTTTGATATAGAGATGTATGTTCTGCGAAAACAATTTATGATAATTAAGTGCAATTTATACCAAAGCTTAAACTAGATAAGTTTCAGTTTTGTAACAACATAGAAGATATTAGTCTTATTTATAATATAGTTTTCCACTTATGAACAAAAAACTTATTCTGCGTTAAAGATCTGGGTTTTTACGAAGAATAAAAAATCAAATTACAAATAGGCTAACACCAAAGGGTTATATTGTAGTATTCGTTTTACTTTCAGAATTACTAAATGTATGGTACACCTTTTGTATTGATACTTTTGTTTGTAAACGGTGATCTTAAGCTTTACAGTACAATTCATGTCAATATGTGTTTGTTCAGAATAAGTAAGTTTGTTTTGAATTAATTGTTAGTTTGATCTCTTGATATATCTTAAGTATGATATAAACAATAAAGATTAGGCAGAGTATTTGTTTTCTTAATTTATCAATGTATGGTTAACTTTTTGTTTTGATATAGGGATGTATGTACTGCGAAAACAATTTTAAGATAATTAAGTGCCATTTATACCAAAGCTTAAACTAGATAAGTTTCAGTTTTGTAAGAACATAGAAGATATTAGTCTTATTTATAACATAATTTTCCTCTTATGAACAAAAAACTTATTCTGCGTTAAAGATCCGGGTTTTTACAAAGAATAAAAAATCAAATAACAAATAGGCTAACACCAAAGGGTTATATTGTAGTATTCGTTTTGATTTCATAAAGATTAAATGTATGGTACAATTTTTGTATTGATACCTTTGTTTATAAACGGTGATCTTAAGCTTTACAGTAAAATTCATGTCAATATGTGTTTGTTCAGAATAAGTAAGTTTGTTGTGAATTAATTGTTAGTTTGATCTCGTGATATATCTTAAGTGTGATATAGTCAATAAAGGTTAGGCAGAGTATTTGTTTTCATAATTTATCAATGTATGGTTCACTTTTTGTTTTGATATAGAGATGTATGTTCTGCGAAAACAATTTATGATAATTAAGTGCAATTTATACCAAAGCTTAAACTAGATAAGTTTCAGTTTTGTAAGAACATAGAAGATATTAGTCTTATTTATAACATAATTTTCCACTTGTGGACAAAAAACTTATTCAGCGTTATAGATCTGGGTTTCTACAAAGAATAAAAAATCAAATAACAAATAGGCTAACACCAAAGGGTTATATTGTAGTATTCGTTTTGCTTTCAGAGTTACTAACTGTATGGTACACCATTTGTGTTGATACTTTTGTTTATAAATAGTGACCTTAAGCTTTACAGTACAATTCACGTCAATATGTGTTTGTTCAGAATAAGTAAGTTTGTTTTGAATTAATTGTTAGTTAGATCTCGTGATATATCTTAAGTATGATATAAACAATAAAGATTAGGCAGAGTATAATTGTTAATGAAACAATTGCAAATTGAACAGAAATAATAAAAAACTAGTTGATTTTAGACAGAAGTAAGGTAAATAAGAAATTAAATTGAATTTAATACTATATTATGGGGTTAGTCGAAGCTAGATAAAATTGATGGCCTGATCTAACATTTGTTCGTTAAAAATAATCAAGCAAAGCAAAACGTCGACTATTTTATCCCTGATTTAGCAAATTTGGTGGGCGTCCGACCCCGTCATTTACCCCTTTCGCTTAAAACGTTATGGATCCGGGATACAACACACAGACGTGGCTCTGAGCCTGTTTGTGTTACATCAACCTTTATGCGTTCCGTCCCTTTGGAATGGCAAGACTGCCGGTTAAATATTCCGTTTTTCGCCTGGAACCGTTCAATTTTACTGTTTTCGGTGTAAATTGGGCTGTGGAAAAATGGTTTAGGCCCAATTGGTCAGAGTTAATGTTAATGAAGATGTGCGATATAAATATTTAATCGCGCGCCGACATGGTTTTCGCATCTGGTAACCGCATGTCAGCTTTCCGGGCCGATGTATTCCGTCGCTCAAAAAATGAAATATTAATGAACGGGACTCGTTAACATATCCAACAACAGAATTCGTAAAACATAATATCAGAAATGTTATAAAATAAAAACATATATGTATCGCTTGCTCATTTAAATAGATATATTAATATATATTAAATATATAATAAAATATATTAATAAGGATACAAATTAACATTGGAAACTATTAAGTGAAAATAGTCGAAATAGTCGATAGTCAAAAAACAGTCGAACCAGTCGACAGACAAAAAACTAGCAACTTAGAATAGTAATTACTATTTTTGTTTTTCAATAACTGATAACAGACGGAGCTGTACGAATTCCTTCGCGTATTTATTTTGAAAGGAGAAAGAACGGAGATAATTATTTGATTTTATGTATTATATAGATTAGTTCATTTTAAACTTCATTTTAAAAGTGGCAATGTGAAAAAATCAACGAAACAGTAATTCCACATATGTTTCATCATATTTGTATATTTGGAAAGTAACAATGGCATAATACAATAAAAATAATTAGTGTATTTCCATTTCATTCCAACATGTGCTTACGATTGCGTGTCATAAATGAGACGGAGATGTACGTATCCCCTCTCGAACTTTCTTTGGAAAAGAAAAAGAAAGAGACAGTTGCTGGATTATGTTCAAAATAGCAGTTCCTTTTTTTATAATTAACTTGATTGTAAAGAAGGATTGGGTAATGGCCCATAAATACTTGTATCATATTATAAATTATGGAAAAGTTTAAAGTCTTATTGTACTTTTCATATCAAATAGTTTTTTAAACTGACAAGTTGTTAATGGAGTTCTGCATGTTAAATGCTAAATTATGGAGCTTCAGGAAATTTTTATTGCCATCGGTTGCTGGATATTATAAAATATAGTTAGTTATATAATATATATGTTCTCTTACAGTAATAATTAGGTCTATATGGGTCTGCCCTCATACTTTATTTTATATGCGATGAATATGAATATATAGAGACGATGTAGATGTGGTTAAATGTGATTTTGAAATTGATAATTTTAGTGAGTATGTTCTTAAATAAGGCCTGACAATTGCAAAGGAGATACTGTTAAAAAGTTGACAAGTTGTTATGCAAAAAGTTGTTTTTAGTAAATAAATTGAAGTTGTTTTTACAGCAGGCCTGTATATGTTATTTTTTTTTTCTGTAGATTGTTCAAGACCGATTTCAAACTAAAATATTAAGACATGATTTGTCTTCATTGGGTCAGTGTAAATATTTCTATACATTTATATGTATATATATATATATATATATATATATATATATATATATATATATATATATATATATATACTCCAGAGACTAAATCTGATTTTACAAATCCAACCTTTATATTTCGAATAACCAACGAACTGAAATAGTAACCGTTTTCTTTCCGATTTGGCAAATTTCTACACCTAAACATTTGCCCCTTAAGTCTGAATTGTTAGGGATACGGGATAAAACACAAACGAGGTCGGGATAATCAGCTTTTACGTCCCTTTCGGGCGAGAATACCGCGTCGTTAGATATTCCGTATCCAAAACCGACCTATTCAGTTTTGATTATTCGAAGAATTATGTTACATAGATGTAAATTATTGTATTTCTAGTAGTAGTAGTCTTTTTACGGTTAAAAAATTAATCAGCTTATCCAGATTCTTCAGCCTAAGACACTGGTTCATTGTCTTTCCCAGGTTGATCAACCGTCTTTGCGATTTGTATTTTCGGCATTCGATTAATTTGTGTTTGATAGACAGTGAGGAACCATATTCCATGCACAGTGGTGGACTTCTTCGCTTAATGAGAAACTCAGGGGTCAGTTTGCAGTGACAAATTCTGAGACGCCAGAATAAGCTAAAGTATCACCTGCTGATGTTTTAAGTTTTGGTGGTAAGGTTATGATAATATTAATTTTCACGTCCCAAAGCTTGTTGTTTTCTGTTATATCCCATCTGAGATACTTTAGATGTCTAAAGGTTTTAGTAGAAAGGTGCTTCATATCTCTACTCCACAAGTGAAAATATTCAGCAAGTGGTCCCTCCTTTTTCTTGGCTAAGTAATCCGCTCTTTTATTTTTAATGATCCCAGAGTGAAAGGGAGCCACATAAAGGTGATAGTTTTCAATTTTCCAATTTAGAGGCTAGTTTACGGATAAGCACTCCTAGCGGGTGGAGAGGTAGAGGTACTAAAGGTTAGAGGCACTTTAATAAGCTGATTGTATCGGACACGATAACTAATCGTTTGTCCTGCACAACTTGCACTGGGATCAGGGCCCTATACATGGCAAACAGTTGAGCCGTCAATACACTCGATGAAATATTAAACCTGAAGTGTTCTTCCGATATCCCCGATGTAAATGCTGCCCCCACGTATTCATTGCTCTTGGAACAATCCGAGAATATGAAAAGATGTTCACGATATTTCTCAGTTTTATATTGATTGAATTTGGTTCTAATATTGCTAGAGTCAGAATTATCGCTTCGCAGACTTCTCTTGGAGAGATCGGTAGTCACCTGTGACAGTCGCTATTGGAAGCAATCTATCCTCGGAGGTCTATATCGGTGGAAAATCAGGCGATAAGCGACCAAAAACTGCATGGAATTTATTACAAGAGCCATTGTGTTACTCTCTAGAGGGGCTCAGTTTGGTGCTTGCTGGAAAAATATGTCTGTAATGAAACAGCCTTAATTTAAATCTCAAGGAGCTATATATGATAATTGATTATACAAAAATACCTCAGCAAACCTCATGTGTAATGAGTTTAAATCAGGTAAATATAAATATATCACACTTTTTTTGTTATATCAGCAACATCTTTGAAATATGCTATGCAATTCTTGTAGCAGATACGATTTTCTTTAAAAATTTAAAAATATATATATATATATCTATATATATATATATATATATATCTATATATATATATATATATATATATATATATATATATATATATATATATATATATATATATATATATACAACACAACTGCTGGAGAGCGCACAGAATGTCAGAAAATTGAAGCACACAAAACCATACGAACTTATATAAAATGTATATCTTTATTGTAAACTATAGCTATAATAGTTAGCAAGTTAATAAGTTATTATAATTTTATAATTAAGGAATACATATTGATATATTTCCTCGAACTCGTCTTGCTTGTAAATTAGTCCAAGTACATAGGAAAAGTAGTAAAAAATTAATTGTAAATTAAAATTGTACTAAGCGTATTTAATAAAGATATTATAAAAAATGCAATAACTGAAAAAAATCCAAGGCATTGCATCATACATTACATAGAAATTTAGGAGTTAATGTTATATCAGATAATGTGATGTTATCAGCATGTATGTAGAAGTCATCTTTGCAGGATTTTGATATTTTCCTACCTACTAATCCTGGCTGAGCGACAAGCTCTTATTAAGTATTATATTATATTAAGCTTGTAATTTTGCATCTGTAAGGCATGATATTTATACCAATAAGTACAATTATCATACAAATGGTATTTTTAATCAAATATGTTTTAAATATAAATTTATCCCGATAAAAATCAACGAAATTAAGTACTATATTTAATATCATAGAAAAACTAATATGTTTTATAAAACAAGAAACTCGAAGGACATATACATACAAACCAAAATTTATTTTCGTCATTATAAACATTAGCTTTATAGAAATTGCTCGATAAACAAACGAAATATTTGGTCTGGAACCCGAAAATATGAATAAATATATTCTCTTAACGAGATAAATGAACAGTTGGTGGGTCAAGGCGATCCGAGACTAATATTAAATATCGTCTGATGACTGGAAAAGGGCGGTGATAAGAATAATATTTCAACCGTTTTGTTTCCTACCTCATAAACGATAAAACAATAACATAAAAGAGGCGAGGCCCCATAAATATTTATACTGTTAAAAAAGTTAAGATAATGATTAATTATACCGAACGAATATCGGTCGGAGAAAACCTATAATTTTGTAAAACATGATAAATAGTTGGTCTATTTATATATTTTTGATATATTCTTCATTAATTGTCAAGTGAGAATACTAAAAAGTTAGGTTAAAAAGGTGGGGTAATTTATTTCTCTACGGGCATGTATTTAGAAGCTCTACGGCTCTCATTACTTATATAAAATATTGTAATAAATATTATTTCATAAATATAGGCACTCTAGAAGTTTTAAAATCTTTAATCACATTTTGTTTCCAACCCGGTTTCATAATTATCAATTAAAAATAAAACCAAGCTGTAATTCGAATCAAAATTAATAGTCTAAAAATAAAAATAATAACCTTGAACAGTAATAAGATCATTCACGAATATTGTCTTTAAGATGTTGAATCGTTTGTTTATTTTGTTTATTTTATAAAAGCCCGTAAGAAATATTCTGGTGCTGTTAAACCCGGAGATCTGGCTGGCCATGCGAAATCGCCACTTTGCGAAATTAGTATTCGTTGGAAAACGTCATTCAATAATTGAATTGTTGAACGAGCTGTGTTTGCTGTGGCCCCATCTTGCTGAAACTACATATCCTTTAGTCCTTGCTCTTCCATTTCATGCACAATAACATTTCGAATAATTTCTTGGTACCGTTCAGCAGTAACAATAACTGCAACACCTTGGTTATTTTCAAAAAATAGGGACCAATGATGTTTCCAGCATGAATACCACACCATAAAGTTGTTTTTAGTGTATGCAATGATGTTTCGTGAATTAAATGAGGATTCAGTGTTCCCAAAAACCGACTGTTCTATTTATTCTATTTAAGTGTCCACTGAAAAGAAAATGGGCTTCATCCCTCATTATCAATTTAAACGAAAAATCTTCAATTTCACCAGACAGCCTTAGGATTGCATTATTGTACTCAACTTGTCGATCAGGATCTCTCGATAGCAATTTTCGGACTAACTGAATTTTGTATGGGAACATTTTCAAATCAGTTTTCAAAATTCGCCTTAAACTGCGTGATGCAATATGTTACTGGGAACCACGTCTCCGAATTGATGTTTCTGGAGACTCTGCAACACTATCACGCACCAGAGTTACATTTTCGGCGATGCGCGACCCGCGTTGTCTTCCAGAACGAGGCTTGTCTGCTGTCGTACCGTACTGGCGAAAATTCGCATGTAAATGATAAATTGTGGTTTTGTGAGGCACTGGACGATTAGGATATGTTTGACGCAATTTCTGCTAAGTGTAAATAATGGAACGATTATTTTCAATAAATATTGTCACTATTTCTGCTCGTTCTTGAGGCATATATTTATCCGTAATAAAATTTGGACGTCTAGACAAAACAATGGTTAAAAAAAAACTAAGTTAAACGTTACATAACCAGGATGGCGCGCAACTAAAATAGTAGCAAGACTTTTGTCCCACCAGTTAGTATCTCCTTTTAACTAGAATAAAATAAGATGAAAAAACTGAATTTAATTCAAAAACTGAATTAGTCAATATATTAAACATCTTGATGTGGTAAGTTCGTGTAGTAGATAGTGAAAAATGTAATAGAAAAAAAATAAGAATTTAAGAATTTCCTTAAGACATTCGTTTTTTTTTGTTTATTCGTTGTGATCTAAGGCTTGCTCCAAAAACTATTATGAATAGTCATAGAAGAATTATTATCGCAATCGAAATAGATCATGCTCCTTTACTAGCGTATCCTGGGGCGCAGTTAAACGCGTCTTGGTCGGGTGAAAAATGTGAAAACCCGCATTTAAATTTATGCGGGCGCTGTTTGTGCGACCGGTAGGAATTGAAGCCGAGGGGCAAAACGGAAATACCCCGCCGGAAGGAAGTTGTACAAAGTTTCGCTGCATGTGGCAGTTCGCTTTTGTACTTTTCGGTTTGCTTAATGATGTATAATCTACTCTAGGCAACACCTCGAGCGAATTGCATTATTTATTTGTGTTTTCCTGATTTTTTTTATAGTTTAAACAGTCCGTACTAGTTTACCAAGAATCTTTAAAATTTCGTGAGGCCGGCTTGGCGGGTGCAGTGGTAAATGCGACAGGAGGGTTCTCCTACTGTTGCTATAGTGGCGAGTTCGAGTCTTGCTGGAGCATTGTTGTAAAGTTATGTTTGTGATTGTTTAAGATTTATGATTATGCTTAGGCAGGAGTGCAAAATCCGACAAGGAAAATGATCCCAATCACGTCAGTAACCAGGCTGGGCCAGACTGGATGTATTCTGGAATGATTTCGTTCATCAGTTAGTAAGCTCAATGCCGAGGGCTGTGTTAAACTGCAGGTCCAGTCCAGATAAACACTCGTTGGTAAAAAAAGTCTTCAAAGAATATATAAAGAAATCGTGAAATAAAAGACAACAGAAGCAACCAGAAAATGGCAGTCAATAAGTACTCGTGAAGATATATTAGATAGTGCAGCGCTATGTCTGGTGAATACGATGAGTACATAAAAATTCCCATTCGACCAAAGTATATCCTCAACAGTCCTTGAAAGCTGTGACCCACTGTTGTCATGCGAGAGGATCCCTTTGCATCAGCCATTCGCTATTTCGCAAAGGTGCTTTGTTGCAATAATGGTTTAATTCGATTTCAGCATTTTTTGTTCAAAAATTATAGAAAAAATAATATTACAAGTAAAATAATTAAAAAAATCAAGCATTAGGTGTATTACTTCCTAACTCTTAAACATAACCAACAGCTTGTTAATTAAATTACAACTACAAAGGCAATTTTAACAAGAAAATAAAAAGTTTATTTTTTTGGACACCTAATTGTCTGTAGTATTATTCTGAGATCACAATAATTAATACGTGAACTTAAACTGTATTCTTAATAATTATAAAATATTAGTAGTTTTGTAAAATAATTTCTAGTTTTTGTCTTCAGAAACGCGTTTGTAACAAACTATCTTTATCGACAGTGCAAGTTAAAAGTAGGTCGTCAGTAAATACTTTACTTTGACCTTTGGATTTATTTTTATTGTTTTTTGCTGTTTTAGTTTTTTTAAACTTCTGTCCTTTTTTTCTTGGTACTCTTTCATCTCTCACATACTACTTCTTTTCTGCCAACATATTATTTCTATGACAGTGATTCTAGTTTACGTAATGATAAATAATGACGAACTACTAACATCTTTATACATTTTTGACCACCTTTCTTTTGTTCAGTGAAAATAAATGTGAAATATTATTCCTCAGAGCCAATTGAAAAACCATTCGTCTTAAATCAAAAGCGGCGACGTTATAGTAATTCTACCACCGACAAAAAGAAAAAATGCTCGAAAGAATCGTTGTAGAGAAATTTGTTTCCTAAAATATTCATTATAAATACAGATTGCATTAAATCCATAGGAAGCAGGATATTTGGCAAAAAATGTTTATTGTGATTTTTCACCATTAATATCTTAAGATACAGACCCAATATTTTATGAGACTTTTGGGACAACTCTCAGATAGTTTAAATAAAATTTATAGGCAGTTAGAGCTTATTACATCTCATATCAATTAATATAGTCAAAAAAGTATTTTTCTCTATTTATAAACTTGGTATTTATGGATAATTGACCATTGAATGTGTTACACTTTGCAACTGTTTTGTTTAAATATATTTAATTTTATATTTAAAATAAAAAATCGATTAAAATGCAATTAAACTAATCGCGTACCCGCCAATGTAAGCCCGCGGCCCTTATTGACGTCACGCCAGCCAAACAAAAAATAAATCTAAATATTATTTTCATCTCGCCACCTCAAACGAGCAAAAGATACGAACAAATGGAAATTCGATATTAGAAAGTTTTACACAGTAGAAGCCATTTTAGCTTTGTACCGATAAAATTCGGCTTTGATCTACTTTTTATGACCGTTCCTGATATCGGCCGGTCTTGAAAACTCCACCGGCGGAAAAAAGAAGCTCTTTAAAGGCGGCCTCTTTTAAAAAAGTTAAAGGTCGGACGTCGGTAGCTGAAAGGAAACAGTTATAGGGCCGAAATTGTGTTAGAAAAGTTATTTGGACGAATATATGGACGTGGAAGTTTTCTCTTTTTTATGGTGTCATGAAAAATTCACGTCGAGAACTTCCTTATTAGATCGTATAAAGTTTGAATCCTTTACGGATGAAATACAACAGAAATTTAATAATCCCCTGAAATATACGGGGTGCTATTTTATACCGTAAGGCATACTATTTCCGGATATCCCACTCTAAGAGAGAAAATTTCTGTTTAAATTCTTTTATTAATTACATGTCGTTTATTTGGATTATCGACTGGAGAGTGACCAGATTCTTAGATATCATCTCTGAAGACATCAGGTCTTACCCAGCCTGGTTACTGGCGTGACTGGGATCATTTTCCTTGTCGGATTTTACACTCTTGCCTAGTACAATCACAGACATATAGTAGGTGGACCGTCCTGTCGACTTTGCCATTGCGCCAATGAAGACGGCACAAATTAATTTATTAGTACCGTTCTGTTATACTTGCTCCGCTTCAATCTTCTAATTATCTGCGCATTGCCCAGTTACTGTATTCTTTTGACATTGCCGTTATTTTAATGCAAAAAATGAGATAATTTCGTTGATCGATTTGATTTCGAAATTATCATGAAGTTCTTCAATTTTTGATAGGGTTTTTGTTACCTCGCCTCCATAAAATGGTAATCAGGACAGATTTGGAGTCGTTGAGCTTTATTTTACAATCTCTAGTCAATTTGTGGATGTTAAAGATGCACAAATACAATGTAAAATAAGCTTATTTAGTTACGATATGGACCAAGTCTAACAATAAATTTTAACTCATAAGATTCGATATAATCTATCACTGAATAGATGCAATTAGTATCTCGTTAGCTCGTTAGCTGATGGATAGACTAGGAAGAATGTAAAAGCGTAATAACAAAAATTAATAACAATAATTTGGAAAGCCTAACCAGTGATTAAAACTCAAAAAGCCCTACTCTCAACACAACTTCTATTATATGTCCTGATTATCCCAGATCGCTTATTTCATTGAAACAACTAACACAGAGCAAAATAATACAGAAAGACAGCAGAATGAATAAGAAATAAAGGAATAAAGTATTATAATAGTCGAAAATCAACGGAGGAAATACCCCTATCTGAAACTTAATATAGGAAACAAGTAGCTGACCATTTTTGTAGTACGATTTGTCCTTTGCTTCAAAATAGGCCTCCGTTTCGGCGATCACCTCTTCATTCGATGAAAATTTCTACCCAGCGAGCATTCTTTTGAGAACTGGGAACGGAAAATAGTCGCTGGCTGGCAGATCTGGAGAATACGGTGCATGAGGAAGCAATTCGAAGCCCAATTCATGGATTTTTGCCATCGTTTTCACTGACTTGTGACAGGGTGCATTGTCTTGGTGAAGCAGCACTCCATTTTTCTTCAAATGCGGCCGTTCTTTGGGGATTTCGTCCTTCAAGCGGTCCAATAACGCTATGTAATAGTCGCTGATGATGGTCTTTCCTTTTCCAAGGTAGTCAATGAAACGTATTTCATGGGCATCCCAAAATACAGACGTCATAACCTTGCCAGTCGACTGTTGCATTTTTCCACGCTTTGGAGCGAGTTCATCGTGTGCAGTCCACTCGGATGACTGTCGATTGGACTTCGGACTGAAATGATGGAGCCATGTTTCATCCATTGTCACATATCGACGCAAAAACTTGGCTTTATTACGCTTGATCATCTTCAAACACTGCTCCGAATCATCTACTCGTCGTTGTTTTTAGTCAAAAGTGAGCTCGCGCGGCACCCACTTTCCACTGAGTTTTATCATACCCAAATATTCGTGAATAATATGAGGTACACGTTCAGTTGATATCTTCAGAGTGTCTGCTATTTCTTTCAACTTCAATTTACGGTCATTCAAAATCATTTTGTGGATTTTTTAAATGTTTTCTTCGGTAACAACCTCTTTTGGGCTTCCACTGCGTTCAGTTAATAAATAACAAAATATTAATCATATTGTCGTCAAAATATAGTACTACAAAAAAATTAACATTCACCAGTTGAAACTCTAGAAAAAATATTGTAGTTAATAACTACAAAAATTACTGGTTCTTTTTGATGACTCAACGAAACAACAAAGGTTTCATCTTATTCCCATTTGTTAATATACTTTGTAATATGAGAGAAAATTGGTAATACCTTAAGTAACACGGTTAAAATTGTAAATTATATTAACACTACGTTGTTAGTATTTAAAATTGTTTAATATTATTTAATTTCCACGTCTGATTGTTCGAAATTGTATTGTTGGAAATTACAGCGGAAATAACGTTAAATAAATTCCAAATTCCATTATCATATTTTGGTAGACATTAAACAATGGCTAAAGCGATATCATATTAAAAATTTCAATTAAGTTAATTAAATATCTCAACTGAGTTAAGTAGTCTAATTTTAGATCATTTTAATAACATTTTCTCCATGCTCTTTTGATATATACATGTATTGTACATGTATATATCAAAATATATAATGTACATGTTTTTTACTCTATGAACGCATTCCATGTTTTGTTCTTACATGTTCTTCTACTCTACAAGCTTAATCCTGGTCATGTCCTAGTTACAATAAATTATTTTTTTTATTTCGTAAGATCACGTTCATATTTTTACTATTTAGAGAAAACTTACTCTGAAAACTATCTATAAGAAACTTAGGGCCATACAGATTTTTGAGGGATCTAAGTCACCCCTTCATACACTGTTAAGGATACACATGAATTTTATGAACTAATAAAACCGACAAAGAGGTATAGTGGAAGTTCCAGACATTGATTTAGACTGAATACAATTTTATGCATTTTAATAAATAAAATTAAGGATGATTTTTTATTTCCATTTTTATATCTGTATAGGACATGGCTATTTCAAAATGCAACATTGAGCAACTCTTGGGAAGAAGCCAAGACTTGAGATGCCACTCTTGCAAGATAAAATTGGTAAAAAGCAACAAAAGTTTTTCCATCAACTTTTGTTTTCTTTATATCATATCAAGCTTATGTCGAAATTAAAGAATAACATTTTGTTTTACTAATTATAATGTTTTAACCCAATAAATAACCTATTATCTATTCAAGGTTTTTTTATACATAGGTCATCAGGATGTATAATGTATTATCGGCCGCAATTTGTAAATTCGTTTTAGAATCAGACAATATTTTCCTTCTTATTTTATTCTAGTTAAAAATAGACACAACGCTGTCTGATAAGTTCGAACGTGTAACCGAACTAGCGTGCTAAAGTCGTCCGGTTGACAGACGTGTGCAAAATTGTTGAAAGCAATAGTAATAAAAGGTTATAACTCTAACCTATAAACTATTGTGTCTGTATAATTAACTGTAGTTTTTAGATGTACTATAATGTTAAAAAACATATATCACTATATAGTATAAAACAAAGTCGCCTTTTCTGTTCCTATATCCCTATGTGCGCTTAAATCTTTAAAACTACGCAACGGATTTTGATGCGGTTTTTTTTCAGTAGATAGAGTGATTCAAGAGGAAGGTTTATATGTATAATACATGCATAATATACTAAGGCAACATTGCTAATTTTAGAGGTTTCTAACGTGATGTCGTAAATTAACCTATTTTTTTAGGCCTATTTAGCAATTAGCAAAAACGCTGCCTAACCCTACGAGTTAGATCAAATTAATGTACTACAGTATTGTACACCATAAAAAGGTCTACAAAAAAGTCCGCGATGGTATATGTTTATCTTTTAGGGATAACCCACATTAACCATTTTTATTGTTCACTTTTTACGTGAGAAAATGGCTTATTTACGAAGCTATTTTAAGCAATACGGCATTAATCCTTATCGAATTAAGTACCTTAAATATAGTGTGCAATTAATATAGATCAATATGGTTCCTTACAGCATGTAAATTAAACAAATATTTTCGGAGATATTACAAATTTAAAATTTGCGTTTAAAAATGTGTAATGTAATAAAAATTGTATGAATTTAGATATTCCAAAGATAGCAGGAAATCTTCATAGTAAGTATAGGGGAAGAGGAATTGTTTTACTCCAAATTTAATGCGTGCAGGCCAAGGGCAGTAATGAATGAACCAAAAATACTGGATCGATTTTAATCATGTTTTCATTGAGTGACATAGGCATATATATTTTATGCCCGTGCAAAGTCGGAGCGGGCCGCTATGTTTTTATATACAACATTCATATTTTTTCTGTAGTGTATTTAATTTAGAATCAGCATTGCACCCGTGCGAAGCCGGGGCGGGTCGCTAGTATATTATATATAGATTAGAATTTTGTTGTATGTCAAAGCCAAACTGGACTAAAGTTCAGAGTTCATGTGGCAACATTGCGACGTTTTGATGTCACAAATTAAAATGACGTGTACATACGTATACTTTCAACAGACTATATAAACTATTGTATATTTGGTAACATTATTTTGATGTCATTATTTTATTTATATGAAAATTTTGTCAAAGAGCATAAATAAACTTAAAGTCAAAGTTAACGTGGCAACATTGCGACATTTTGACATCATATATTTTCACTGACCTCAATGTTTTATTGGATAGGCTATACAGTCATAGATTATGTAATGTAACTTGATAATTTATGATAATCTACACTAAAACATAGCACAATACAAATATATATTATAAATTAATGAGGCCCCCCAGAAAAAGTTACTAACAGACCAAAATCGTAGAGTCGTAATCTATCTGCATTTCCTGCTATTAACTGAGCTGGTCCAAGAACAGCTTCGTGTTCTAAACAAAATAATTAAATTACAATTAAAATTTAAATATTTTAATAGGAAAGTTTCCCAGTTTGAATGTACTTTCCGAAGTTAAAATAAATAAAGGAAGCAGCAGCAGCAGAAGTTAAAATGGGGTTAATCCCCCTAGAACAAGTAGCAAGTATTTTAAATGGTTCCCATTCAAATTCAAATCTAAGGTTTCCAATTGAAGTATAAGACGAAAAAGGTCACGAAAATCCTTTTACTCATAGCAAGTATAAATTTATGTTCAAAACGGACAGGTTGATATTTAAATGGCATTAAACAAGCCTATGAGATATTATTCAAGTTCTTTTCTGATACCCATGCGTGTTATTATCTATATGAATCAAGATGATGTTAATAATTCTTATATTGATGTTTAAAATATCGATATTTTCTTTAAAAATATTGATATATTATCCTAAAAAACATCGATTTTGTTTAAATAATTTAATTTCAATAAACCCTTAATAGTAAATATCACAAAGGTACATATATATGGTTATAGGATAAGTTTGTCTTTTGTATTTTATATATTGCACTTGCTCAAAATTGTAAGAAAAAAGATTAATAATATTTTTTAAATATAAACACAAATTAAAATTCAAAACGAAATATATATCAATGTGTTTGTATTACAAATCATTTAGCGTCAAATAATCGAATCAACTTTACGGATCAAACACAAAACATCTTAAAAACGCTAATAGACATACGTTTTATAAAAACTTTAATACAAATCAAGTTGCCTGGTGTCACAATACGAGCCAATAACGTATGCAAATTAATAGTGCCCGAAATATCTGACATTTCGCGTTGTTGTTGGGTTAGCGTCGTTTCGAGTAGCATCAGAGGGTAACACGGGGTACGGAATTGTTAAAGTTTGTTCGGAAAACTATGACGAGTTCGGATACCGTCGGGTTTATTAAAATGTGCCGTGTTCTTGGCCACGACAGTAAGTAGATTATATTATTCATGTATTTTGTCAGGGAGTGTTAGCGTAGAGTTTTTTTTGGTTAGTTTTACTCGACCGTATATACTTTAATAGAAAAATAAATAATTTTCCATAATATTAGGTTAAATAAAGTTTTCAAAAGTTATTTAACATTAGTTAAATTAATTAGATGGTAGAATTTCTGTTTCCGCGTGAAAACTTTAGCATATTACACATTTCTCATTTTAACTCTTAATAAAAATGACGTTTTAGCTTTTAGATTCTGCGATTAAAGACGGTTAGTCGTAGTATTCGTGTAAACATAACAAAGAGATAGCTATTGTTGGTAAAGAAATCATTAAAAAATGTGTTATAAGAATTTTTGTGACGGATAATATAAGGTTTTTTGAAGGCAAAGTTGTCGCAAAAGGCAAATTTATATTGAAATGGAGCAACTAAATAAGGTACACTGTTTTTTGTCTTGGCACAGGTAACAGGACAATTCAAAAGTCCCCGGCCTACCATACTAAAACAAATTTTTTTAGCAAAATTAGTTTTTCTTATTCAACATAATTTCCTTCATGGGTGATACACTGATTGTAGCGACCCTCCAACTTTTCGATACCATTTTTGTAGTACGATTTGTCCTTTGCTTCAAAATAGGCCTCAGTTTTGTCGATCACCTCTTCGTTCGTCGAAAATTTCTTCCCAGCGAGCATTCTTTTGAGATCTGAGAACAGAAAATAGCCGCTGGAGGCTAAATCAGGAGCACACGGTGGATGAGGAAGCAACTCGAAGACTAATTCATGGATTTTTGGCACGGTGACTGTCTTGGTGAAGCAGCACTTTCTTTCTCTTCAAATGCGGCCGTTTTTTGGCGATTTCGCCACTCAAACGGTCCAATAACACCTACGTAATAGTCGCTGTTAATGGTCCTTCCATTTTAAAGATAATCAATGAAAATTATTCCATGCGCATCTCAAAATAAAGACGCCATAACCTTGCCAGCGTTGTTGCGTTTTCCCACGCTTTAGAGCGGGTTCATTGTGTGCAGTCCACTTGGATGACTGTGGAATGTGTGAAATGATGGAGCCATGTTTTCGCCATTATCGCATATCGACGCAAAAACTCGGGTTTATTACGCTTGATCATCTTCAAGCACTGCTCCGAATAAACACATGTACACGTTCAGTTGATATCTTTAGAGTATCTGCTATTTCATTGAATTTCAATCTACGGCCATTCAAAATCATTTTGTCGATTTTTTAAATGTTTTTGTCGATAACAACCTCTTTTGGGCGTCCACTGTATTAAGCGTCTTCGGTGCTCATTTCACCACGTCTAAACTTAGCATACCAATCCTTGATGGTTGATTTTCCTGGGGCACTCAACGGAAACTTGACATCAAGCCAAGTTTTTGTTTAAATTGTATTTTTCCCTTCAAAAATCTATATTTTATCAACACGCGAAATTTCTTTTTATCAATTTCTTCACAATAACAAAATTTCTTGACTCAAAATGTTATAATTCATAAACTAATGATTCGACAGGTGTCAAATTTATACACGCATCTTTTGAGGATTAGGGCTAACGAAAAAACATATGGATTTAATTCTAGTAGCGCCATCTATGTGTCTATTCAATTGACCCTTTATGTACTCCTTTATCTCCTCGTATTATTTCAATACGCCAAAGATAATGAAAGTTTTTGCTTTTCAAAAACTGCATAATTAAGTATAATTAATTATAAAAAATCACCAGAATATTAATAGAGGATTATGATAAAACTAAATATTTCTTTCAATCAAAACGATGGAAGAAAAATTTAGTTTAGAGTAACAGTTTCGAGATAAAACTCATTGTCAACTACAGTTAGTGCAAGTTCTTAACAGCGCCGCCAACTTCTAAATATCTTCCTATTTCCGTCTACCCATAGATAGGAGCGTTGATTTGTTATTATCACTTTCAAACAAACAGGGGCAATTTTCCGTTTGGGTAATTAAGTTTCTGAATGAATGCTGAACTTATAACTGAATATATGATCAGTAAGTAATCATGTACAACTGAAATCGTGTTTGGTCAAGATAACATTAAAATTATATCTTATCATAAAGTACTTATACTATTTTCATCTAATTAACAACTTATATAGGATAATAAAAAGTTAATTTTTTAAAACTAGACATATTTCTTCCAATAAAAAAGCCAATGCACGTCATCAAAATTTATTTTATCATATTTATGGTTTATTTTGACTTTGATATAACAAAATGCTATATAGTTTCTTCAAAGTTATTTTGATTATTATCAAAACATCGCAATGTAGCCGTATCAACTATGAGTTTTAGTTCAGGTTGGCTTTGACATACAGCAAAATTCTAATATAAATAAAATAATTGAACAAATATGTTATCAAATATAATCTTATTTTAACATTATAGTACATTTGAAAAGTATAGTTAGTTATACGGCCACAAGAGTATATAGGTTAGAGTTATAACCTCTTATCACTATTGCTTTCAAGAATTTTGCATACGTCTGACAACCGGATGACTTTGACAGGCTCATTCGTTTACGTGTTTGAACTAATCAGACAGAATTGTGTCTCTTTTTAACTAGAATAAAATGAGAAGGAATATATTATCTGATTCTGAACCGAATTACGAAAAAAATTACGGTAGGCAATATATTAAACATCTTGATGACGTATGTAGAAAAAAACTGAATATTCTATACATAATGTACATAAAATAATCATATAAAAATAACCTTAATAAATGTAATAAATAAATTTATTTCAAGATTAACTGACAGTAATTGATATGGTTTTGGAGACATACAATATCATTCTACTAGAGATATTTGTAAAGGTTATTAAGATTTATTCTGTAAATTTTATTGTCAAACAGGATGACGAGTACTGACTCACACCCAATATATTGGAATGTTCCGCAGGGCAGTGTTCTTGGCCCACTGTTATATCTATTGTATAGAGCTGACCACCGATGCCCCATATTACGTGTCCAACAAACTGATTCAGCGCGATATCCCCATAGAACCCATAACGAATCTGATTTGCAGTGTTAGTACGAAGTACTCTGAAAGACTGTTACTGCATCCCAATGCCCTCGCTAAACAGTTAAATTTGCGCGATGACAGTGAAGTATGAAGAATACACACATAGAGTGAGATTTAATAATCTCTAGAATAAGCCAGCATAGTTTTTAGATTTAGATTATAAGTTGTACTGTTGTTGTGTTGTCGTTGTTGATTATAAGTACTTACTGAAGTGGTATTCTACATGGTTATGTTATAACTGAAATCATAAAATAATACTTATTGCCTGAGGGCAGATTGTTGACGTTATAGGAGATTAATACAAAAAAAGATTGTCTAAAAATCCATGAATTATTTTCTTTAGAGATAACCAGACCGCTCACAATTTTGTAGTAAGATTTTCATCGAATTATTTATTGTTTTAAGTTTTTTTTTATTTGTGGGTCAATACAATGCCTTGTTTTAATTTGGAGAAAACAGTTCTCAAATACTAAAATCCTTTACCATTTTTATCCATGGCATTGACAAAATATTTAATTAAAGCTACTTTTTTTATGCAAAGGTGGAAGAATCACATTTTCTTGTGTAATAAGAGATTCATATTTAACGTTAGATTTACCACAAACAAAGTCAGTTATTTTTGGCCAGTCTTCAACTTCATAGTAGTTTTTGGTGT
Organism: Rhynchophorus ferrugineus; assembly: GCF_030347505.1. NCBI lineage: Eukaryota > Metazoa > Arthropoda > Insecta > Coleoptera > Curculionidae > Rhynchophorus > Rhynchophorus ferrugineus. The sequence goes on along the minus strand of NW_027472585.1, from coordinate 1,178,597 downwards.
CTCTACTCTCCCACAATCAGAGAAAACAAGAATATTTCGTGAAGCTTCTTCCTAGTTCAAGCAATATAACACCAACTTTTAAATCAGCAGAAACTTTTCAGTTGTATTCCTTGTATTTGGTTAACTGTAACCAACTCTGAATATGCAATAGTTATGGAAGGATATTGGCTGCATTTGTAGAGTAACACTTTTAAGCGTTAGTAGTATTTACACTATTACTAATGAACGTGACTTGTTAGACAACTATAACAATAGGCAATATATTTAACAATAGAATAAGGAATTCAACACGTAATCTTATTTTTGTTAGAAAAATTGTATCACACAGTGTTATTTTCGTTAATATATGAGAAACATCATTAACTTAACAAATTGTGGTCAAATTTCGACCACAGACCGATCACTAGTCTCTATAAAACATTCCATCTTAAAATTAGAAACTCCTAATAAGACCTATCCAACAAAATATGTAGCAAACCACATTATTAATATTAACCGAGCAAAATTCGCCGGCATCTCATTAATAACGCAGCATAAAACATTCCTCGAGACTTTTAGTGGAAACAATTTAAAACTGAAGTTCGCCGTGCCTTGTGGAAAGGCAACATCTGTCTAAATCTTTTATCTTATGGCGTCGAGACCTTCATTATAAAATTTCGTTAATAATTCAAACAAAATGTTACAGTCGGCGGCCGAAGATGTTCCTACGAACAATTTGGAACTTTTAAGGAGGCAGTTTAGATGAATGCCAGTAGTTTATTGTAACGGGATCTGGTGGGAAATTTGTTCTTTATTAGAACATCCGCGGGCTTCGGAATAGGGTGAATTCAAATTAAGAGGGAAACGTTGTTTCGTACGTTATATTTAGAATTTAAATGGTTCTATTATATTTTAATTGTAATTCAGTAAAACCATTAATGATATGGTCTACCCTATATGTCTATATATAGCCTATTCAATACAGTAGTGACGCACGTCATCAATAAGTTGTAAATTCGTTTTACAGTCAGTCAATGTTTTCGTTCTCATTTTATTCTATTTAAAATGAGATAACATGCTTTTAGAGAAGTTCGAACATGCAACCGAATGAACCTGGAAGAATTATTATATCAATTTATATATTTAGATGAGACATGAATATTTCAGAATGGTACATTGGGTCACTCATTGCAAGATGATGATAAATATAGTGTAAAGAAAACAGAAGTTGATGGAAAAATGTAAACGTTGGAATAACTATCGATTAGGTTTTGTTAGTCATAATATCTATTAATAATTCATTGCAGACATGGAGAAAAGAATGAACTATTTCAAATTGTTACTCAGTAAATATAAATGAAATATTTAAATGCATTTTATGTAATTTACTTATCCAGTAATGAACCTGAGAAAAGATAGATGGTAGATCACATTTATGAACGTTATGGCCACAGGGTAGGTCTTCCTCCCTATCACTGCATATTTAATCCAATTGAGTTGATATGGGGCACTGCAAAGAATTATTACAATAGACATTCAGGTCGAGGGTGATATTCAAACCAGTACTGTCTGGATTTATCGAAAGAGGCATTGTCTCAAATAACATCTTTGGTTTGTGTGAGCTCGATCATACACATTGATTGACACACGGTAGAATCTTAAGCAAATTTTTGATAGGTTAGAAATAAACAGCTTAGTTATTAACTTGATTAGTGTTTCTAAAAACAATAGTGATTGAATACAATTTTATGAACGTGGGGTTATGATTCAATGCTGACAATTACCAAGATATGGTGATGAGAGAGGAAACAACTAAAATCAGTATACAATTAATAAAATTTAATTGTAGGAAATTGTATGATCATAATGACTTTACAAGGAAACATTGCATCGAAGGAAAAAATAACTAAGCTTAAAACATATATATATATATATATATATATATATATATATATATATATATATATATTGATAGTAGAATACATTACTCAAATATATATATATATATATATATATAGTTCTTCGATAATATATCCACTACATGTACTATAATGTTAAAATAAATTTTAATACATAACATGTTTGTTTCATTATTTTATTTAGATTAGAATTTTATTACATGTCAGAGCCAAAATGTGTTAAAACTCAGAGTTGATGCGACAACATTGCGACGATTAACGTCACAAATTTAGATGACGTATATACAAAATAACTTTGAATAGACTATATGTTCGGTACTACATCTTAAGCAATGTCCGAAAATTTAGTAGTAAAAACGAGAAATAAACGAGAAAAGATGTATTATTAATAATTTCACATAGCTGGCTTGGTGGCGCAGTGGTAAAGGCGATGGGACGGTCCTCCTACTGTTGCGATAGCCGCGGGTTAGAATCCTGCTGGGGCATATTCGTAAATTTATGTTTGTGATTGTTTAAAATATGTGAATGTTCTAGGCAAGAGTGCAAAAAACGACAAGGAAAATGATCCCAGTCACGACAGTAACCAGGCTGGGTAAGACCGGATGTCTTCTGGGGTGATTTCTAAAGTTGGTCACTTGCCAGTCGGTAGGCTTAATGCTGAGGACCGTGGTTCGGAGCCCACGTTAAAATTTAGGCCCAGTACAGATAAACCTATAGTTGGTAAAAGGAGACTTTAAAACATATTTTTAAAAAAATTAAATTATTAATTTCACATATTAATAACTTCGATTCCTTTTTTTGTTAATTAAAAAGTTTCATATATCCTCAAAACGTGTATTTTCCATATCATATATTTAGTGCCATTGAAAAAAATTAGAGGTATGCTTTCATAACTGTCGAAAGTTCAAAATTGTTATATAATACACTAATGAGAAACTTCAGTCTTGATACTTATCCAGGAAAGTAAGTTGAAAAGTTCAGGAACTTTTGTTTCTTCAACACTGCTAACATTTCTGGATCAATTAAATATTGTACGTATTTAATGTAATGTTTATTCAAAATTGTTCTTGTAACTGAAAAATTAATAGTAAATAATAAATCATTTTAAGTAATGTTGTTTATAATATATTTTATATATTTAATTAGCAACAAAACAATGTTATATTAAATAATTGATTTAAGGATTTTTTTTGCATATGATCAAAGTAAAAAACAAAGTAAGCGTTTTATAATTAATGTTTGTATAATTAAGAAACACCCAAAAATATATTTTATTTTTCTGAATATTCTTAGCAGGCTATTACGGCATTCAGATTACAGATCACCTATTACATGCTACTTATACTTATAATTTAATATTAAAATATATATATATATATATATATATATATATATATATATATATATATATATATATTAAAGTCTATTTTACCAACTATGGGTTTATCTGGACTGGGCCTAAAGTTTAACGTAAGCTCCGAACCACGATCCTCAGCATTAACCCTACCGACTGATGAGTGACCAGCTTTAGAAATCATCCCAGAAGGCATCCGGTCTTACCCAGCCTGGTTACTGTCGTGACTGGGATCATTTTCCTTGTCGGATTTTACACTCTTGTCTAGAACATTCACAAATTTTAATCACAAACATAAATTTACGACCATGCCCCAGCAGGATTCGAACCCGCGGCTATCGCAACAGTAGGAGGACCGTCCCATCGCCTTTACCACTGCGCCACCAAGCCGGCTCAATTACAGATACTTGTTCCTGTCGAATCTTGACTCATATATTATGAGAGATAATATTATTTTATTTACTTAAAATTGGCTGAAAGCCAAAGTTGATGCGGCAACATTGCGAGTTTGTGAGGTCATAGATTTTGATGACGTGAATTAACTGTTATTTTTGGGGACTGTTGGTTCTAAATAACCCAGGTATTAGAAGCTCAATAAAAACTTTGCAATGTCCTTTGGTCCTGCGAAAACATTCTCGCAGCTTAATTTATTTTTATAACGACTCCGCATTTATCCTTGAATTTGCTCTTTGACATGATGAATATTTGATGAATAAAACCGCGCTACATCCCGTGAGATCCGGTTTAATTACTGTGCTCGCACGGCGAATAAATTTTTAATTTTGCCTTTGCGATTTTTTTCCATATTTACATCACACAAGTAAACAAACTTTGTGGGCATTGTGTACGTTTTTTCGTTTTTTTTTTTAGCCGACGTTTGTTGCCCCGCGTTATATATACTTGAAAAAAAAACCATTTAATTAGGGTGCATTCATTTTAAACGAATGAGGAGAGAATGTGCATATGGATAGAGGGTGAACCATAAATGATTTTTTAATTCGGACTAACGTAATTAGAACACTATATGGGGAAAACGTGCAAGCATAAATAAGCAAAATGCGTCAAGTATGAGCAAACCAACACAGGTCTGAAAATTACCTGGTCTAATAATAAAAATAAATATATAAGGTGGGGCAAAAGTCCGGCTACCGTTTAGCTCAGTTTCTCTTTAACCATTCTGTTGTGTAGACATCCAAATATTATTATGGATTAAAATACGTCACAAGAACAAGCAGAAATACCCACCTAATATTATGAAAACGTAATCGTCAATAAAAAAAATAAATCAATCGTCAAAAAATAAAAAAAATAAAAAAAATTATTGAGTAAATATCTAACACTAAAAAGAGGGAGATAAAATATTTTTACAAAAAAAAATTCAACCCACCTCAAAATATTAATAAGGAACTCACTAAAAAATAAAAAAAATAATTAAACTTAAACTTAACACAACAAAAAGGTCTTAAAATAAAATATGTACATAATAATCGTCGTAACAACTTTTTTCTAGTTTTGAGCTCGTTCTGATCTCTCAGACTTTTATTATCATTTTCTTTTTTACAATCATATTGATCGTCCTCTCGATTAATGCCTCTTTTAACTTTTAACTTAAGTTATAGTTTTAGTAATAACAGAGGATAAATATCTCTAATTTCTTTATCTAGATTTTTTCATGTTATTGTTTCTATTTCTATTAGTTTTTCATATTTAATATTTTTAGTGTTCTTAATTATTTTTGTATACATATTTATTTTCAGCGTTATTCAATAGTAGAGTTTCAAACGCAAAACATTTGGTATTATATTTCTCATATTCTCTAAATATATTTATTCTTTGATTTTTTTGCTATTCCCATAATATTTTACCTCACTTAAATTTCTATCAACTTAAGGGTATAGTTACTTGCATCTCTACTTCTTGTATTTATGTTACGTGTGCTTATATTTCTTTTCATGTTCTATCATTCTGTGCTTATAAATATTCTTACAATATAATAAACTATTTCTCTGTCATGCTCCACTTTCTCCGTTTCAGTCTTCCTACTGTAAATGATCATATTGAAGTAGATATATGAAAAATGTATATCTAGCCACACCTGCTTTTGCACCAGATGGTAGTTTATTTACTACTGTTGCATTATTTACTACTGTTGCTAATATTATCTCTTATTATTTTTACTGACTTTTTAATTTCGTATATTCGAGTTCAGTTCTATTATATTCAATTTTATACAGAACTAATTCTTCCTTAAACTATAGTTAAAAAACCTTACTGCTATTCAAATTGTTAATTTTTTTATATTTTGGAGTTTCTTTTTTACTATAGTTAGTAAAAGTTTATCTGGAGTGGACCTACAGGTTAACGTGAGCTCCGAGCCACGGTCCTCGATATTAATCCAATCAACTGGAGAGTGTCAATCACTCTTGTCAATTGGATAATCACAATTATAAACAATCACTAACATACATTTTTTATCATGGAGTAGGATTCGAAGCCTCGACTAACACAATAGTAGAAAGACCGTCCTGTCGCTTTAACCACTGCGCCAACTAACTTGGCTAATTGTTAAATTATATAAACATTGCAGTAGTTTCTAGCGGTTTTTTAATTTATCCATTTGAACATTTAGTATTAATAACGTAAAATTAATGACTTTCCTGCTGCGTGTTAATAATTTCGTTTCCTTTTTTTTAATTACAAAGTTTGATGTATCCTGTATGAACATATATTTTATGTATTATATATTTAGTGCTATTGAAAAAATTTAGACGCAGAGTTTCATAACAAAATTTAAACTGTTGAAAGTTCAAAATTGTTATACAATACACTAATGAGAAACTTCAGTCTTGATATTTATCCGGAAAAGTAAGTTCAAAAGTTCGGGAACTTTTGTTTCTTCAGTACAGCGAGCTTTTCTAGATCAAATAAATATTATACGTATTAAATTTATTTATTCAGAGTTGTTTTTGTAACAAAAAAAATAAATGTAAATAATAAATCATCCCGAGCGATATTGCTTATATTTTTTATAAATTTAATTAGCAACAAAATAATTTCTTCTTAAATTATTCTATTGCGAACTGATTTTATTCGAGGTTATTTCGGGAAGAATGTATAAAATCAAATTATTAAACAAGGTAAATATTTTACAATTAATATCTGTATGAAGAATTAATGCTCGAAACAAATTTTATTTTTTTACAAATTTTAGATTATAAATTACAGATACCTTCTGTCGAATATCTGTTATACAATCATATATTATGAGACATTGAAATTTCTATGAAAACTATTACCCATGTATATTTGTGGATAAGAACATTTTTTCATCATTTATTTACAATTTCAATAAGTCCTAACATTGAAAAAACTCACAAGGATTATTTTCATAACGATCATATATATTTGTTCCTGTCATATTTCACAAAACAAGGGTCTAATTCTTGAAACGTTTGGCATGAGTACAAGATTTTGATTTTGAATTGTACGTCTATTTAAAAAATATAATTCAAAGGGAATATATAATTTTCATACTTTATATTTGTTTTAATGTATTATAACAAGTCAATTGAAAAGTCCCCGGTCTGTCACATAAATGGCGCTACTAGAATTTAATCCATGTGTTTTTTAGTTAGCCATAAACCTCAAAACATGCGCGTATAAATTTGACATCTGTAGGTCATTAGTTTGTGAATTATAGCATTTTGAGTGAAGCAGCTTTTGTTACTGAGAAAAAAAAATAATAAGACGGAATTTCACGTGTTGATAACATATTGCGTTCTGAAGGCAAAAAATACAGTTGAATCAAAAACTTGGTTTAATGCCGAGTTTCCGGACACTACCCCATGAAAATTAAGCATCAAGGATTGGTATGCTAAGTTTAGATGTGGTGAAATGAGCACCGAAGACTGTGAACGCAGTGGATGCCCAAAAAAGGTTGTTACCGAAGAAAACATTAGAAAAATCTACAAAATTATTATGAATGACCGTAAATTGAAACTGAATGAAATAACAGACACTCTAAAGATATCAACTGAGCGTGTACATATATTCACGAATATTTGGGTATGAGAAAGCTCTGTGCAAACTGGGTGCCGCGCGAGCTCACTTTTGACCAAAAACAACGACAAGTTAATAATTTGGATCAGTGTTTGAAGATGATCAAACGTAAGAAACCTGATGGACCCGCTCAAAAGCGTGGAAAAAACGCAACAGTCGGCTGGCAAGTTTATGGCGTCTGTATTTTGGGATGCACATGGAATAATTTTTATTGACTACCCTGGAAAGGGAAGGACAATTAACATGGACTATCACATAGCGTTATTGGAGCGTTCGAAGGACGAAATCGCCGAAAAACGGTCGCATTTAAAGATAAAGAAAGTGCTGCTTCACCAAGACAATACTCCGTGTCAAAAATCCATGAATTGGGCTTCGAATTGCTTCCTCACTGTATTCTCCAGATCTAGCCCCCAGCGACTATTTCCTGTTCTCAGATCTCAAAAAAATGCTCGCTGGGAAGAAATGTTCGACGAACGAAGAGGTGATCGACAGAACTGAGGCATATTTTGAAGCAAAGGACAAATCGTACTACAAAAATGGTATCGAAAATTTGGATGGTGGCTATCAATGTAGCACCCTTGAAGGGAATTATGTTGAATAAAAAAATGTGTAAAGTGCTGAAGTTTACCAAATTCCGGCTGGGCCCATCTAGGAATAGACACTAATTCTCAGAGAGTGATATTTAATATCTATTAAAATATTTTAAATGTAAATTTACTTGTATAAAATCATATCAACTCTCTAGAATAATTAACAGAGCGTAATACTTTTGAAAAGAAGCCAAACACAAAACAACTTAGTGTAACATTAAAAGTAAATTTGTTTCGTTATAATTTCTTCTCGGAGAATACGAATAATTAAGCTGATTTAGCCACGAGATTTAATCTCGAGATAAACAAGTTAAAACTTAAGAAAAACAAGATAGGCGAGAACTTTAGCTGTTATATTCTGCGGCATTGGCTAATTACTTTTCAAATTTATAGTAGCTATAATTTACTTGAACCGGAGCTTTAAGTGTCCCGTTTTCTACATCCCTTCTATTCGAGCACTAACAACTAATAAGAAAACAATATCTAATCTATGGATTTGAGTCTCACGGAGTCCTTCGTGTTAGAGCATCATTGATAACTTACGATTGATACTTGACTTAAGCAAGTACCTATAAAGAAGAAAAATATTCTGAACTAAATAAATGCAGGCAGGAGTGTCTCAAGGTAGCATCATATGCTCTATCTGGTGTATACCAGTAACATACCAAAACTCGACGAAATTACGACAGCGACATTTGCATATGATACAGCACTGTTTACAGTGAAGAAAAACCAAGGAAGAATCCTTAAAGAAACTACAGGCAGTTAGCGATAAACTAGTAAATAGTGCTAAATATTTAGGCATTACACCAGCTGCCAAAATAAAATAAAAACAGCTATGTTGGCTCCTGGAAAGAAAATCCAAAATGTTAATTCATATTAAGATTCTGATTTACAATCAGGTGTTTAAACACAAAATAGCTACATAGCTGTGGGACGGTTTGCGGGACAGCAATGCAAGAAAAATTCAAGTATTTCCCAACATTGAGTATTCGAAAGTATCGCGTAAAGCAATGGAGGTTCCTCGGTTTATATGCAATGGAAATTTGTAGCTTGACCTGGATATTCGTACAGTCAAGGAAGGAATTAAAGGTTCGCTGGAAAAAACGAAATCAGGCTACAACTCCATGAAAACTCACAGGCACTTCAGCTAACGCATGGACGATCTGTTCGCTCAAGACTCAAGAGGACTAAATCATGAGAACTTCTATGATAGGACGTCAGCCTATGGAACTTTAAGCTTTTTAAGGCATTTTTCATAACATCTTGCAACATCTGAGGCTGAATTTCTCCAATTTCGTGACGAATATTGTCTTTAAGATGTTGAATCGTTTGGGGTTTATTTAGATAAACTTTTGATTTAAAAAAAACCCATAAGTAAAATCTGGTGCTGTTAAATCCGGAGACCTGACTGGCCATGCTAAATCGCCACTTCGCGAAATTAGTATTCGTGGACAAACGTCATTCAATAATTGAATTGTTGAACAAGCTGTGTGCTATGGTCCCATGTTCAGCTGAAACCACATGTGCTCTAGTCCTTGCTCTTCCATTTCAGGCACAAGGAAATTTCGAATCATGTCTTGGTACAGTCCAGCAGTAACAGTAACTGCAACACCTGGGCCGTTCTCAAAAAAATAGGGACCAATGATGTTTTCAGCATGAATACCATACCCTACAGTTGTTTTTAGTGGATGCAATGATGTTTCATGAATTAACTGATGATTTTGTGTTCCCCAAAACCGCCTGTCCTGTTTATTGACGTAGCCACTGAGAAGAACATTCCGCTGTGTGCCAATAATGGAACGATTATTTTGAATTTGAATAAATATTGTTAATCAAAACGGTAACGAAACTTTTGCACCACCTTATATAAATTCAATTAGTTTAAAAAAGGAGTCCCTGTAAGTGTGCTAAAATTAAACTTGAAATATAACCCATTCATATATCTTTAGTAATTATTTTATTCGTCACCTAAATTTTTTTTATTATATTTTATCAACCCACGTAGCTAAGCAAAATTTTTATTCCAATTCTATATTCGACGTGGTTAGGTTTTGTTCGGTTATACAATTATTTGTTACCGACGACAAGAAAAACCTTGTAATATAATTTTCCATCGAATTCACCGACCGACGAAATGAAATCTGAAGTTTCGCTAGGCGATTTAAATTAAAATTCAATATAGTAATCAAATATCACGACAGGGGAAATATCAAAAAATCTAACGACACACCACCGAGTTTTATTAATCATGAATGTATCAGATTTGCAAGGTACTCGTATTTTCAATTCCACATTATAATTGAACTGTCAATATCAGAGCTCTCTTACGTTAAAAAAAGCAAGAAATTAAAAACGTCAAATGTAATAAACAAAATCGTAGATTATACTTTATTGTACAGTTACTGATATTTTTCTTTCATATACAATAGTTATTCAATAAACACTAAGAGATAAGAAGATAACCTAAAATGTTATGCTAAAAAGATCGAAAATAATTTGATATCTGTCAAAGTTATACTTCTCACATGATATCAATTGCAAGATGGATCAGAAAACATGTACTGCTTCTAAAGAAGATAATTAGTTAGCCCTAACCCTCAAAAGATACGTGTATAAATTTGAAGCTGTCGGATCATTAGTTTGTGAATTATAGCATTTTGAGTGAAGCAACTTTTATTATTATAAAAAAATGGATAAAAAGGGTGTTGATAAAATATTACTTTTTGAAGAGAAAAAATACGTTACGTAAAAAATACGATAGTTTCCGGACACTGTCCTAAGAAAATCAACCATAAGGGATTGGTATGCTAAGTTTAGACGTGGTGAAATGAGCACCGAAGACGGTGAACGCACTGGACGCCCAAAAAAGATTGTTACCGACGAAAACATGTAAAAAATCCACAAAATGTATGTAATTTTGAATGACCGTAAATTGGAATTGAATTAAATAGCAGATACTTTAAAGATATCAACTGAACGTGTACATCATATCATTCACGAATATTTGGGTATGAGAAAGCTCTCTGCAAAGTGGGTGCAGCGCGAGCTATAAAAACAACGACGAGTTGATTATTCGGAGCAGTGTTTGAAGATGATTAAGCATAATAATCCCGAGTTTTTGCATCGATATGTGACAATGGATGAAACATGGCTCCATCATTTCACTCCGAAGTCCAATCGACAGTCATCTGTGCGTACTGCGCACGATGAACCCGCTCCAAAGCGTAGGAAAACGCAACAGTCGGCTGGCAAGGTTATGGCGTCTGTATTTTGGGATGCGCATGGAATAATTTTCATTGACTACCCTGGAAAGGGAAGGACCATTAACAGCGACTATTACATGGCGTTATTGGAGCGTTTGAAGGACAAAATCGCCGAAAAGCAACCGCATTTAAAGATAAAGAAAGTGCTGTTTCGCTAAGACAATGCACCGTGTCACAAGTCAGTGAAAACGATAACAAAAATCCATGAATTGGGCTTCGAATTGCTTTTTTATCCACAGTATTCTCCAGATCTGGCCCCCAGCGACTATTCCCTGTGTTCAGCAGATCTCCAAAGAATGCTTGCTGGGAAAAAATGTTCGTCGAATGAGAAGGTGATCGACGAAACTGAGGCTTATTTTGAAGCAATGGACAAATCGTACTACAAAAATGGTATCAAAAAGTTGGAAATTCGCCATAATCAGTTTATCACTCTTGAAGTGTTGAATAAAAAGAACTAATTTTGCCAAAAAATATGTTTTACAATAGTAGGCCGGGGACTTTTCAATTGACCTGATAGATCTAGTTATTCGAAACTCTTTCAAAATCTACACACTATTTTAAAGACTAAAATCTATTAAACACTAGATTCTCGGGGGCAATATTATCCTTCCAATATTTTTATATGGCTCTGGGACACATGTAACCATAACATCTTTCAAGTGCAATGCTTATTGGAAATCCTACAATAATGGAACGATTATTTTCAATAAATATTGTCACTATTTCTGTTGTTCTTGTGGCGTATATTTATTCATGATAAAATTAGGACGTCTACGCACCACAATGGTTAAAGGAAGCTGAGCTAAACGTCACATAACCAAAATAGCGCGCAATCAAAATGGTAGCGAGACTTTTGCCTCGCCTTAGTGCCAAAGCAAAATAGTAGATTTTGCCCCGCCCTATTCATCCATTTTAGCCGGTCTAAAAAATATGTCATTGAATTCGTTATTTTGATTTTCCTTTATCTATTTTATTTTCTTTATTTTACGTTTTAACATTTTTTTATAAATTTGAATCGTCAAAAAACATCCAAAAGTATAGCCTTGAAAATAATCCCTTAATGTAATACTAACATCTAATCTCTCAAAAGTTTTTATCATATTCATGAAACTTATAAAACCACTTGCCCATAATCCGATTCAATTGAATATCAAATCTCGAAATATCAAAAAATATGCGAAAATTATTGGTAATTGTGAATTAATTATTAATATATTCAAATAAACCCAATTTTCTATGTTATTTGCCGGTCAATTCGAATAAAACTCTAATAGACATGGAATACGATGACAAATATGTTGTGATTTAGATGCTGCAAATATATTATGTTCAAGTCCTTTTCTATTAATCACTCATAGCATTCCTAGACGCGCCCAAAACTGTATTAATTCTATAACAAATTTAAGTTTATGTATTAAAGTTTCTCCATCGTAGTTTCTACGGATACCTTTAGGATGACGGGCTCTTTCATCTACCCTTCTGGGAAATAATTTAGTGGGTTCAACGGGCTGGTGCTGGTCAAGCGAATCCTTCGGCATATTCGGTGGTCGGGATAGGTCGATTTTGGGGAAATTATACACTTAAATGTAAGACACCTTCGAAACCCCACATCATTCCAAATGAGTCGTTATTAACTTATCATTTTCTCTGTTGGATATTATTGCCGGGATTATTGTATCACTATTAAATAGTGTTGGGGACTATCGACTGAAATTGACTATCGACTTATTGACTACTTTTTACTATCGACTGTTTCAGTCGCTTTTTTGGTTCGACTGATTTTACTAGTTTTTACCAGTGACTGTTTCAGTCCACTGTATTCAGCCGCTATTTTCGGTCATACTGATTTTGTTACTATTTACTATAGACTGTTTCAGTCATACTTTTAGTTACTATTTTTGGTTCTACTTGTTTCATTCGACTGATTTTTAATGTTCTGGCTCTGTCGTCCTAACCGCGACCTTTACAAAAAGGTACCCAATTTATGCTTACATAGATATATATGTAATATATATAGTTTTATGATTTTTTTGATATTTTGTTTGTAATAACAATATATTGTACATTAACATTATAACATTTTGGTACGATATTTTTTAAGCTTCTTATTATATATATATATATATATATATATATATATATATATATATATATATCTTGGTATGTACAGGTTTGTTATCCCTATCGCGACTTAGAAATTGATATGGATAAGGGTATTTGCCGATGTCTATCAATGAAAACTTCAACACGAAAGCGTCCAGTCTATAATGTTATTAAACGTCTCAAATGCAAAAAAACCCACTGATCTTGTAAATGCTTGAGCAGTAAGTTATTCCAGTTAGTTGGTAAGTTAAGTCAAATTAATGTTAATTATTAGTTATATCACTAGTTTCAATAAATAAATTAATATAAAAAAATACTCGCACGTGTCAACAAACAGTCCAATATCTAATTATTAATAGAACCCAATTAAATGCTCTTTTAATACGAATGAACGTTTTTAAAATTTCACTAACATGATATTTTCCGTCAAAGCGGGAACCGACGAAAAGGATTGCGGGCCCCGTAAATGGACCTATAGTTAATGACATCCTGAACGGTTAAAAGTTTAAAAGCAAATAAAATGCCGTCGAATTTCCAGCCAAATTGAATTTTTGTTCGGTTTATTTTACGCTATTCCGACTATCGGTTCGCAAATGAAAAATACACTGTTGTTTTAATAAAATACTTTTTATTTTTAAACGGTTCTCGTTATTTATATGCTAGCGATTTTCAAGAAAAAATAATAATTTTGATATTTACAATCATACAGTAAATCATTGATTTTTTTAGATATATATATATATATATATATATATATATATATATATATATATATATATATATATATATATATATATATATACGTGACGACTATACAATAGTACGGTGTTGATCATGCCGGGTAAAGGCAACAGGACGGTCCTCCTACTGTTGCGATAACCGAGGGTTCGAATCCTGCAGGAGCATGGTCGTAAATTTATGTGTGTGACTGTTTAATATATGTGATTGTCCTAGGCAAGAGTGCAAAATCCGACTAGGAAAATGATCCCAGTCATGCCAGTAACCAGCCAAAGACCGGATGGATCCTGGGAGGATTTCTAAGTCAGTCACTCGCCAGTCTGCAGGCTTAATGCCGAGGACCGTGGTTCGGAGCCCACGTTAGACAGTAGGTCCCGTCCAGATAAACCCCTAGTCGGTTAAAGGACTTTCAAATATATATAAAAAGTCAATAAAATTAATAACACAAACAGGGGGGCTAAAAGTATGAAAACCGTATATATAATAAAAAAATATAAACACAAATACAGGACTACAAACACAACCGTAACGAAGTAGAGGTTCTATACAGACATCAGCACCCATACCGAAGAGGTAATGGTTATTTGGTTAATAACACGAAACTTCAGCATAGGCTATTCTATGGAGAACAGCGATCTCTCGTAGCAATCCGAGGAACGGTGAGCAGGCGGGCTATAAGTCATGAAGTGACCGTCGAGAAACGACAGTCGCCCAATCTCAATCAAATCAAAGATACGGCATGGTGACGTAGGAAAGGAACGCGAAGAGAGGAGAAAAAATCATCTCTAACCTCAAAGAACCAGTTGTGGTTTATCCTCCTCAACCCCATGACGTTGTACCTCGCTATTTATGAAACAACAAACGAATGATATAAGATCGGTATGAACACAAACATCCGTGATGAGGAGGGGAGATGAGGCTACCGATTTAGCCGCACTATCCGCGCGCTCATTTCCCGGTACACCTACGTGAGGAGGGATTCACAGTAAACTTGTCCTGATCCCATTCATATAGAGGGCACGGATGATTGACAGTGAGTCGGTGACCAGGGGATGGTTGAACTTCTGTTCCAGGAAAAAATTGAGAGCCGGTAAGGATTAACCATTCTTTGAAGGATTGTGTTGAGATGCACGGTAGAGCATTGAATATCGCGAAGAGTTCAGTGGTCAATACAGAACCCTGTTGAGTGAGCTTGAACCGGAATGTCCGGTTGTCCACCACAAGTGCACTGCCAAGCCCACTGCGAGATTTAGCCATCGGCACATATATAGTGCTCGCGGCTATAGACCGAATAAATTATGGACAATGTTCTCATTTATAATATTGACATAATGATAAATTTATGAAAGGGGTAGTGAAGGTTCAAGAGGGACAATTGGGGTAATGGATAGGAGGGGATAGAAGAAGCCAATTTCAGCCCTGGACAGAAGATCTGCAATTATGTGAGAGGTACAACTGGAGTAACAAGTATGATTGACTGTTTAAAAAGGCATAATGTAACTAACAGGAAACTTAAAATAATTGGAGAAAACATCGGTCCACACTACTGAACTATTAACTATAGAGAGATGAAATTATTTTGCACACTGTACACTGATTGTCACGACTTAAAGGAATAATTATATTATAATAGGATCTTGGAATCACTCGATTTACATGACTTAAATTTGAAAGATCTCAAGCTTGCAAATGTCAGTTCAAAGTTATCTTGTACGTACGTCATCTAAATGTGTTGAAACGGTGCAATGTTGCCGTATCAACTCTGAGTTTTAGTTCAGTTTAGCTTTGACATAAAACAAAATTCTAATCTAAACAAAATAATTGGATAATGTTATCAAATATAATTTATTTAAACATTATAATACATCTAGAAACTACAGTTAATTATACATATATAGTCACAATAGTTTATAGGTTAGAGTTTAATATATTGTCACTATTACTTTCAAGAATTTTGCTTTCGTCTGTCAACCGGACGACTTTGACAGGTTCATTCGTTTACGTGTTCGAACTAATCAGACCATATTGTGTGTCTTTTTGACTAGAATAAAACTATTTACACTTTACTATCAGAGTTTATCCAGCTGGTTCTTAATAATTAAAAAAAAATTACATTAATTAAATAAAACTTTATCAAAGAAATTACGCTATTGTTTATATTTAATATAATTATGTAATTATATTTAAACAATGAAAACGAGTTTCTGCTCCCAAATATATAATTTTAAACTTTTTAAAGTAGCTGCAAGTTATTACCGACGTTTTTCACGGTCCCTTTATATTTCGTTCATTGTTATGTAGAAATGGGAGTTGTTGGTTTGTTCTTGTTTGTATTTGATGCGGCTAACATCAAAGGGAGAAGAGGTAGCAACAAGTGCCAAGCACGTAAAAAATGCTCTTTAGCGCGTAAGATTTTTCTTTGTTTACTGTTTACGGTATAGTCGGGATGGATATATGAGAATGTCAGGACGTACAGGTAATAATGAACTCTTTTCGGAGTATTTACACAAAGGATATTGTGACTTTATATACTAAAAACTTTGATCTATAATGTTGCTTGTTTAAAAAAAGGCCAAGAAAATGTACGATAATTACCTTTTACATCATAAAACTATATGTTAGATTATTAGAAACATTGTAGTCATAACCAGTTAAAAGGGAACGTTTAATTTGAATCCACACCAAATTATTCATATTAAAGACTTCAAAACTTCACTTTATCACCGTCGTTAAAAAAGTACTATATGATAGAATGTCTATAGCTCGTTCAATTAAACAGTCAACTCACGTCATCTAAATTTATAACATCATACCGTCACAGTATTGCCGCATCAAGTCCGTTTTGGATTTGACATATAACGCAATCCTAAACTAAATAAAATAATGAAACAAATATATTTCTATCCTGTATAATTTATTTTAACATTGTAGAACATCTAACACATTCAAACATTTGACTTTTTCCATCAACGTTTCCTGTCTTGACGCTATTTTTATTTTGTGTTCCATCTTAAGACATCGATGTCTTATCTAAATATGCAAATTGAAATAATATGCCTTACTCGTCTTTATTATATTCTTTTAAAAATTGTATTATTTTAACAGAAATATCCGAAAGTTCCATTCTTCATGTGTTACTTTCAACATAATAACATTTAAGTTCTGTTTCAAACAGTGTATGAGAGGAAGGGCTGACATTCTTGGTAGAGCTGCACTTACAATCAGGTGCCACAAAATACAAATTATTGTATATGTATTTTTATTTAATATGTTTTTTTAACAAATATATTATATACTAACTATATAAAATATTTCCTAAAAAGGGTGAATACAAGCGAAAAATTATATATTTAAAAAAAAATTGAACGGACTTCAAAAAGTAAATAAGGTACTTACTGAAAAGTGAAAAATAATCAAACTTATAATTTTAACACAAAAAAAACGTTTTAAAATAAAATATGTACATAATAATCTTTGTACCAAGCAACTTTCTCTTTTTAGTATTAAATACTAGCGACCCGCCCCGGCTTCGCACGGGTGCAATGCTGATACTAAATTAAATACACTACAGAAAAAATATGAACGTTGTATATAAAAACATAGCGGCCCGCTCCGACTTTGCACGGGCATAAAATATATATGCCTATGTCACTCAATGAAAACATGATTAAAATCGATCCAGTATTTTTGGTTCATTCATTACTGCCCTTGGCCTGCACGCATTAAATTTGGAGTAAAACAATTCCTCTTCCCCTATACTTACTATGAAGATTTCCTGCTATCTTTGGAATATATAAATTCATACAATTTTTATTACATTACACATTTTTAAACGCAAATTTTAAATTTGTAATATCTCCGAAAATATTTGTTTAATTTACATGCTGTAAGGAACCATATTGATCTATATTAATTGCACACTATATTTAAGGTACTTAATTCGATAAGGATTAATGCCGTATTGCTTAAAATAGCTTCGTAAATAAGCTATTTTCTCACGTAAAAAGTAAACAATAAAAATGGTTAATGTGGGTTATCCCTAAAAGATAAACATATACCATCGCGGACTTTTTTGTGGACCTTTTTATGGTGCACAATACTGTAGTACATTAATTTGATCTAACTCGTAGGGTTAGGCAGCGTATTTGCTAATTGCTAAATAAGCCTAAAAAAATAGGTTAATTTACGACATCACGTTAGAAACCTCTAAAATTAGCAATGTTGCCTTAGTATATTATGCATGTATTATACATATAAACCTTCCTCTTGAATCACTCTATCTATTGAAAAAAACCGCATCAAAATCCGTTGCGTAGTTTTAAAGATTTAAGCGCACATGGGGATATAGGGAAAGAAAAGGCGACTTTGTTTTATACTATGTAGTGATTTACTCAATAAATTACGCAGTTATTTTATTAAGTATTACAATGGATAGCCCAAGTAAAAGTACAGCTCGTATGACGAAAAATAGGAATAAAGAAACAATGATTGAAAATAATTATCGTTTCAAGCCCTGGGTTTCGCTACCTAATCTAGGCGATTTGACAAATGTTCCAATCAAACTACAATAAAAAAGTTACTGCCCTGTTGGGAATCGAATCCGCGACCTCCGCGTATGAGCTCAACGTTCTAACCATTACACGATAGAAACAGTTGCTTACAATATCTCTACGACGTCTCATATGATATTATTAGTACTTAAAAAGCTATAAATTGATTTTTACACTAAACTACGTCCGATTTTTCGTCACATCAGTTCAGCAATAACATTATACGTGAATATCTGATTATTTTATGTAAAAAATATGTGAAAACATTATTAGATTATCCCTCCTTCCAACCATCAAATCGCAGCTTGGTGCCAATGGGACCACCTCGTGGGTGCAGTCTTTCGAATGAAAAAAGAATTTTGAAACACGGTTCATAATTGACGGGGAAATCGACGAACATACATTAAAAAAATATATATATACAGCCGAACATAGAACCTCCTACTTTTTTAAAGTCGGTTAGAAAATAGATACATACTCCAATGAATGTCAAAAATGATTTACACAAATTTTAAAATACAAGCCCGGGTGATAATCTTGCTGCTAACTCAAACTATAGAATGAGACTGCGAAAGCACATAAAAATCAATCTAGTCGCAGGCGATTTTTTTGCCAAAATAAAACATAATCTCCGAACAAGAGAGTGATAATCGTAATACGTTTAGCGTTTCGTAAGAGGCGCCTTCTTTAGGTGGCATCGCTGATTAGGTATGCATGAAGTTTCGGAATTACTTAAGTTTATTATGTTTGCCGAAAGCTCTTCCGAGGTAATCTAATAACAATCTGCGCACGATAATCTCCGATCAATTTTTAAAATGCGAAATTGGTTTTTCGGCCAACTAATCGATTTAGGGAGTCCCAGATAATGGGTAGCGACTTGAAGTATAAAACGACAAAGAATACAGTCGCGAAGGCCTTCGATTATTAACATCAAGGCGGGTAAACTTACAGAGCCTTAGATGACGTAATGTTTTTAACTATTTGCTAAACTACTGTTACAGAACGGACAAAAAGACCTACTATCAGACATTATTCAGCCTAATATTACTAACGCAAAATTTAAAAAGTTTGTTACTAGCTATGGACTTTTTTTATTAATTACATCTTGCATTCGATATGCTTAGTACAATCAAAATTTACAAATTAATTTATTACTACTATTCTGGTGTACTTGCATTAATATACAAGGAAGGCGTGTAATAAATGATAAGAGATGGGAATAATAATAATTAACAAAATTTCAAATCAAGTTTTAATAAATATTTCCTCGATCTCGTGTAGAACACGACTCGAAATTACCGCTAACACACAGTTATATTGTATTTAACATAAATATCAAATCTTATATAACACACAGTTATATAATATTTGACATATATGCCATTATTTTTCACCTGACTTGACTTGACTGAAAAATACAAAATATGACGAATATGACCTTCAGAAATATGTATTTCCAAATTTTAAAAACCATTAACTGAGCTAACTAACCAGAATTATTTTAACAAGTGAAGTTCCGTGGACTTTAAAGCTATCTATTTGAAAAAAATTAAGTTTTTTTTACGGAATATACTGTATGTTGGTCGTGACATCCAAAATTTTAGATTTCATTGTCGCTGGAACGCCGCTGCGTTTATCAACAAACATTAAGTCGAATTTTATAGCAACTGACGTCCATATCGAGCGCCTATTGAATATGTATAGGGCATTCGAGCAATACAACCAGTCTACATTCACTTGTCTCACTTAACACTTCAGGTCTTAAGCTCGAAGTAAGTGGCAATTAAGGCGGAATACTCTGAATGTGGAAAGAACCCGCCGAAAGGTGGATTTTGTCAGTTATTGGTCTTTGTGGTAATGTTTATCACTACACAGTATAAAACAAAGTCGCCTTTTCTGTCCCTATATCCCTATGTGTGCTTAAATCTTTAAAACTACGCAACGGATGTTGATGCGGTTTTTTTCAGTAGATAGAGTGATTCAAGAGGAAGGTTTATATGTATAATACATGCATAATATACTAAGGCAACATTGCTAATTTTAGAGGTATCTAACGTGATGTCGTAAATTAACCTATTTTTTTAGGCTTATTTAGCAATTAGCAAAAACGCTGCCTAACCCTACGAGTTAGATCAAATTAATGTACTACAGTATTGTACACCATAAAAAGGTCTACAAAAAAGTCCCCGATGGTATATGTTTATCTTTTAGGGATAACCCACATTAACCATTTTTATTGTTTACTTTTTACATGAGAAAATGGCTTATTTACGAAGCTATTTTAAGCAATACGGCATTAATCCTAATCGAATTAAGTACCTTATATACAGTGTGCAATTAATATAGATCAATATGGTTCCTTACAGCATGTAAATTAAACAAATATTTTCGGAGATATTACAAATTTAAAATTTGCGTTTAAAAATGTGTAATGTAATAAAAATTGTATGAATTTAGATATTCCAAAGATAGCAGGAAATCTTCATAGTAAGTATAGGGGAAGAGGAATTGTTTTACTCCAAATTTAATGCGTGCAGGCCAAGGGCAGTAATGAATGAACCAAAAATACTGGATCGATTTTAATCATGTTTTCATTGAGTGACATAGGCATATATATTTTATGCCCGTGCAAAGTCGGAGCGGGCCGCTATGTTTTTATATACAACGTTCATATTTTTTCTGTGGTGTATTTAATTTAGTATCAGCATTGCACCCGTGCGAAGCCGGGGCGGGTCGCTAGTGTTAATATAATTTTTAAACATAATTTATTTTGTCTATTATAAACCTTAACACAAAGCCCAATAGCGCTTTGCTTAGATCTGAATGGATCAGGAAATAATTAGTTCATAATGAACGACATTTGAAATTAATCAATCTCAGCCACCTGTCACATTGTCCCACGCCTACCGCCTCTCCCGCCCAAAACACCAATCAATTACCACATTATCCCCGTTCCATTATCTATAAAATAACTGACAAAACCCACCTTTCGACGGGGTCTTTCCGCATTCAGAGTATTCCGCCTTAATTGCCACTTACTTCGAGCTTAAGACCTGAAGTGTTAAGTGAGACAAGTGAATGTAGACTGGTTGTATTGCTCAAATGCGCTATACATATTCAATAGGCGCTCGATATTGATGCCAGTTGCTTTAAATTCGGCTTAATCTTTGTTAATGAATGCAGCGGCGTTCCAGCGACAATGAAATCTAAAGTTTTGGATGTTACGGCCAACGTACACTATTATTCCGCAAATAAAATATATTTTTTCCTAACAGATGGCTTTGAAATCACGTATATGTCGTAACATTTAGTCAATGAAGTAAGAAAATGCATTTAAAAGGCAACTGTCCACTGAACTTCATTTGTTAAAGTTACTCTAGTTAGTTAATTCAGTTTATGGTTTTTAAATTTGGAAATACATATTACTGAAGGTCATTTTCATCGTATTTTATTATTTTATATTTTTCAGTCAAGTCAAGTCAGTCAGGTGAAAAGTAATAAAATATATATCAAATATTATATAATTATATGTTATATAATATTTGACATTTACGTTAATACTGTGTGTTAGCGGTAATTTCGAATCGTATTCTACATGGGATCGTGGAAATATTTGCTAAAAATTGATTTGAAATTTTGTTTATTATTATTATTTAGATTTCATATTATTTACTGCGCTAGAAATTTTATTACTTTTATTACGCTGTGTAACAAATTTTTTATTCTATTACATTAAATAAAACGGTTTCTTTCTCAAATTATACCTACTGAACACAAAAATTTAAACGGTTATTTATAACATGTACCAATTTGAAGTTATAATAAATTAAAGTAATATAAATAAATAAATACTGAACTAAAATGACGAAATATTAACTTTTCCTCTTATAAACCGTAGAAGCCACTTTCATTACAGACCAGCAGTAATCTGTTAATAATTTAGCATTCGATCTTCTTTGATAACGCTCATTCCAAGAATAGGAGGGAAAAATCGAAATGGAAATGTAAGAAATTTATTCTTAAAAATATTCTGCGGTCCATCGTTTTTAAATTTTTGTGGCATTCATTTAATTTACTAAAAATATGGCATTTTTATCTTTTCTACCTAAAAATCTATGATTTACTTTCTAGAGATTACCAAGCTCCTAACTCTTCGCGATTAATCTAGTTCAATGTTTTATAAATTTTCTTATTTATGGGTCAACAAAAATGCTTCTCCTAAGTTAACATCGCTTCATTTAGAGAAAACAGTTTTCATCTACAAAAATTCTTCACTATTTTTATTCATAGTATTGACAAAATTTTCCCAAAACTCATTTTTGATAAGTAAGGGTGCAATAATCACATTTTCTTGTGGAATAAGAGGTTCATATTGGACGCTTGATTTACCACAAACACGTTCAATTTTTTTTAACCAATTTTTAACTTCATAGTATGTTTTTGGTGTTCCTACTACCCCACAAAGTGGAAAAATAACGATATTTCGTAAAACCTCTCTGTAGTCCAAGCAATATTACAACAACGTTTAAATGAGCAACTTTTTAAATATTTTTTCAGTCATATTCTTTGTATTTCATTAAGTCCAAAATGAGTTTTAGGTTTTCATACGTTTCTTTTAAAATCATTGAATATTCGATAGGTTTGGTATTATATCGACTACCATTATGGAGTAATAGAGCTATATAATATTCACACTATTAGCGCGTGACGTGTTAGACAACCATATCAATAAACAATGTTTTTAACAATGGAATAAGGAATTCATATCACGTAATCTTATTTATGTTTTTTTTTATTTATATTAACTTGCAAAATATACGTAGGTTAACTAAAGTTCACTTAGATGACTGGTAACTGGTCATATAACGAAAATAAAAGACACCTTATTATATAAATAAAACCAATTTATTGATTCAAGATACATATCCTTAGGAACAAATAAATACTAATTAAATTTACATTATATATAGTATTTTATTCTCCTAAAAGTATTGTCACAATTTATACATACAAAATTCAGCAGTCACAAGTATAAATAGCAGAAAAAATAATATATCTCTTTGTTTCGATCGCTCCTACATTAACCCTTTGGTTCTGAAAAACGTGTTAGTTTTTCAGTAGATTCTGACCGTCGGCCAAAAACGACTGCACAAACCTCGGAAATAACTAAATTCTAAACAGTTGGGGAGCTAACAGATTTACTATCAGGTGCCATAAAAAACAAACTGTATTTTTATTTGATATGCATTTTCTTATGAAGTGTGTTATATATGTTACAAAATGATGCATATAACGGTATACTAAGTATAGAAAACATTGTATATAAAGGCGATTCCTAACAAATTGTCAGTTTTAATTTTTAATTAAGAAATTTATCCAATTAAAATCCTCAAAACAGAAACCAAAATCACCACTAAGCTACGTATAATATTGACATTGACAAAAAATATTAAACAAGCTAGAATACACTCTTAATGAGAAGGGAAAGTCCAATAACTTCTCAGCTGCAGAAACACTGCGACAAGAAGAGGGAACAAACACTATAGAAGTATTATTCTAAATCAAGAGAATAAGACTGAGTGTGGATGTTGTATACCTCCAGAACATTGAACATAATTTATAAATCTAGATCATCAAGATATAAATGCGAACTAATATATAAATAAATAACAAAAATACAAAAGTGAATAAACTAAAAAATATTAAAAATTAAATATCAACTCGTAATGAATTATGTACAAGAGATCAAATAGTGATATAACTCAAAACCAATAAACAGCAACATAGATAAATGAATTTCTAACTGAGGATCTGTGGGTACGTATAAAATGAAAGAAAAAAATATCTAAAAACGTTAATTGTAAATAATATTAAAATGTGATAAGTAATATTGGATAAATAACGTTTCTATCTATGTTAAACAATTTGTTTTTTAACAATGTTATAAACAAGTTTATTAGGACCTCCTCAACTAATACTTCAAAAGATAAATCATTAAATTTACATGGCAGCTAATAGTAAATATATTAGCTTCTTTTAAATTACTTACCCGTACATAATTAAGTTTATAACAAAAATAAAATATACATCATAAAATAGATCGTTATGTTTCAGTTTTTACAATCTCGTTTATAGACAAAGACAGACATATAAATTGTTACGAAGAGATACGCTTGGATAATGCTGTCTTCTTTCTCAATCGCAATCGGTATCGGAATGCGAAATCAGAAGCGAAATTGAGAGTATGAATATAAAGCGATAAAGGAGCCTGGTTGGTTGATTGGTTTTTCCGTAATTTCTCGGTTTTAATCTCAGTTCTAGTTCACTTAAAATTACCGAAAAGGTCTTAGTTTAAGTTTATGTTTATGCTCCAGTAGCAATTAGTCAGTTATAAATACACGTGGTCGTTTTACAGAGTCCTGGGCTGAGCTGGAGTGTTAGTGAGAGTGAGAGAGAAAGAGAAAACGGAAAGAGAGAGAGAGAGAGAGACGGGGCCTCGTAATCACTGGCTGATATTTCCATATTTCCTCGACGGGTTTATCTGAAACAATAAAATGTAATTAATCTCGACGTCACAAAAAATTGTATAATTTCTGTCGGCAGAATTAATGAAACAATTGAGTAAGACAAATTAATTTGCCATCAGTTTGTTTAATTAAGTCTGCTTTATTTTTCACAATCGGGAAGCTGTGAGTGCTAATGCTTTTTTAATTACTAAATTGTATATTTTATATATACAATTATCATGTCACAATGTTCGTTCCCATACTCCTCCGAAACGTTTTGACCGATTCTTGTGAATTTTATCAGCTACTATCTATTTTTCAAACCCCTAAGTTGATAAGGGGTGTCCATCCCAATTTTTTTTTAATTTTTTTGATATTTTATTTAATTGTGTATCATTAAAAAATACATACAACCCTAAATTTTCACTTTTCCATATACCAACCCGTGCTTTTTAATAGTCATTTTAATAATTTTATCTTCTTTTATCCCGCTCGATGACATCAGTTGTTATCATTTGGTAAGTTATCCTCTCCATGTGTCTATCGGTGGCACTTCTCACCCAGTAAACAGCATGGAGTTGAGATGACAACGAAGATGGTCTCCTATTTCTCTCAAACAATAAGCCTTCTCTCACTCCCTCTACAGTTTTCGGCTATTATTAGTGTTTATGCGTCAAGCGTAGTAGTTAAACATTTTTGCTATCTCAGTGTAACTCTCATATCATTTTTATTTTTATTTTCCCTCATCGTTCACAGCGCTCAATGCCTTTTTCACTCATATACCACATCCTTACACACTTCCAATAAGTTTTTTCTACACTAGGAATTCTATAGAAATTATTTACATGGCAAAACCACGTTTGCTGAATAACACTTTCATTGTACTATATATATGTTTAAAATAAGCAAAACCGAGGACATGTTTTGTGTGGTCAAACCAATATAATAAAAAAAATAATAATTAGTTGTTACTTCTTCTGGTGGAAGCTGCTGTCATTGCTACATATAATATGAAAAGTTTCTAATTAAGTAGCTATAAATAATATATTAAACAATTGCAAATATAAATTTACGACCATGCCCCTGTAGAATTCGAACTCGCGACAATAGCAACAGTAGGTAAACCGTCCTGTCGTCTTTGGCACTACACCAACCAATCCAGCAATCCTATTTTTCATTTGCCCTTGTAGTAAATAAACCTGCTTGGTGAATAATCCTCAGGTGACTTACACCAACAAAACTTGGTTACAAATTATAGGTTATCTCGATAGTTAGTATGTTAATAAGTATGTTAGTAAATATGTTATAATGACAGTTACCATAGTCATCAACCCAAAGATTTTAGAATTTTAGAGAAAAAAATTCATAAAACACTTTCCTATTAAAATAAACTATAGCATAAAAATTTCAACAAAGTTAATTCTCGAATCCAAAAATTTTGCGAGAACAAATATACCCGAAGTGAATGTGTAAAGATAATAGATTTACTTATATTACAAGAACTAACATGATTAATTAAACTCGTTTTGTTTGCAAGCTGTAGAAACAAGCCCTATAACTTAATAATGGGAAACACAAACACAAAAATCTAGTCAGAATACAATACAACATAAACTATATTTCGGAAAAATAACGCATTTATGTACTGTAAACTAACCAGAATGTTAACAGAGTTAAAATTTGAAACAATCTGGTGTAGCTCGTATAGGCAAAGTCAACAATTTCGATTACTTTTTTTTGATTTGGCATGGGCGTGAAATTAAACATTACGTCCTCTAATATTGTTCGAAAATCTGGATAAAAACCGATAGGATTGTTTTCCAGCGCTCAATTACTCTTGAATTACACCTCACATACGTTGTTGAATGAGATTTTCGAAACAGTGTTGTTGGTCAAATTGTGTATGTGTCATAATCACTACTAATGGATACGACTGCATTGTTAGCTAAAAGGGAATATTTATAGTTAGCCTCGAACATAAATCAAATTAACAAAACTGCAGGGTATATATACATTTTTATTATAATATCTATTAATGAATAGTAGAAGGATATTAACATAAGTGCTTATTAGTGATCGCCATGTGTATTCGCCTAGTGCTCACCAGGCGAATTAAAAGAATAATTTATTTACTTAAATTTTAAATAAAATTGCATCAATCTTTGCTTATTAATTCCACTTTTCGTTCTCAGATAGTTCATCTTTAATTTGCTTTCTATGGCTTTCGTTTATACTTTGTCTTATGTCCCACGTGGAAACTAACAACTTCCCAACAAATGACGAATAAAATTATATGAAGCTATTTTATAATTGTTAATATTCTTTGCCACATTAATTTTAACTGTTGAAATGAAAGTTTTATTGTAATTTATTTGGAGCGCAAACTACACAAAGATGTTAGGCCCAAAGTTTCTTTATTGACATAATCTTTAACTGCACCAAGCAGGTCTCGAGGCATTTCTGTTTTTATATAACTGTGTGAGTAACACAAGTGTAAATAGTTTTGGACCTGAGCAACCAAAAGCTGGTAATAAAGCAAATTTTTGGAGTGAACCCAAATCAATTTTGGTTTTTAAATTGGTTCCAGTTTTCGAAATTTTCAACAAATTCATTATTTAACTATTTTTTGCCATTAAGAACCACTAATTAAATCAAAAAGTATAAATCAAGAATAAACTAAGTGTCTTATACTTGAGATCTGTTTCACGTATTAGGATCCAACAGCAAAGATACTAAAAACATGAACTTTACAATATTTATTTTTAAGTTAGTGTTAAAAAATACGCTCTGACGTGATTATATGAGATTAATCACTCGGTGTTAGGTCTGGTTCATATTTGCAACAAACTAACACACCATGAGAATATTTCCAAGCTTGAATTATATATTCGACACGAATTCAAATTGTTTCCTCACCTGGAACATTTTTGTTCAATGCTTTAGTCTGCATTAAGCAATTTACAACGCAATGCAGCTAATTGGAAATGTAGCGTAAAGCCGAATTTGCTGTTTCATACAGGGACGCTTTACATATTTCAAAATTTAATGATCCTTAAAATAGAATTTTTAATGGGTATAGAAATATTAGTGTAACGTACCGTTAATTTGTGTACAGAACAATATGTGTCAAATAATTTGATTATATGGCGATTATTAAATTTTAACTGTGTATCGAATTATATTTGATAAAAACTATGTGTACGTTTTAGAGTTAAGTGCCATTTTATGACTAATTTCATACCAATTTAAATAAAATATCCGAAAAATATATTTCGATAGGTTTTATGCCGATAAATAACGAAATAAGTAGATTAAATTATAATTAGTAACAAAATTGTTTAATTATACAGAATTCAAATACAATATTAAAATATTTATTTATGGTTTTGTGATCGTTAATTAAATTTCAAACGAAACAAAAAAAATCAAAATAGGTAATGGAAATCAAAATCAATATTTTGTGTTTTGGGGTTTAAAGAAAAACAATTTATATAACTGAAATTGCAACTAGTGTAACGATATTTTACTATAAATTGTAAGGCAGATTGATAGGAAAATTGAAATTAAATGTTTTTAATAGTTTTCATAGTTTAATTGATTTGATAGTGTACACTGTGGGTCTATTTTGTTAAAATAAATATTACTACTAGTTTAACGTCATGTAGAAAATTTGTGTTGCTTAAATCCTAAATAATGATTAAACAAAATCTTAAATATATTTATTTTTTGATCTGAAAAGAATTTTTGACATATTTGGTATCCTTTACAGCTTCTGCATAATTCTTGCCATTATGAAAACCTCTTTGTTACTGCGCTTGACAATTTTATCATACTTAATGCACCATGATGTTATCAAAGGTAATTGGTAGACGAAGCATATTGTCCTAAGACCGATATAAATGTGCATCATTTATTTTCTCAACTGAATATTTTTTATTCAATCTAGTAATTGCAAATATAATAATTTACTCCATATAGCAGCTTCATGTTACTCAAATCCAGTCTACAAAGTTTTAAACCAAGAACTTATTGCAGTTTTGTAACTAAATCAGAGTATTAGCCACATATTTATTATTTACATCAAGAAAATGCTCTGGCATATTATCTTTTACTGCCTGCACATAATTCTTACTGTTATGATGCACACTTTGTTTAAACCCATTATAATTTATCCACTGTTAATATATCATGGTAAATGCTGAACCAAGGTAATTAATAACTCGAATACCTTTCTCGAAGATCAATATAAGAGCCATAATTTATTTTCTCATCTAAAAAATTGAAAAAAAATGTATTCAGCCTTCTGAGACATTATAAGAACTAAAACTCTATATAGATAATTGGAAATATATCCCAAGAAAAATTTTTTTACAATTTCGTTCGAGAGGCGCTCTACATATTTAAAGATATAACGAATAAATGACAAAACAATAGAAGAAAAGACACAAAAGAAATACAAATAATATAATAAAGTCACAAAATAAAAGCATAATAAAAGCTCATGTGCCTTTAACCCGACGTCAATAGATATGTTTCACCATGACCTAATTTTATTAAAACAAACATGATAGTTTAAACCAATTTTAAATATGTATTTATATTTTGATTCAAATACATTACAAGACCCATTACAATTTATCCACTGTTAATACATCATGGTAAATGCTGAATCAAGTTAATTAATAACGCGAATACCTTTTTCGAAGATCAATATAAGAGCCCATAATTTATTTTCTCATCTGAAAAATTTTTATTCAACCTTCTGATACTGCATTATAAGAATTAAACGCTATATAGATAATTGGAAATATATCCCAAGAAAAAATTGTTTACAATTTCGTTCGAAATGCGCTTTACATATTTAAAGAAATGACGAATAAATGCCAAAACAATAGAAGAAAAGAAAAAAAAGAAATACAAATAATATAATAAA
Source organism: Rhynchophorus ferrugineus (assembly GCF_030347505.1). Lineage (NCBI taxonomy): Eukaryota > Metazoa > Arthropoda > Insecta > Coleoptera > Curculionidae > Rhynchophorus > Rhynchophorus ferrugineus. Next base: position 1,148,600 of record NW_027472585.1, on the reverse strand, counting down.
GTCACAAAATAAAAGCATAATAAAAGCTCATGTGAGATTAACCAGACGTCAATAGATTGGTTTTACCATGACTTAATTTTATTAAAACAAACATGATAGTTTAAACCAATTTTAAATATGTATTTATATTTTGATTCAAATACAACCTCTGGCATAATTGGTTACCTTCTCAACTTCTGCATAATTCTTACTGTTATGATACATACTTTGTCAATGCTCTTCATAATTCTCATGATCAACGTACGCTAGAGTCTCTAATCGAAGGTATTTGTTATGTCACGTCGTTATATAATCCGATAATTAATTTAGTCATTTAAAAAACTTTTAATGTATCCTTTTGACTACATTAAATGATTTAAAATGCTACACATATAATTGAAAATGTAGCCTGAAACAAAATAATTTACAGTTTCATAGAGGGACGCTTTACATATTTCAATATTTAATGATCCCTAAAATACAATTTTTAATGGCTATAGAAAGATTACTGTAACGTACTATTAATTTACATATAGAACAATGTGTGCGAAACAATTTGATTATATGGCGATTATTAAATTATAATTGTAACTAGAACCGAGCCCAAATTCACAAAAACAATATTTAAACTTTACCATTAAGTAGAATTTTCCTTTCTAATTTATTTAAAATATTCGAAAAATAGCCTCCCACCAATCGATTTAAAAGTTTGCCGTATACATTATAAATTTCGTCGCGATAAATAATGAAAAGTGGATTAAATTATCATTAGTAACGAAATAATTTATTTAATTATATAGAATTGAAATACGGATATATTTATTTATGACTGCGTGATCATTAGCAAAATTTCAAACGTTATTAGATACAGCTGGTATTTGACATTTTTTATATTAAAATTCAAAAAATGTGGAATCCTCTTGAATATAGTTTATAAATTTAATTTTTTATGCAGAATAAACAACATATCCCCATTAAGAATACTTTATTAAAGCGAATATACGATTGAAGTTACTTTAACAAGTAGGCAAATAACTGACTAGAACACTATAGTAAGAAAGCTTGGGGTATATCCAATCCAAGAAGTATAACAAATCAAAATCTTATTTACAAGCTATTTACCATACGCATTTTTGATATATTAATTACTTATTTTTCGGGCGATGTTTCTCTTGAGAGGCTCCATTTTCCATTTTGGTATCTTCTCTTCATCTTTTTAGTATCCTGATAAAACCCGTCACTTTGCTATTCACTAGCATCAAAGTTTTCTCGAAAGTAGTCCAAGTGGGAATAAACAAAATAAAACATGAAATATTTTTAGTATTATTTTAACGATTTGCTTATTAAAAGGACTATATGATAGCTAACAAAGTACCTGTAACATACTTAAAATTAATCTAACTTACGAACTTGCAAACTATTGTAGTTGATTAGTGAACTGTAGTTTAAGTTTTACGATAATATATACATTAGATGTATTATAATGTTAAAATAAATTATAATAGATAACATTTTTGTATTGCTATTTTATTTATATTAGAATATTGTTACATAACAAAAGCTAAAACAAGCTAAAGTATGTAAAATTTCAAAACTAAATGCGACAACATTGCGACATTTTGACGTGCGTTCACTGATACTTTGGATACAAATAGATATATTAACATAGAATATATCTTCATGCTTTGGGAAATAGGGCAAAACTTAGATCTTTCTCCAGATAAAAAAAGACTGCAAAATTCCTGCAGTAAATTCAGATTTAAATCGCAGACGTGGCGTAAAGTATACGCGACACCTCTCAGATTTTTAAAGCGTTTAAAGAGCTAACGTCATTTCGTATGCAGCTTGGCGATAATTTATGAAAGTTCGCGTGGCACGTCGAGATGTAGAACATTAAATTCTATATCATCCGTTTCATTTCCGCGTTTTATTTTTAAATGTACTTAATTTTGCTACACTTAGCTCTGAAGAAAGAATATATGACTTGAACAAGGCTTGGAAAGAGCACTCATATCGTAAAGCGAAAGGATAATGTTTATACATTAATGTTTTTTAACGTTAGTTGTTTTAATAACTGTGGGAAATACGGACTCTTTAAGAAAATGTATAGTTTCTCTTGTAATAAAACCACTATTTTGTGGCCACGCAGGTGTAAATATGTAGTTTTATACTATGTTTTAAAGATTTTATCAAATATTTTATGGACCTCGCCCGAGTAGAACTTAAAATATATGTATACGTAGTTTTTATGTTAATTTATATCTACAGCTAACCAGAATATAGTACAAATATCAATCAAGTACAAACAACACAAATCTGCAACAAGCTGTGTGAATATTTTTAACTGATTTCTATGTATTTTAATATGCTGACAAGAAAAATAATTTGAAAAAAGTTCCACGACGTCAGAAATTGGTTTATTGCAGTAATATTGAAGGTTGGATAGGCGCATATACGATGGACGTATTTTTATAGATTCATCAAAAAGATCATTCCGTACACCTACAGAAAACCTGTAAAATATTTTTGATCCTTCGTAAACTAACGTATGAAGATCATGATTGGTAGGTATGCACATATTTTAAAGCTTTGTGGATGTTAGGCAGATAACAATGTTTTAGGTTTAACAAATTATCTTGCTTTATACCAAAGAAAGGTGTGTGAAAATAATTTCCCAAAGATTAATTGCTTTAAATGAATGGTTTCAAAGTTTCGAAGCTTCTCAAGTGCGAAGATGTTTTCGTCGGATCAGATATTAGACGGCTTATGATTGACAATTCAACACAAGAGCAAAGTGGACGATTTCACCAGAACATTAAGGATATGGAGAGAAGATATCAAGGAAAATGGAGCATCTCAATGATATAAGACCACTGTCGCCGAAGCCAAAATGTGCAAAGAGTAGTCTCATTGGAAAAAAGAGAAGGTTTTAGTGTGCTTGTATAGTGTGCACATACATTACACAAAAGTAAATGTGAATAAAATAATATGTTTCTAGTTTATTTTCTCTTATTTTAATGTAATAACAAAAGGGATATCGTTTTTGGATCCTGCACTCCCAAAAACATATAGATTACGTCAAAAAACTTAAATAGTTCCCGGATTGTTTTTTGTATACCTGTATAAAAATAGTTTAGAGCATTAGATATCATTTCAACCATTTCGAAAAAAGCAATTTCGAGAAAAACGCTTTTAAAATTTAGTTTTTAGATGCGTAGAAACTAAAACAGTAACTCTGGAAAATTAGCATTAACAAATTATTTGTTTTTAACCTAATTTTCTACAGTTTAAAATTACAAAGTACTTGTTTTACGATAGATATTTCAAGCTTAATATCTATGCCACTCTTTTTAATGTGTACAGAGATTTACTTATAACTTTAGTGAATTATATTAAATTTATTTAATCTTCTGACTGAGCCATCACTAACTAGGAGTTGGAGAGCCTTAACTGTGCTGACGGAGCCACTGTTAGTGTTTTTGGGTATCTATTGTTATTGATAATGTTATCGACAGTTTCTACCTTCAGGTGCTTATGCAGATTGTCATCACAAATGTACCATGGAGCATCAACAATACCTCGCAATATGTTGTTTCGAAATTTTTGTATAAAGAAAACAAGAGTTGAACACATAAGTCCACAAAGATTTCAAGACTTTTCTGTAAAGCAAAAGATTATTATATAGTATCAGCACTGAATCTCTATCCAATAACTCCTTCACATTTTTTTAACCATTATGCCAAGATTTTTGGCTGCATTTTCATTTAGGGCTATTTACTGATTTATATATACTGGCTTATACTTGATGATTTCGTTGACGAATTATTTTGTATTAAAATATAAAAAAAATCGATCTTACCCAATTTCTAAATTAGAATGTGCCCTAAACTAAGAAAAATCAACTCCCTATGTACTAGACAAACAGTGAAGTTAGCATTTAGGAACTAATATTCCCCGAAACCAGATAAGTTGTCTAAGTAAAACAAAGATAGTTTAAAATACGATTACCGTCTCTAACTCGCCTAAACGCGAACAGCTAGCAGCGCGAAACTTTATTGGAAACTTCCGGATAGTTTAAAATTGCTTAAATGAAGTTGTTTAAGGGAGGCAAAACTAGTTTCGGATATTTATTTTTCTCGGTCTCGCGCGGGGGCTGGTACAACCCCTCGAGTCTTTTCCAAGTTGCAGATGCGAAATCTATCAACAAGCGGCGAATTGATGTTGTCTCGTTTATTTTCTAATTAATTCGACGAGAGTAGTTTCGGAGTAATTTGAAAAAGTTCCTTTTAAATATATTTGTCGACCTTATTTTGCCATGCAAATCATTTCTAGAGAACTTCTAGTGTAGAAAAAAGTTACTAACTAATTGGAAGTATGTAAGGATGAGGTATATATAAGTGAAAACGCCATGGAGCTCCGTGAACGACGAGGGAATATAAAAATAACAAAACACCAAACATTATTTTTTAAAATTTATTATAATTTATGTTAAGTAATAATTATTTCTATCATTGATTCATTACATAATATTAATGCTACAGCGTGAACAACATTTTTTGTTAGTCCATCTTAGGCTAATACAAATAAACTTGATGGTTTACCCACTCGAGAGCATGCAACGTATAATTGTCCGTGTGAAAAACAAGATTTATTAATAGTCTTATATATTGCTTAAATTGAATTGACATATCTGTGAGTATAATAGGTATTCGTGGTATTAATATATTTTCACCTAGAAACTTTTTCAAACGGTGGCTTCGATAACGTTTTTCATTAATTTTTTAACAACTAATCGCGTACCGTTGCACAGCCGTGGCAATTACGGTCAAATTACGAAGCAAAATAATTGGAGATCCAACCTTCAATTGTAAGTTATGCGGTAGCATGCCTGGCAAATCCAGTGAGCTCAAAAACGCTGTTGGAAAATTTACAGCTTCAGTGGCATCGCAAACTGCATCAATAGATTTTTATGACACCAAGTCCCCTGGCAATAACTGTTGTATCTTCAGATTCAGTATGTCCACGTCCACATTTTTTGTCGCTAAACTTGCCCTTTCTGCAAGCCACTCGAGATTTATGTAATTCGAGTGTAAATCGGGAAATATTTGTTCAATGAGGGCATCTTGCTATTCAATCAATGTGCAGAAATGAAATAATTATACTAATAATTTTACTAGTCATTAATAATAAATGATATTCAATAATATTAGTTTTTAATAAATAAATAACAAAATTAATTGAGAATATACTTGATATGAGAGTTACACTGAGATAGCAAAAATGGTTAACTACTACGCTTGACGCATAAACACTAATAATAGCCGAAAACTGTAGAGAGAGTGAGAGAAGGCTTATTGTTTGAGAGAAATTAGAGACCATCTTCGTTGTCATCTCTGCTCTGTGTTGTTTACTGGGTGAGAAGTGACACCGGTAGACATATGGAGAGGATAACTTACCAAGTGATAACAATTGATGTTTTCGAGCGAGATAAAAATGATAAAATTATTTAAATAACTATTAAAAAGCAGGGGTTGGTGATGGAAAAGTGAAAATTTAGGGTTATATGTATTTTTTGATGTCACATGATAGAAAAATTTTAAAAAATTATCCAAAAAATAAAAAAAATGGGGTGGACACCCCTTATCACTTAGGAGTTTGAAAAATAGATAGTAGCCGATTCTCAGACCTACTGAATATGCATAAAAAATTTCATAAGAATGGGTCAAGCCGTAAGGGGTATGGGAACGGACATTATAACATGAGAATTTTTTATATAAAGGCAGCTGATCGAATGAGAGTCGGATTCTAGCCTGTTGGTCAAAAAATTCTTCAACATATTAGAAGTGTTACTTACTAATTTAGTACAAAGTTAACGCAGTCTCGTTTGAGCTCAAGTCAATAATCTTTCCCAGAAACTATATTTTTTAATATTATTAAAGCTTAGCCCCATTATGATTATACATTTTTTTTTCTAAGGCATTTTCCTTCTCATTTTAGGCTAGTTCAATGCTCTCTGATTAGTTCGAAGATGTAAATGAATCATAATTTTCAATAAAAATGTACAAAGGTATTAACGGAAGAAGATAAGTAAAAATATACTCATATCAAAATAACTTGATAAGGAAACATGAGATGGAAATACAGCAATTAACGAAGCAAAAACTAAATGGCAAAAAGTAATTATGCTCTCCAATAAAAATAAAATACCTATACGAAATTATAAATTAGGAGTATTAGGCCTCTAGAGGATACCACTACTTAACAAATACTCGCCTAGAACTTTCTAGGTGGCGTGGAAAAGAGTTCAATGTAAATATAATAAAACATAACCCTAACCTACACACTGATATAGTTGTATAATTATCGGTAGCTTAAATTCTTCGATAATATATGCATTGTTTATATATAATGTTAAAATAAATTATAGTTGATAATATTATTTTTGTTTCATTGTTTTATTTACATTGTAATTGTGTTATAAGGCAAAAAAAATAAAAGTCAGAGTTGATGCAGCAATATTGCAACTTTGTTACGTCATAAATGCTGATAACGTAAGTTGATTGTTATATTAGAAGGACTATATATTCAAAATATGTTTTAGAATCAGTGTGCCGGACAATATTACGGATATTTTATATAAATCACATAAATATATCAAAATAAAATTGTAACAATTGCATTATATAACACTATCTTTACTTACATTTACATATGTACAAAAAATTTTCACGTATCCTCGTTTGTGTCGAAAATAATCGGTCTGCATATACCCTCGCTAGGGGTGGGGCCGGGTTGTTGACAGGTCAGGCCGGGTTCACAGGTACCGCTGAATCCTAGATCGCCTCCACACGGTTCCCCCTCTGTTCTTGCACATTCTTGGCAACATCTGAAAAAATACGGGAAAAAGATCTGTAGAATACAACAATAATATTAAGTTCTAAGTGTGTTCGTATATGCAGCAGGGTATACAGCACCAGGAAACAGCATTTCACGATCGATCAAGTTCACAGAACCACCAATATCATAAAAAATCAGTAGAAAAAATATTTGTTCTGCAATATTTTAGATGCCACTGAAGCTTTCGATAAAGTTTGCCTTAAGGGTTTAAAGTATATGATTAAAATACTTATCCCTGACCAATATTTAAACATTTTAGAGTCATATGTAACTGATCCATACTTTGATGTCAAGCAAAAAGATGCTCAGAGGAAATTACAAGTGGAGGTATGCCACAGGGAAGTATAATGGGACAAGTCCTTTTATCTGTTTAAGTTTCAAGAGTCGTCTGCATTCTAGCTACATGACACAGCAATCCTAGCCATTGGACATAACAAAATTGAAGATATCCAGCCCTGACAGTATATAAATTTTTTCTTTGCCAAGAAGCCTTGAAACTAGTGTGGACTTTTTTTTGACAATTTTGCGTAATTTTACTTTTCAAACGGTATTAAAACAGAAAATGAGTTTGTAAAAATGTATTAAACGAAGATATTTATAATTATTAAGATATTAAGTAGTTTTATTAAAGATTTTGTTTTGTATTCGGTTATTTCTGTATCTTTAGAACTACTAAAGAGTTTTGGCAAGTTTGTATAAAAAGCGATTAAGAATATTATGATGATGAAAAGTTATATTTTGCATTTTTTATAGAGAGAACTAATTAATGTATCCGCTTTATCAAAAGCTATATACAAAGGTGAAAAATAAACCCTATATATGTGAAAATATCATCCCCATAGAGTAAATAATTTTCAGAATAACAAGAATCGTCCGTCCTCTTTGCTTACAAGATAATTAGACTTTCGAAGTCAGCTTTTGACTTAATTTGATATCTACTGCATTAGTAATTACAAGCCTTCTTGAAGCACTAATTAAGTATTGCAAGCAATACATACGTTAATTTGTGTATCAAGAGTTAAAATTAATGTCAAAAAGAATATTAACAAATATTATTCGTTATTGTTTAAATACATATGCTAAAGACAAATATTAATTTCAAAATTATTTCATTCTTATATTCTCTGTTTTAATATACACACATGTACTATTTCATTTATTACATTTATTATTTCATTTATTATTTATAACATAAATGTAAAGAAGGTTCATGTTCTTATTTTTGATGCTATGAACTTGTTACAGTTCTAAAAGTAATATTACTTACAGCCTATTCAAAGTTATTTTGCCCATACGTCATTTAAATTTGTGACATGATGACGTTTTAGTTCAGTTTGGCTTTGACATACAACAAAATTCTAATCTAAATAAAATAATTGATCAAAAATGTTATCAAATATAATTTATTTTAACATTATAGTTCCTTTAAAAACTACAGTTAATTATACAGCTACAATAGTTTATAGGTTAGAGCTGTAACCATTTATCGCTATTGTTTTCAATAATTTTGCATATGTCTGACAACCGGACGACTTTGACAGGCTCATTCGTTTACGTGTTCGAACTGATCAGACAGCATTGTGTCTCTTTTTAACTAGAATAAAACGGGAAAGAACATATTGCCTCATTCTAAAACGAACTCACAAATTACGGTAGGCATTATATCAAACATCTTGATGACGTATGTACAAAAAAACTTTGAATACACTATATAATACATTTGTTATAATGTTCAGTGGGGTAGTAATTTAAACTTATCAATATTCTGTTGACTATTGAGACTTAATGGAAATTATATTTAATTAAATTTAATTTCAAAAAAGTTAGTGAGTGTTAATTTTTAAAATAGTTTGCACATATTTTAATATGTTTTAATAAACAGACATTTATTATTTTAATTAATCTTATGTATTAAGTATATTTCTGAATTTATATTGAAAATAATGTGAAAAGGAATTAAAATGTGTTTGATCTTCGACCTGTGAACTAGTGATAATAAAAAAATTATATTAACAAAAATAGGTTCAATTCTAGATCATAATCAAACTTTATTTTCCAAATACCCAAACTTATCAAGTTCACAACCTTTACTTAACACTCTGACTGTGTCTTCTCCCTTTATTCTTTGCAACGTTATCCACCCCGATCCTTGTCAGATGTAAAGTCTTATTAAATTATTTCAAGACAGAAACCCTTACTGGATCTCCGCTAAAGCCCGTCTTCCCACCCCTCCACGTCTAAATCAAAAACTTTTCCAGTCGTTTCTGTTTACGTATAAAAAATTAAAAGCTATTCTTCCTCCGCCCATTCTACTTAACACACGGGCGCCGGGACTTTATCTTTATAAAGCAGTTTTCGAGCTAGCTTAAAACTTTTAAGCAACTTTAATAGGTCGACGGCGGCACGGTAAGGTTGACGTAGAACCCTTTGTAGCTTCCCAGTTGCGTATTTCGAGATATATTTTCACGTGTGAACTGCGAGCCGTGTTATTGAAATATTTGATAATTGGGACAATGGGTTTCGTGAAGTTTAGGTGCTAATTGGGACGTTTCAGACCTAAAAAGTTCTTAAATGCTTCAATTACGATAAAGCGTCTTTGATTAATTAAATTCAATTTGATACAATTTGTCATTTTATTCTACTGACATCAAGCTACAATGCATGTACATATATTTTGCGAAAATATCAAGATTTCTGACTGAAAAATGTACAAATGTGGAAAAAATTACAGCTACTGTTTTAGATATCGAATAAACAATGAAACTAAAATGAATCTAACTACATAATTTGCACGGATTGGACACATAGCATAATGAATTCTCGATCTAGAAAGTTTTGTGTACTCGAATACATAAATAGTAAAGAAATGCAGCATCAACAAAAGTGATGAGGAAGTATGCGTAAATGGTATCGTTTAATATATCGATATATAATAAAAAATCTGTATTATTTATGTTTATATTACGTCACTGTCGTGTCGTATCTCCCTAGTCAACTCTACCAAAGAACCAGTCAAATATTTTCACAGCAAAATGTTTACGTATTTACGTTACAGGTGCCTATATTAGAGATTTAAACTGACCAATCAAATTACTTAAATTGGCGAGTATAACCCTATCTCAAAAACTCTCTTAAAACCATTTTTTATTTTATTTTTATTTTTATGGGCAGATTACAATATTTTAAAGTATTCAACAGAACAGACAAAAATTATTTTATTAGTGTTTAGTGTCAATTTTTAGTGCTCTGTCGTTAGTAATGGTATTTGTTGACAATTAATTTCTGTTCATTGTCTTTCGAATATTGTAAAAACGATAATCTCTAATTATTTGAGAATTATATATATTTAAAAAACTTTAACTGGAAATGATTAGTTGTTACTCAGATATTACAAATATTAAATTACCAAAATAGAATTAGATATAGAAATAGAATATATTATTTATATATATATATATATATATATATATATATATATATATATATATACATAGTATAAAACAAAGTCGCCTTTTCTGTCCCTATATCCCTATGTGCGCTTAAATCTTTAAAACTACGCAACGGATTTTGATGCGGTTTTTTTCAATAAATAGAGTGATTCAAGAGGAAGGTTTATATGTATAATACATGCATAATATACTAAGGCAACATTGCTAATTTTAGAGGTTTCTAACGTGATGTCGTAAATTAACCTATTTTTTTTTAGCAATTAGCAAAAACGCTGCCTAACCCTACGAGTTAGATCAAATTAATGTACTACAGTATTGTACACCATAAAAAGGTCTACAAAAAAGTCCGCGATGGTATATGTTTATCTTTTAGGGATAACCCACATTAACCATTTTTATTGTTTACTTTTTACGTGAGAAAATGGCTTATTTACGAAGCTATTTTAAGCAATACGGCATTAATCCTTATCGAATTAAGTACCTTAAATACAGTGTGCAATTAATATAGATCAATATGGTTCCTTACAGCATGTAAATTAAACAAATATTTTCGGAGATATTACAAATTTAAAATTTGCGTTTAAAAATGTGTAATGTAATAAAAATTGTATGAATTTAGATATTCCAAAGATAGCAGGAAATCTTCATAGTAAGTATAGGGGAAGAGGAATTGTTTTACTCCAAATTTAATGCGTGCAGGCTAAGGGCAGTAATGAATGAACCAAAAATACTCGATCGATTTTAATCATGTTTTCATTGAGTGACATAGGCATATATATTTTATGCCCGTGCAAAGTCGGAGCGGGCCGCTATATTTTTATATACAACGTTCATATTTTTTCTGTAGTGTATTTAATTAAGTATCAGCATTGCACCCGTGCGAAGCCGGGGCGGGTCGCTAGTATATATATATAAATATATATATATACATATATATATATATAAATATATATATATATATATATATATATATATATATATATATATATATATATATATAGATTACTTTTTCCTCAATCTAATATTTTTGTTTGTAATTTTGTATCTGGAATACATTTTATTTCCTTGACAACTTCCCAGCCAAACAGCCAAAGCAATATTCTCCTTGATAATTGGCCATCTTGTACTATTCTGAATAATCCACCCTTAAAGGGAATGCTTTAGATATTCAAAATTCTATACGCATTCAGGTTTACAAGTGGTCCTCCGGGAATCGGAGAACTCCAGGGTATTACTGAGCAAAGATAATATTTATGTCACATTTCTCCGCGTTATGTTTTCTGGGCATTTTGTCAGAATACCTTACCTAATGCGATAAAACCTCGCGAACTTTTACACCTGAAGTTGCAAAATGTCGAATTGATGGCGACCTTGTTTTAAGCGTTTTATCGATCGTATGGTTTTCGTTTTACAGTCTCTTATCACGAAAGCTCTTGCCAATTAATTCTAGACATACAAACAAATCTATATATAGATATATAGCTAAATATTTTGTTACATTACTTCCCTCGGAAAAAAGGCACCGCAAAATTATCGATAATTATATAGCGTTTATGATGATTTTGACTAAAAAATATATGAAATTTTGAAAAGCATATAGATAAATCTACGTATTTTATCACCATATAACATCACCATAGCAACAAAAGTCTAAGGCACGTGACAGCCCTGACGTAACATTTCATTTAAATTTAAATAAAGAATAATTCAATTTCTGAAAAAAATATAAATATGTATATAATATTAATTTAATAATAAAATATTAATATAATATAATAACGTTGATAAAATACGGTTTAAAAATAAATATTCTCCTAAATTTGAATATAAAAATGAATAATAAGAAAATAAAAGAGCTTAGAATTATTTACTTAAGACTAGATACAAAATAGAGCTCAGTATTTGGATTCCACGTTACTCTAGAGCAAAAAATGTGAATCCAATCCATATGTGATTCCCTTTTAAAATTAAAATGCCGAATACTGGATTAACTAAGACAATAATATACGAAAAATATCAATAATCTTCCATACATATTATATATTCCACATAATTTATTTTTCCACAATAACTTCTAATTTCACATTACTAAAATCTACGCATATTGTGTGATAGCTGAAAATATCCCTCTGTGTAAACTTATAAATAACTTCCACGAAAATTATATTCTCGTAGCATCCCTTTCTACTTGGTATACGTAACTTTATTAAAATCGCCCGTATAAACAAGCACTTTAAAGTTAATGTATATTCATTAAATTTATTAAAATATTTACACATTTACCTTCTATCTCAAACCAAATTTATAGCGCCATGTTGATCAGTTTCCAAAAATAAGCTCGATTATCGATTAATAGAAGTAGAAAGTAAAGTAAAAGCGGGAAAATTAAATAACTACTATTCAACATACTATTTCACAATATTTGACGTATTTGGCCGTGGTCAATAGTAACAATATTTATCACTACATAGTATAAAACAAAGTCGCCTTTTCTGTCTCTATATCCTTATGTGCGCTTAAATCTTTAAAACTACGCAACGGATTTTGATGCGGTTTTTTTCAATAGATAGAGTGATTCAAGAGGAAGGTTTATATGTATAATACATGCATAATATACTAAGGCAACATTGCTAATTTTAGAGGTTTCTAACGTGATGTCGTAAATTAACCTATTTTTTTAGGCTTATTTAGCAATTAGCAAAAACGCTGCCTAACCCTACGAGTTAGATCAAATTAATGTACTACAGTATTGTACACCATAAAAAGGTCTACAAAAAAGTCCGCGATGGTATATGTTTATCTTTTAGGGATAATCCACATTAACCATTTTTATTGTTTACTTTTTAGGTGAGAAAATGGCTTATTTACGAAGCTATTTTAAGCAATACGGCATTAATCCTTATCGAATTAAGTACCCTAAATACAGTGTGAAATTAATATAGATCAATATGCGTTTAAAAATGTGTAATGTAATAAAAATTGTATGAATTTAGATATTCCAAAGATAGCAGGAAATCTTCATAGTAAGTATAGGGGAAGAGGAATTGTTTTACTCCAAATTTAATGCGTGCAGGCCAAGGGCAGTAATGAATGAACCAAAAATACTGGATCGATTTTAATCATGTTTTCATTGAGTGACATAGGCATATATATTTTATGCCCGTGCAAAGTTTTTATATACAACGTTCATATTTTTTCTGTAGTGTATTTAATTTAGTATCAGCATTGCACCCGTGCGAAGCCGGGGCGGGTCGCTAGTTGAAAGTAATCGCTCCGTTATTGCCACTCAGTAGAAATTGCAACAAAAATGTCCTAATCGTTCAGCGCCTGACAAAACCAACATTTATCGTTTTTTTTGTTTCTGAAATTGAAGGGCACACACAGCTCTTTCAACAACTGAATTATTGAATGATGTTATTCCACGAAGACTAATTTCACGAAGTAGCGATTTAGCATACCCAGTCAGATCTCCGGATTTCACAGCACCAGAATTTTTCTTATGGGGTTTTTTAAAATTGAAAGTTTATGTGAATAAGCCCCAAACGATTCACCATCTTAAACACAATATTCGTTACGAAATCGAAGAAATTCAGCATCAGATGTTACAGGATATCATGAAAAATTCCTTAAAAAGAGAGGAAAATTGCATAGCGAAAAAAAAATGTAAAGACCAAACAAACTTTTTATGAAAAACCAACTTACTTATCTTTTCTTTGAGCAAAGTTATAGGCTATCATAAATGGTACCGGGACTTTTGCCCCACGTTATACAATATTAATACAAAAAGTACGACATGTATCATCATGATTGGTATAAGAAAAAGATATTTCATGTACAGTATTCAATTAAAAAATAATAAAAGAAACACATCTATGGTTAATGTTTCTTCTTTTGATTTCAATTAATATCTTCGTTTTCTTCAGATAATAAAACGGTTTTCAATGATAACTATAACTCGTAAGATGACATAAAATTAATAATTTAGTTGGTGCGATTTAAAAAAATCGCGTATAGAAATGAGTGAAATAGTTTACGACTATATTTTTCAACATTTTCTCTCTTAAGTTATCTTTTTTGCTTAATTTTCAAACATTTGCTAAATTACAACATTCCTTATCCAAACCTTTAACCTTGACAGTTGGTAAAAGAAAAATGGGGGAATATCACAAGGAAAAGATAATATTTAGGTCACATTCCTTGAAGTTGTGTATCCCGGGAATTTTGCCGGGATATCTTGCCGCCCGTCGGAGTAAACTTTGTAGCGAGCCCCAAGGTGTGAAATTCTCGATTATCCTGACCTTGTTTTACGCACAGTTAGAAGTTTTACATACGAGATAAGATTAGTCTCAATCGATTGTCGATTTCTTCAGTTTACAACTTTTAATCACGAATACCGCCAGCTGCAATAACACGCAAATACAATTTTTTCCTAATACCCATGCATGATTCAGCGGGAAACTATTTTAACTATGTTTAGTTCGGATATAGGTCAATTTTTATAATTATTACATTCATTTTCCTTTGCAATGTGTTACCATTTAAAACAATGTCTAATACGGAATATCTTATAATTGTAAAACTAATTTGTTTTCTTTACTAACAAACGCTGATTCGCCAAATATTATATCTATATTTTTATGATTACCTTTTTTGTCGTTTTCGATTATTTTATCGTCATTTCGCCACTATACAATTTTGCTTGTACACTTAGAAGAAAGAATTCCATAAAAAGGACGCGGACAAACACGAATATTTATGTGTATAAATAAACATTTGTATAAATAATCAAAGTAAAATATATGACAAAGTCAGTATAGAAAAAATAATTGGTGTAGATAAAATAAACATCAACAGCGAAATGCCAACGTTTAGGATAACTGGAAGAGAGGTGAACAGTTAAAGGATACAAAGCCCAACGACAATTATGGAGAGATACCGAAGGATTTATATATAAGTTCCCCGCCTATTTCTACCATTATTCAGTCCGAATCTCTTTCTTGTAGAGGAAACGCGATAGCACTCGCACAAAAGCTGTAGGTGAAGACCTGGGATTGGTCACAGAATTCAAAGCTCGCTGCAGAACTTGAGAACATCAAGTGGCTGTCAGAGAAATAAGTGTCCCAGTCTCACACAATAGAGTTTCACTGCATGGTGATTAGGAGAACAGGAAGGAGACCAAAAAGTTTGTTTAATCCGTGCTCTGTGTCCCAGGGTCTTTGTACTGTAACTCTGGTAAAGGTTCTGATGAGAGGATAGTGGTCAATGTGGATATATATGTTCTCTATAGGGAGGAAAGGGAGGATTCACACTAGCGTCACAAAATGACCAACCAGCAAGAGTGATCGCAGGGGACTGAGAGATTTAGAGACACAGGGATGACTGTACTTCCGTTCAAAGAAGCAATCCATCGAACTGTAGGAATCTGAGAGGATGAGGCATTTTCCATTTAGTTGGCTAGACACATATTTTAGGGCCTAGTGTATGGCGTATATATATTATTACCTTATACATTGTGTTATAAAATTTCTCAATAACAATGGACGAATGAAATAAAAATGGAAAATGGAAAATTTTAAATTTTACAGGCAAAAACTGGAACTGAATATTGAAAATTCCAGAAAATCATTGAATATGACTTAAATTGCATGGATTATTTTCACTATACCTTTTGCGTTTTCTAATCTGATCAGGACAAGTAAGCAAGTTCAAGCAGAACTTATTATAAACCTCGAAAAATATGTCTGCTGCTTGGACGACAATCCAAATTAACAGTCCACAATACACATTTACTATACAATCAGAACTTGAAGTCAGTTTTTATCTATTATGTGCAATTTTGGTAAAGAAATCCAATGTTTACATGATCCAAGCTTACCAAAACAAAATGGTCCACAGCATTGTTAATAGCCTATGGTATATTTAAAAAAAAAACCAAAATACTACAATTTCTGCACAACAATGAAGTAGAGAAGGATGAAGGGGTAAAAACCCTTTGAAATAATATAGTAGAACGTGTGAAAACTGTATCGTTTAAGAAAAAATCTAAATAAATTGTAGGTCTTAGACCTGTAAAACCCGTATAATGGAAAAATTACAACATAGTTGTTACTAGATAACAATTAATTAAAATAACATTATTATTAAATGTGCTAGAATATTTTCTCAATAACAAGACAAATTATTAGCATTTTATTTCAGTATGCATATGGAAAATATGTATTTTTAAGAAGCTTTATTAACTTTAATATGACACACATATCTGACACATACAGGTCTGGTCTTTTCCAACACAATTAAAAAATATTGTATTATTTTCCACTGACTCAATATGTAATATGTATACATTATCCTGAATAAATAATAAATTATTCAATAACCTGCTATGTTAATATTTATTAGCTATTGAGTTGCTTATATTGTTTTTCACATCTAGGTTAATAGGTTTATTCTATTTGACTTCTACTTAGCTCGTCAACAAATTATTGTTTTAAATATAACATTTTACTACTAATATATGCCTTACACTACATTAAATTGATAAACACATTTTTATACTCCAAAATAATGCAAATTTAGTATTAACCTCAATAAAAAATCCAATATAATATTGCTAACATCAAGCTTGTAAACATCACGTGCCACATTTTTTTATAAGTTTATTATATAAATTCCTCAGTACTAGTTCACATATTTCATACAATAATAATAATAATAATTTTTTACATTATTATTTTTTTAAATATATTTTAAAGTCTCCTTTTACCAACTATGGGTTTATCTGGACTGGGCCTAAAGTTTAACGTGAACTCCGAACCACGATCTTCAGCATTAAGCCTACCGACTGGCGAGTAACCAACTTTAGAAATCATCCCAGAAGAAATGCGGTCTTACCCAGCCTGGTTACTGGTGTGACTGAGATCATTTTCCTTGTAGGATTTTACACTTTTGCCTAGAACAATCACAAATTTTAAACAATCACAAACATAAATTTACGACCATCCAGCAGGATTCGAACCCGCGGCTATCGCAACAGTAGGAGGACCGTCCCATCGCCTTTACCACTGCTCCACCAAGCCGGCTCATTATTATTATTATCGTCTTAATTAAAACAATTACTTTGTTATTAATTTAAAAAATATTTTAATATAGCCTGATCCTGTATATTACTCAAATTTCAATTTCCAACAATAGTTCTTCGTTTTTAACAATACGAATATGAAAAAATAATGGCCGAAAAGTTTGTAAATACTGAACCGAATACTACAAAAAACAAACTTAGTTCCAACTTTATAAAGCATTGATGTTAATATATCTGAACTAGAAGAAACTTTGTTGGTATTTTGTTTGTCCGTGAATAATGTATAAAGATCGGGGAATAACTTTAAGTTAGCCTAGATGGCCCGGATCAGCTTTATCATCATAATTTACTTTTCAAAATCAAATGAGGATATCGAGGCCAGTTTACGTTTCCATAATGTGTTGTATAGCGTCACATGAAGGCAATACTTTGATTACTTAATAAATACGTAAAAAATGAAACGGATTAGCTCCGTTCACGATTCAGCATGATTCAGTCGCTGCATGACAATTTGCACGGTTGATCTTTTTGAAAAGCTATTCACTTAGTCCATTCGCAACAAAAGTTTGTAAGGAATTCTTTCACTACCTAATAATTGTAATCTGCGTCTCTGAATTTGTTTCTCAATAGTGGAGTAATTCTCGCTTATTAATCGACTATTTCAGAATTAATAAGAAACATGTGGAATTTGCAATAAATATCAATACAGATCAAGCCATGTATTAGAAAAAACCTAAATTAATTTTTATAAACATTTTAGTCGTCTTTTCTTAAACAAAGTAATAGAACTCCAAACTTGTTAAATCTACAATGGACTAAAATAAAATCCTTGGATTGAAAAATTTTAATATATTAATTAAACGACTACATATTTGTTTCTAATCAACTTTGCAATAACAAAAAAAGGTCAATTGAAAAGTCACCAGCCTACCATAGTTAAACACATTTTTTGGCAAAATCAGTTTTTTTTATTCAACATAATTCCCTTCAAGGGTGACACAATGATTATAGCGACTTTCCAAATTTTCTATACTATTTTTGTAGTACAATTTGTCCTTTGCTCCAAATCACCTTTTCATTCGGCGAAAATTTCTCTACAGCGAGCATTCTTTTGAGATCTGAAAACAGGAAATAGTCCCCGGGGGGCCAGATGTGGAGAATACGGTGAATGAGGAAGCAATTCGAAGCCCAATTCATGGATTTTTCCCATCGTTTTGAGTGGCTTGTGATACGGTGCATTGTCTTGGTGAAGCCAAACTTTCTTTTTCTTCAAATGCGGCCGTTTTTCAGCGATTACGTCCTTCAAACGGTCCAATAACGCTATGTAATAGTCTCGGTTGATGGTGCTTCCTTTTCTGAAGGTAGTCAATGAAAATTATTCTATGCGTATCCCAAAATACAGACGCCATAACACTGCCAGCTAACTGTTTCGTTTTCCCATGCTTAGGAGCGGGATCATCGTGTACAGTCCACTCGGATGACTCTCGATTAGACTTCGGAGTGAAATAATGGAGCCATCTTTCATCCATTGTCACGTATCGACGCAAAAGCTCGGATTTCTTATGCTTGATCATCTTCAAACACTGCTCCGAATCATCAACTCGTCGTTGTTTTTAGTCAAATGTGAGCTCGCGCGGCACCAACTTTGCACAGAGCTTTCTCATACCCAAATATTCGTGAATGATATGACGTACACGTTCAGTTTATATCTTTAGAGTGTCTGCTATTTCATTCAATTTCAATTTACAGTTATTCAAAATCATTTTGTGGATTTTTTATATATTTTTGTCGGTAACAACCACTTTTGGGCATCCATTGCGTTTAACGCCTTCGGTGCTCATTACACTTATATTCTAAACTTTGATTTTGAGGTTGATTTTCCTGAGGCAGTGTCCGAAAACTCGGCATCAAACCAGGTTTTTGCCTCAACTGTATTTTTTTCGTTCAAAAAGCAATATTTTATCAACACGAACAAGCTGCTTCACTCAAAATGCTATAATTCACAAACTGATGATCCGACAGCTGTCATATTTATACACGCATCTTTTGAGGGTTAGGTCTAACTAAAAAGACATATGGATTTAATTCTAGTAGCGCCATCTATGTGTCAGGCCGGGAACTTTTCAATTGACCCATTACGTCTGTAACAAAAATATTTTGTAATATATGCATTTAATATAAACAATACAAATTTAATTAATTTTGCTTCGATTGTTAGTAACAAAAACTGTATATTAATTTTTAAATTATTAAAACTCAACTCAGTACTGTCATTGTATCAGCTATTATTAATAGTTTAAATTAAATTAACCCCCAAAATTAGCCCTCTGGTCAAATGTTACAGATAAAATCCGACTTATAAATTCATATTTCATCAAACATATCATCCTATAATAAACATATAATGTGTCCGAATATTAGAAAAATAAACAATTGAGTATTTAATACGTTAATTAAAAGGGAATTATAACAAATTCAAGATTTAAATTATAAATGCAAATTACAAATTGCTGTAACATTTGAGGATCACTTATAATTAATATCGGCTTGAAACTCAATTAGTACCGACTTTCAATAAATTCCCAACGTTATGAATTGCTATACGCCATAATTTGTAACAATTCAATATCGGAAAGCTATAACAACTAAGTGATACTAATATTTAGTCAGTATAATTAATATCGAAAACGTATCCAAAGACCGATCAAGCCTGGAATAATATTCGAATTCAAATTTGTAATATTCGCTCCAATATATTCTCTAAAAACATTAGCTTTCTAAAATGAACATATATATTATAGTAATATCGTTATATGGGATAGACTGCTGCTTTTTATCTTGGTTCTTCTTTTCTGGAAGGAGTAAATTTATCATAATACAATTATTTTAGAAGTTCTGAAAAATATTGTGGATGTACCCAGATACTATAGGAACAATTACACGGAAACCTTCAGATTGCAACTGTCATAGAATAATTTAAAAGATTCGCCACAAGACATGAGGAAATACACTATCCCCAAGTTAACTCCAAAGTACTAACGGAAGTGACCCAAACCATATGATCTTGTGTAGCTATGTAGTGAAGTGTACTAAAGGGAACACTGAAAAGTGTTACCAACTTTCTTCGATAAATACCTAGTTAGCAGTCACTGTAAAGACAAGTTGTAAGTTAGTTGGTATCGAATAGTACTAATATAGTAATAAATAAAAATCAATTATTTATGTATTTATTTCTCTAAAATCTCGATGGACATTTTCCTAAGATGTTCATGGACATTTTATTTCATCATCGTATAAGAAATATTAAAAGGGCACCAAATTTCAACTATAAATTGATTAATTAACATATCAAAAATAGTTAATAATAAAAATGTCCAATTTAAGGCAAAAATGATTCAAAATATTCCAAATTCCACATTCATTTTCCGGCTTTGCTGATTTATCATGTAGGATGCTCAATGATTTCAACTCCAAGAATCTCAATAATCTATATAGACATTTCAAAGTTAAAGTACAATATCATAACAAAACATAATATGGTGAAGATAACTTACTGTGACGATACTTAGCTCTTCACTCATATCTCTCTAATTGTCCAGAAAGTAGTTAAGATGCAAAAGAAAATTTACTCATTAGTTAAACTAAAACTTGAAATGCTTTTAGCATTCTTTTGAGACAATTTATTTATAGTTAGATTATTTATGAATGTCTAAACATTACTCATAACCTCCTTCAAAACAATCCGTACTTCTTTTTAAAGATTATTAATATTGTTAATGATGATGATGAAGTTCATCATCGAGTTGGCCAAAAAAATATACTTAAGATGTAAAAAATTAATCAATAAATATGAACAGCACATGTAGTGTAATGAAAGGCTATGATAGGTTATGATACAAAGGCGACATCTCTTGGTTCAATTTCTTATAAAAAAATCAAAATATCAATATATCTTAACCTTTTTACTCAATATTTTATCTATATTACAGTTTAGTTGAAATAGTCAATTAATTCTGATTATCAAAAAACTTTAACTGAAATAATTAATATAAAATATTAACGTCCGAAGAAAATAGAATTTCTCCAATAAAACCATCAGTTCCTATATTACATTGCGGGTATTTTAATGAAGTCTGACTAATAGTTAAATCGCGTGTACAATTTACCCTCAAATACGAAAAAAATTGTTGTTAACAAAAAAAATTAAATCTAAAAAGAAGTTACGTTCGGGATGGGTTATTAAAGAAAATGTATAAGGTTTGCATTTTGAGGTTAATTCTAGTTTATGCCCAGTATCAACTAAACGAAAAACAAAAGGTAGTGAGGCACGCAAACCTTAAGGGTAACGTATTGTTTCATCGTATCGCGGTAAGCTTGGAGTCGTAAAAAAACTTAAAACCTACGCAAATATCAATTAAGGTGATCGCGCATTTATTTTTTTAGCGAGTCATTGCCATTAAAGGTCAAAAGACATAGTTCAATCAATAGGTACAAAAAGCAATAAAGAAATAAATTACAACAAAATTTGGAAAGATGTCACAAAAGTATGTTAATAGTTTATACAGGGGATACACAAATAACACCAGCAATTTATCATGTACTCATAATTGCAATTTTCTTCAATTAACTGATACAGTTTCCTATGTATTAATTACAATTCTTTCCTTTTCTTTTTTACATGTTTCTTTCAGCGAAGTTTTGCTTCAAGCTTCATTCCTATATTGATTGTTACTGATGGTATTGGTAATATTATTGATTATTATTGGGGCTTGTTGACAAATTTACTTTCGTTAACTTTTATTTTCCAGGTACAGGTCCAATTAATTATATAGTCACTTACCTCTTGTAATTTTCCTGTGGCTCCCTCGCTATTGTCTTCAGCAATAAGAATCGGAATGTAATCAGCAAACATAACCAAAGTGATATTTTCCATTTGTACTACATCACATATGTAGAATAAGTAAAGAATTGGCTCAAATATGCCTCCGTCTGTTTTAGCTACTTGTATTTTAGAGTAAACTTCCTCTTGTTGGGCTCTAAATATTCTGGCTGTATTGTAAGATTTTAATATTTCAGTGGGCTATTTCGGTAATACTTTCTATAGCTTATGAACAAGCGGTCTTGCAATACCTTGCGAAGGCTTGTGCTATATTTAGGAATATAGCTGAACATACCTGTTTACATTCATAGACCAGCACAAATGGTATTCAGATAGGACAAGAGTTTAAAGTCATTACATGGCCTCTATTTTGTTTTTCGTAATATATTTGATCTATCTACATGCAACAAACCTAAAAATCATGAAAATACAACCAAAACCCTTTGAATTCAAACAAAATGATAGAAAACCTTTATTAATTATCCAAATGTAGGAATTTCAATACCGTAAAAACATGTGTTTCACTACTGGAAAATGGATACTCAATCAAGAAGCAGCATAAAATTAACCAGGACAAATCCACTAGCGGGGTAATTTAATTAAACTTTCATGGGAGCCGAGTCGGATTCAATCCCAAATTGAAATGACATTGATTTCCATTCACCTTAAATAATTGAAAGTTTAGTTGGCGACGTCAATGATATAGATGGTGAGAATTAACAAACAGGGATTCTTGTACATATTTTATTAACAGTTGTATGTTTTATTCTATTCTAAGAACATTTATCAATTACGTTTCAGAAGAAAAGAACTATAATACACGAAAATGGAATAAATCTTCACTACTCTCAACAATTTATAAATAAATTCGTTTATTTGGGTTTCTGATTTTGAATAATCCTTTATTTTCTTTGTATAAATTCTAGAAACCATGTCATGCAATTAATCTCACTCTGACTGTAATTGAACTAAAAACCATATACTAATATAACTTTATAATATAAAAAGTGTGGAGCGGATAAATTTATAAAATGACATAACGAGATCTATACTTCTAGTTATATATCGGACTAAAGTTTCTTAAAAATCCATTTACTTTTCATCCTATTGAGTAAGCTAGACGAGGGAAGAAAATATTTTCCTTGAAAGCTTTCATCAGAACTTTCGATATGGCAACTTGAAGTTTTACTTAACGAATTCCGTCCTACATGCTAACAACAAACGTAAACATATAGAGTTTTCTCCATACAATAAAAACAAGTTTGCAATTTTATATAATCTAAATAATTGAAGTGATATCCACTAACATCTACTTCGCTACATAATACAACTATAACTTCATATATAGCAATGGAAAATAACTACAGATTCATATAGATCAAAACTAAATTTAATTACACCAATTTTTCAATCTGCAATATTAAGAAGAGACAAGATAATGTTAAATATATATTCCAAGATACTGTAAACCCTTGAATTGTTTTATTCTATTTTATGTTCTTCAGGTTGTTTAAAATAAATCCATATTTTACCAGCTGCTATTAAATAAATTATGTGCTTATCAAATAAGATCTCGATCAAACAACTAGACAATACATAGTTATATAAAATATAGTGTATACATATTTGAACTAAAAGAAAAAGTGACCTACAAAGGCCTATTTTATTATTATAGACATAACAAAAACAAATATGCTTTTAGAAATGTTATCCTATTCGAGAGAGCCCTCAAAAAACTAAATATTTTCATTGGTATAAAAATAAGTGAAGCGAATAATTGAATTATGTCGTATAGACAGTTGTTTTAATGTAGTTTTTTAGAAAAACAGATCCTACATTAATATATACGAGAACTGAAAATTAATTTGATGTTTGAGCAATGAAAATGAGCATAGATGTTAAAAACATGTGTGTTATACGAATCCCCTGTAGGATATGTACATGGTATATTCATGTTAAAATAAAATTAGTTGTCTTTATTATTAATTATAACATTTTTAATTGAAATGGTTGCTACACACAAAGTATATAAAAACTAGAACAAGAATTTAATATTTTACATGATTAACAGTTCAAAATTATAATAAAAACATAACAAAAGTAGCACAATAACACTAAAATAACTTGTGAATTCCTTAGGAATAAACTTATAAAATGATAATCAAATATTATAAAATTGTAAACAATGTGTTACTATTATTAGTATTATTAAATAATTACGAAATATAACATTCAAGTAATATAGTAAGAATTTAATATTTTGGGAAGCTAACATAAAAAATAATACTGATATAAAAACAGTTTCACATAACACCAAAATAACAAGTCCATTAATTAACAAAAACTTTAGAAAATGACACTAATATATTATTTAATTATGAAAATCTTAAAGATATAATTTATTGTATATTTCACGTTAACAATATTAAATAGGCAGAACATTATTAACAACTATAAGATACAAAATTGAAATATACAAATATTTAATAATATAACAACAATTTCACAATTATACTAATAAGACAAGTTAGCAAAACCCTTAGAAGACTACAATCATAAAGCATTAAATTTTATAAAAAATTTAATTATATAATTAATGATACATCACAATAAAAAATTAAATGAACAGAATATTATTAACAACTATGATATATGAAACTGATATATTATAGAAAGAATTAATAATATAACAACAATCTCAAAATTACACTAAAGTAATAAGTCATTTTATTAACAAAAACCTCAGAAAATGTAAATTATATATCACTAAATTGAGAAAAAAATTAACCAGAATAATATAAACAAAATTTTGGATGGATAACTATTGTAAAACAATAATACAAAAATATTAGAAAGTGGCCACCATATATCATTAAATTATGAAACAGTTTCATATTTTACGATAAAAATAATATAGATGTAATATTATTAACGACAACGAAATGTAAAATAAATTTAACAAAGATGTATGAACGTTTATTGTTATTTGACGAAACGAAAACATATATTTCAAGCTTTTCGGGTTATGTTGTTTTTCGGGAAAGGAAATATTTTTTGTCTCCAAAAACAGGTCGAGAGAATAATTGGTTTTATCATTTGTGGATATATCATGTGTTATTTAATTTTTGGTATTGTGGTTAATCAAATATAGCCTATATGATAAAGTTTTACTTTGCTCAGTTATTATTATAAAAATCATACAAATGCTATATTATTATACAATGAATTTTATTATTGAAATTATCATTGAAAATATATATTTTGTATTTTTTGTAGAAACCTTCCCTGTTATCTCTTAATTCAATAAATTTGTGAAAAATATGGGAACTTTTGTACCTGCCTGTTTACTATTGCTCTACTAGCTATATTATACATTGATGATGAGTTTACTTTAAATAAATCACTATACATTTTCTAATACCTCAGTGTGAGACAACATTATTGACAGCATTCCAACGTATTTTATATTTTTTTAAATTATTATCCAATATACCTTCTGCAATGGGTTTTCAAATTTTAACCATCATCGACCGGCTTTTTTCAAAGTGCTTGCGTACAATATCCATTTCAAGTGATGCGTTAAAATTAATCTTCTTATATGAAAATGCCTCGGAAAGATATAACTGAATTTTTAGCTAAATCGCCTAACATTTTTGATATTTCGTTGGAATGTAAGTCAAGAGAATGGAATAACGACGTTAATGTGTATGCTTATTGTGTCTGCGATGTTACTGGGTAGGGTGGATTTTTCTCTTTCATATTGTAAATGCACGCGCTGTATAATAATTTAGTTTTATATTATAGTTTCTAGATATTACCGTGATGATTTTGCAATTGTGTTCGTCGTGTTGCTATAAAAGATACGATGTTCGTATGATTATACGTTAAGCGTTAAGATAACAAATTCATATCTGGTCTTTCATTGCCCTCAGTTCTCACTAATTTAATAAATATATGTTATCTACATTGTAAGACCTTTCAGCAGTATTTGAAATATTAAAAATCTGAAATTTATATGGAATCTGTGCTTTTGCTAAATTAGCGTAAATGAATTCTTATGCAACAGGTGCGACAGATCAGAGTCTCTTGACTTTCTACTGCATCTTGAATAAGATCAAGATAGCCTGAAAGTGGGTTTTGAGCGGCAGTGTCATCAAAAATGGGGTAAAACGTATTCGTAACTGAGGATGATTTAAAGTCTGTTTCTATGGACAGGTTGATGCTGAAGGGTTATAATCTCCTGACCAAAAAGTACCGAAAATCATTACCTATATTATCGATTTTTTAATTTAGCCCTTTCGAAAATCAATGTAATTTAGTATTTGTTTAATACAGAAGGCACGAGGTTACTTAGTGCTCAAAATATTTAAATTAAATGTCAATAACTGGAGCAATTTCCAAAAAATAACTATAGAAAAGAATAGAATGGAAGAAGAGAAGAATATACTAATAGAGGTAATCAAGAACATAACCAATATTGAATGACTTAGTTAATATAAATCATATTTTTAACACTCTAAAGTACGATAGCAAATATTTTAACAGTCATTTTGTAATGTGTAATAACTGCAGATGAAAGTTAATTAATCAAAATCAAATCTGCCTGCAACTGTGTGTGTTCAGTGGCGAAATATTCTCCATGCACTACCTCACAAACGCTGAAACAACAAAATCAAGTATCATTGTAGCATTTAACAGATTATTCCATATCAAAAATGACATAAAGCGTTAGAACGGAACTTCAGCACACACATTTTGACGTTTCGAAAACCATTCGGCTATAAATTAGAGCCGAAAAACGCAATAAATATAAAAGGTTTTACATAAATAGAACGTATATTTTCGGGTTAGTGTCGACCGTTTTACATTACCGAGGATATATGGATAAACAAAACCAATACGGAATACGCACTTTCCATTAAACAGGATTTCCTTTATCTCCGTGAAATACTGTATCCCTTTTCTACTAACGACATTCGCCAAGGTTAGTCCCAGGTTTCCACTAGATCCTATTAAGGAGAATCAACTGATTAGTTTACGTTGATTGTTAAAAATTAAGTGATTTAAAACAGTTTTTTATTGATAACATTCTACACATTTAGTTTCAGTAAGTTTCTATACAAAATTGTTAGTATAAAATAGTAAAAAATCACATTCAATATTCAAGATTAGGAATAATATCCTGTCTCTATTAGTAAGGAAAATATTGTCAGGTATTAAAACGAATTTACAAACTGCAATAGGCTGTAGATTATATGCCTTGATTATATGGGTTAACTGCTATTTTGGATAGACTATATGTCACATATTATTTTATTCATCGTATAATAATATATAATAATACAAGAATAGAACAAACAAAATGTTTAAAATAATAAATAAAATACCATAGATCCATAAAACTTCTTGGTACAAGTCCTTTGTCTCTGTTGGTAGCGTTATTCATCTCAATAGTATCTCTGGCCATTCTATAAATCACCTGGTGCACATCAATTTAGCACGTTGTTCTGGAGAGCACCTACGCTGAAAGTTTACCGACAAAATGGCTAAAAATAAATGAACACCCGTGAATATTCAGATTTTAAAAAATCCCATAAATCAGTCAGCAACCTTCAATATAATCTGGCGAGAATGTTTCCTGGGAAAATTTTCAATTTTCTCCCGTATTTTTACCGATTTTCCTTCGGAGACGTTGAGGCTTCGCAGGATGCAGTATTGGCACATTTGCCTTTAAATAGAATTCCAGTTTTTGGAGGGGAGCACTGCTCTGTGTCAACGGATGATGTGACATTTCGATATCAATATTACTTGTTCAGCAAAAATCAAAAAAATATGGGCGAGATTACTTCGGCTTTGGAAATGTATGGAGTTTTTGTACATCGACCGCTTTCACGGTTAAATATTTTTTCTTGAGATTTAATCTTGTTTCCCATTATAGTATCGACGATAAAAAATATAATTTTTCTCCTTACTCGACAATTACAAAGAAAATTGGAAATGTCCGAAATCAAGAATTTTTTCTGTCATACTTATTTACCACGTAATGAAAACAACACGAAATGGTTTTTCCACTAAAATATTGGGTGTTCAATCAAATCCCACATGTTCAGTAAAAAAATCGTCATTTAACTAATACAAAATTGTTTGTAAGGTCGAACATCTGTCCACAGCATAATATTTAAATATTGGCTATCTATCAAATATTTTATTTCAAACATCAAATATTTTTGATTCTATTCCAGATTTGGAGTTTTAGTTTCTTTAATTTATTCGTCAAGTAAAATAGCTTGCATCATATTCACTGCACTTGTATACGGCGGCGCAAAAGTCCCGCTACCCTGGACGCAATTTCCGCAGTGAAAATAATGGAACGATTATTTTCAATAAATATTGTCACTATTTCTGCACGATTTTGTGGCGTATATTTATCCATAATAAAATAGTAGCGGGACTTTTGCGCCATCCCATATAACATTTTCTGATTTAATTTCTATAATAGGTTCAATCTCTATACTTTTTTTAACCAGCATATACCATCATTTTGTATTTGTTAATATCTAAACTATTAAAAAACACTTGGTAGTAACTTCCTGAGAAAAACATTTAAATCTCAATTTATAAAACTGAACTTCTATCAATAGCATAACCCTCAATTGTT
This sequence comes from Rhynchophorus ferrugineus, assembly GCF_030347505.1. Taxonomy (NCBI): domain Eukaryota; kingdom Metazoa; phylum Arthropoda; class Insecta; order Coleoptera; family Curculionidae; genus Rhynchophorus; species Rhynchophorus ferrugineus. The sequence continues at coordinate 1,119,660 of NW_027472585.1, read as the reverse complement.
GGCGATATTATTAGTTTTAGCGAATTCTATTTAACTCGTCAATGTTAAGAATCTTACATTATATTTACAGGTTTAGTTTCTATAACAACTTTCAATCTCTACACTATAATTTTCAACAAATATACTCCAGCGATAGTATCAAATTTTGTACCATAACTTTGTATCTGTGGATATTAATTATAAATGCATTCTCTCTCAAAAACAACGGGTTGCATTCATCATGGTTTCTCGAAATAACACGTCAATAAAATGCATAATGATTATTTATATTATCGAATGAATTTTTACCATCATTGTACTGTTTACAAACAAAAGTTTTTGAGTAAGTATAGTGAGATAATAATATGAATATATTTATAATAAATTAAACAATGATTTCAATAGAAATAATTATTTTTCAATTAATTTTAGGCGAATGCTTCCATTATTGATTGTTTGCGTTATGGAATTTTTGCTTTAGTAAATAGGGCATTTTATTCTCTATTTATCACACTTGTTCTATTTCCCACAATAATAAGCAATTCATATATTCAAAAGCCAACTCTTATTTATAGAACCATGCTCCTTTTTTGTTATACTAACCCATATACTATCATAATAAATAAGGTTAAATTAAGTCCACTACGTATTTATCTTAATATATTCTGAGTATTAAAAGGTTGGCTTTGTTTAAGGAAAACAAACCCGGAACTAGGCTAATATATATGAATATAATATTTGCTTTAACATACATTAGCGCAATATATTTGCATAATATATGCCTAATAAAATAACATACTTTATTCAAATCACAAAAAATATATTTATTCATTAAACAACACTAGGTTTATAAAATTACCTTCACAATATGACAAATCCACATGGCCCCAACTTTTAAAATAATATTGTTTAAAATGATGGACATTGGCAGCCAGTGGAGACCATGTGGTTTTGGAGGTTGCTCTGTTTTAAATAACACTATCATGACAAGAATACATTATAATTCCGTAACATTTAAACACATTTTAACACTACCGTACTTCAGTTCTAGCAAACAATAACATCGAAGAGTTCGAATTCTGATTTGCATTCCTCTCATTTCTTTGTTTTATTTAATGATTGAATTGTAGAAAATCATGAGTTATGTAAAATGACCAATGCAGTTTTTATTACATTATTGAGAGAAAGAAGGTTGTGATGGAGACAGAAATAATAAATTGGTAAATATTGGAAAATCCAAAAACCAGAAATCCTCTGATGCTACAGCGTTTCACAGAATTCTATTGTTTTTTGTGTTAGTATCAATAAATACCTAGCACTTCAAGGTAACTTTATCATTTTTACATTTATCCGTCTAACATTTTCAAAAACACAAAAGACTAAAAAATACTTTTATTTAAAACTTATATTTAAGCTAAAAAGGAAAATCAATATAAATCTAACTGGAATTGTATCTATATTTTCAAAAACACAAAGGAATACAAAAATAGTTCTGGTTAAAATATCATTTTAAGCTCGGAAGAAAAATCTATAAAAAAATTAATTGGAATTGTAACTATATATAAAGGTAATCTTGCATTGTCTTAACATATTTATCATTTATATATACAGTATTTTCAAAAACACAAAAGAATACAAAAATATTTCTGCTCAAAACATAATATATAAAAATTTAAGTACAATATATAAAAATTTAATTGATATTGTAACTATATTTAAAGGTGATCCTGCATTTCTTACCATATTTATCATTTATATATAGAGTATTTTCAAAAGCACAAAAGAATATAAAAATATTTCTGTTCAAAACATAATTTTAACCTCGAAAGTAAATATATATAAAAATTTAATTGAAGTTGTAACTATATTTAAAGGTAATCCTGCATGTCTTACCATATTTATCATTTATATATGGAGTATTTTCAAAAACACAAAAGAATACAAAAATATTTCTGTTCAATACATAATTTCAACCTCGAAAGTACAATATATAAAAATTTAATTGAAATTGTAACTATATTTAAAGGTAATCCTGCATGTCTTACCATATTTATCATTTATATATGGAGTATTTTCAAAAACACAAAAGAATACAAAAATATTTCTGTTCAAAACATAATTTCAACCTCGAAAGTAAAATATATAAAAATTTAATTGAAATTGTAACTATATTTAAAGGTAATTCTGCATGTCTTACCATATTTATCATTTATATATGGAGTATTTTCAAAAACACAAAAGAATACAAAAATATTTCTGTTCAATACATAATTTTAACATCGAAAGTAAAATATATAAAAATTTAATTGAAATTGTATCTAAATTTAAAGGTAATCCTGCATGTCTTACCATATTTATCATTTATATATACAGTATTTTCAAAAACACAAAAGAATACAAAAATATTTCTGCTCAAAACATAATTTCAACCTCGAAAGTAAAATATATAAAAATGTAACTGAAATTGTAACTATATTTAAAGGTAATCCTGCATGTCTTACCATATTTATCATTTATATATAGAGTATTTTCAAAAACACAAAAGAATACAAAAATATTTCTGTCCAATACATAATTTCAACCTCGAAAGTACAATATATAAAAATTTAATTAATATTGTAACTATATTTAAAGGTAATCCTGCATGTCTTACCATATTTATCATTTATATATGGAGTATTTTCAAAAACACAAAAGAATACAAAAATATTTCTGTTCAATACATAATTTCAACCTCGAAAGTAAAATATATAAAAATTTAACTGAAATTGTAACTATATTTAAAGGTAATCCTGCATGTCTTAGCATATTTATCATTTATATATACAGTAATTTCAAAAACACAAAAGAATACAAAAATATTTCTGTTCAATACATAATTTTTACATCGAAAGTAAAATATATAAAAATTTAACTGAAATTGTATCTAAATTTAAAGGTAATCCTGCATGCCTTACCATATTTATCATTTATATATACAGTATTTTCAAAAACACAAAAGAATACAAAAATATTTCTGTTCAAAACATAATTTCAACCTCGAAAGTAAAATATATAAAAATTTAATTGAAATTGTAACTATATTTAAAGGTAATCCTGCATGTCTTACCATATTTATCATTTATATATAAAGTATTTTCAAAAACACAAAAGAATACAAAAATATTTCTGTTCAATACATAATTTCAACCTCGAAAGTACAATATATAAAAATTTAATTGATATTGTAACCATATTTAAATGTAATCCTGCATGTCTTACCTTATTTATCATTTATATATGGAGTATTTTCAAAAACACAAAAGAATACAAAAATATTTCTGTTCAAAACATAATTTCAACCTCGAAAGTAAAATATATAAAAATTTAATTGATATTGTAACTATATTTAAAGGTAATCCTGCATGTCTTACCATATTTATCATTTATATATAGAGTATTTTCAAAAACACAAAAGAATACAAAAATATTTCTGTTCAAAACATAATTTTAACCTCGAAAGTAAAATATATAAAAATTTAATTGAAATTGTATCTAAATTTAAAGGTAATCCTGCATGTCCTACCATATTTATCTTTTATACATAGAGTATTTTCAAAAACACAAAAGAATACAAAAATATTTCTGTTCAAAACATAATTTTAACCTCGAAAGTAAAATATAAAAAAATTTAATTGAAATTGTAACTACATTTTAGAGATAATCCTACATGACTTACCATATTCATTTAGCTATAACCGCAATGCAAATTCCAGCAAAAATATAATAATCATGTTTACCTGAATACGTTATCATTCAAAACAAACAAACAAACAAACAAAACTTTCTATTTTTACATTAGGTCGTATCCCATCAAAATGGGACCCTCTTTAGCAGATTATAATACATTTCCAAGATGGATGGTTTGTTAAATTGCTTCGGCAAATTTTAAGGAAAACGGAAACGCGGAATTGGATACGATGGAAAATATTTTATTAAAATATTTTGATAAACAATTTTGTTTCGTTTGTTTTACAGACAATAAGGTTCCAGGGTCGTCCTGACGCATAATGGCCTTTATTAATATCCATTTTTGTTTAATAAATACGTGGAGAGTTCACCCAAATGTAATTTTAAGGGCTAAAAATAAAAAAAAATTATATAATATTCGTAAATATGTTTAAATTTTTTTTTAATAATATGATTTTCACTGGCTACAAAAAATTAGACAGATTAGTCAGCTGCTTTACATATTTTGTCAAAAGTGGATACGAAATTTTGAATCATATAAGAAGGCTATCAAAATCTAATTTTCATACATATCTACATCATAATAAATAGAATAGAAGCTTAAAGAAATTTACTTAAAAGCTTCTACTTCAATCACATTTCTAATTTATAATGGAACAGTGGACACACCCTTATTAAAATCGATAAAAATTGGTTATACTTCAAAATAGAAGGAAAAGATTAAATAATGCAAGATTACCCAAAATACAAGAAACAATCTATTACCATCTAATATTGTCTCAACAATATATCGTAGCATAGCAAGGAACACAAGAACTATACACCAACAGTAAAAGACAAGAGGAAAACAAATCACAAAAGAAACTAAATATCAAATAGTATTCTAGCTTTATTAATTGGACCTTTCTATATGATTTCTATGGCTTTATGATTATAAAGATGATGATGATGATAAAATGCAATGATAGATTTATAATATCGCAATGATGAGAACGCCATGAAATACAGTCAGAGGGCAGATTAGACTCTACAAATAGATGAAATAAAACATTTAAAAAAAGTTGTCGAAACAACAATTTGTAACATTCTGATTGATAGCCAAATGTTATAGAACTTACCAGTTAGTTTTGTATACGCTATATATTTGAAAATATGAAAGCAATATCTAAGATAATATGTTTTATCAGAAAAATTATAAATGTATTATAATTTCGATTGTACATCGTTCCATATTTCTTTTTCCTCGGATGCTATATCGGTCAGTCATAAAATATACCCCATTTTCCTTGAAAAAAATTTCTAACGGGATAGAGCCTGTATATAAAAAAAAATTCATCGTGAAAAGGATATATACACACACACACATGAGGCCGACACAATTTTCACTTTATAAAAGGAAGATGATTTCTTCGCATTCAGGGGTATCTATATGTCCATAATTTTCTATGGGCTCTTAGCCGGGGGTATATTTTATACATAATGGCGTAAAGTACACTACCTGCAAAAAAAATCCCTAGATAAGTATAAGGAAAAAAACATAGAATGGTTGTAGTTTTAGAGAAAGGGGATGTTCTCTTGTTTATGTATTTTACCTACTATGTTAAATCAACCCTTATACATAAAGCAAGGTAATAAATATTATATATATGGGCTATTTAAAATAAGAATGAATTGCAGTTTGTACTAACAAATAACTGTACATGTAATAACCGAACATGTATCGAATTCACCTATAAAATTCGCCTTCTTGTCAGTAAAATTATTTAAACCATTAGTGATAATAAAGCAGCAAACATTGTTTTGGATTGTTTTGGCGCTTTGCTGATTATGATTACTCTGATTGAAAATGCCGAAGCCAGACAGAACAGATTACGTCTGTAATCAGTTACTTCGAACAGAAACCATATAGTGGAGGTCCCCACTTGCCAGTAAAATGCGTTAGGTAAGCATATTTATAAACAAATCTCAAATTGCTGCAGCTCTTATTGAAAATATTTTAAGCGTGCTACAGCTGCACTGATTATTAGTATGGGCATAGTCACTAAAATATCACAAAAAAATCAAAACCATAATCTTGCGCTCACAAACGGTCCTCATACGAAGTGGGTGATAAATCAAGATCAGCTTTATGTTAACTTTAATAAACACAGTGAACAGTTTTTTTTATATAAACACAATTTAATACAATTATTTCAAAGGAAACATAGTCACACATCAACACAATGTTACTCGGGAAATAATACATAGGGAACTTAGAGATATGCAGTTCCTTTGAGGGATGTAGATATGTAATACAAGATTTAAATGATTTTAAAATAACCCACGAAGAGGTCTAATGGAACTTCCAGGTACTGCATTTAAAATAATACAATTTTAAAAGCATATACATCAAGGAAGTCTTATTGAGGGACATTGGGTCATTCGTGGTAAGATGATAATAAAAATAGTGTTAAAGTAATAAAAGTTGATGCGAAAAAGTAAACTTCGGAATAACAAATTATTAGGTTTAAGTAGTATTATAATTTATTAATAATTCATTCTGTCCACGTTAATTTTGCATTGCCGCGAAATAATGAGAACTTAATTATATCACTCAATGGACTCAGAATCAGCTAAATACCTTGGAATCCATTGACGATAGATTAAATTCGAAACATCACGTTAGACAAAAAGCAAAACACATTAGAACCAAAACAAAACAACTATACTGGTTAGTCGGAAGATACTCTCAACTTGATCTAAAATCAAAAGAGTTTGATTTATCAGACAACCATAAAGCCAATTTGGACCTATGGGGTGCAAATATGGGGTTGCTCTAAAAATTCAAATCAACTAGTCATACAACGCTGTCAAAACAAGGTTTTTCGATTGATTACCAGTGCCTATCACTACGTAACCAACAAAGAACTGCAGGATGACCTGGAAATCAAATGGATTTGCGAAGTTATCCAAGATTTCGCCTTGAAACACGAAAGAAGATTACTAATTAATCGATTAGTAATCAGACGCATTGAAAAAAGAATAAATTGACAAAAATTAGTTATTCATTCGAATGGAACTTTCTAAATATATAATTATGATAAAATGCTGACAATTTACAAAACTGGATGATGGAAACAACAAGAGGTGACTAAATAATTAATATATAACAACTTTAGGAAGTCGTATTGTAGAGCGTAAAAGATTTATAGGCATAAATATATATGTAAATGTTAACAATAAACATAAGCAATTGGTTAAAAGAACAAGCTAAAGAGAAATACAGTGATATCAAAATTACTTTACAAGGAAATACTGCACTGGAGGAAACAAGAACAAAACGTAAAAGGTAGAAATGATCTTTAATGAATGAATATATTACTTGTATGTAAAATTGTTAATTACGTAGTTTAGGCCTCCAGGGAATATCACTACCTAAAAAAACGCGACTAGAACTTTAACTGAACAAACAATTATGACTGTATAATTAATTGTAGTTTATAATAATTTAGTTATGGTTAGTGTTAGTTATTGTTAGTTTATATTAATTGTAGATAAAAGCTATCGTGAAACAAAATAAAATTTAATAATAATACCTTTAAAATGTCTTTTTTAACGCTGTATAAGATTTCAACACTATCGTCCTACTACTAAATCGCTGCCACTAAATATTTCCATCAAAATATTTACCATCTCACGCTCTCGTCGTGGAAAACACGTTGGCGTTGATGAAAAAAAGCAAACATTCCGAGTTCGCGACTCGTAATAGATAAAACACACTTCCAAAGGAAAGTATATAGGAAATTATGGACGTATAGATAACCCTGAACCCGCAGAAACCATTTTCCCTTTACAAAGTGAAAATGGTGAGGCCCTCGCGGGTGTATTTTTTTCAAAATGAACTTTCACCTGAAATATGTTCGGCTCCTTTTGCAAGTGGAACTTTTTTCGTGGAATTTTATTTCCATGGGAAGTTCGGCAAACTCGCGAAAAAAATTATATCACTAGATTTTTTATTACATCCATGTATAACAGGTCAATTGAAAAGGCCTGACATATAGATGGCACTACTAGAATTTAATCCATATATTTTTTTGGATAGCCCTAACCTTCAATAGATAGGTGTATAAATTTGACAGCTGTCGGATCAATAGTTTGTGAATTACAGTATTTTGAGTAAAGCAACTTTTGTTAATGTGAAAAAAATGAGTAAAAATTAATTTTGCTTGTTGATAAAATATTGCTTTTTGAAGGTAAAAAATACAGTTGAAGCAAAAACTTGGCTTGATGCCGAGTTTTCGGACACTGCCCCAGGAAAATCAACCATCCAGGATTGGTATGTTAAGTTTAGACGTGGTGAGATGAGCAACGAAGACGGTGAAGGCAGTGGACGCCCAAAAGAGGTTGTTACCGACGAAAACATAAGTTGTGATAATCTTAGATCAGTTTCAATAAGAATAAAATTTCACAGTTTTTCACTGACCAAATAAAATGAAGTATATGATATTTTAACTATAACTTCCAGTGAAACCATCTTACGGTAATAAAAACAAACCTTTTTTGTTAATGCGTGAATTAGAGTAAACAATACTTTTGCAATAATCAACAAATTGTCAACAACTTTCTACTAATTCCGGATTAACTGTATATTAATATAATATCATTTTTATATGAAGATACTTCTAAACATGTTAAATTTGCCCTCCCAATTCTAGAAGAATTGACGTAACTTCTATGAAATTAGTCAACATGGCAATGCAATCCTTTCAGTATTTTAACCAGTTAGTATCACTACATAGTATAAAACAGAGTCGCCTTTTCTGTCCCTATATCCCTATGTGCGCTTAAATCTTTAAAACTACGCAACGGATTTTGATGCGGTTTTTTTCAATAGATAGAGTGATTCAAGAGGATGGTTTATATGTATAATACATGCATAATATACTAAGGCAACATTGCTAATTTTAGAGGTTTCTAACGTGATGTCGTAAATTAACCTATTTTTTTAGGCTTATTTAGCAATTAGCAAAAACGCTGCCTAACCCTACGAGTTAGATCAAATTAATGTACTACAGTATTGTACACCATAAAAAGGTCTACAAAAAAGTCCGCGATGGTATATGTTTATCTTTTAGGGATAACCCACATTAACCATTTTTATTGTTTACTTTTTACGTGAGAAAATGGCTTATTTACGAAGCTATTTTAAGCAATACGGCATTAATCCTTATCGAATTAAGTACCTTAAATACAGTGTGCAATTAATATAGATCAATATGGTTCCTTACAGCATGTAAATTAAACAAATATTTTCGGAGATATTACAAATTTTAAATTTGCGTTTAAAAATGTGTAATGTAATAAAAATTGTATGAATTTAGATATTCCAAAGATAGCAGGAAATCTTCGTAGTAAGTATAGGGGAAGAGGAATTGTTTTACTCCAAATTTAATGCGTGCAGGCCAAGGGCAGTAATGAATGAACCAAAAATACTGGATCGATTTTAATCATGTTTTCATTGAGTGACATAGGCATATATATTTTATGCCCGTGCAAAGTCGGAGCGGGCCGCTATGTTTTTATATACAACGTTCATATTTTTTCTGTAGTGTATTTAATTTGGTATCAGCATTGCACCCGTGCGAAGCAGGGGCGGGTCGCTAGTACTAAAATAAGATTCAACAGAGAGATTTTGCGTGATTTATAATATGTGTTTTGTTGCTTCCATAAGGTTCTCGGTTCATTGTTTCGTTCCCGTACAATTAAATTAAAGTAATTTGAGCCACTTACATGTAGTTAGGCAAATGATATGTGCTCGATCCCTTGGAACGGCCGTAATATCGGCAACGTTTTGCATGTATTGTAGCTGGAATATCGTCGAAAATACGTAACTGCTATTAACCGCCGTCAAAACCCGCCATAATACCCCGAAAGACCTATTATTTTCTGCTTAGGATAGGAAATGCTCTATGAATATATTGGTTTTGAAGATACATCAGTGAAAATAATATATATATATATATATATATATATATATATATTATATTTTAAATTCACCTTTTTACCAACCAAGATTTATCTGGACTAGATCTAGAGTTTAACGTGGGCTCCGAACCACGGCTCTCGGCATTAAACCTACCGACTGGTGAGTGATCAGCTTAGAAATCATTCCAGAAGACATCCAGTCTTACCCAACTTGGTTACGGCCATGACTATAATCTAATATCAACATAAATTATCTTATACTAATAAAAATATCATCATCATTTGTGTAGAATTTAATGCTGATTATAGCAATTTGTTTTTATTATTTCCCATTTACATGAAACAATATTTTAATAAATCGTTTTACCAAAAATGTCTATTGTTGAATATAATAAAAGTTATGTTTTATCAGTATTGTCAAGCGTAAACCTATGAAGCTTTCATTATTTATAGGTAATATTATGCTGAGTAAAGTTGTGTGTTGGTTTTTGCATCTTCTTGATATGTGATTTACTATAGAATTTATCCTAATGTTTGACATATTTTTCAAAAAATTAAATAATCATTTTAGTAAAAATATAAATAACTTCAATATGAATGATCATATAAGAATAAAAATATCACTAGACATGTAAAATATGCTGAATATGATAATGATATTGTAATTTTTACTTTTTTGACATCCTGAAAATTATAGAAGAATTTGTGTATTTTAAACAAAATTATCCTGAGCGAAATTTAAATTATATTTTATATACAAGTTGTCTACAGCCAAAATGTATGATTTTATTGTTTTTCTCGACATAATATACATATAATATCAAGGTATTGACCTTTTTAGGGAAGAAATCATTTTTAGACATTTTTCCATATATATACTCAGGAAAAATTGCGATTTTTGATCATTTTCAAGCTTATCTTGCTAACACGGCTTAAAATAAATACACATTGATGCAAACCTCAATATTTGTTCTATATTCTTGTAAAATTTTGTTCTGAATACGATGATGATATTGGAAATGTCATATTCATATGTCCAACAGAAAAAAAGTTATATTTAAATATGTCTTTTTCAGTAAAACATTTATTACGTCAAAATTAAGTGATATCCAAAAGACAAAATATCTAAGGTCGAAATAGATGACTTCACAGAATTTTCTATAGAAAAATATATAAGCTATGATAGTTTATGTCCAGTTTCAATGATAAAATATATTCGCACATTTTCTCTGACTAATTAAAATGAAAATGAAAAATTAAATTCATCAAAGCATGAGAATTCCTGACCTATAATTGAAATGAGGCATTCTGAAGCAGAGAATTTCAGTACAAGAACGAGTTAACAAACTATTCAAGCACTACGAATCAAACTTAAAAGTAGATGGTGGCTCTTAAGGGAAAAAAATAAATATTGACAAAATGCCATGCGTTCATATAATTTTGTCCACTCCCTGTAACTCTATATTGATCATAAATTAATTAAAACATAATATTGAGCCGGCTTAGTTGGGACAGTGGTAAAGTCGACAGGACGGTCCACCTACTGTTGCGATAATCGTGGGTTCGAATCCTGCTGGAGCATGGTCGTTAATTTATGTTTGTGATTGTCGTAGGCAAGGAAAATGTTCCTAGCCATGCCAGTAACCAGGCTGGGTAGGACCGGATGTCTTCTGGGATGATTTCTAAGTTGGTCACTCGCCAGTCGGTAGGTTTAATGCCGAGGACCGTAGTTCGGAGCTCACATTAAACAGTAGGTCCAGTTCAGATAATCCCCCGTTGGTAAAATGGAGACAAGGAGAAAAAAATATTGAGAAGGAATATTATAATAAAATATTAAATTAAAACTAAAACGCGCTTTTAAAAATAAGCCCTTCGTTTCAACGCAAAATCAATAATTCCAATGTCGATCGAATAAAAACCCCTAGCCCCTATTAGATGGAGTGAATTTAACTAGTTATTCAGCCGCTGCAGTTTTAGATTCTGTAGTCTGTCGGGCGGCCAAAAAAAAAGTTTATTCATGAGAATTGTAATATCTAAAACGAATCAGGTATTTACCTATGAAATTTTATCAAGTTTTATGAAAATCACGTTTCCAATTTTCCTACCGAATCAAAATATGGAGATATCGGAGGATTTCGTTTGATTTTATATTCTGAATCGTTATATGAAACAACGACGCCCTTTTTCATGCTGAGACTGTACGCACCATTAGTTTGATTCTCGTAAAATACTAATCTATTTTTAATGGAACGTGATTCGAGAAAATGGCAGGTTCATGTTTACATTTAAAATCATAACATGTCCAATATAATTATAATTATTAATTTTAATATTAGCAGAAACACGCAAATACTAGAAAAAATTAACAAAACGTGTTAGAAGTGGTACTATTTTTACTAACATAGAAACCTCCAACCTTGGAAATCTTCAAGCAAGTGAAACTTGAATGTTTCTTGTTGAATTTTAATTGTGTGGAATGACTATATCATCAACGAGCTGTGATTTTGATGAGATCCACTCGCATAAAGGACATCGGGTCATATTTATCTGTACTTTTACTTTTGCAGGATCAACTATGCCTAAAATATAATGATTCTGTTGTAGAATATTGAATCTAATTTGCAAAATTCAAACAAAAATTGGATGGATACGCCCTTGGATGTAATGTCCTATATGTCTGTTCAGATAAAAAGGGTTATAATAGTTTTTTTAACAATATTCACAAATCGATGATATATCCATGACTGCCTCCCATTTATAATCAATATATGAATAGTACCTAGTACAGTAAAATTCTTAACCTTACAAAATAGAGCTCCCACTAGTACCAGTATAATTATGAGTTCAACAATAATCCTGTGTATTGTCGTCGTTGGTTTAAAATTCAAACATTTCGCTTTTCGTTTTATCTTTTTTGGGTGCTTTTATGCTGTAATAGCCGTTCCCTATTAAATTTTTATAATCGAGATAATGGCAAAAGCGTATCATGTGAACAAAAAATATTTCCACGCTTCGTTAAAAGTTGATAAATAATTTAAGAGTATAGGTAGGTATTAGTCCATTTGGATTTTTCTTTATTACATTTGTTACCTTTAAAAACCTTGTTAAAATGACACAGACTTTGATGAGGCATCAGCTAAAATACCTTTATTTTGGCTAATAAGTACTGTTTAATTAAAATAGTAATGTTTAATTAAAATAAATAAAAACATAACTCCTACTGTTTCGAAAATGAAAATCATTCCAATCACACCAGTAACCAGGCTGGGTAAAACCGGATATCCTTTAAGATAACCTTCCAAATTGGTTACTCGCCAATCGGTAGGCTTAATGCCAAGGACTGTAACTCAGAAGCTACGTTAAACAGTAGGTTCAGTCCAGATAGTTTATAAAAATAATAAAATATAATAATAAAAGAAAAAGACATATATACATAGATATAAATTAGACATATTCCCGACATATTAGAAGAAGGAATGCAAGTATTTAAGAAACCCTTGCAATATTAATGGATAGTTATGAAGAAATTGTTTCTTTACTAATGAGTTTTTCATTAAAAAACGATCAAATATTTTTTTAATATCATCAAACCTAAGTTCCCTAAATATTTTAATTGATTTACGTACAGTTGATTAAATTAGTTTTCCGTTTGGTTTGTTGCCAAATTTTAATTGTATTTTAATATAGCCCTTTTGTATATCGTTCATAATATACCAGTGAAATAAATAGCATTAATAATAGTTATAATATAGATAAATTAATTTAGTATTTAAATTATAATACCCATGTTGTTTTTAACAAAAAAATTTATTTTAATATAGTAATGAATTGAGAGCTATCTCATTTTACAACAATGTTAATAAAAACTTCAATATTGTAACAAAAGCTATTTAATTTTATTGTTTCCTAAACAAAAGCTCTAATTTATATACAAGCACGATTTTATTTATGTTAAATAATTTCAATTAGTGTTATGTAGCACCGAATGTTCATCTGTTTTAAAATATTGCTCTTTGATGAATACGAATTAAATGTCGTTGTTATCTGATTTGTGAATGTTTAATTTTTCATCAACAAAATTCAGTTTTTCAGCATTTGTCGACAGTTTATAGCAGGCACTCGGAAAGTATCTAGTTCTCAATCAATACCCTTGTGTAAGTGCTACAGAATGTCTTCAATAAATCTCACCACAGTTAACAGACGTGTACACACCATTGTAATCTATTTTTCTCTATTTGCTCACCTCCTATGTGCTAATTGACACATCTTAAACGAATGTCTTTATTTATAAATCGTTTACATGTTACGAACGCATGAGACAGCATTGTCTCATGTCGCATCTATTTTGAACTGGAATAAAATGAGAAGGAAAATATTGTCTAGTATGAAAATGAATTTACATACTGTAATAGGCAACACATTATACATTTTGATGACGTAAGTTAACTGTTATTTTGGATAAACTATATATTAGACCAATAATACTTATAGCAAAAGTCCCAAAAAACGTCATTCTTCCGATTTCTAATATCTCCATATTTCTTCAGCCGTGTATAATTTTTTATCCACGTATATTACATTTCTACCAACCGCAAACACCGGTCCCAACATATCACGTGGAAAAAAACAAGATTTTATTCGCGTTTAATAAATTTTAATATGGGCGTCAGACGTCCATTAGTAATACCGAAATTTTGAGCCTGCCGGAGCTTTACCAGTCATTTATGAGGATTTTTGAATTAATGCTTGGCAAAATACTGCTATATTCTCTGATTTTAAACGGTCAAATGAAGAGCAGAGATTAACAATATTCATTTTATTCGCTCGGTTTGCGATCTAGTTTTGATCGCAGTAAAAAAGATTTTTTATACGTTAAATGTATGCATTTGCGGAAGTAAAAGCGAGTTTCTGCAAGCGTAAGATTTCCAGTATTTAAAATATAGAATGTATATTGTGTAAATTTGAACAAAATCTGTAGATGATAAGACCAATTATCGATTTAGTCGAAAAAGAAAAAACGCAGCGGACAGTTGAAATATGTAAATTTTGGACAGACTATCAATCGGAAACTATAGTTTATTCAAAACAGCAATAAACTCACGTCACTAATATGGGAAAGTTGCTGTGAAAATTGCAAATTCGTTTTACCTTCACTTTCAATCTATCTCACGTGATCTTACAGCTTCAGCTGCGATATATTTACCTGAACTCTAATTAACTACATCAAGGAATGCTTCGAGTAACCGCAGAATAACTGTCAATACAATGTCAAACTGTCTGATTGATTGAAATGATTCTTTAACTCACAATTCATCGGAAATCGTCTAAAAGGACAACAAATTCAACACGGAAATCGCATGGTGCTTACATTATGAAAGAGGTAATTATCCATATGACGAAATATTTCATATTTTTTTACAGAACTTTAATTTAAATAATCGTGATTTGAAACTTATTCGATGTACCAAAAACTTTACATTTTACCACCGCCGTATGTTTCTAAGAATAGCTATAGGATCAATAGATACGGAACGAAATGAAATTTGCAAGTAGTCAGTCAACTCGAATAGACTAGTAGCTTAGAGTAACGAAATATTCAAGCAATCAATACGTCTTCTTGGATAGACAGCTGGCGTTCTGGGAAAAGCAGCGGAATCTTTTATACGTTTAGATTCATAAAGATTTCAAGCAATCGCTTTTCAAGAGAACATGAGATCAAAATAGTCTTAATAATATAGCGTATTTATGCGCCTGTTAGTGTTACCCAGAGTTTGACCATTAATTTTAAAATGATTTATATGATTTGTGAGTGCCAGTATATAAAATGGAAGTTTATAATTAGTGGACTGATAAAACACGCAAAATACAAAGAGTAGACAAAAAAATATGAATACTTGATATATACACGGCATTGAGACGTCATTTGTTTTAAAAATAGCTGTATATATTCGCAGAATAGATTCGAAGAGTGTCTGAATAATTTCCAACGGAATATTGCCACATTATTGTAACAAAACTTCCACTTCAGTGGATAGAATTTGAACAGAAGCACGCAGTTCAGAGTGAACAGCCACCAAAGGCGAAATGTAGTAGTTCAGTTTCTCAGCCTTATGAAATTTGGGTAGAAACAGTGCCATTTTGAAGATCTTGAAAGACAAACTGGCGGACGAAAATACAATCGATACTGAAAATCAGTTTTAGAACAACTAAAAGCTGTGGAGATGGAAATTATCCTGAGCGAAATTTAAATTATATTTTATATACAAGTTGTCTACAGCCAAAATGGATGATTTTATTGTTTTTCTCGACATAATATACATATAATATCAAGGTATTGACCTTTTTAGGGAAGAAATCATTTTTAGACATTTTTCCATATATATACTCAGGAAAAATTGCGATTTTTGACCATTTTCAAGCTCATCTTGCTAACACGGCTTAAAATAAATACACATTGATGAAAACCTCAATATTTGTGTAAAATTTTGTTCTAAATACGATGGTGATATTGAAAATTTCATATGTCCAACAGATAAAAAGTTATATTTAAATATGTCTTTTTCAGTAAAACATTTATTACGTCAAAATTAAGTGATATCCAAAAGACAAAATATCTAAGGTCGAAATAGATGATTTTACAGAATTTTCCATAGAAAAATATATAAGCTATGATAGTTTATGTCCAATTTCAATGATAAAAATATTCGCACATATTCTCTGACTAATTAAAATGAAAACTGCACAATTCATCAAAGCATGAGAATTCCTGACCTATAATTGAACTGAGGCATTCTGGAGCAGAGAATTTTAGTACAAGAACGAGTTAACAAACTATTCAAGCACTACGAATCAAACTTAAAAGTAGATGGTGGCTCTTAAGGGAAAAAATAAATATTGACAAAATGCCATGCGTTCATATAAAACTTCCACTTCAGTGGATAGAATTTGAACAGAACGCTTGCAGTTCAGAGTGAACAGCCACCAAAGGCGAATTGTAGTAGTTCAGTTTCTCAGCCTTATACTGAGATCTGGAGTCACCAAAATTTAGAAAACCATTCCGTAGAGGGATATCATGGAAATTTGGGTAGAAATAGTGCCATTTTGAAGATCTTGAAAGACAAACTGGCGGACGAAAATACAATCGATACTGAAAATCAGTTTTAGAACAACTAAAAGCTGTGGAGATGGAAAAACGATAACGTACATCACTGTAATTCATTGATTCAAACATTGCATACAATATCATACAATACCTCTCAGAACTCATACAATACCTCAGTGTGCATACAATACCTTTCAGAACTTTGTTCTGAAAAATGTGTATTTTATTTATGTTACTCATTGCAGAACATCCCCATAATTGAACTCCGTATGTCCATATAGGTTTCAGTATTTGCTTATATAATAGCAATTTATTATGTACTGATAATTGTGATTTTCTTCCAATTAGCCAGTACATTTTCCTATATTTCAATTTCAATTATTTTTTTCTTTATATGTTCCTTCCAGCGAAGTTTTGCATCAAGAATCATTTCGAGATATTTAGCGTTGTTGCTATATGGAATTATAGTGTTATTTAATGTTATAGGTGCTTGTACGGTCTGATTGTAGGTGAAGTGCCCATGCACAGATTTACTTACATTAATTCTTATTTTCCAAGCTTGTGTCCAAATATTTATATTGACACTTGCCTGTTGTTATTTTCGTGAGGCTTCTTCACTATTCTCCCCGACAGATATATTTGTAGTATCATCAGCAAATGTAGCCAAATACCCTAAAGAAATCTTTGTCTTTTAAAAAACAAATAATTTGTAATAAAACAATGTTGCGACCATATATTGAGATAAACTATCGTATATCTTAGGTTCAGTAGTTTAGGAGTTTATTGTGGATAAACAACATGAAATGAAAATTTATATATAAAAATACGTGAATTTAGGATATTTAGACAAAATAAAAATAAACAAATATAATAAGAAACCGATAGACAAATCGAAAATAAAAAGGAATAATGAACGTAAACTATTAAAACATTGCCGAGTCCTGATATAGAAAATGAAAATTACCGAGAGGGATTACAACCAGGGCAAACAGAGTAGGAAATTGTTATTTGACGTCGAGTGGCGTTGAGGCTTAAAAAATTAAATCCCGACTCCTTTAACTCGGAAATCCAAATTGAAATCATAAGTTATTCAGGCGAACTTTTTACGTCGCCGAAAAAATCGCGCCATCGACGAAAGAATTTTAAAACGTCGAAGCTCCGAATCTCGGAATGGCATTATGAAAAATATGCTAATCTACCCGGGAAAGGGCCGGTTCTTGGTCTTACCGAAGAAGTAAAAAGGGGTTTCGATGTTTTAATGTAGCCGATGTTCTTTTTTTTTTCGTTGGATTCAGAATTCATTTCGGCCGATTTTTGTACTAATGAATCGAATCACGCCATAGTCATTCCAATGAAACAGCCAATCCGCTTCACCAAAATGCCTGACGTCACAGCCTTGCAATGTTGCCGCATCATATTTAACATTTTTCGTATTTTGAATCTAACATAACAAAATAGTAATATTGAAAAAACAAAATAATGAAACAAAAATAACGTTATAGAATAAAATTTATTCTAAGATTATAATACATCCAATGCGTATATTATCGAAAGACATATATAGTTAAGACATATATAGTTAACACAACTATAGTTAATTAACCAAACCAAACAACCTATGAAGTTGTATAGTTCTAAACGCGTTTTCTTATGTAGTGATATCCCTTGGAGATCTAATCTACCTAATTAGCCATTGTATATCCTAATGTATGTTTAGTTATTGCTTCCTTCGGTGCAGTATTTCCTTGTAAAGTCATTTTGATGTCATTATATTTCTCTTTAATAGCAAAATTATTATTGTACCAATTACCTGGTGAGAATCTTATAGGTCTATAAGAAGTCGTACCATGTGATTTTATGTTTGCCTGGTTTGAGTACCATTACGACTAGGGAAACTTGCCATTCACCCACCTGGGAAATGTTCCAGCTTTAATCATGCATTAATAGTTTCACTGTGGTATGATTCTCTTGCGGGATAGGTGTTTCAAGAGAGTTAAATCCTTCTTCGTATGCACGACTTTAACAGTTAGCACATTTGCAGTGGCGATTGAAGGTTACTTCTTTTATTTTGGCTGTGTATTCCTGGTCAGATTCCAAGGATGACAGCTTTCAATCGTTATTTTTGGTTCTACTTGTTTTATGCGACTGATTTTTAACGTTCTGACTCTGCCGTGATTAGATTGTCAATGTAGGGTAAAAAGATTAAAATTACGAATGATAAATAACAGCCGAACCGTGAATTTGACTGAAAATAATAATTACTATTTTCAGTCACTGGTTTTTTGACTATCGGCTGTTTCGATTGTTTTAGTCAGATTTCAGACATATATATATATATATATATATATATATATATATATATATATATATATATATATATATATTACTTAGATAGCCAACAAACTTACTGGCTTTCTTCGTATTTCATTTCAACCACCGTCCTATGTTGTTCCTAATAAGAGTTATTTGAGCTTTATCAAAACATTCGTGTTTTCTGTGGATGTAATCTATATGAATAATAAAGTAAATACTTGAGATAAAAGAAAAAGAGAACATAATATGATAAGAAAAGCGTATATAATAAAAAGTATTAAAAAATAAAATTATTAAATAAGTATTAAAAATAAAAAGTATATTACTAAGGAGATTTAGTTTTAATCCATGGTTATTTACATAAAAATGGGTAAAAATCAGCATAAAAAAAAAGTTATACATATGCAAATAGTACGCAAGAACGAAACGGCGACTTCCAACAAGAAAAAACGTCGATGCCACGCCGCCAAGAGAAAAGAAAACATTATAAACCGAAAGATCAAATGCCATGTGAACGGTGTAAAGTTGGAGGCGGCGAGGAGAATCGCGAATATAAAATGACAAAGTAACGAGACCAAGCAGCCTCGGTTAATCAAAATCTCTGACAATAACCGGTTGAGAAAGAAATCCCGCAGGCCTTGCAAAAAGCTGAATGGAAAGCTGGATATCAACGTTCGTAAGGTCGCTATGAAAAATGTAAAAGAAATCGGATAAATGGGATGACACGAGGGCTTATGAAAAAGTATTAAACTGATATATTTCATTGACACTGTGCCGTGGAAAGGATGGGCGTCTATGAATGATTCAGTAAAAAACTGGATGAAGATTTTCGATTGTTATTTATCGATATATAATAACTTCAACATTTTAAAAATTATTAATACTGAAAATAAGTATCATAAATTAAACCCAGTAAAATAAGATAACAGAGATGTAAACAAAAATTAATATAGTCTGTTCAAAGTTATTTTGTACGTACGTCATCTAAGTTTGTGACATCAAAACGTCGCAATGTTGCCTCATCAATTCTGAGTTTTAGTTCAGTTTTTTCAATCTTAATAAAATAATTGAACAAACATTTTATCAAGGCCGACAGGCTCAATTGTTTACTTGTTCGCACTAATCAGACAGCATTGTGTCTCTTTTTAACTAGAATAAAATGAAAAGAAATATATTGCTTGATTTAGAAATTCTGGCAAGCAACCCTGATGACGTATGAACAAGTGGACTTTGAATAGACTATATCTTATATGTGGTTATAAAAATTTAATGATTTTAAAAAAAAAATTACAAAACAGTAGTTTTCTATTGGTAATTTCTATTGTAATATATATATATATATATATATATATATATATATGGATACGTACATATATATATATATATATATATATATATATGTATATATATATATATATATATATATATATATATATATATATATATATATATTTTACTTAGATAGCCAACAAACGTACTGGCTTTCTTCTTACTTCATTTCACCCACCGTCCTATGTTGTTCCTAATAAGAGTTATTTGAGCTTTATCAAAACATTCGTGTTTTCTGTGGATGTAATCTATATGAATAATAAAGTAAATACATGAGATAAAAGAAAAAGAGAACATAATATAATAAGAAAAGCGTATATAATAAAAAGTATATTACTAAGGAGATTTAGTTTTTAATCCATGGTTATTTACATAAAAATGGGTAAAAATCAGCATAAAAAAAAGTTATACATATGCAAATAGTACGCAAGAACGAAACGGCGACTTCCAACAAGAAAAAACGTCGATGCCACGCCGCCAAGAGAAAAGAAAACATTATAAACCGAAAGATCAAATGCCATGTGAACGGTGTAAAGTTGGAGGCGGCGAGGAGAATCGCGAATATAAAATGACAAAGTAACGAGACCAAGCAGCCTCGGTTAATCAAAATCTCTGACAATAACCGGTTGAGAAAGAAATCCCGCAGGCCTTGCAAAAAGCTGAATGGAAAGCTGGATATCAACGTTCGTAAGGTCGCTATGAAAAATGTAAAAGAAATCGGATAAATGGGATGACACGAGGGCTTATGAAAAAGTATTAAACTGATATATTTCATTGACACTGTGCCGTGGAAAGGATGGGCGTCCATGAATGATTCAGTAAAAAAACTGGATGAAGATTTTCGATTGTTATTTATCGATATATAATAACTTCAACATTTTAAAAATTATTAATACTGAAAATAAGTATCATAAATTAAACCCAGTAAAATAAGACAACAGAGATGTTGTTCAAAGTTATTTTGTACGTACGTCATCTAAGTTTGTGACGTCAAAACGTCGCAATGTTGCCTCATCAATTCTGAGTTTTAGTTCAGTTTTTCAGTCTAAATAAAATAATTGAACAAAAATTTTATCAAGGCCGACAGGCTCAATCGTTTACGTGTTCGCACTAATCAGACAGCATTGTGTCTCTTTTTAACTAGAATAAAATGAAAAGGAAAATATTGCCTGTTTCTAAATCGAATTTACAAATTCCGCCATGCAATCCTGATGACGTATGTACAAGTGAACTTTGAATAGACTATATCTTATATGTGGTTATAAAAATTTAATGATTTTAAGAAAAAAATTACAAAACAGTAATTTTCTATTGGTAATCGACGATCGAATAATTTATAGCGCAACGGAGACAATAAATTAAGTTATGAATAAAACGAGGACGTATCTAAAATTAAACTATAAATAAAACTGATCACATATTTTAAATATGACAATATCAACAAAATTGTCAGGAAAGAGTAATTTTAAAGCTCACATAATGGCAGGAAACGCAAAATATAACTATCCACCAATACTGTATAGTAGAGTATGTTAAATGTGCATATATCAATATTAATATTATGGTTCCCAGTGGTTATTAAGAAATTTGATGTTTAAGCATGTACTTGATGTGGTAATGTAGGGTATAAGTACTGTTGATTGTTATATTGATATTGTAATATACAGTATTTTGTTTCTTTCGTATTCCTTAATGTTTTCAACATCTGAGTTAAAAGCTTTTATTTATATTATTTTAAGTTATAATGAAGAAGAAAGGCATATTAGTAAGCAACATAATAGTCTCCTTTTTACAAACGATGGTTTATCTGGACAGTGACTACCTTAGAGACCATTCCAGAAGATATCCGGTCTTACCCAACCTGAACTAACGTGACTGGGATGGTTATTCCTTGTCGGATTTTAGGAAAACTGATAAAAAAGAAAGAGGAGGGTGGCAAACCGTAGTTCAAATCCGCAAGCTTTTCCACAGACGAATTTCGGTATGCCGCTAACTAAATAAGGTTGGAGTTAAGTTATACTGTAGTTTTCCACGGTGACACCAATCTTACGAACCAATAAGCTCCTTGAGCTAATAAGTTACTATATGGACAAGGAACACCTACACCTAGATAGACTAATATATGAGTCAGATGACAAACTTCTCTCTTTGCCCTTGTAGATTAATATTTTTTTACTTAGGAGATTGTTTGTTTAAGAGAATCTTTGTTTATAATAATGACTTGAAAATTGTCTTTTGCATTATTCAAACCAATAAAAGTATTTAATAAAGTTGACCATTTTTAAGTTATTAAAAAAAGCTTAATAAAACATCTGTTCTGAACAAGTAAATATTCAACTTTTAAAATTACTTTTAATTAGAATTTTCAGTTCAAAAAGAAGGCAATTAAATAAGCTTTAATTAAAACAGTCAAAGAGATTTCGTATTTTTGGTAATCATGAAGATAGTTTAGAAAAATATTATATCCTAAAAAACAGTCCTATGACTAGGTCAATCTCATATATAGTCTGTTCAAAGTTATTTTGTACCTGCGTCATTTGAATTTGTAACATCAAAACGACGCATTGTTACCGCATCAACTTTGAGCTTTAGTTCAGTTTGTCTTAGACATACAACAAGTATAATCTAAATAAAATAATTGAGCAAAAATATTATGAAATATATGTATTTAATTTATTTTAATATTATAACACATCCAAAAACTACAGTTAATTATACAGCCACAATAGTTTACAGGTTCAAGGTTTGTAACATTTTATCACTATTGCTTTCAAGTATTTGACAACGTTTGACAACTGGAAGACATTGACAGGTTCATTCGTTTACGTGTTCAAACTAATCAGGCAGAATCAGGTGCTTCTTTTTATCTAGACTAAAATAAGAAGGAAAATATTGTCTGATTCTAAAATGAATTTACAAATTGCTGCAGGCAATACATTAAACATCTTGATGACGTATGTACAAAAACACTTTGAACAGACTACAGATACCGCAAAAATTAGCTCAGTCTAATTCCAAACCCCAGAAACCCCAATTCCTAGAAGATGTCTTTGCCTAAGCTGGGTATACTTTAACAAACTGATCTGAGCTAACTTGCTCGCCTAATAGACTGTCATAATCCTCAAGATTAACTCTCCGTTGGAAGAAAATAAGCGTCTACTTTTTAATA
Organism: Rhynchophorus ferrugineus; assembly: GCF_030347505.1. Lineage (NCBI taxonomy): Eukaryota > Metazoa > Arthropoda > Insecta > Coleoptera > Curculionidae > Rhynchophorus > Rhynchophorus ferrugineus. Next base: position 1,096,075 of record NW_027472585.1, on the reverse strand, counting down.
ATAATTATTGTTCTTTGCACTAGAGAATATTCTCGTTTGTATAGTTGTGAGCATTTTGTGCAGATAAACAAGAATATGAAAATATTTTCATCGCCCATTTTAAAAAATATATCACATATAGTTGTACAATATCTTATTAATATTTTTCATCCACTTAAAAAAAGTCTTTTAACTTTCTTTAAGCTTTAGATAACACAGAAAAATGCCGAGCATGTCAAAAAAGTAGTTAGAACCTAATCACATTCGATAAAATACTACGAAGAAAGTTTTCTAATCAAACTTGAACAACTTTTAATATGGATTAAAAATTTGTATCACGTTTATTTCTGTCTTCGAATATCATTAAATCTCCAATAATTGGCTCACCAACTGCTATTTTTTTCTCTTTTACTTTATGATCAATTTATTATAAATTAATATCGTTTTTATTAGATTTTCTTATAATATTGTCGAAATAAGAACGACACGATATCGCCATTTTATGAGATATATGGAAAAATGTATAGTGTATCCAATAAAACACCTAATGTACGTCATCAAAATTTGTAGCGTCAGCACTTCGCAATCTTATTGGACTTTCGATTTATAAAATTTTTCGATTATACAAATGTTGCAGAGATATTTAAGAGCACAGTCACTTGCAACACAAATAGAATGTTATAGATTGATTTGGTTAGGTGTTCTGACGCATCAGACAGCATATTGTCTCTTTTTAACTAGGGTAAAATAAGAAGGAAATATCCGATCCGATTTTAAAATGAATTTTACATTTTTACAAAATGCATTTGACAATATATTCGACGTCCATTGGCTCTTTTATTAGAAAGACTATATATAAAATGAAATTATTTTAATTATTACATATTATACCAATTGTTCTCATTAAATACCTTTTTAAGGAAAAAAATTATAAAATTTAAAAAAAATAACCAAAATATAAGACAAACTACTTAATAAAACATTTCTTGTTAGTAGCTGTCGTCGTTTGTGTCGTATAATTTACCGTGTGATTGATTCGTTACAAATGTCTACAGAAATACATTTTTTATATGGAGAAAATCTGATTAGATCCCAGGACCAGGATATAATGCATTATGTATGGAGGTGAAACAAGTCGAGAAGATTAAATCTGATAAAAGGATCAGTCATTCGCACGTAGGGATCATCCCTTATTTCGGATTGTTTGCCCAAGTCGAGCCGATGGAAGCTTACGCTACCCTAACGGTAAACAACCAGCGTACCAGCATGTCAAATTTCGGAAGAATTACGACGTACGGCAGGTTCCGCGCGGTCTTTCGTGTTTCCGAGTTATTACGGGTGTTTTATTTTTGAAAAATACAAGTTGGTTGCACTTTGTATTTCAAAATGGCGTGGCATGGCGTGTTTATTCGAAATAATTTATCAAAAGATGTATAAAGTAAATAAGCTTTAAATTAAATATTATTTTATGAAAATGCAATTTATAAAAACGATAAATTATAACAGGTAAATTGAAAAGTCTCCGGACTGACATATAGATGGCACTACTAGAATTTAATCCATATATTTTTTAATTAGCCCTAACCTTCAAAATATGGGTGTGTAAATTTGACAGCTGTCGGATCATTAGTTTGTGAATTATAGCATTTTGAGTGAAGCAACTTTTGTTATTGTGAAAAAAATGGATAAGAAGGAATTTCGCGTGTTGATAAAATATTGCTTTTTGAAGGGAAAAATACAGTTGAAGAAAGAACTTGGCTTGATGCCGAGTTTCCGGACTCTGCCCCAGGAAAACCAATCATCAAGGGTTGGTATGCTAAGTTTAGACGTGGTGAAATGAGCACCGAAGACGGCGAACGCAGTAGACACCCAAAAAGAGGTTGCTATCTACGAAAACATTTAAAAAACCCACAAAATAATTTTGAATGACCGTAAATTGAAATTGAATGAAATAGCAGACATTCTAAAGATATCAATTGAGCGTGTACATCATATCATTCACGAATATTTGGGTATGAGAAAACTCTGTGCAAAGTGGGTGCCGCGCGAGCTCATTTTTGATCAAAAAACAACGACGAGTTGATGATTCGGAGCAGTGTTTGAAGATCATCAGGCTTAATAAACCCGAGTTTTTGCGTCGATATGTGATAATGAATGAAATATGGCTCCATCATTTCACTCGGAAGTCCGATCGACAATCATCTGAGTGGATATAATTTCAGAAGTCTTCAGTAATTCCGCGGTAACAATTTTCTTTTTTTTGTAGATTAATCCCATAGCTTGTGAGACGACCAGGGATATGACAGGATAGTACTTCTTTCCTTCGAATGCCTTTTTAACAATCGCTGTTAGTCTGTGCACTTGGTCGATTGTCGCGTGGTGATTTCAAGATCTAAACTGAAAATCTGGTATTTCTGTAAATAGTTTAATAAATTATAACAAGACGTTTCTCAAATAATTTTGATATATCAGGTAGCAGCGAAATAGGCCTGTAAAATCCAACTTGTTCTGCCATTTCTTAGGTTTTTAAGCATAATTATTCGAGGAAACTTAAGACATTCCGAAACATGCTTCAGTCTCAAACAGACATGGAATACGCAAGGAATAACATGATTGTTGCTTTTAGAACTAAACAGATTCACTCAGCAACAACAATTACCATAAATTATCTTGTAAACTAACATTGTAAAAATTAGAAAAAGTAAATTAACTAACCATCGAGACATTATGAAGCTCCTAAGAAATTTGACATGCTTGTACGCTGGTTGTTTACCGTTAGAGTAGTGTAAGCTTCCATCGGCTCGACTTGGGCAAACAATCCGAAATAGGGGATGATCCCTACGTGCGAATGACTGATCCTTTTATTTAATATTCTAGACTTTTTCACCTCCATACATAATGCATTATTTCTTAGTCCTGGGATCTAATCAGATTTTCTCCATATAAAAAATGCATTTCTGTAGATATTTGTAACGAATCAATCAGAGAGTAAATTATATGACATAAACGACGACAGCTCCTAGCAGGAAATGTTTTATTAAATAATTTGTCCTAATTTTTGGTTGATTATTTGTTAATTTTAACAAATGTGTCCTAAGGACATAATTTCCGTGATTATATTAGGTATCTGCATGTTTTCGAGTATTTGTTACCTTAAAAAGGTATTTATAGAGAAAAATTGGTATAATATGTATTAATTAAAATATTTCCCATCATTTTATACATAGTCTTTATCTTTGGTGTCAAAATCGCCGTAAAATCGTCCAGACCAGTACTCACATGTTGAAATCGATAGAGCATGATTGCCATTAGCTTCACACGGAATTGCATGACCTCAGTTGCTCTATCCTTCAAGTTGAACGAAATGACCAACACTAAAAAGTAAATCACATTGTAAAAATGTAAAAAATTTAATTATCTAACCATTGAAACAAATCATGAAACTCCTATACTAATTTTATCAAAGCAACGAATATTAGACCTTTAAGTACGTTCCCATCCCATCCTCTGTATGGCACTCGACCATTGTGTATTAATATTATATAATACTCTTCAGTGTGTTTCAGCATTCAAACAATTCCGCACGAAGCGAAACCATTCGTGAAAGCGGTTCGGTACTCGAAAATTAACTTGCCATTCGAAAATCCTAAATTATTTCGCGGAGATAAACGTCGAAGAGCGGGCCGGGGCTAAGGCCGCGGCGCCCAAAACAAACGTTAATATATTCCTCAGGTAAGGTTTGTGCCGTTGCATACGGGAAGTGCTTTGTTTTGTAGTTGGGCGGCTAAATACGTCGACATAGTCGAAGTTTAGACGGGCGGCGGATTCCGCTTTGCGCGCCTAGTCGAGAAGATTAAATCTGATAAAAGGATCAGTCACTCCCACGTACGGATTAATCTGACCTTTATCTTCGTTTGTTTCGGCCCCGTAGCTCGGCCGGATACGATTCTGGCGTGCCGTCATAGCTAACCGGCGTTTCCCGCTTCTATTTAATGGACGCTTTAACATTAATTAACTTAATTAGTTTTAATTAATTCGATTTGGTCTATTTATTCATTATTATTCATTAATTGATGCTGTAGAATCTATTCATGATACTATTAATATAATACTAGTGATCAGCCTGTAGTTAATAATTTTAAAAAAAATTAAAAGTTAAATTTCAAATATATTTTAAAATATCTTGTTTACCAACAAGGGTTTATCTGGACTGGACCAACCAATTGGCCAGCTTGGTTACTGACATGACTGGGATGGTTATTCCTTGTCGGGTTTTCCACTGTTTTTTATGGTTACTAATAACATATGGATTTAATTCTAGTAGCGCCATCTATGTTTCAGGTCGGGAACTTTTCAATTGACCTGTTACTATTAAATATTAAGTTGCTGGGGTTTCAATTGGAAATATTTTTGTTCTGTTACAGCTACATTCATTATTAATATAGGTATTGTGACTAACTAAAGTTATTTAAAAAAAATAAGAACAATATAATATTAGATCCATCAAGAAGAGATTGTGACATGCGCAGAGGGTGGCGAATAAACTCGCCTTCACAGTGATATAAATAAATAAAATGTATCAAGGAATTGAGTAATTTTATTTCCATATTATGTTCTCAACATAAGCTTAATTTAATACAATTATTTCAGAGGAAAAAGTTAATCTGGGAAATATTTTATGAATATTTAGGAAAATATTTTAAAAAACTATTGATATCAGAAACAGATGATATCAGAAGAAAATAAGTAGAAATATACTCATATCAAAAGACTTGACAAAGAAACGTGAGATAGAAATATAAAAATGAAGGAAACAAGAACTAAACGAAAAACGTAAAAGCGTTGATAGGCTTTCCTATGAAAATAAAATATATTTCTCAGATATACAATTGTTAATTAGGTGGATTAGACCTCCAGAAAATACCACCACATAAAAAACGCGCCTAAAACTTTACCTCAAATATGATGTAAACAATCTCAAACTGGAAACTATTGTGGCTGTATAATTAACTGTAGATTAAATTTAAATTGTAGTAAAATGTTAAAAATAAATTATATTTGATAACATTATTCTTGTTTCATTATTTAAGTTACAATCAAAACCAAAATAAATTAAAAGTCAAAGTTGATACGGCAACATTGCAATTGCGTAACTTTATACGTTGATGGCATGAGTCCATTGTTACTTTGGAAGGACTATACAATTAAAAACATTCAAATTTTGTATCGTTTTGTTTAAATCAATTTCGATATCGCGAATAATTTAGAGAATTAAAGGAGTCTTTCAACGGCTTATACAAAAGGACTAAAATCAGACGAAAGGGATAATCGACGGAAAACGATTGAAAAAAATTGAATCGGCGCGGAACCATCGTTGTACTGCTCCAAATTGGTTTCATTGAAAAAGCGTGTTCCTCAGAGAAAGATTAATGACTATTTAGTTATTGATTTAGGCGAGGTTTCTCACTCCGAGAAAATCTCTTGTTGTTTATTTTTGGTTTTCTCAAAGGAATCGCCCGCGGGCCCTACGTCCGCCCTGTCCGAAAATACTTTAATGCATTTTTCATCTACCTGAAAAATAACAAGCTCGAAATATCCCATTGAACGTTAAAATTTGAAATTGTTATTTTCTGCAGCAATAACAATAAATAATATTTACTTTTTATTATGATTTACAAACTAAGAATCATCCCAAAAGGTATCTGGCCTTACCCAACTTGATTATTACGTGACTAGCTTATTCCTGGTTAAGTTTTATACGAGAAAAATTGTATTCAGTCAGTCAGTTTTGAATTTCCAAGTAATTAGCGCAGTAACTTTAAATGTATTACTCAACTTTCCCTTTTTAACAGACTACTGTGATATTTTGAGCAAGCGACATCAGGTATTTTGTATTTGATAGCCATTAACATAATAGGACTTCCCAAATGTTAACAAATATGGATAAATATGTATGTATGTATGTATATATTAACATTAGTTTAATACATGTGTAATAATTTTTTGAAAAAAATTAAATATAAAAAAACTAACTGGAATATTTTAATTCCCTTGTTTTACTAAACAAGTGTTTTAGACAGTGGGTAGATATAAATGAATGAGAAAATATTCTTGATCTTATATTTATCTGTATCGCTTATCTTCACTTCACATCATTTTCTATTTATTTCCTCAACCCATGTAAAAGTTTCCGGTTTTTAATAATTTATCAGTTACATACGGAAAAAGTTTTTTTTGTTTGTTTTATATGTCAGACAATAACTGTTCCCAGTACTACACCAGTATTTTCATTTTTACACTATCTAACATGTTTGTAGTGAACAGTAATTAGACTATTGGAAAATTAGTATTTCTAATCCTAAATATAATTAACCGAGGAACAATCCAAACAGTGGGTGTCTCCGGTTGAACGGTCACCAAAGAAAAAGTTATGTGTTTTATTAGCCACAGTTTTATTGTTTTGTTGTATTCACAGTTTTTGAATATATTTGACATTAATTTAAAGCAAAAACGACAGCATTTTCCGAAGAAAAGTATGTTGTCGCATCAAGACACTGTAGGAGTGAACACGTGTATAGTTACCACGGCAATATTGGTAAATTACGCTACGAACTGCTACCATGTCCACCATATTCTCCGTATATATTCCCCAGTGATTATTTCCTGTTTCAAAACCTGAAGAAATAGCTGGATTGTAAGAGATTTAGGTTAAAAGAAGAGTGATTCAAACGGCCATGAGGTCCTTGAAAAGACGTATTATTTGAAAGAAATAAAAGAATTTGTAAAAACTCAGGACTAAATGCATTGAGCTGCGAAATAAAACGCTATTTTGTCGAATGAACTGACTTATCAAATTTTCAACTTGTACTTGTCAACGCTATGCATAATCATAACTAGAAACAACCAAAAACAAATTCACTGCAGTTTTTCAGCTCTCTTATCTGAAATTTCACTTATATATCACTAACAAATTTCAATCTAAAACTTCAGTATACTCCACTACAAGTCACATCCAGAAAGTGTACTGAATTCCTAAAAATTTCATAAAAGATATAAAAATGCAGCCCGGCAAGGAATCTAGGCTGTATGTCTAGTCAATAAAACTGTGTCTGTATGTTATAAACACATGTACAATTTCAGAGAGGTGAACAGATTTTAATCTGAATGTGCAAGGTCAATAAAATATGCGGAGTGTTTCACAATAACTTAAAATCATCCAAAAGTGTGTTTATTGCGTTGCAAGTACAAGTATAAGCTACAGAAAATACGGATACTTCATTCTGTACCTCTTATTCTGAACTACCTCTCTCACTTTCTTAAGGCCTTAAAATATCCAGCAGTGTTATAGAAAAACACGAAACACATCTATTTTAACTAGAAATTATTTCGGAAGGAAAGTTTGATGTAGATTTAAAAATACATAATCATAATCACAAACATTATCAAAATCAAAGACATAATCAAAAATTTAAATAATCGAGATACGGGAGTTTGTAACCTCTTGATAACTTTTAGAATGTATGCATACTTTCATCACTGGGAATGGGGCTATCACTATGTATCGTCACCTTAAATTTATCACTAGGCTTGATCTAGTACAAGATAATAAATCAATAAATCCGATATAATATTTTAAACTTTTAAACAAATTCAGAGGCATCCCCTAAATCATTTTGTATTTTTTGTAAATTTTGTACTCATATTCGCCAAATTTAATTGGCATCCTCGTACACCTAAAAATGTCGCTCTAAATTTTGAGATTAAATAATAACAATCGTGAAATACATCAACAAAGTATGGTTAATCATAAATCCTCAATACATATTTTTATTCAATTCTTGGTAAAGGTTTACTCGACCGCAATTAGATTACCACTGCCATATAGTTAACGTTAACGTTATTTCCTACCAGCGCGCACCCATAAATATTTAAGAACCTAAAAAACGTTGATTCTTTGTCACAAAGGGCAAGGAGAAGTCAGTAGCTACAGCGACATTTCGTGTGAGAAAAGAAAATTGTTGTTTTTACTAATTTATGGGCAATTATTCCATATTTCTTACCATATAAACCTTCCGTGTTCTTCCACAAAGATTTATAAATAAATATTATCCAAATCGGTATGACTTTTCTCGAGTTTTAGCGAAACTAACAAACAGCATTTCGTGTGAGAAAAGAAAATTGTTGTTTTTACTAATTTATGGGCAATTATTCCATATTTCTTACCATATAAACCTTCCGTGTTCTTCCACAAAGATTTATAAATAAATATTATCCAAATCGGTATGACTTTTCTCGAGTTTTAGCGAAACTAACAAACAGCAATTCGTTTATATATAGATATACATAGATTTAAATCTAAATAATTTCTTACAAATTAATTAAATCGGTTAGAAATTGTAAATATCTCCAATTACGAAACTACTACATGTCTAATAGGATCGGAATTATATCAATGGCTACAAATTAAACTCGTCTATTTGAGTACTATCGTGGGAACTATATCGGAGCGTCGCTCGTATAGAAACAAGTTTGCGAGTTGCTTTTTCTTGCATCGAGACGAGCTAGACACGTACAAAAATCAGCTTCGGTTGTTATCGGCGACAAAGTTTATCCAAACTTTTCTCGAGCTATCTGTAAACTTTTCGACACCGAAATCCAATTGTGCAAAATCAATATTCAGCAGCGTTTTTATGCGGCGTATCGAACGTAGCGCGCCTTTTGTAAAAATCAACTTTTTAATGGCCACCCTGCTGCAGCGGGATCGTAATTTTCCGTTTCGTAATGCTTTTGTCTTGTACTAGATTGCAATCGTCCAATAATTCCTTCTGACACGACACATTTCGGCTTTCTCAGACCGTTTTATAATACGACAGCCGCAAAATTTCGAGAAGTTTCTGATTTTAATAAGTTTTTGAAACTTATACTTAATATTATAAATTATATAGCCCTTTCATCAAAATTTATAATATAAAGTTGCAGCATCAAATTTAAATTTTGGTTTATTTTGACTCTGAAAACAAAATACTAATGTAAATAAGACAATGAAACACGTTACCATATCTATGATACTCTGTTCAAAGATATTTTGTACATACGTCATTTAAATTTGTTACATCAAAACGTCGCAATGTTGCCGCATCAACTATGAGTTTTAGTTCAGTTTGGCTTTGACGTATAACTAAATTCTAATCTATTTGAGATCGGACAACAGAAAATAGTGGCTGGGGGCCAGATCACGAGAATACGGTGGATGAGGAAGCCCAATTCATGGATTTTTGCCATCGTTCCCACTGACTTGTGATGCGGTGCATTGTCTTGGTGAAGCAGCACTTTCTTTTTCTTTAAATGAGGCCGTTTTTCCGCGATTTCGTCCTTCAAACGGTCCAATAATGCTATGTAGTAGTCGCTGTGGTTGGTCCGTCCTTTTTCAAGGTAGTTAATGAAAATTATTCCATGAGCATTCCAAAATACAGGCGCCATAACCTTGCCAGCCGACTGTTGCGATTTCCCACGCTTTTGATCGTATGCAGTTCACTCGGATGACTGTCGATTAGACTTCGGCGTGAAATGATGGAGCTATGCTTCATCCACTGTCACATATCGACGCAAAAACTCGGGTTTATTACGCTTGATCATCGTCAAACACTGCTCCGAATCATCAACTCGTCGTTGTTTTTGGTCAAAAGTGCCACGCGACCCACTTTACACAGATCTTTCAAATACCCAAATATTCGTGAATGATATGATGTACACGTTCAGTTGATATCTCTAGAGTATCTGCTATTTCATTCAGTTTCAATTTTCGGTCATTGAAAATCATTTTGTGAAGTTTTTTTAATGTTTTCGTCGGTAGCAACCGCTTTTAGGCGTCCACTTAGCATACCAATCCTTGGTAGTTGATTTCCTGGGGCAGTGTTAAGCCAAGTTTTTGCTTCAACTATATTTTTTCCGTTCAAAAAACAATATTTTGTCAACACGTGAAATTCCTCTTTATCCATTTTTTTCACATTCCAACAACAAAAGAAACACTTCTTGGAACCTTTGCTGATGACACAGTTATTATGGCAAATGATATATCTCTGCCTAGGGCAATAGAAAATGTGCAAGTGGCAGTCAACAAAATCTACAAATGGACAAAAGATTGGAAAATTCAACTTAATAGCTCCAAATCTGTCCACGTTAATTTTGCATTAAGGCGAAATAATAAAAACTTAATTATATCACTCAATGGATGCCCGATTCCTCAATCAGAATCAGCAAAATAACTTCCATCTTGACGGTATATTAAATTGGAAGCATCACGTTAGACAAAAAGCAAAACACATTAGAACCAAAATAAAACAACTATACTGGTTAGTCGGAAGATACTCTCAACTTGATCTAAAATCAAAGAGGTTGATCTATAATACAATTATAAAGCCAATTTGGACCTATGGGGTGCAAATATGAGGTTGCACTAAAAATTCAAATCAGTTAGTCATACAGCGCTGTCAAAACAAGATTCTTCGATTGATTACCAATGCCTATCGCTATGTAACCAATGAAGAACGGCACGATGACCTGGAAATCAAATGGATTTGCGAAGTTGTGCAGGATTTTGCCTTGAAACACGAAAGAAGATTACTAAATCATTCTAACGTGGAAGCAATACAACTGCTGGACAGCGCACAGGATGTCAGGAGATTGAAACGAACAAAACCATACGAACTTCTGTGAACATTTAGTGTGTATTATTAGTGTAAACTATCGCTATAAGTTAATAATTATAATTGTAATTTTATAATTGAGGAATACATACTGATGTATTTTCTCGCACTCGTCTTGCTTGCTAATTAATTTAAGCACATAGGAAAAGTAGTAATAAATTAATTGTAATAATAATAATAATTAAGATTGTACTAAGCGTATCTAATAAAGATGTTATAAAAAAAATTTTTTTCACAAAAACAATAACAAAATATACTTCACTTAAAATGCTATAATTCACAAACTAATGATCCGACAGCTGTCAAATTTATACACGCATCTTTTGAGGGTTAGGGCTACCTAAAAAATATATGTATTTAGTTTTAGCAGCGCCATCTATGTGCCAGGTCAGAAACTTTTCAAGTTTCTAACTACTAGCAAAAAATTTAATTTTGTAAAAGATAATATTTCATCACATCCAGCAGTCATCTCGTTAAGCTCAAAAAGTGATACCCGACAAACGCCTTCCCCATAAAGCGGAAAATCTCCCTGACTTATCTCAGGCACCACTTGAGCTCCATGTAAGCAGTAATATACGCCGCTAAGGCAAAGGAAAAAAGAAGCTTGGCAATTTTAACGAGGCTTAAGAGGTCTGGAAAAATATCGGCGAAAATGATCTTCATAGATTTAACTGTTTGAATTTGGTAGATTCTCGAAAGATGTGTAAAAGTCGATATAAAATATGTTTTGTTGTATGTTTAAGCCAAACTGAACTAAAACTCAGAGTTGATGCAGCAACATTGCTACATTTTGACGTCACAAATTTAGATGACGTACAAAATAACTTTGAACAGACTATATGTAGAATATATTGAAAATATACTTTAACTTTCAGGAAAATCATAAGCTACATGTTTTATTAAAAAACATCAATTATTTAAAAACATTTTCGGAAAACATTAAATCACTGTAATAAATAACTGTTCAATATTTTAAGAAATACTTCTACCATTAATATAACTTTCTTTAGTAACAATCAAGCATTATTAACTATAATTGGGACCGATGTGCTCTAATAAGGGAACTGGATTCCCAATAATAATTTAATTTATCTTTCAGGTTAATAGCTTTTGTATCGAGTTATGGAAAGAAACAAAAAAAAGAGTATTTGCTTGTAAAAAAAAGCTTTATCTTTTTAATATATTTACAGACTGATAATTCCGAGAAGTACATATAAAATTATAAAAACGCTAATACCAAAATGGTATGCTTTTATATGTTATTTATTAAATTCAATTATTCATACATGAAATAGTTTTTATTGATTTGGACAAAATATAAACTGATATTTTACAGCAACTCGTAATAGTGATATGAACGTATCAATGAAAATAACTGTTAAATAACCTAACCTAACAATTATATAATAGTTTTCCGGTTAGTACTATTGAGTTTATTGCATTGCTTGTATACAATATTTATTACCTTTGTTGTTATGTTCAAAGTATCTACTGCCAGAGCCCGTCAAACACGGTGATGATGCCAAAGTTATGGTGATGATGTTCTAACTTATTCAATTGTCAATTTTACATTCAACAACCAGGAGGACCACAAAAAACCTTAAGGAAATGAATTACAATAATTGTTTTACAAAAACACAACTCAAGCTCTCAAAGATCTTTCAAACAGTGTTGCAATGGTTACCAAGCCATTTAATGGAAAATCGTATTTCGAACCGTGTCACAAGTAGGTTTTTAATAGTGTATTACGCACTTTCAACTACTAAAGTCGTACCTCACAGACAGACATTTTAATGTCAAACAGGATGACGAATAAACTGACCAACACCCAATATATTCGGGGGTACCGCAGGACAGTGTTCTTGGCCCATTGTTATATCTATTGTATACAGCTGATCCACCAACCTCAAAAAACACTATTGTTGTGACATATGCTGACGATACAGTGGTTTCATCATCACACGAGGATCCAATATCAGCCACAAGAAACCTTCGACTTCATCTTAACAAGGTCAAATGGTGGTTGAAAACGTGGTGTATGTGAGCAAATGAGACAAAATCTACCTATGTGACATTCACCCTTTGTAGGAGAACATGTCCCTCAGTAAAATTGAATAATCAAGAACTTCCGCAAGCAAGCAACGTTAAATATCTGGGAATGCATTTTCATCGATGTTTGACATGGAAAAACCATATAGTTACAAAACGTAAACAGCTTGGGTTTGATGATTTTTTGGTATTGAACTGTGGGGTACTACTAGCAAATCTAACATAGATATCCTCCAGAGGTTCCAAATTAAGTGTTGCGAATTATCGTCGATGCCCCATATTACGTGTCCAACAAACTGATACGGCGCGATATTCCCATAGAACCCATAACGAGTGTGATTAGGAGTGTTAGGGCGAAGTACTCTGACAGACTATTAATGCATCCCAATGCACTCGCCAAACAGGTAAATGTGCGCGATGACAGTGACGTGCGTAGACTCAAACGTAAACTGCCATACGAACTGATTAATAGACGCATAGAGTGAGATTTAATAATCTCTAGAATAAACTAGAATAAGATGTAGATTATAAATTGTAGAGTATATCACTTACTGAAGTGATCTACTACACTTCAGGATAGTTATATTATATAACTGAAATCATATAATAACTTATTATTGCCTACGGACAGATTGTTGATGTTCTACGATATTAATTTAAAAAAATAAAAAAAGTAGTGTATTATACCTGGTGATAACAAGTAGATCATTGCGATAATTTCAAACTCAAAAAATCATGAATTAGTTCAGAAGAGACCATATCGACAAAGTATCTCCTTCAATTACCTTAAAAAAATCATTATAGTGTACATCATAGATAACGTTGAATATATTTTTATATTTCTTATTTTAGTGGTTAATTAGCAGTCTCTTAGTTAAAAGGAGACAGAATGCTGTCTGATGCATCGGGATAAATAACAGAATCAGTCGTCAAAATTCTTCAAAGCATTTGTGATAATAATTAGAGGTTATAAACCGACAAACGTTGTAAATCAAAAGTAAAAGTTTCATTACAAAGAACCCTTGTTCAGCTCTAAAAACATTTTCAACTATTTCACTGAAAGCACTTGTAAACTAACAGTTATCCTATATGTAAGACCGAGGACTTAATGCCTACTTTGGTTATAATTTTTTTTTTCGATCTCTAAAATGTTAACATACCCGAATAAGAAAATTAACATTTTAATTCAAACAAACCGAAATCATCGGACATTAAAATCGACTAATCAAATTTGCCTTGGAAATGGGCGATAAATATGCCGAAAGTTTGCGCTGCGGCCAGAGTACTTTCGGTTGGTCCACGATTTTTTTTATTGTCAAAACGAAACTTTTAATGAATTAATTCCTCAAATATTGTTTTAGTAATTTAATTAACTCAAAATAGTGACGCTATTGAAATACAAGAATCGATAGAAAAATGTTATTAAAATATATTGATTTATTACAACATGCTATATATATATATATCATATTATAAATGATTAGTCAATAAAAAAGTAAGAAAAAAGTCATCATGGAAACGACACTTTTCAAATACTTCTTTATTTCCTACAAAAAAAACATACAATATTAAATAATAGACAATAGCATTCATATTGAAGCTTATCCGATATTGCTTAAATATGATTATATATCATGGCAATATTCCCTGAAAGGTCTATTCAGTACTACGAATTAATCACGACTTATATAAATCTGCCTCTAATCGCCTTTATCTAGTTTCCTGCCTTACTATACAAAGAGAATTCTGTGAATCGGTTTTGGTAGTCCAATCTAATTACTTAACTTCTATTAATATTACATTTATTATATTATTTTTTATTTATTACTTATATATAAAGTTAGGAAATGTTGAATGAAAATATTATATACTGACTACAATATTTACGTCCTGGCTTTGCTGAAAGTTATAGGTATAAATTATATATATTTGTATATATATATATATATATATATATATATATATATATATATATATATATATATATATTAGTTTGGCTTTGACATACAACAAAATTCTAATCTATATAAAATAATTGTTATCAAATATATTTTATTTAAACTTCATAGTACATCTAAAAACGACAGTTAATTATACAGCCACAATAGTTTATAGGTTGGAGTTATAACCTCTTATCTCTATTGCGTTAAAGAATTTTGCACACGTCTGACAACCGGACGATTTAGGAAGCTAGTTCGGTTACATGTTCTAACTAATCAGACAGCATGTCTCTTCTTAACTAGAATGAAATAAGAAGGAAAATATTGTCTGATTCTAAAACAAATTTACAAATTTCGGCAGGCAATACATTAAACATCTTGATGACGTATGTATAAAATAACTTTGAATCGACTATACTTTAGAATCAATTTGTTTGAGCAGTTCTGGCCAATTAATTGGCAAGCTGCGATCTTTCTACCTAACCTAATCTTTGTGATTATATACTATTTCTAAGTTTACAGTTAATATGTCACAGTTATTTTTATCATATATTTGCCGTAATGATAAACAAACAATATTTGGAATAGTGCATTAGTGAATTACTTCGAATAACGTCTCGACGATCAAAGTTTCCAATTATAAAAAATGCCCGGTTGACGTTTATTTTTCGCAAACTGCACAACGAATTTTAATTACTATTTTTCTCCTCCATTTTCCGTTAATTTTAGTAGGTAACGCGACCGATGAAACTTCTTTCCGAGTAATATTTCACGAAAACGAAAATATTCAGAAAATCCGTTTTTCTTTAATAATAACTATTTATAATTTTTAATTAGGAATTTGATGGTGATTATGAATTTATGAAGAATTAAAATTAATTCTGAGAAATGTTTTGGTAATTTATGGTGAATATCTCATGTGTTATTATTTTTCAACTTTACTTATATTTTTGTCGTTCTTCCTTACAATATTCTTACTAAAGGGCCTATTGATTTTTCTATAGAAATATTATAGACGAAGAAAAACTCTAGTTCAACTCATAATTATCAAGAAAATGTTAAAAACCAATAAATAAAATAAGTTTTAAAGATATTATGTTAAAGAGTGAAATATTTCAAATTATTACTTGGTAAACATGAAAGGAATATTTAAATGTGTTTAGTTTTTATGTAATTTACTTTTTAGTCATAGGCCTGAAAGTTGTTTTGTACATACGTCATCAAGATGTTTAATGTATTACCTGCCGCAATTTGTAAATTCGTTTAAGAATCAGACAACGTTTTCCTTCTTTTTTTGTTTTAGTTAAAAAGAGACACAATACTGTCTGATTAGTTGGAACACGTAAACGAATGAGCCTGTCAAAGTCGCCCTGCTGTCAGACGTTTGCCAAATTCTTGAAAGCAATAGTGATAATAGGTTATAACTCTAACCCATAAACTATTGTGGCTGTATAATTAATTGTAGTTTCTAGATGTACTATAATGTTAAAACAAATTATATTTGATAACATTTTTGTTGTTGTTGTATGTCAAAGCCAAACTGAATTAATAATCGGTGTTGATGGGGCAAAAATACAACGTTTTGATATCACAAATTTAAATGATATATGTACAAAAAAACTTTGAACAGACATAACTTTCCGTTCTATACTTCAATATTTCGTGGCAAGTTGTCTAATTTCTGTCATAATTAAATGTAAAAATACTGTCAAGTTATATGCATTTGTATGTTAATCTTCCTTTGCCTTTTGCATGAAATATTTTAACTTTCCATATTATTAACTTTAATTTACGAAAAGAAATGAAATGTTGAAACGCCGCACTAGTAAATTACTTGACGCTGTTTTCTTGATGAAACTTTTCGGCGATTTGTAATTCTCCACTATTCAAATCGCGAGAGCCTTCAATCTCCTAATTCGTGAATTTCGGAAATGTATAATAACAAACTTCCTTCCGTCGGTACATAAAATAAAAAAATGGAAGGACTCCGGCACGACTATTTCCCTAATTAAATCTTTAAAATGGCAAAAGGAAAAAATGAATTCGTTAAAAGTTTCGCCTTTAACGACGAACATTAAAAAACGCTCCGAAAATATTCCGGTCACAAAGCAAACTTCCAGTACATTTTCGTTACAAATTTGATTAATAGGTTTGAGTGCTGGATGGTTGGCCGTTTTTTTACAACGTTAATTTTGAACTTTTTTAAGGATTTTTTTATTATACAACTTCATCATTTTTACCCAAAAAAATTGTAAAAACATTAGGTAAATAAAAATATTCAAGCTTCGTGCCAACATGTTCCTTTCTAAGGAATTAATTACGCATAAATAAGGACAATACTGTGTGTGTATAAATATCGAGATATTCATAAACAAACATCAGGCACATATAGTCGGTTTAACAAAACAGTAAACTCACGTCATCTGAATTAATGACGTCAAAACGTCGCAATGTTGCCGCAGCAACTCTGAGTTTTAGTTCATTTTTACATACAACACAATTCTAATCTAAATAAAGTTATTGAAATACTGTTATCAAATATAATTTACATTAATCTCATAGTATATCCATTGCATATATTATCGAATGACTTACTAAATCTAATACTACAATTAATTTACATTGAACTATTCCAGATCCCCTATCGGGTGGGGTTCTAGGTACGTTTTTTTTGCAGTGGTATCCCCTGGAGGCCTATAATTTATAATCCAATAATGTATATCCAAGTTATATATGTTACTTCCTGTAGGGGGCATCTTTACCTTTTATTCTTAATTCTTGTTTCCTTGTAGATTCATTTTGATATCACTGTATTTCTCCCCAGTTCGTTTTGGTACTACTTGTATACATATTTCTTGATAAAATTAGATTTAATCACTGCATTCTCCCTAATTCATTTGCCATATCTCCAAATCAGTTAGTATTCTTTCCCTCCTCACACATCTTGACCAAATTTTCATATATATTCTGAACAGTTACACACATAAATCTTTCACACTCTACAATAAGATTTCCTACAGTTATCGAATATCAATTATATACTCACCTTTAGTTGTTTCCACTCTTATCACCCTGTCTTTGAAATTGTCAGCTTTATCGAAGCACTCTTAAGCTCCTAGATCTCAGCCAAAATATTTAGAGTTAAACAAGAAGAAGCTTACTGAACAATGAAACAAACAAAAATAGATGTGTCGCAAGACTGTGTTTTGGATCTTGTTCTTTACCTATTCTACATATGTACATATTACAAAAAATTAAATTTTACTATGCCTATATTTGTTGATGACACTTCTATACTTGCTATTGGAGACAATATCGAAGAAGTAATTAGAAAACTGCAACACGTAAGTACAGTCATGGTACAGTCATGGAAAAGAAAAGTCAGCAAAAATAAAACTGTTTTATTACAATTAAAATATGAATGATAATATTAGCTCATGCGATAACAATGCGAAGTACCTTGGGATGAGCCTTAATGCAAAACTTCGTTTGGAATGACCAAGAAAAGAACTCGAATCAAAATACAAAAAAATGTATTGATTATTTGGATTAAGAAAATCTACATTATCCGTACATAACAAGTTTCTGCTGTACAAGCAAATGCTGAAAGCTATATGAACCTATGGAAGTCAGTTATGAGGATGTTCTGTAACAAAAACTAACCTAATTTATCGTCGGGTGAACAGAGAACAACTTAGAAAAATTGTTCTTATTTAAGGACTGATAATTATTAATATGGTCCTGAAGACATAATATATTATAGTACTAGACGTAGTTTTAAAGGTTATTAAAATTTTTCAGTACATTTTAGTAATATTAACGTCTGATTCCTCTCTTCCTAATCCTTATCTTGCCAAATCCTCCGTATTGCTACCCTCTTTTATGAAAGATCACAAATATTGTACCATCAATGTTAAATGTTGAAGCTTATTAATACAGCTCTCCAAATATTGTTTCCGTCAACCTGGTCTAAAAGTTTTTTTTATCTCCAGGGCAGAAATGAAATAAAAACCGTCGGGAAATGTTTACCCATTAGTTTGCTCGACATTTTATAGTAGATGAAATGCAACTCCTATAAAGTTTTCATATCGGAAGTTCGCTGTAGTTTTTTTCTCGTAATTTTGTATTACTATAGAAATAGTAGACGGAGAAAATTTTGCGCTACTAAAATTAATATAAAGTAAACTTTGTTTCCGTTAAAAATCGCAAGTTTCAATAAAGTGAACAATTAGTAATAGGCTGATATAGAATTTAATACTTTACCAAAACTTATTTTATGATCAAAACAGAATTATACGAACCTTTTAATAAAAGTCGTAGAGAGATATTTATCAATTAGTTTTCTGAGTATTTTACAGTAAGCTAATTGCAGCTACTACAAAGTTTGCTGTACTTCCATAATATAAAAATATGGGAAAGAAACTAGACACTATTCAAAATAATATGAAATAAATGTTAATTATAGAAAAAACTTCATATATTAAATAAAAATAGAGTATTCATTTGAAAAAAATATGTGTAAATGACAAATTTCCCATGGATATATAAGCTGCCATATAAAATGTTTATGATTTTTATTCAATTGAATAATTTTTTATTATAGCTCTAATTATCTCCTACTGTACGATATCTAGAATAGCAAAACATTATATATACCTTCTTCTTCAGCACGAATTCTACATATGTGGTTCTTTTATTACTGTAAGTTGAGTTCAATGGAAATTACACCTATAATAGTATAGATTTAATTTTATTTTGCCAGAGATAAAATGTGACAATTTTTTCTAAAGATATAAGATAACAAAAAAAAACAGAAAATGACCAAAAATCGCAGGTTTTCCTGAGTATATAAATGTGGAAAAATAGCCATTTTTTAAAAAATCTGTAAATATGTTTATACTTTAGCATTACATGTATTTTATAGTGGAAAAAGGATAAAATTATCTATCTTGACTTTAAACATGTTATATTTAAAATAAAGCTTATATTTGACACGATAATTTTACTCAAAAAATACATATTCCATTGTAACTTTCAAAACCCTGAGAATATTAAAATTTCAATATCACCATGAAATTTAGAACAATATTTTACATATATAGTGATATTTTTGCCCTTACACGATAATTTATATTGAAATTACATATATTTTTACAGTATTACTTACTAAATCTTGTACAAAACTAATTTTGTTTGATGAATATAAACTCTGTTATAAAGTATATTTTATCAAGACAATGCAACCAATTTTGACATTATTATATTTAGGATAAAATTATCTACGAACATTAAATGATTCGTTAATTTATGATTGCCAATATTGATAGCATATAACTTTTATAATATATAACAAAGAGTATTTTTGGTAAATTCTATCTTGTCAACTACATTCCAAAAGCGCTGAATTTGTTTTTAATTTGGATTTAGAAAATGGTTAACATTGATTATTATACATAGCGTATGAACAGCATTGTGTCAAGTTTAATGCCATTGACAAAGGATGAGAAAAGATGTCTTTAAAATCAGCACATACTCAGTTGGTTCATTCTAAGCTCAAGAGAAGCTCGCTTAAATCTTGTAAATTACTAAATAAGAGATGTCAAGATGTCCCAAAGCTATCAGAATGGTACAGGAAGAAATAAATAGGGTTTCGTGTTATCTTAAGTGAATGGTGAAACTGCCGAATATGAACTGTGCTTTATACTCAGTCACTGAGTGATCACTTGATGAATTTGAACCCAACACTGAAATTATAATGACAGCCAAACTCCTAAAACTATTTGCTGCATCTATTTTTACTACTTCATCTTAATGACACTTAATTTCATGGAGTATTTCATCAAAGACTCTTTTCTACTTTCATTATTTTCCTTCAAACTGATATAAATAGGCAAGGTAAAGTTTCCAAGCATCCAAAAAGCCCAAACAAAAAAGACCTCTTATATTAAAGTATATTTCGCTCTTGATTCGGACGCAAGAAAGATAAAATGGGGCTCTTAAAGGTTTTCTAATGCCAATATCTATTCATGTTAAATGACGAAAGAAACCCCAACGTTCTTGGGCGTAGCAAAAAATAAATTCGGCCTAATCAAAGCACTCGTCGTTTAATGTTCGACCATTTACTGGTCATTGTGTCCTTTATTCGAACTTTTAAATTGACGACCTTTTTCGCGGAACCGTAATAAATTTTTCAGATTATAGTCTTATAGATCTTTTGAAGTTCGGTTGGAATTTTTTTATTAGACTACGGCAAAAACATATTAGTTAATGGACAATAAATATTTAATATCGCGCTAGACATACCACACACTAACCCGAGAGCCATACTGCAAATATTTTAAATTTTACATAAAATAAAAAATGTTAAACTTAGCTGAAAACAAGTTATTCAGAAACTGGATTCGTTATTAGAGAACTCTAATGACTTTTACTATATTAAAAAACTAGATAGATACTAGTGGTCACCCAGTAGTCGAAATTCGAATGTTCCTCTCATAATAAAGCGAATAATTTATATAAATGATATGTTACTAACATTTGTTTTCAGTATTTTCAATATAACTGTTAAACATCTACCGGCAAACGGTGTTTTAACACTTTATTTGGATTAATGGAACTTGCACACATTGCTTTTGAAAGAATACAATTTATAAAAGCGTATAATAAAATCTAGGAAGGCTCAATTTCTGTATTTAAATGAGACGTAAATATTTGAGAATGGGACATTGAGTTACTCACGGTAAAATGATAATAAAAATAGTGTTAAGACAACAAAAGTTGATGGAAAAAAGTAATCGTTTTATTAGTCATAATATTTATTAATAATTCATTATATTTATATTACTATTTATACTACTAGACCACCGAATATTATAACAAAGTATTATAAAGTAACTAAGATTATTTTCAGAACTGTAACGATTTCAGGAAAAAAAAAGAAGTTAAAACGAGATACAATGCTATCTGATATATTCGAATACATAACCGAATTAGCCTGCCTTGTTAAACATCTACCGGCAAACGGTGTTTTAACACTTTGTTTGGACTAATGGAACTTGCACACATTGCTTTTGAAAGAATACAATTTATAAAAGCGTATAATAAAATCCAGGAAGGCTCAATTTGTGTATTTAAATGAAACGTAAATATTTCAGAATGGGACATT
Organism: Rhynchophorus ferrugineus; assembly: GCF_030347505.1. NCBI lineage: Eukaryota > Metazoa > Arthropoda > Insecta > Coleoptera > Curculionidae > Rhynchophorus > Rhynchophorus ferrugineus. The sequence continues at coordinate 1,074,236 of NW_027472585.1, read as the reverse complement.
GAGTAACTCATGGCAAAATGATAATAAAAATAGTGTTAAGACAACAAAAGTTAATGGAAAAAAGTAACCGTTTTATTAGTCATAATATTTATTAATAATTCATTATATTTATATTACTATTTATACTACTAGACCACCGAGTATTATAACAAAGTATTATAAAGTAACTAAGATTATTTTCAGAACTGTAACGATTTCAGGAAAAAAAAGAAGTTAAAACGAGATACAATGCTATCTGATATCTTCGAACACATAACCGAATTAGCCTGCCCTGTTAAACATCTACCGGCAAACGGTGTTTTAACACTTTGTTTGGACTAATGGAACTTGCACACATTGCTTTTGAAAGAATACAATTTATAAAAGCGTATAATAAAATCCAGGAAGGCTCAATTTGTGTATTTAAATGAAACGTAAATATTTCAGAATGGGACATTGAGTAACTCATGGCAAAATGATAATAAAAATAGTGTTAAGACAACAAAAGTTGATGGAAAAAAGTAACCGTTTTATTAGTCATAATATTTATTAATAATTCATTATATTTATATTACTATTTATACTACTAGACCACCGAGTATTATAACAAAGTATTATAAAGTAACTAAGATTATTTTCAGAACTGTAACGATTTCAGGAAAAAAAAGAAGTTAAAACGAGATACAATGCTATCTGATATCTTCGAACACATAACCGAATTAGCCTGCCTTGTTAAACATCTACCGGCAAACGGTGTTTTAACACTTTGTTTGGACTAATGGAACTTGCACACATTGCTTTTGAAAGAATACAATTTATAAAAGCGTATAATAAAATCCAGGAAGGCTCAATTTGTGTATTTAAATGAAACGTAAATATTTCAGAATGGGACATTGAGTAACTCATGGCAAAATGATAATAAAAATAGTGTTAAGACAACAAAAGTTGATGGAAAAAAGTAACCGTTTTATTAGTCATAATATTTATTAATAATTCATTATATTTATATTACTATTTATATTACTAGACCACCGAATATTATAACAAAGTATTATAAAGTAACTAAGATTATTTTCAGAACTGTAACGATTTCAGAAAAAAAAAGAAGTTAAAACGAGATACAATGCTATCTGATATCTTCGAACACATAACCGAATTAGCCTGCCTTGTTAAACATCTACCGGCAAACGGTGTTTTAACACTTTGTTTGGACTAATGGAACTTGCACACATTGCTTTTGAAAGAATACAATTTATAAAAGCGTATAATAAAATCCAGGAAGGCTCAATTTGTGTATTTAAATGAAACGTAAATATTTCAGAATGGGACATTGAGTAACTCATGGCAAAATGATAATAAAAATAGTGTTAAGACAACAAAAGTTGATCGAAAAAAGTAACCGTTTTATTAGTCATAATATTTATTAATAATTCATTATATTTATATTACTATTTATATTACTAGACCACCGAATATTATAACAAAGTATTATAAAGTAACTAAGATTATTTTCAGAACTGTAACGATTTCAGGAAAAAAAAGAAGTTAAAACGAGATACAATGCTATCTGATATCTTCGAACACATAACCGAATTAGCCTGCCTTGTTAAACATCTACCGGCAAACGGTGTTTTAACACTTTGTTTGGACTAATGGAACTTGCACACATTGCTTTTGAAAGAATACAATTTATAAAAGCGTATAATAAAATCCAGGAAGGCTCAATTTGTGTATTTAAATGAAACGTAAATATTTCAGAATGGGACATTGAGTAACTCATGGCAAAATGATAATAAAAATAGTGTTAAGACAACAAAAGTTGATGGAAAAAAGTAACCGTTTTATTAGTCATAATATTTATTAATAATTCATTATATTTATATTACTATTTATACTACTAGACCACCGAATATTATAACAAAGTATTATAAAGTAACTAAGATTATTTTCAGAACTGTAACGATTTCAGGAAAAAAAAAGAAGTTAAAACGAGATACAATGCTATCTGATATATTCGAACACATAACCGAATTAGCCTGCCTTGTTAAACATCTACCGGCAAACGGTGTTTTAACACTTTATTTGGACTAATGGAACTTGCACACATTGCTTTTGAAAGAATACAATTTATAAAAGCGTATAATAAAATCCAGGAAGGCTCAATTTCTGTATTTAAATGAGACGTAAATATTTCAGAATGGGACATTGAGTTACTCACGGTAAAATGATAATAAAAATAGTGTTAAGACAACAAAAGTTGATGGAAAAAAGTAACCGTTTTATTAGTCATAATATTTATTAATAATTCATTATATTTATATTACTATTTATACTACTAGACCACCGAATATTATAACAAAGTATTATAAAGTAACTAAGATTATTTTCAGAACTGTAACGATTTCAGGAAAAAAAAAGAAGTTAAAACGAGATACAATGCTATCTGATATATTCGAACACATAACCGAATTAGCCTGCCTTGTTAAACATCTACCGGCAAACGGTGTTTTAACACTTTGTTTGGACTAATGGAACTTGCACACATTGCTTTTGAAAGAATACAATTTATAAAAGCGTATAATAAAATCCAGGAAGGCTCAATTTCTGTATTTAAATGAGACGTAAATATTTCAGAATGGGACATTGAGTTACTCACGGTAAAATGATAATAAAAATAGTGTTAAGACAACAAAAGTTAATGGAAAAAAGTAACCGTTTTATTAGTCATAATATTTATTAATAATTCATTATATTTATATTACTATTTATATTACTAGACCACCGAATATTATAACAAAGTATTATAAAGTAACTAAGATTATTTTCAGAACTGTAACGATTTCAGAAAAAAAAAGTTAAAACGAGATACAATGCTATCTGATATGTTCGAACACATAACCGAATTAGCCTGCCTTGTTAAATATCTACCGACAAACGGTGATTTATCACTTTGCTTGGACTAATAGAACTTACACACATTGCTTTTGAAAGAATACAATTTATAAAAGCGTATAATAAAATCCAGGAAGACTCAATTTGTGTATTTAAATGAGACGTAAATATTTCAGAATGGGACATTGAGTCACTCATGGCAAAATGATAATAAAAATAGTGTTAAGACAACAAAAGTTGATGGAAAAAAGTAACCGTGTTATTAGTCCTAATTTTTATTAATAATTCATTGCTCTATATATTGCTCTTCACGCTCCAAAAATAGACTGGACAATAATATGTTTCAGGTTTGCATGAGCTCGATCAGTACGAAAAAATTGACAAATGATGGTTAAATCAAAATAATTATGATGAAATGTTATGTATAGGATTAAAATTTACTGCTGACAATATCCAAAACAAGGTGATAAGAGTGGATACAACTAAAGTATACTCAGCTTTAATTATATCCAGTCTAATTAATAATTTATATATATATATATATATATATATATATATAAGTGTAATTGTTCAGGATATACATGAGCATTTGGTTAAAATGTGTAAGCGGAGAAAGAATACTAACTGTTTTGCAGATATGGCAAATGCATTAGGGATAATGCAATTTTATCAAGAAATATGTATACAGGTGATAACAAATGTATAATCAAATGATTATACAAGGAAACACTATACCAAAAAGAAACAAGAACTAAACGTAAAAAGTAAATATGCTCTCTAATGGATGTAAAATGCATTAATTGGGTATACAATTGTTAATTAATTAATTAATTGTAGTCTAGGTAAAGTCAAGTCGTTCGGTATTATATGCTACATTTTATACATCTATATAATATGTACTGCAATATTAAAATAAATTATATTTGATAACATTTTTGTTTCATCATATTATTTAGATTAGAATTTCGTTATGTTAGAGCCAACATGAACTAAAACTCAGAGTTGATGCGGCAACATTGCGACGTCTTGCCGTCATCAAATTAGATGACGTGAGTTCACTGTTTCATTGAACGGATTATATGTAAGATAATGCGTCGTTGTTTCAGCAATATCTCCGGTCCATTACTCCATTGTCGCGACAATTGAATTAAAACGATCTGCGCCGTTAACATGTAGTTAAGCGAAGGATATGAGCTCGACCTCTTCCTGCAACGGTTCCGCAGTGCCGCTAAATTATCTCAGCCGGCACCGGCTATAATATGGGCCGCGATTTCCACGTACTCCATCGGGGACGGACGCCGCTGAAAACGTCTAACTGCCATTAACCGCCATTCGTTATTCGCCATAATATCCCCGAGGACCAATTATTTTACGGTCATGCAAGGAACCATACCGATCCGATACAGGTTACGCGAATACGCAATTAATTGTTAAGTAATTGCCTTCGTTATTTATTGTGTTGTTTGGCTAAGGCTATCCGATCCGTTCGAATAACCGTAAAAAAATAATACCCAGGTAGCGAATGAATCAAGTAAACAATTAAAATAAATCAATATATAAAATAAATAGCCGGGTAATTCTGATAAATATCGCGACGCTACCAATATTTAATTTAGTTGAGTGTTTCTTTTTTATATATATATTTTAGAGTCTCCTTTTACCAACTATGGGTTTATCTGGACTGGGCCTAAAGTTTAACGTGGACTCCGAACCACGGTCTTCAGAATTAAGCCTACCGACTGGCGTGACTGGGTCAACCTCCTTGTCGGATTTTATATTCTTGCCTAAAACATTCACAAATTTTAAACAATCACAAACATAAATTTATGACCATGCCCCAGCAGGATTCGAAGCCGCGGCTATCGTAATAGAAGGAGGACCGTCACCATCACGTTTACCACTGCGCCACCAAGCCGACAGTTAAGTGTTTCTGTTATTAGTTACATTAAATATGTTTACCACAATATTAATTTACAAATTTATTTATTACTACTGTTCTGTTGTACTTGTATTAATACTCAAACAAGGTGAGTTCTTGGATTAATATATCAGTATGTATATTCCCAAATTAAAATAAAACTAAACTGCTTGAGCTAAAGTTAAGAATACACTTACAATATACTAAACAAGTTTGGTTCGCTTCAATCTTCTGATTTCCTGCGTTGCTGTAATTTAGCAACCTTATTTCTTGTCTTAAGGCGAGGTCTCGGATCACTTCGTATATCCATTTGATTTCGAGCAGCTTCGTTGGTTATATAGTGATAAGTTAGATTACTACTTATTTTGATGTTTTTGTTCAACCCAATATTAGCACTCCATAGGTCCAAACTTGCTTTACAACTCTTGAAGTCAAATTGAGACTTCCGACTAACCAGTAGAGTTACTTGACTTTGAATATAATCTGCCCTGATTTTTGTCTAACATGATGTGTCCAATGTAACCTACCATCGAGATATATTCCGAGGTATTTAGCTCATTCTGCTTGAGGAATCGGGCATCCATGAAGTAATATAATTAGGTTTTGTTATTTTACCGTAACGCAAAATTAACGTGGACAGATGTGGAGCTATTAAGCTCTATTTTCCAGTCTCCAGTCCATTTGTAGATCTTGTAAATGCCATACCCAGTCAAAAGTTTATGAAGCATTCAGGAATATTGCGGGGCAGTATTTTTCTTTTCGTCGTCGATTGTCGAGTGGTGATTTCGAAATGCAAATTGGAAATCTTGTATTTCTATAGGTTTTAATAGCGCAGCATAATAGGCCTGTAAGATCAAACTTGTTTTGTCGGTTTGTTAGTTTTTTTAGCCATAATTATTCGAGCAAACTTAAGACATTCCAGAACATGCTTCAGTCACAAACAGGCATTGAAAGTATAAATATATATATATATATATATATATATATATATATACTTAGTTAATATGATTATCAGTTTTTTTAATTTATAAACGCTCTCAACACATTTATTTAGCGACGAACATACTGACTAAATTTTTACGAATATTAAAATTTTGTTAAACGACCATGAAACTCTGGCTGTTTTCAACAATATATACTTCATTCTGGCATGGAAGCAACCCGTACAGTTCATGTGTTGAATCGCTTCAACGTTATGTATTTCTGATTACAACTTCGACTAACACGGCTCTCTGTCTGTTTTTTTACAGATATGTACTCTCAGTGTCGCTTTATATCGCCACAAGTTTAGGTGGAACTCCCATATACAAAAGTCCCTCCAGAACGATCAAGATATTGTCAATTTGCTGTTCCCGCTAATCAACCGGTCCAGCAGGCTTCCTCTATCAATAAAATCACTCCTGTACAAGATACTGGTTCGATCATCCATGCCAGGGTCTATCTCAAATACGTCTCACCTAGCCATGGAACATCTTCATGTTTTTCAGAACAAAATTCTCAGCAGAATAGTCAATGCCCTCTGGTTCGTCATGAATAAACAAATTCACAGAGAAACAGACGTCCCCAAAGTTCATGATTTTATATCTGAGCTCTACTCGAGATATTTCTCCACTCTTCGTCTCTCGGACAAGAGATGCATTACCCAGCTGGCTGATATTTTAGGCCAATAACTCATTCGACTCTTCGTGGCCTTATTCTATCGCAACCGACACTATCCCGTCGTGCTCTTACTCCAAATTGTCTCGATCTTCTCCGGCGAGCTCATGTACCACAAGCTGTGAGATATGATAAGGTCGCCACGTCCTTGCCTGGCCCTTGTGCCTCTTAACGGTGTTACCGGTTACGGGCACCCTCCTTACTAACAGTAAGAAGTATCAGTTAGGGTCATAGGATCAGCTGATAGGGTGGGATTTAGAGGCAGCCTCCACATAACTTGTCCAACACGCTCATGGCCAAAAAAAATGTATTGCCGTTCAACAAATCGCTTAATATATATATATATATATATATATATATATATATATATATATATATTAAGAACTTGAATGCTACTTGAATTCCAGGATATTGTCACTCAAAATTATGACGGTTGGAGATACAGATATATGCGCAGTATAAGTTATATGGCTTTTATTTTTAACTTTTTTTATTTGAAGCTTTTTTGTTTCTTTAAACACTAAAAAATTAGAAAACAAAGTGTTGGACTTATAAAAAAATTGCTTCAAATAACACAAAACTCTGATATATTATGCGAATATAGTTTATGATAAAATATATAAAGCTCCTGTCTTAAATTGAAGCCTTTCAGTCATTAATACTTCAGTATTAAATAGGATGGACTGCACTCTGTGTAAACCAACGTTAAATTTAGATAAACTATACTAGATGGAAAGTTAGATACTAATTATACCGAACGATGTTTACTACGTAACCATCGGCAATTAATTCTCTTCAGACAAAGGCCTAATTTATAAAACCAATACTAATGTAAATAGAACCGTATTGTAATAGATTGATGGTAATTGCTAGCTGTGTTTGCTATTAAAGATCTATTACCCATTAGCTAACATATATCAACTGTAACCTACAGAAAAAAAAACTTTAGAGGTACTGTTCAACCAATTCAAGATATTAACTTTATTGTGTGTTTTAACAGAAGAATTCAAAATATTTCAGTTTCAGTTTTCAATCGAGCAATATCTAATAAACAATAATGTTTGTAAATTTATAGGGCGAGTGTGTTGCTATCATGTTCAGCGTCTATACATGGCTTTCTCGTCGTCCAATTTCCTCGAATTTGCAGGAGCAGACGAGAGTACTGGAAATCGACCGGGATAAAAATGGGAAATGGGAGATGGTAACGAATAAGGAATAAATGAAAAAGTCATATTGAACGTAACATATTCCCAACATAATCAACGTTGTTTGGTATAAACATTGAATATATATATATATATATATATATATATATATATATATATATATATATATATATATATATATATATATTATGGTGGAATCTTCCGGATTTCTAACCTCGTTTGGTTCCGACATAAATACTTCTGACATAAATACTTTTGACTACGTTTCGCCAGAATCGTATTTACCATCTTAAGAGTGTTGAGTTGAGAAAACTTGTTCTGTTCTAAAAGTTACAGAATTTTGGCCAGAAAATGTGAAATTTGACCCACAGTGCGCTCCCTTAAATTGTGCAATAATACAGTAGTTTTTATGAAAGTGGACAATTTTCAACTGAAAGATCGATTGTACTAAAAATTCGAAAATGCAAATATTCCTAAGTATTCCGGTCGTCTAGTCGAATAACCACATTAGAATGAAATTGTGGAGAAAAAATTATTGGAGGAGAGATAATCGAATATTACATATTCGTTACACCAATAATATATGCCTCTACTTCTATAACAGGCGTTTGACATGCATTTTGTTAACGCACGTTTATGGTTACACAAATTTTATATGAAAGCCTACACATGTTGACGGGTGTTTGACTACTCTCGTGAGTCGGGAGTTGAAGAAAATGAGATTTAAACGTCCAAGATAAATCACAGTAGGTAATAATCACGAAGTTTAGGTTCAGCAATATACTTAAAAAATGACTCATTGGTACTAAAAGTACAAGATCATCTTCAAATACAGCTATGTAGTTCTAATTGTAATATTTTACGGTAATCCAAATAATGTAATCCTTGTTGACAGAACCATTTCACACCAATATTTTTGTATCCTACCATTTTTTGAGCAGTATGACATTATTTCTATCGCTACCGTAAAGATCTTATGTTTTTATCTTTAAAATCAATCTTAGTTTGTTCTTATCTATCTGCCTAACACATATTATTCCAATAAACTCAGTATTAGTAATCCTTTCGATAGTGCCCATACTACCTACCATACTACCATTATTTGTATTACTTTTATGTTGATTGCTGTAACGGTTTTAGATTGACTGATATAGTTCAACTGTATTAAAAATATCACTATATCTGAAGGAAACATATATATAGAAAAAAATAATTATAATAAAATAAGTCGGCTAGTATAATACAGTTAACCAATACTCTGACATATAACATTACTATTTAATATATTTTTTAAAGTTCCTTCTAACTGCAAATAATAGTAAAAGTATTAAAACAAACGTATTGATAATATTCAACCTGAAAGAGGACTAATAAGCCTTGCGCATTATTAAAATCTCAATCAAGTCATGATATAAATCTAAAGATGCAGATTACAAACATTTTCATATATCATCTGGTGCTTATCAAGAAAAGCAATTATAAAACTCACTAACATCGATAATACAGCGTTCCGATTGATTCGTGGATATTTAAAAATAATTTGATAATTTCATTGTAGTAGTATACAAGATGTATCAAAACTCCTATTAAAAAAGTTAAAACTAGTCGTAAATATAGAAGATCTAATACCTGTACATCAATTTGGATTTATGAGCAAACATTCAGTGAATGTAACGACGGGCAATATGTATAAACTCCATAATATATTACCGAAGCAATACGTTTAAATCATAAACTCTTAGATCTAAGCAAGGACGTATAGAGTTAAGCAAAAAGAAGCTTGTTCAACAACGAAAGAAACAAAGTCAGGTATACCGTAAGGCACTGTTTTGGCCTTTGTTCCTTACCTACTCTATACACGTGATATACCACAAATAGATCACATCATTTTCAACGAAATCGAATAGGTATCAAGATATGCCAAAATTTAATGATCACAAAAGCAGATAAGAAAATGCTTCTTGTTGTTTTGGAAGTAGGCAAGTCATTAATAAGGTTTGTCCATCAGAGATTGTAGTAGCTTGTAATAATTAGACATTTATCATTAAAATAATATATTTTAGTAATGATTTAAATCTTATTTTATAGGTAAGATCTAGCTAGAAATTTTTGAGAGTGAAAGTCGAAGAATGTGAAATTCAGAGAATCAGAGAAGAAGAAATTAGTCTGCATTTTGCTGAGATGTAAGAACAGTGTACAGTTAGACTATGAAATAATTAAACTTGCTAACAAAAGTAGACCTGGATCAAAAATAAAACTATCAACGACACCCTAATGATCTAATTACAAGAAAAATACAATGCATTGTTATATAAGAGTGTAGCTAAATTAATTATTGTTTTATAAAAATAATGATGTATCGACTGGAGATTTCTTTCAGCTTAAAGTACGATTATCCATATTTTAGGCTAGTAAATATACAATATATTAATTGAAAGCTCGAGATAGTCAATTCATTATTGGAGTTTGTGGATTAAGAATGGTAGCGATCATAGTTGATCATATTTGGAGATTTTTAGAAGAATTCACTGCTTTCATATATAGTGGTGGGTTTTTCGTTTTGTTTTAACTGTATTAGCGGTGTTTCATTTTGGTTTTTTATGGTAATATTTATTTATATTGTTCTTGGAGTTCTTGTTAATTGTTCAAATATGTAAATTAATTTAAATATGATGTTATTATAAAAATATAAAGGCATATAGACATTATTTTTATTATTTCATTTTATTCAATAAATTTTTAATTATCCAATAATTCATTAAATAAAATGTGTTATTTAAAAAAAAATTTAATGTTTATTTCGCTCCTTATATATATATATATATATATATATATATATATATATATATATATATATATATATATATATATATATATATATATATATATATATATATATATATATATATATATATATATATATATATATATATATATATATAGTTTCAACATCCGTGTCCGTAGATATCTGTTGAATAATGTATACTAGAATATATCACCATTACTACATTTGCTCATGATACTGTGAACACAGTTACACAGGTTATTCTTCATCCTTGCCTTGCCAACCTTAGTTAATGAAACATTTATAATAATTAATTTTTAGTACTTCTGTAACCCTATTATATATTCCAAAGTTCTCTCTGAAAATATATTTTCAAACTAAATAAAAATACTCATCAATTATGTACATAGGATATAACCTCTGAGCCCAAACATGACCAATTATAGTAAAAAGCCAAACAGAACGATACAGTTCCAGTTGTCGGGATAATTAAAACAAATCCGAAACAACATGCCAATTGTCCACGTCTATTGTTTTATTTACGCTACGCAAAATATACAATTTATTTTCGTTATAATGGTTTAAAGTTAAACGTAACTATTTCAATTGTATTTTGCCAATTATCGAAAACAAAAATTCCAATTTATACCAATTTATATTTAGAAAAGTTTATATTTTTATTTTATAAAATGAAGTTTGTGCATTTAATAACTTTCGATACTTAAATGATTTCATGTATATTTCTGGAATTATTCTTAAGCACAATTTTACTACGACGTGGGGCAAAAGTCCCGCTACCATTTTGCCAAACGTACTTTGGTTTTCATAACAATTTTACATGGTTTTTACATTTTTTCATACTGCAACATCTGAGGCTAGATTTCTTCAATTTCGTGACGAATATTATCTTGAAGATGTTGAAACGTTTGGGGCTTATTCACATAAATTTTTGATGTTAAAAGACCCTATAAGAAAAGTATGGTGCTGTTAAATCCGGAGATCCAGCTGGCAATGCTAAATCGCCACTTCGCGAAATTATCTTGCCGAAATCACATGTCCTCTAATTCTTGCTTTTCAATTTCAGGCACAAGAAAATTTCGAATCATGTCTTGCTCCCATTCAGCAGTAACAGTAACTGCAACACCTTGGTAATATTCAAAAAAATACGGACCAGTGATGTTTCCAGAATAAATACCACACCACATAGTTGTTTTTATGGATACAATGATGTTTCTTTAATTAATTGAAAATTCTGTGTTCCCCAAAACCGACTGTTTTGTTTATTGACCTAAGCCACGTAAGAAAATGGGTTTCATCGCTCATTATCAATTTAGACGAAAAATCTTCAATTTCACCAGACAGCCTTAGGATTGAATTACTGTACTCAACTCTTTGGTCAAATCAAATTCAAATCAGTTTTCAAAAGCCTTAAACTTTGTGCAAAAATGTGTAGCTGTTAACCACGTCTTCGAATTGATGTTTCTGAAGACTCTGCAGCACTACCGCGCACCAGAACCACATTTTTAACGTTACGAGACGTCTGTTGTCGTCCAGAACTAGGCCTGTCTGCTGTAGTGCCATACTGTTGAAAATTCGCATGTAAACGACAAATTGTGATTTTGTCAGGCACTGGACGATTAGGATATTTTTGACGCAATTTCTGCTGAGTGGCAATAATGGAACGATTATTTTCAACAAAAATTGTCACTATTTCTGCTCGTTCTTGTAGCGTATATTTATCCATAACAAAATTTGGACGTCTACACAATACTCACATGGTAGCGAGACTTTTGCCCCATCCTATACAAGAATCATTCGTTTATTGACATGAGGTTATACAAGACTGGGATTTATGTCGAAAATAAATAAAATATTTTTACTCCACCATCTTTACTTTTAAATATCAAAGAGACGTAGAAATAAAATATTTTAGAACCTTTACAAAAAAATTAATATATTTCCCTCTCCGTATACACCAATATTTCGATTTTCTTCCAGATTGTTCCCTTTGCGATGCGAAAAATACAATTCTATATACCTGCGAAACACAAACATAAATAATAAGTCGATAAAAGGAACCATTGCCTGTATTCTATAACGCCGTTAGTAAATCTTAAAACAACTTTTTAGGAAAACGTCCGATTCGATTCTGATTCTCCTTTTTCCTCGCGTTAGTTCCCCATCCACAAGGAGGAGGAAGACAGACAAACCAAATATAAATATGGAAAAGAAGAAAAATAAGCCCTTAGCAAGCTGCCCATTAATTTTTTTTTTTTTTTTTTTTTTTTTATTACTCTTCGTGAGTCCACAATCTGCCCTATTGGCAATAAGTATTTCTTCTGTTTATATTATATATACATGGCATGTAGAAAATCACTTCATTAAGCAATCTTCTGTATAAAATATTAACTTAATTAATTAGACTTATTCTAATGCTTATTCTAAACTCTACATATGTCCAGTAATCAGATCAGGTGGTGTTAAACGTTTTAGTCTACGCACTTCACTATCACGTCGCATATTTAGCTGATTAGCGAGTACATTGGGATGCACTGACACTCTTTCGAAGTACTTCACACAAACACGTTGGATTACACTCGTTATAGGTTCTAGAGGAATATCGCGTTGTATCACTTTATTCGAAATATAGTACGGAGCATCAACAATGGCACGCAACACCTTATTTTGGAACCGTTGAATGATGGATATATTAGATTTGCTAGCGGTACCCCATAGTTGAATTCCATATGTCCAAATGGGCTTGAGTATAGACTCATACAGCAATGCCTTGTTATCTAATGATAACTTGGATTTGCGCCCAATGAGCCAATATATTTGATATAATTTTAGTCCCAGTTGTTTCCGTTTAGAGAGTATGTGCTTCTTCCAGGTTAGGCGTCGATCTAAATGCATACCAAGATATTTAACATGCTCTGCTTGGGGGAGTTGACGATGATTGATATTTACTGGTGGACATGTTCTTCTACGCAGGGTAAACGTTATATGCGTGGATTTTGATTCATTGGCTTTAATGCGCCATGTCTTCAACCATAATTGTATTTGCTCCAGGTGGGTTTGTAGGTTTATTGATGCTGTGACTGGATCTTCATGGGATGCTAAGATTGCTGTATCATCTGCAAATGTTGCCACAGTAGTTATTTTTGTGGTGGGCAGATCAGCCGTATACAGAAGATACAGTACTGGACCCAGTACACTACCTTGCGGAACTCCTGAATATATGGGATTTAATTCGGTATGTTCATCGCCTTGATTTACAATAAAATGTCTGTCAGTGAGATACGATTTCAGTAGCTGATAGTCCGGATGAGGGAGAAGTTTCTTTAGTTTAACCTGCAAGCCCGTATGCCATACTTTGTCAAAAGCCTGAGATATGTCTAGGAAAGCAGCCGAACAATATCTTTTGGCATTTAGGTCAGCGTTTATTTGGTTTACAAGTCTATGCACTTGTTCTATAGTCCCATGCTTATTGCGAAAGCCAAACTGATGTTCTGGAATAATTTTTCTTTTTTCTATTATATAGTTTAGTTTTTTTATGTATAATTTCTCGAAAACTTTCGAGATTATTGGTAATAAACTTATAGGTCGGTAGGAGGTCACATCTTCTGGTATTTTTCCTGGTTTAAGTATCATTAATATTTTAGCTACTTTCCAGATACTAGGGAAGTAATTAATTCGTAGCATAGCATTAAATATATATGTTAATAGTTTTATAGCCTTTTCTGATAGTTCTTTTAAAATTTTGCCAGTAATTAAGTCATAACCAGGAGCTTTTTTAATATTAATCTCTCTCATTATTGTATGTTTAACTTTTTTGACCGTTAATTTCTCGTGCGGTAAATCCATTTGAAATGGCGAATCTAGAAAGCTAGTAATTTTATTTTCGTCATCTTTATGTAGCTGAGACTGGAAAGGTTTAAAAACATTTTTTAAGTGTTTGGAGAAAATGTCGGCCTTCTCATTATTGCTTCTAGCCCAATTATTTTCGCTTGTTATAATAGGTGAGTTATGCTGCTGGGATCTCCTAAGCTTTTTTGTTGCTTTCCACAACGAATAGTCTGTAGCCTCAGTTGATGTCAAGTTTTCTAGGTATTCTTGAATGCCTTGGTTTTGTTCAATTTGAATTAGATCTCTCAGCTCTTTTATGGCCCTATTAAATTTTCTTTTATTCTCTTCAGTCCTTTGCTGTTGCCAATTTCGTCGTAACTTTCTTTTTTCTGCTATCTTTTTCTGTATTGTACATAATATATGTGTATTTTTTCTTGGAAATGTTTCACTGTTGGGAGTCGCGGTATATGCTGCCTCCTGTATATTTTTTGTAAGATTTATTGCTGCAATTTCTATATCCATTTCAGTTTGTAACGGTAAGTTTAGAGAGATATTTTGGTCTAAGTTTTCTCTAAATGAGGGCCAGTTAGTTCTATTATTGCACAGAGAAGGGGGTTTATCTTTGATGGTAATTTTTGAAGAAATTGTTACTATTGTTGGTGAATGATCAGAAGACAGGTCGAAACATGATTCTGCCTGACACTTTTTTGGATCAATATTTTTTGTAATACAGAAATCTATTGTATCTGGTTTTTTATTTCTGTCTGAAGGCCAATATGTTGGTTCACCAGTAGAGATATGTTGTAAGTTATCTTTCCTTATGGCTTTGAGCAGTTCTCTACCTTTTGAGGTTATTATTCTTGAACCCCACATTAAATGTTTTGCATTATAATCTCCTCCTGCTATAAATCTATTACCAAGCGTACCGAAGAATTCTTGAAATTGTTCTGCCTTGTTGTTATGTTTGGGTGGGCAATAAATCGCAGAAATTGTTAATGGTCCATGGGCTTCCTCTATGGTTATACTGGTGGCTTGCAGGTAGTCTTTGCGGAATTTTTCTCTTTCGAAATGCTTTATATCATCTCGAATTATTATGGCTGTACCTCCATGTGCTTTATCATCAGGGTGATTTGTATGGTAAAGCTTATATTTAGGAACTTTCAGATAATTCTTGTCCGTAAAGTGTGTTTCGGAAACCATCATAATGTCAATATTTTGTTCATTTACGAACATTTTTAGTTCCCTGGCGTGTTGTTGGAGCCCATTGGCATTCCAGACGGCGATTTTGTAACTATTGGTTTCAGGCATTAGGCAAGTTTGCTTACGACGGTTGTGAGTAGACCAAGCATCATACTCATTTGATCCATTAGTTTGGCCATCATATTTTCTAATCTTGAGATGTTGCTAGTTTCAGTAGGTTGAGATATTGTCTCTCGTTTTTGTGCTGAACCATTTTCAACTATTTGGGCATAAGTTATGTTTGGTTGACTTGTTCTGGTTGGTAGTGGTAGATTGGTAGTAGTGGATTGTTTTTGTTGATGCCTTTTTTCCCTTAAGGGAGGATAGAGTTTCTGCTGTAGTTGCTTGTGAACTGCGCAACCCTTGTAATTCGCTGGATGATTTCCGTTACAGTTAACACATTTCACTTTTTCATCGCGAACTTTACGAGTACAATCTTCTGTCTTATGTTCTCCTGCACATTTTACGCATCTATATGATTTGCGACAGTAAGTCTTTGTGTGCCCGTGTGCTTGACACCTTGTGCATTGTGGTATAATTCTTTTTATATGTGGTGGTTCGCATTTAATAATATTATTTTCCAGTTTGGTGATTTCATACACCGCCTTATTATTTCCATTAGGTTTTATGTCTATATAAAACATAGGCAGAGGTTTTTTTGTCGTGTGATGTCGTATATTGTGAATATTTACGACCTCGTGGCCTTTTTCAGCTAGTGCTACCTTGATGGTGTTAAAGTCCGTCCCGTGATGTAATCCTTTTAATACGAATTTAAATGTTCTCTCGGATTTTGGCCTGAATGTATGGTATTGGGTGTTTCTTTCATCTAATTCTTTTATAAGAACTTTAAAGTGATCCGCTTCGAACAATTGGATTTTAATTGTTTCATAGCTCACTGTTTTAATTGTGTAGTTCGTAGTAATGGTTTTCAATAAGTCATGGATGTTTTTTTATTATTCCTACCTTATAGACTGTTATTGGTGGTGGTTTGGGAACAACTTTTTCAGGGCTTGGTTGTATGTTCTCTTCAATTTCTTCCGACAGGTTGCCAAAACTGTTTTTTGTCTCTATCGGTTTCTGCAACCAATAGTCACTGATTCTTGTTTGTTTCCTCGCGATTTCTTCTTCTGGACTTCTCAATCGTTTTTTGTTAATGACTGTAGTCCATTCTGATGGTGGAGTTTGCGTTATTGCTGTTTGTTCTAATCTTATATCAAAGTGTGCAGGTGATTTGGTTGAATCGCTATGGTTTGCCATTTTTTAATATTTTAATATTTTATTTAATTTACTTCCAGAGGATAAAAAAAATAAAATAAATACATTGTTTATTTCACGCACTTCATTTTTCACTTACGTTATTTTAGCACTAGTTTTTTACTATAAATACTATAAATGAATTTCAAAAGGACTGTTGTAAAATAAGATGAAATAATTTTAAACACTAATAAAAATGAGATGCAGTCCTTTTGTCTGGTCACGTAAACACGTATTCACTACACTTTAGGTCCACTGCCCATTAATAATGCAGGTTACATTACGAAGCAGCAGGCTCTTTTGTGATCTACTTATAGTCTTAAGGGCTCCGCTTTGGATTTGGTGGAGGCACGCCTGTTTTAGACGACATCATGGAAGGAGAGAAAATGTAGCCATTACATGCTGAATTATTTATATGTGTGCTGGGGAAATAGGTAAGAAAATTGGAGGTCGAAATAGAGGGACCGATTTAGAAGAAACGTTTTCTCTCTCTATATATCGATTAATTCGACAATAAGATCCGTTGTTATGGCGGGCGTGGGAAGCAGCGAACCTGGAAATACAACATTTTATCCCTTTATATTTATTTACGGATCTCCAGCCAAGTTATTTTAGGGGCAACGACATCTTCAACCTCACTAAAACCACATTTATATATTGGATAGTAATTTTTCACTGATTGTCTCTTGTTCACTGACATCCAGAGATGTCTAGATTTTGAAAACACTGTTTTAAAATGTATGTTTATGTAACCTAATATATTTTATTACAAGTTGAAACAGTTCCCAAGATCTCGTCAATGAGTTTTTGAAGGAATAAATTGAAAGCAAAAAAGCACGTTCATATTTCAACAAATAGAGAAGCATTAGTGGAAAGTTATTTTGACAAGCATATTAATTTAACCTGTTCTAATTCCCGACATGCCAAGCTGTCATTTCAGTGAGAAGTACCCTGGTGCCACCCATTATTGTGCTACACAGGAATTAAGATTAAAATGTTATAGAGCATTGTATCAATCTAAGTCTTTTTAAAAATCAAAACATCCATTTTTGTGTTATGGATTTTTATGATCTTATATATGTCATTTGTTACCAAAATTTATACCAGTTAGAGTTTTATTATATTTACGTCATATTATTTATTTATAATATTAATTAAAACAAACTAGTCTACTTAGCTAAAGTTAAAAATACACTTATACACTAAACAAGTTCGTGTGGTTTGATTCACTTCAATTTTCTAATTTCCTGCGTGTTGTCCGGCAGCTTCCAGGTTGCTGTGATTTAGCAACCTTATTTCATGTTTTAACGCGAAATCTTGGACCACCTCCTGTATCCATTTGATTTCAAGGTCATTGTCTGGCTCTTCGTTGATTACGTAGCGATAAGTTGATAATTAATCGTAGAACTTTGTTTTGGGTGGGTTGGACTACTAATTGGTTTGATCTTTTAGTACAACCCCATACTTGCAGCCCATAGGTCTAAATTGGCTTTATAATTGATAAACTGTCACCCAACCACCTCGACGTCGAGATCTCTCGCTCCTACAATTTGCTTTATTTATTTTGTCATTTATTGTGTAACTAGATGTTATATCATTTATTTTGATCTCGGTTTTGGTTTACTTAATATAACTTTCGTATAACTCATCACTTTTATTTTACGTCCAGGTTTAAAATTTGTCTTACATGCTGTTTCGACTTTTACCAAGACCCAACACCCACTAAAATCTGGCTCGAAACATTGAGGCTACGTCAATAATTAACTGCAAAGTCATTAAATACACTCCTTCTCATCCCCCCCCCTCCCCCTATCCAAAATTAATTATCTCGCTATTGCCTGTTTGCTTCTGTTAAGGTGGCAAATAAAGCATCATATTATTTATGAAACGGAAACTTGAATAATTCAGTATCGTTTCCCGTTGCTCATTTGTTTAAAGTGATAAATGCCGTCTGACTGTGTAGCTTGTACATTACGGGCGAATAATAATTTAGGGGAAGCAGGTAGATCCGAACCAAAACTGTCAAGTATTCGATTTTGAGATGCGTTAGCATTGTTAATAAACCGATATTGTTTCAATTATACTGTCAATGCAATTTGCTGTGGTATTATGTTTACCAAATAGTAGATGCTGTTCACGTTTAATGTAAACAAAATCAAAATTTAATGGTGGAGAAACAAAACACACGTTATATTTCTAGGTTGTCTTGTTGGTTGCGTGTTGACTCTTTGTAGCTTAGCCGTCAAAATTAAATTCCCAAGCTGTTAACATCGGAATGAACAATTCCTAATAAAAAATTATCTTAATTAAAGAAAGCTATTCTTGCAAATGCCATTCATTATGCCACTAACTAACAATTTTAACATTCTATCGTAAATTGCATTTGAAGGATTTTGAATTATTATTAAATAACCACTTTTTAAACACTAAAATTGTTTTCCCTTCTTTTTCTTAGCTAAACATCACGTTAGACAATAAACAGAACAGATTAAAGTCAAAATCAAAGAACTATACTAGTCGGAAGACACTCCTTGAACATAACCTAAAATCAAAGAGATTTTTTAACAATCATAAAGCCTATCTAGGCTGATTGAGTTCAAATATGATGTTGCAATAAAACAAACCGGTAGTAATCCACTGCTGCCAAAATATGCTTACAGTCGCTATGTAACCAAGGAAGAGCTCAAAATGAAGTGGATCTACGAAGTTGTCCACGATTTCGCCTTAAAACATGAAAAAAGTTTACTAAATTACAACAGTGAGGATGCAACACGACCTCCAAGACCAACACGTAGTAAATCAGGAGATTGAAGCGAAGCAAACCAACTGAACTTGTGTATTATGTTAAGTAGCCTTGCTCTCAACTTTTTTTAGTGTGGAAAATACATATTATAGAATAACTATATTCATTCTGCACTCTTTTAGCTTGTGTAATGATGCAAATACAACAAAACTATAGTAATAAATCAATTTCCAAATTAACATTTTACCAAAAATATTTAATATAAAATAATCTAAAAAAATATTTAGCTAAAGAGGCTTCCACTAAAATGTGGTGACTTTGAGGATCACTAACTTTTAATTACAATTATTTTGTATTTTCTTTCTCAAGTTTTACAAATAAACTCATTTATTATTTCTTAATAACTACATATTTTTATTTTATATAAAAATCGCCTTTGGACGAATATCAAAAATGTATCTAGTGCTTTGCAAACATTTTTATATCATATTTGTGATAAGAATTCCGTTAACAATATAAGAGTATAAGAACACCCTCACCTATTATCCAGTCTTTTGTAAGAAGAAAAACCTTCAGAAGCGGAAGGGTGAATGAATTGTATCTAAAAATAAATCACTCCTCCTCGATGGATTCCAACTTTTGCGCCCGAAAGATATATATGTTATACGAAAACATCCCTTAGTGGTAAAATGAACGGAAAACAAACTTTTTTCAAGCAGAGAATAGAGTTTGGTAGAGTTTAAAAAGGAAAGCATAAACTTAAAATTGTGTCTTTATACGAACATACATATTTTTAACCGACTTCAAACAAGGAGGAGGTTTTTGTTCGTCTGTATATTTTTTTAAATGTATCTTCGTCGATTTCTCCAATAGATGGATCAAATATCAAAATTCTTTTTATTCAAAAATTGCACTTCCGAGGTGGTCCCATTGGAACTATATCAGTTTCTGATGGGGGAATAGGCAATGTGTTAGATTATTGGTGATTAGATATTGGTGTATAATATTATTGCTGAACCGATGTGGCGAAAAATCGGAAATAGCTCAATGTAAAGCTAATCAGTTTATTTTTTAAGCAATAACCATATTATATGAAACGCCGTAGAAACGTTGTAAGCAACTGCTTCTATGATGTAATGGATAGAGCGTTGAGATCGCACGCGAAGGTAAATGATTCAATTCCCCATAGGGCAGAAGATTTTTTTGTTCTAGTGTTCCAATCAAAACACTTGTTACCTAGACAAAGTTGGACCCCGGGGCATAAAACGTTCCTTATTTTTAATCATTCTTTCTTTATTTCTGTTTTTCCTCACACGGATTGTACTTCTGCTTGGATTATCCATTGTAATACTTAACGAAATAACTGCGTAATTTATTTTAAGAGAGAAATAAAATATTTTAACAAAAAAATTGGACCGAACTCAAAAAATAGATAAGGAACTCACTAAAAAGTAATAACTTAAATTTACAATTCACTAGCGACCCGCCCCGGCTTCGCACGGGTGCAATGCTGATACTAAATTAAATACACTACAGAAAAAATATGAACGTTGTATATAAAAACATAGCGGCCCGCTCCGACTTTGCACGGGCATAAAATATATATGCCTATGTCACTCAATGAAAACATGATTAAAATCGATCCAGTATTTTTGGTTCATTCATTACTGCCCTTGGCCTGCACGCATTAAATTTGGAGTAAAACAATTCCTCTTCCCCTATACTTACTATGAAGATTTCCTGCTATCTTTGGAATATCTAAATTCATACAATTTTTATTACATTACACATTTTTAAACGCAAATTTTAAATTTGTAATATCTCCGAAAATATTTGTTTAATTTACATGCTGTAAGGAACCATATTGATCTATATTAATTGCACACTGTATTTAAGGTACTTAATTCGATAAGGATTAATGCCGTATTGCTTAAAATAGCTTCGTAAATAAGCCATTTTCTCACGTAAAAAGTAAACAATAAAAATTGTTAATGTGGGTTATCCCTAAAAGATAAACATATACCATCGCAGACTTTTTTGTAGACCTTTTTATGGTGTACAATACTGTAGAACATTAATTTGATCTAACTCGTAGGGTTAGGCAGGGTTTTTGCTAATTGCTAAATAAGCCTAAAAAAATAGGTTAATTTACGACATCACGTTAGAAACCTCTAAAATTAGCAATGTTGCCTTAGTATATTATGCATGTATTATACATATAAACCTTCCTCTTGAATCACTCTATCTATTGAAAAAAACCGCATCAAAATCCGTTGCGTAGTTTTAAAGATTTAAGCGCACATAGGGATATAGGGACAGAAAAGGCGACTTTGTTTTATACTACGTAGTGATAAAAAAATGTTTTAAAATAAAATATCTACAGAATGATCATTGTAATAACTAAATAGAAATAAACAAAAACTTTATTAAACCTATCTAGTACACGTACTTTATATTCTACAATATACACACCATTTAGCTTAATACCTACCTAAACCTATTTATCTATTTACAATATTATTTTAACTGCTACCAGCTGATCAGTTTGAAGTTGGTGTCAAGCCCAAATAATACAAAAATAAAAATATAATTTTATGATATATACGCAAAAGTAAATCACGAGCAAAACAAATCGGTCTTATTTGTTGAAAGCCCTTGGATGCGACATATTACCACACCCGCCGTACTCTCCAGAAATTGCCTCGTCCGACTTTTCATCAACCTTTCGCATGACATGCGCTTGTAGAGCGGCACTTTTTTTTTGGAATGGCATCCATCAATTGTCTGAAAGATGACTCAAATGGCCAATAATTTATAAAGATTATGTAGTTATTTCCGAGAAAAAACGGTAATGACTTTGCGTTACATCTGGTACTTATGTTTCAAACAACTGCAAACCTACATATTTCACTTGTTAAGTACAATAAAATATTTTCAATAGACCTCGAATCATCGAAAATAAAAACCGCACAAATGATACAGAGAATAACACGAATATCGAGACAAAGATAAACTAAACATATAAAAACACTAATTACAAACCAGAACAGCCCTCCACCGAATTACATGGCACCTTGAAAGCCCAAAGAAAATGCCCCGAGGATAAATGAACGGGCCAGATATAAATGATTATATGAACAAAGGATATCCCAAGCACGTACGCGGCTTTTATTCTTCATTGATTGATTTCATTGATTCCAAATAGATTCCGAATTTTATATCTCATCTCTACGCTGTTTATTATATTATTTGATTAGTATATTTTTTTATTTATTATGTAGCGGTACAAGAAAGTAGCATTAAACAAAAATTAGATTATTTTTATTTTTATTTATAGATTTAATTTATTTTTTCAAATATCCATAAAAGGTTACTTCCATAATATTAATAAAATATTGTACTGTGTCACAACTACTGTTTTTCTATTGAATGCAGCTCACTACACTACACATAATGAAATAGCTTAATTCTTTTTAGTCCGTATCCTATTCTGTTATTATTCAAGAGATCAAAAATTCGAAATTGACGTAAGAAGTCCCTCTTCATTCTCTCTGCGATTGTCTTGATTTTCTGAGTGACCGTCGGTATCTGAAGGTCTCCTTGTAAGTAGTCAGTTCAGAAATTTATGATAAGTGCGCTTTGGTATGTAAACGTTTATGGCCTCCATCGCGACGTACGAATTGATATGGTTACGGACACTATCAGAAGATTTAGAACCACATCAACACGCAAGGATCCAGACATCTAAATGTCTTGAATAATTCATTAGAAGTCTCAAACGCAAAATAACTTCTGATCTCGATTCAGTGGAAAATAGTTTAGTTGTAGTTGTTTGTTAATAGATTAAGTCAGAATTGTTAGTTGTATAGCAGTTTTAATAAATAAATTTAAAAAGAATTAATAAATCATTAAAATCCTGATAAAATACAAAACTCGAGAAAGTTAAGAGATAAAATGATGAATTTTCTCGTAATTTTATTGGCGAGATTCGGTGTTTCCGGTCGAAAGCAGATTATAAATTACGAAATATAGTAGCCCGGGCAGAAACGCGAACGACGACGGGGCGTATAATTTTAATTTAAAAACGTAAACAGCTTAACTAAACTAACTAACATATTTCATAATGAGAAATGCTGACAACAAAGGAAAACTATTATCGGCAAGAACGACCAAAACGGACGGGAATTTAAACAGAGATAATCCAAATTTATGCCCGTTTGGTATGATGAAGCACTTCGGACTATTCTACTATTGTTTTTGTTTTTAAATAAGTTTCATTTCGTTTACTTTATCTAATAACTGATTTTGAGTCTATTGTATTGTAATAGCTTGTCCAAGTTTCATAAATCTTATATATAAAAATGAATCGCAAAATGTGTTGGTAAGCGCATAACTCAACAACGCCTGGACCAATTTGGCAAAATATTTTTTTAAAATGTTCGTTGAAGTTCAAGGATGGTTTTTACGGCGAGAAAAATTAGAATTATTGCTGGAAAAACCCTAAAAATAGCCCTTTTCTTTTTCCCATACAAATGATTTGTAACTAAAACGTAGTCAATTTGAGCTTTATTGCTATGGTATAAAGTTCATATTAAATTACAAGCACTCACTGTTGTCTAAGCAATGTAGGTGTGTTCCTAACGTCAAAGATCATATCTATCAAAACAATGTGCGTGTGTGCGTTGGAGCACAGAATACATAGTTGGAGGAGTTTAATGTCGCGTTCCGAAACTCGCGTTTCTTTTGTATTAGTTTCGGCACGCGAGATAAAATGCATCAGTTTCCACGTCATTACATCAGTCAACCAAAAATCGCGTCATTTTCCTTGTCGGATTGTACACTCTTGCCTAGAACAATTACAAATATTAAACAATCACAAACGTAAATTAAACTGTAGGGTCCAGTTCAGATAAATCCCTAGATTGGTGAAAGAAGACTTCAAAACATATATTAAAAAAACAAAACTAAATTCATGACCATGCCTCAGCAGGGTTCGAACTCGCGACTATCGCAACAATAAGTGGACCATCTTGTCGCCTTTTTTCAAATATCTTAACAGCGAAATATTAACATTCGGGATGACTGGAAAGGGGGGAGGGGTAATAGTAAAGGGATACAGATACAAAAGACAATTATTAAGAGTTAAGGGAACGATTCATATATTTGCGATCTCTCGACTAGTGTGTTATTATAATTATTCAGTCCGAATCTCATTCTTATAGAGGAAAGTCAATGGCAGTATCTCAAAAGGTGGAAGACCGAGACTGGGGATTCGTCACCATATTCAAAGCTCGTAAATTAACTTAAAATCACACTTAAAACTTGGAAATTTGTATATTATATCTAAGTTATTTAAACTTTCATAACCCAAGTATCAATAATATTTCTCGCACGGTACTAACAAATACCTCATCGAATATCTTCGATATGCAAAAACAGCACAGAAACTGTTCGCACCATTCATTCAATAAAAGCAAGGAATGGAATTCAAACCGATATACATTAAGCCGATGTAGAATATATAAGTATACATTTATGTCTATATTCTTTTAACAGTTCATTTTGTCCTTCACTTATTATGATTAGCATAACATCTTCCTTCTTTAAAGAAGGATAGGTATCTAGAAACTAATATTGTAGCTCATGTAACACACATCCTTTACTTTTAACATCATTTACGCACGCTTCAGCCATTAGAATGCATTCGGTTTGCTTGCTGAATATTATATAAATCTTCATGAGTTAATAGATCTAGTCTTCAAATTGCCACTATTTAAATTAATTCGGCTTTCATCCAATGTATCACCTATGGGAATTTTAGCAGCCAGTTTGGCTGCAATCATATTTTTATCTGATTTTTTAAGTCTCACTTCTGACCCTTCATACACTATTATGAATTCCTGATCGATCTAATTTAGAAGGAGTAATATTTTCACCTAAATCGAAACCACAAACTTTAAAAATCTTCAAGCGAGCCAAACTTAAACAATATTCTTGTTCCATATTAATACTGTGAATTGACTGTATGATCAACGAGCTATGATTTTGACGAGATGTACTCACATAAAGGACATCGAGTCATATTTATCTGTACTTTTACATTTACAAGTGTCTGAAATATGATGAATTTAGTAAAGAATTGAATTAAACGTCGCAAAATCAAGCGGAAACTGCCGAAGTTTACCGAATACCTGTTAGGATTCTCCAGGAATAGCCACTACTATTTTTACACTGTATGTCCACTTTATACATTGTTAGCTCGTCATCAGAAATTGACTTTTATGGAATATCTAGAAAGCTTTAAGAAATTTTATTAAAATAAGTCATATGTACTATCGAGTTCATCAAAATCGCTAGAATATATCCAGCCTAATCAATTTTAACCGAATTCCAACCCTACTTGTTACGAATTTATAAACAAACGGGAATAAACCGTTCTAGTCTAAACGGAAAATATGGCTCCGTATATATTAGACGGTTTGGGCGGATAGTAGTTTTTTTTCTCCTTTCGTTATCCGCCGCCTTCGCCATTTCTAATTATGAAATATGGGAGTTTAGTTAAGCCAGTTACGGTTTTAAATTAAAATTACACAGGTCGCTGTTCGTACTTCCGCTCCAAGTGTTTCATTTTATAATTTATACTTCTGGCTAGGAGCAGTAAATCTCTCCGCATAATTCCTAAGAAAATTATCAGTCTCGAGAGTTAATTATTATCTTAAATAATTTTAATAAGATAACGAGAAAATACTCATAAGCATATAGGCTGTTTAATTTCGTTAATAAGAACAAATCCGAATCTTATTACAAACGGGGTTAAGCAGTATTTGAATTTCGTCAAACTAAAATACGTAATTGAAATATAAATACATATTTGATACTTCCATTACTTCTTTAAACTGTAAATTATAATTGATAATACGCTAGATAAGTGTAATAAAGAATTACAAAAATATTGATTTTTTATTATAATATAATTAAATAAAATTAAAAGTGGGATTATTAATAAATATTAAAAATTATTAAACATTAAAAATTCGTCATTTTAAGATTATTCCAGAACATCAGTTTGGCTTTCGCAATAATATGGGACTATAGAACAAGTGCATATACTTGCAAACCAAATAAACGCTGACCTAAATGCCAAAAGATATTGTTCGGCTGCTTTCCTAGACATATCTCAGGCTTTTGACAAAGTATGGCATACGGGCTTGCAGGTTAAACTAAAGAAACTTCTCCCTCATCCGGACTATCAGCTACTAAAATCATATCTCACTGACAGACATTTTATTGTAAATCAAGGCGATGAACATACCGAATTAAATCCCATATATTCAGGAGTTCCGCAAGGTAGTGTACTGGGTCCAGTACTGTATCTTCTGTATACGGCTGATCTGCCCACTACAAAAATAACTACTGTGGCAACATATGCAGACGATACAGCAATCTTAGCATCCCATGAGGATCCAGTCACAGCATCAATAAACCTACAAACCCACCTGGAGCAAATACAATTATGGTTGAAGACATGGCGCATTAAAGCCAATGAATCAAAATCCACGCATATAATGTTTACCCTGCGTAGAAGAACATGCCCACCAGTAAATATCAATCATCGTCAACTCCCCCAAGCAGAGCATGTTAAATATCTTGGTATGCATTTGATCGACGCCTAACCTGGAAGAAGCACATACTCTCTAAACGGAAATAACTAGGACTAAAATTACATCAAATGTATTGGCTCATTGGGCGCAAATCCATCCATCATTAGATAACAAGGTATTGCTGTATGAGTCTATACTCAAGCCCATTTGGACATATGGAATTCAACTATGGGGTACCGCTAGCAAATCTAATATATCCATCATTCAACGGTTCCAAAATAAGGTGTTGCGTGCCATTGTTGATGCTCCGTACTATATTTCAAATAAAGTGATACAACGTGATATTCCTCTAGAACCTATAACGAGTGTAATCCAACTTGTTTGTATGAAGTACTTCGAAAGAGTGTCAGTGCATCCCAATGTACTCGCTAACCAGCTAAATATACGACGTTATAGTGAAGCGCGTAGACTAAAATGTTTAACACCACCTGATCTGATTACTGGATATATGTAGAGTTTAAAATAAGCATTAGAATAAGACCAATTAATTAAGATAATATTTTATACAGAAGATTGCTTAATGAAGTGATTTTCTACATGCCATGTATATATAATATAAACAGAAGAAATACTTATTACCAATAGGGCAGATTGTGGACTCACGAAGAGTAATAAAAAAATTTTTTAAGATAAACACCTATCAGAAGCGCTACGAAACAGTGACGACATTTACCGCTTCCTAACCGTCATTTCTGCGATCCAACATTTCAACTTCTTTGTGTCCTTCGATCTTATTTCGATTATCTTATAGTTATCACAGCTAAAAAATAGTTTTTTACAACCAACGTAAAGAAAACCTTCCTCCACCTGCCTGGTCTCTTCATTGGCTCATCATCCAAATATAGTACAGGACTTAGGATTAACAGGGCACAAAGCACGAGGCACTATAGAATTGAAATGAATGACTCTGAACCCGCTCCAAAGCTCCAAAACGCAACAGTCGGCTGGTAAGATTATGGCGTCTGTATTTTGGGATGCACATGGAATAATTTTCAATGACTACCTACAAAAAGGAACGACCATCAACAGCAACAATTACATAGCGTTATTGGGCCGTTTAAACGACCAAATCGCCGAAAAACCGCCGTATTTGAAGGAAAAGAAAATGCTGCTTCACTAAGACAATGCACCGTATCAAAAATCCATGAATTGGGCTTCGAATTGCTTCCTGCGACTATTTCCTGTTATCAGATCTCAAAATAATACTTGCTGGGAGGAAATTTTCGTCGAATGAAGAGGTGATCGCCGAAACTGAGGCCAATTTTGAAGCAAAGGACAAATCTATCGACTGTTTTAGTCCCTATTTTTGGTTCGACTGATTTTACTACTTTCTACTAGTCACTGTTTCAGTCTCCTACTTTCAGTCGCTAAAAGACAAATCGTATTACAAAAATGTTATCGAAAAGTTGGAAGGTCACTATAATCAGTGTCACCCTTAAAGGGAATTATGTTGAATAAAAAAAGCTAATTTTACCAAAAAATGTGTTTTACTATGGTAGGCCGGGGACTTTTCAATTAACCTGTTACAACTGCAAATTATTAGATACGGATAACTGAAATTTCCTTCTAAATCATATTATATATTATACATAATTTAATTTCCAAACATATTATATCAATACGTCAACATTCTTTGTTGGTATATTAAAATCATTCATAAGAACAGCAATACTAACAGTGTTAGAGATGTCGCTTGCCAAATAACAAGACTAGTTTAACACAATCCGGAAATATAAAAGGAACCCTCGTAAAACAAACTGAAGCTACACCGAGGAAAAAAGGAAAAGTACCAATGAATATTCATGAATCGGAAGTGGAAACGGAAGAGATCGTAGTTCCTTAAGTTCCGTTCGTCAACTTTTTCTAATGACTTCCCTAATTGTGAAAGTTTAAGCAATAATGAATTCTTTAATCTTTTTACGGGAATGTGGCGAGATACAACGATGAATATTCCGAAAATTTAATTGGAGAGGTTCGTAGTCGACTGTCAGAAGTGGATGATAATTTACGTTACGTGTTAATATTTGACTTTCAGACAGGTCTTGTTTTACGACCTCCAAATAATTATTTTGAAAGATATATAACAGCGTTCAACAATAATAAATTTTGGCGAAAATCTTGCTACGTAACGTTTAACCAAAATTATATTATATTATAAATCATATTCTTTTAACAATGTAACAATTCAATTTAGTAGCGGCTCCCGATACAAATTTTGGTTTGTTCTGCAATATTTGCAAAAAAGCTTTTTTTCTGTATATTTTAAAGTCTCCTTTTACCAACGAAGGTTTATCTGGACTGGACCGACAGTTTAACGTGGACTCCGAACCAGGGTCCTCGGCATTAAGCCTACCGACTGGCGAGTGACTTAGAAACTTAGAAATCATCCCAGAAGACATCCGGTCTTACCCACCCTGGTTACTGGCGTGACTGGGATCATTTTCCTTATCGGATTTTGCACTCTTGCCTAAGGACAACGTTCACAGCACATTCAACGGCACGTTCTTTTCTGTTCGCAAATTTGGTAATCACTTTATCATTAAAATTGTTTATTTCGGAGATAAACTGTTTTTCAATAGATGGCATGGAAATAACTGCGTTTAACGCTGAAATAACGCTATTTTGATACGCTTTAGTGTTGAGAAACACCTTTCGGCCTCTAATGTTGACATGTAAGTTGTTATCACGATTCCTACTAATTGTCTAGTCTCCTTCAATGTGCATCCTAGAGTGTTTGCTATTACAAATTTTAGAAGAGGTAGTCTGCAATCATATATTGAATAAATAACTGAGAGGTCAATTCCTTATCGTTATTTTTCAGTGTGGGATAAAAGGAACATAAGGAAGTGAGTTTATCCTCAGGAAATTTACCGCAATACTCTCCAAAATGTTTTCCAAACTTTTCCCTCTACTTGCACCAGATTTCTCAATAATAATAATAATATATGGTCTAATGTAATGTATGGTAATAATGGTAATGGTCTATCTTCATAAGAATATTAAAAAAATTTAAATTAAAAGATCACCTCCATATTTTTTAATATTGTTATTATTAACTGGTCGAAAGTCGTGTAAAATTCCGATACAGATAGCCGATATCACATACGGCGCGGAAATAAATTCAGAAAAATCCCCACTTGACTATCGGCCTTGTTTTAGACCGTTTGGACAGAAACGGGTGTAGCGGAATATCCTGGTTGTTTGAAGGAGTTCGCAGAGCACGATCGTGTGGCCCAGATAAATAATACCGATAGCGTTAGTCGGTAGCTTACCGACGATAGGTTATTCTACTGGTCCACGTTATTCCCCTGGCTCCAGGTTATTTATCATTTATTACAACAAGAATTCGCGGATGCGTAGTAATTTAGTGAGATTATATCATTGTTTTTTGGAAACTTCTTTAGTGTTTTTTTGCTCTGAAGCACTGCAGCGCTTATGCAACAGCCGCCACTGATTCAGTTATGTTATTTTCAACAATAATCATTGTTGCTAATCGTTGCCAACTAACCTACCATTTTTCTTTACAATACACATATAGGAGAACCCATCGTTCTTAGCTTAGTCTCTAGTCTAATAATGCTAACACTGCTCTTTTTTCGAACAAATGCACTACATCACACAAAATCAAATGATTTCATTATTTTGACTCTGTATTTTCTTCTGGAGTTATCTAAGAGTTACAATACTTAATTTCGTAAGTAACAGTTCGTATCTAAAAGTCCGAAGGTCTAAGTGATCAGTCGTATAGTATGTATATGTACTTACTAGTAGTTATGGTTTTTTGAACATTGTTCTGGAAACTTGTATTTAATTTACATAGCTTTTCGCGTAACATCCCCATAATTTAACTCCATTGTATAATAGTAATTTATTATGTCCTGATAATTACAATGCCCTTCCAATTAACGAATTTTCTGTTTTAATAAACATTTTCCCATATTTAAACTCCAGTCCTTTCCTATTCTTTTTAACATGTTCCTTCCAACGAAGTTTTTCATAAAGATTTATTTCGAAATATTACAAAATAATGCGTTTCTTATCGAAAACAAAACCCTGTATACTATAAGAAATCAAGAGATTAATTAAAAAATTAAAATTTTGTCATTTACAAAAGTTATTAAAAAGGAAAACTCCAACAAAAAGAAACTATAAATGACGGCCCTTCCATCCTCCAAGCCATAAATATTCAACGTTAAGGACTTTTCCTTTTTAATTCCAGTCTCTTTCCCATGCATAATGGATTCTTAAGGTGTTTCATCAGAAATTTTAACCCGTCCTGAAAGGAAGCAACTTATTTTCGGCTTAATTATTTTAATTGAAATATTCCGAAATTTTAATGTAATCACCATGTAAATTTTCATGATAAATATCTTGAAAGAGCATAGCTAATTGATTAGTTAATTTATGAATCTTAGCATTTCAACTTTAATCTAGGTTTTCCATTAAAAGGACATTATGGATTTGTAAAAAGCCTGTATATAATATAACATATATTATGTAGCGACCTTGAGGTATGTCGAATTTTACAACGTGGAATAACGGTCTACAAAATACCCAGAAATATAATCCCAGATGTTGAACACGGGCGGGGTGCCAGCAGCGTCAACTAGAACCCGATAACGAATAACTGGCAACCCCGAGACGTTTATCTGGGATATACCCTGTAGTACTCAACCATCGTTTGGTTCAGACGTGCCACCATCGACTGGCCAAGCCTCGTCTCCAGGTAACACCGCTTCCATCCGTTTTATCATTTGTATTTTTATATTTTTATATTACTTCAGTAAATAATGGTCACATAATGTAAACACCACTGTTTTATTTCATTTCGTTTTACCTCCATTCACCAAGCCATATCAATTTACCCTAAAATTCAATATAGAATTTAATTTAGAGTCTAATATTAAGCTTAAAACAATTTCGACATATTTCTCACCAAAATCGTGACACGTCGTCGTTAAGATATGACAATCAGTTCACAGTTGAGAATGTTTAGGAATGTTGGACAAGCCTGTCGAATGAAAATAAATGAATTCCTCACAGACTTCGGCGTATCCGTTTTTTTTTGTTCTGGCCTAAAACCAGGCGTGAAATGCATGACGCATACCTGGTCATGGAGACTTGCCTTGGAGTGACAAGTTGGACCGGGTTATGTGGTTCTGCCTCTGGGTTTACCAATACACTAAACCGAAACCTCCTCACCGTTGACCCCTCGCTACTGCTACTACATTAAATTTGGGGATATGGTACCCGCCTACCGGGCAGCCGTTATTGGGCATGAGGACCCAGCGAAAAAACAAATCGTGACACTAACTATAGATTTGAGAACTTGAGTTAACACACTGGACTGGATGCTGCTGCATGAGGGCAAAAGTTAGGAAAAGTGGAAATTAATGGTGACGCCAGCTCGCGAACAAGCGCGTTTTCAGAAGAACTTAAGCTAAGTTGTAAATTTGATTATTTCTGACAAACCATGGAGCATTTAAGACTCTCTCGATGAGATTATTTTGGAAAACTTGAAGCCGTTTCAACTGGTTGGGTGTAACAAACTTGAAGTAGACATTAGATCCGTAAAGGAATACGGACCAAATTAACATCTTGTAGAATAAGCCTACTAGAAGGGTAAATCAGAGAAGACTGCTATCCCCGAACTTTTCTGGATTGCTTTCTGGAATTGGGAATGCCAACCGAACCGTCGGTCAAGTCATCGATAATATAGCCATCGTGATTTTTTCCATTTGTGATATATCACATGTGCAGAGTAGGTAAAGAATGGGCCCCAATATATTTCCTTCTGGCACACCTGTTTTAGATTATTTTATTGTAGAGTAGGCTTCCCATTCTTTGACTCTAAACACTATGAATTTAATGTAATATTTAAATAGTCCATTGTGTTGTTTCAGTAACAGTTTCTGTAGTTTATTAACAAGGACGGTATGCCACCCTTATCGAAGACTTGCCCTAGATCAAAAAATATAGCTGAACATAACTTTTTACCTTCATAAGCAAGAATTTAGTGATGAAAAATCATAAATTATAGTTTCACTTGTACAGTTGTAATTTATTTTAAGTGTATGCCCTTTGAAATTACCCTTTGCCTTATACAAATGGTCAATAAAGATCTGTTCCATATACCAACTTTTGTGTTTTAGATTATTTTATTGTAGAGTAGGCTTCCCATTCTTTGACTCTAAACACTATGGCTTTAATGTAACATTTAAATAGTCCATTGTGTTGTTTCAGTAACAGTTTCTGTAGCTTATTAACAAGGCCGTTATGCCACCATAACTTTTTATCTTCATAAGCAAGAATTTAGTGATGAAAAATCATAAATTATAGTTTCACTTGTACAGTTGTAGTTTATGCCCTTTGAAGTTCCCTTTGCCTTATACAAATGATCAATAAAGATCTGTTCCGTATACCAACTTTTGTATCTCCTAATCGAATATACACAATAATAATCATTTTGTTTTTTATTGACCGATATCCTGAACTTTTTCGACAAAATACATATCAACCTTACATTTGCAGCCCTCTAAAAATGTAAACAACTAACCAAATTAATGCTTTCCGCCTCTTTCCGGATATTTCTCCATTCGGCGACAAGAAAATTCGTTCTTATGCGCGAGTGCAAGATCCAGAGACTCTTTTTAAAAATATAACCCGGGAAAAGGAAAGAGAACTAGACTTGAAAGACTTCCGGATAAGAAATATATTTCCTTTTGCGTTATCTCTATTACGAAATCTTGAGACAAGAGAGGGCTAATCTGGAGAGATTTCCATAATACGGAGGAAAGTTTCTTTAAAACTTTTGTATTTTTTACTTTTAATTACGGACTCTGAATAAAATAGATTTTCTTCCTGCTTCTTGTAAAGGGAACAAAACCGATTAGGATCTTATTTTTATAGTGTATTGCTACAATCTTTATTTAGAATTTTATGGTACTATATAGTATATAGTATATATATATATATATATATATATATATATATATATATATATAAATGAATCGTTGTTCGTTAGTCTCGCTAAAACTCGAGAAAGGTTAGACCGATTTGGATAATTTTGGTCTTGAATTATTTGTAGAAATCCAGGGAAGGTTTAAAAGGTGACTAATTATGAAAATTCTCGAAATTAAATAAAAACAACAATTTTATTTTGTCTTTGATGCATCCCCCTTCATTCAGAAATCAAATAGAAAGAATAGTTTAAAATGAATAACTTTTAGAATAGAATTTTTATATCTTTATTCTCAGGAGGTAAAAAGTAAACTTAATTTTAGCTAACTACATTTGTGAACTATCAGAATATTTTCATGTTATATAGATTTATATAGATTTATAAATCTTACGTTTTATCACAAATTAAATTTCTAACCACTACTATAATATTTGACATTTGAAAACCAACTAATGTGTCGACTAATGTATCTTCTATGTCGATCGATATCTCACACAAAGTGTGCATCCTAGTGCATCGTACAAAGAATGACGATTACCGCTACGTACGCGAGAACTTTCTTAACTTCGGTGATTCTTTGTGATAGTGATATTTCAAATTATGTGCTCTTTTTTTGTTGATAAATGTAAAAATGGTAAATGAAGTAACAGGTAACTAGATTGAACAAGATTAAATAATATTTTTAAATTAAATTCGTCTAAATAACAAATTTAAAAAATATCATTTTTGATTGAGACTGATGTGTCGACGACTTTTTCATCAGTTTTCAGTTGACATTTATGTCAAAATTGAGACTGAACGATTGATATACATCCGTTTGAACCAACAGCAGCTCCAATTAGAGGAATACATTCATTTCCGCGATGTTATAAATGCAGATGGCAATGTGAATAATGTGGGAAGAGTGACAATTTTTCCAGCCAGTCTTTCTTTATTTACTCACCACAAAACAAAATAAAAAATATAGTTTATCAAAAAGCTTTAAATTGATTAACAAACTGTATAATAACTGTGTGTGCCTGTAAATATTTAATTGAAACGTTTCTTCGCCTTACTTTTACCGTTATACAAAGAAGGGCCTTTTCAGCAGAAGAGAGCTAATTGGACGATCAAAAAAACATTAGACTTCTGAAAATAAGACTCACAAACTCACAAGGTAATAATTATAAATGAATTAATGACTAGAGTCATCAAATACAATGGAACAGCTACCGTATTCATTTGCTGTCAATCAGGCCAATTTTATTATCTGTTCAAAATTCAAGTTACCGTAAAATAAAGTGACTTGAATCAATTTTAGAATTAAAATGATTATTTTTCTTAAAATATACTAACAAAAATTTAAATATAATTATAGGTTAGCCTGTACTACCCATTTCTTGAATAAAAATATAATTTTTCTAATTATTTTTTGTAACAACAACCAATATCGTAAATAATATGTACGTCATTGAATTGGTCATAAAATTTTACAAACACACTGAAAGTTTCATTAGGATATGTGATCTGAAATTGTGGTTGTGGTAATATTTTTGATTAAAAAAGTATTCTTACCAATTGAAGTAAAACTGTTCCACAAGATATTTATTACAACAAAAAAAACTATAAAACTATTTATTTTGACATAAAACATCATAATTTTGAAATATTATTTAAATTGTGTGAAAATAAATTTTTGACAAAAAGAATATTTTTAATTAGAACTCTGGAATTATTAAAGATATCAAAATAAAACAAACGCCGTTAGATTCAGCGTCAAATTTCACACAAATGATGGTAATTTTGTTCATATCGGTACAGTCTAATTGAAATTATGGTAACATATCTGAAAATGATCAAAAATCGTCATTTTTCCTGAGTATATATATGGAAAAAATGTAAAAACATTCTTGGTCACCAATTAGACTAAAATTTCGGTATATAGCTCATTTAACACCGAAAAAAACAAATATGATATCTATTCAGTACTGGGGTATCATGTTCATCATGTAAAATAAGTTCTTTTTTAAAAAGACAATGTTCGATATAATTTACTGTAACATCTGAAATATTGTTAATATCCTAATAAATAGTATACTACCTAATTTAGCATTAGATTATGTATAAATGTTGATATTTTCATCAGTATATTCCTGATTATGTTGATTTCTATTATATTTTTAAGATATTAATTAAATTTCAAGCACCACAATTTTTCAGAAAAAGATAATTCGCACTGGAACTATTAACAATATTTAATATCATGCTCTAGGAAATCAAGCAACTGAGTAAATTGTAAAACTAAATTCCTATAAAATAATAAAATAATTGAAGTTAATATTGTATCAATAACATGTCATTGACTTGCTCAGAAATAAATGTGATACTACCAAATCACCTTTAAATATTTTAAATTAAGTCCAACTTTATAAGTTTCAAGATGTTTACCTTTAAAAAAGCTTTGTATTATAAAACCATTACATTAACTTACATAATCTGTTCAAAGTTATTTTGTACATACATCATCTAAATTTGTGACATCAAAACGTCGCAATGTTGCCGCATCAACTCTGAGTTTTAGTTCAGTTCGACTTTGACATACAACAAAAATTTTAATCTAAATAAAATAATTGAACAAAAATGTTATCAAATATAATTTATTTAAACATTATAGTACATCTAAAAACTACAGTTAATTATACAGCGACAATAGTGTATAGGTTAGAGTTAAAACCTCTTATTTCTATTGGTTTCAAGAATTTTGCATACGTCTGACAACTGGACGACATTGACAGGCTCATTCGTTTACGTGTTCGAACTAACCAGATAGCATTGTGTCTCTTTTTAACTAGAATAAATTGAGAAGGAAAATATTGTTTGATTCTAAAACGAATTTACAAATTGCGGCAGGCAACACATTAAACATCTTGATGACATATGTACAAAAAAAAACTTTGAATAGACTATCTTTTCAGCACCTACTAGACTTTAATATTGCTTTTCATTAAAAAATTCCCTGAACATAGATGCCTACATATTCAATAGATACAAGTAATAAAATAATAGTTTTCGAAACTTCTCCAGGAAATTTATACAGCGAGGAAAATTGAATTCTTCGTATATATCTCTGGCTTTCTAGTTTCTTCTGCCAGTGAGAACGTATTATTCTGATTTAGATGGAAAACTTTTCCGCACTATTTTTAAAAGAAACTCAATCAGAATATGTATACGGAAAAATGAAATATATGCTGAAATAAATTATATTTAATATCCGTAGTCAATTCAAATGGTTACGGATAATAATTTTCACTTCAATGTATCATTTATATAGATTATATACGTCCCTGTAATGTTTTTATAAGTTGTTTAATAAGGAAGACTAAAAATTAACAGGTCAATTGAAAAGTCCCCTGTCTACCATACACTGATTATAGCGACCCTCCAACTTTTCGATACCATTTTTGTAATACGATTTCAGCGAGCATTCTTTTGAGATCTGAGAATAGGAAACAGTCGCTGGGGACCAGATCTGGAGAATACTGTGTATGAGGAAGCTTTCACTGACTTGTGACACGGTGCATTGTCTTGGTGAAGCAGCACTTTCTTTTTTATCGGCGATTTCGCCCTTCAAACGGTCCAATAACGCTATGTAATAGTCGCTATTGATGGTCCTTCCTTTTCAAGGTAGTCAATAAAAATTATTCCGTGCGCATCCCAAAATACACACGCCATAATCTTGATTCATCGTGTGTAGTCCACTCGGATGACTGTCGATTGGACATCGGAGTGAAATGATGGAGCCATGTTTCATCCGTTGTCACATATCGACTCAAGAACTTATGTTTATTACGCTTGATTAGCTTCAAATACTGCTCCAAATCATCAACTCGTCGTTGTTTTTGGTCAAAAGCGAGCTCGCTCCACTTTACACAGAGCTTTCTCATACCAAATATCCAAATGATATGATGTACACGCTCAGTTGATAACTTTAGAGCGTCTGCTATTTCATTCAATTTCAATTTACGGTCATTCAAAATCATTTTGTGGATTTTTAAAAATATTTTCGTCGGTAAGAACCTGTTTTGGGCGTCCACTGCGTTCGCCGTCTTCAGTGCTCATTTCGCCACGTCTAAACTTAGCATATCAATCCTCGATGGTTGAATTTCATGGGGCAGTGTCCGGAAACTCGGCATCAAGCCAAGTTTTTGCTCTAACTGTATTTTTCCCTTAAAAAAGGGATATTTTATCAACACGCGAAATTCCTTTTTATCCATTTTCTTCATAATAACAACAGTTGCTTCACTCAAAATGCTATAGTTCACAAAATAATAATCCGACAGCAGTCAAATTTATACGCGTATCTTTTGAGGGTTTGGGCTAAAAAACATATGGATTTAATTCTAGTAGCGCCATCTATGTGCCAGGCCAGGGACTTTTCAATTGACTTGTTAATATGTCAAATTTTAATATAATGCTTTATTACAATTCTACACACGTATTTAGAGTTAAAAATTATCTCAAAATGTCCAAGAAAGAAATTAGCTTAGCTTCTCGTATCTTCGCTACAAAATCTCGAAAAAGAGGACTAATCAAGGAGTATGAATAATACTGATTAGAGCTTTTTCATAAAGTACTGTATTAATTAAAATTATCATCAAACATAATTTTGGTAAACTTGAAAAAGTACAAAAATGGAAAAATTACGTTAATTATCAACAAAGATAATATTATATTTAAATAGCTCTTTTATTATTAAACATTTCAAACCTCCTAATAATACATCAATTACTCGTTCTCAACTTTTACTTAAACCTAAAGAGAAAACTTCTGAGATATTGTAACCTATTCTTTGTAGCAACTTTAAAATAATGGCCAAATGCAAAATGAAGTTGTATTTTGTTTCAAAACTTCGTGTAAACTTTAAAGAAGCTGAATTATGTTTCAAATTTTTACTATGACTCAAATATGCTTGCGGCCGAAGAATTTGTCTCAGGAAAGTTAAAGACTAACTAAAATGTTTTTCTTCGATCTTTTTCACCGACTGGACCAACGCAAAATATTATGTTACAAGATCTAAAATGTCACTTCAATTAGAAACTTGACTAAAACGTACATTAATTGAGATATAAGGACTGATGCTGTTTAAATGTATTTTTTTTATTAATCCCTCGGAACTTCAACAATCTACCCGTGGACAATAAGAATTATTATATGATTTCCGTTATATAATATAACTATCCTGATATGTAGATCGCTTCAGTAAGTGATCTGCTGTACAATTTATAATCTAAATCTTATTCTAAATACTATTCTAACTTATTATAAAGTCTATCCTAACTTATTATAAAGACCATTCTAACTTATTCTAGAGATTATTAAATCTCACTCTATGTATCTATTAATCAGTTCCTATGGTAGTTTGCGTTTGAGCTTATGCACTACACTGTTATAGCGAACATTTAACTCTTTGGTGAGTGCATTAAGATGCACTAATAGTCTTTCAGAATACTTCGCACTAACACTCCGAATCTCACTCGTTATGGTTTCTAAAGGGATATCGCGCTGAATCAGTTTGTTAGAGATGTAATATGGAGCAACGACAATAACTCGCAATACTTTATTCTGGAACCTCTGAAGGATAGTTATGTTAGATTTGCTAGTAGTACCCCACAATTCAATACCATAGGTCCAAATGGGCCAATCACAGGTAGCCCTGCGATTGCAACATGAATGAGTTTAAATTTTTCGAACCGCCACCACAGAATCCTGGAGTCATATAAAGCAGTTTGGTTCGTCTCGTTGAGCATATTTGTCACAAAAAGGATATTTATAAGAAAATAACAACGTCTTCTAAACATACTGCCTACTAAGATATCAGTATAGAAGAGAGATATATAGAGAAGGTGTTATAGAAGAATATTTTCATATTGCGTGGAGTACTAACGTCTTAAGTTTTTAAAAATGTAAAGTACCTTTTTAAACTTATATACTGATATTTATTTATATATTTATATTATTTAAATTTATGTATATTTTTCATACATATTTGTATAGGATCTTATTTGAATAAATTAATTTTAAAAATCAAATTTGATTTGCATTGAATACTATTGGCTAATAAATGTGACGTCATAGAGTGTTCACGTGAAATAGAGCACTAATCAAAACAAATTTTCCCTAGAGGTTTCTATAGTATATTCAAAGTTTATTTGAATATGCGCCACCAAGATGTTTAATGTATGGCCTGCCGCAATTTGTAAATTCGTTTTAGAATCAGACAATATTTTCCTTCTCAGTCATTTTATTCTAGTTAAAAAGGCGCAATGCTGACTGACTAGTTCGAAAACGTAAACGAATGAGCCTGTCAAAGTGATCCAGTTGTCGAACGTATGCAAAATTCTCGTTCTTCATCATGACAATACGAGCTCTCACATATAGGTTCAAACAAGATACTATTTGAGCACTTCAAACGCCGAATTGCTGGGTCATTCGCCGTACAGCCCTGATTTGGCACCCAATGACTTCTTTTTGTTCCCATCCGTGCAGAATAAACTCGTAGTCAACAATTTTCATCGCCCGAAGAAGCTATTGAAGCGTTCAAAAATCATGTTTTGAAGATATCTCATTCGAAATAGAATAAATGCTTTGAAAATTGATTTAAGCGTATGCAAAATTGTATCGATCATCGTGACGAGTACTTTGAAAAACAATAAAAATATATTCGCAGCTTAACTATTTGTTTTTCATATTCCCGAAATATAAATAGTGACCCTCGTATATGTGTGTGTGTATTAGTTTAGTCCATCTTCTATTATAACGTCGGATATTAGCCGCAAACTGAGCCCAAAATAAGGCCGGTAAACAAAATAAAGGAGGACATATAAGAAGGTCCACTATTCACACTTTCTCCCTAAACATCCCGAAAACGATATACGATCCAAATTGCCACCTAAACACATACACTTTCATTAGGGAACTTATGCCTATTTCACGGGACGTTAGGTGAAAGCGACCGACCAAAATAAAATCTATCGTCCGAGACTTCCGGATCGAGAATAAATGGCTCCATTTAGACGCAGAGCGGCTAAAGGTTTTTCTTTTTTAGTTAGATTAAATAAACAGGCATCGGGGGCCTCGGGACGGGACAATGGCGTCGGGGGTGTCTTTGACGCCTTCACACAATCAGTTTTTATTGAGACCACGCAAGAACGGTCCATTGTTGGGATGGGCGACCGATGATGCCGCACAGCCATGTTACTCTCCCGTCTTTTCTTTTTAAAGATACACTGATCTTTGTTTATTGTGTATTGTAGACGCCTTATAAGATGTTTCCAGTTTAGCTGTTAGACAAAATATTTTTATACAACCTATATGTGATATACCTTTATTCCACAATATATAATAATAATAATAATATGTATTCTATTATCCAGAATGTCCATTTTGTAGCATTTATTTATTTAGAAAACGCAATGGACAGAGTAAAAAGAGAAACGATATTGTTATAGCGATAGCCGCGGTTTCCAATCCTGCTGGGGCACGGTCGTAAATGTATGTTTGTGATTGTTTAAAATTTATGATTTCAAGAGTGCAAAATCCGACAAGGAAAATGATTCCAGTCA
The DNA here is from genome assembly GCF_030347505.1 of Rhynchophorus ferrugineus. Lineage (NCBI taxonomy): Eukaryota > Metazoa > Arthropoda > Insecta > Coleoptera > Curculionidae > Rhynchophorus > Rhynchophorus ferrugineus. Next base: position 1,032,535 of record NW_027472585.1, on the reverse strand, counting down.
CGCCAGTAACCAGGCTGGGTAAGACCTAATGTCTTCTGGGATGATCTCTAAAGTAGGTTACTCGCCAGTCGGTAAGTTTAATGCCGAGGACCGTGGTTCGGAGCCCACGTTAAACTACAGAGTACCATCAGACTTTTTCGAACTTTTTATTACTTAATTATAATCACTATTATTTGACTATAATGTCTCTTCAGTCTCAAACGTATTGTGTATGCAATATATGGGCGGAAAAAAAAACGAGACGTCGTTATCTTGGAAGAAATTTCCAACCCTCAAAAATGCATTGATCCAACCAATCATCCTAAGTTAGCTATGTTAAGGATGCGTTTGTGACTTAAAATTGTTTTTACCTGTAATGTCATGTTATGTAAAGCCATTCAACATATATAGTGTCAAATTGTATTACCCTTTGAAAAGATGCTTGCAAAAGGCAATCAATCAACTTAATTATTCTGAAGGGGTTCTTTTAATTAGGTAAGGAAATTTATTTTAGTTAAAATACTGCATCAACGTTTTGACTTTGACTTTATATATATTAATGTTTTTTACAATTACATTTGTGTTTTACTTCAAATTTAATTGACCAGTAGAATGTGATGTCAGAGGTTAGTCACATGGTCCATATGAAATCCTCAACCAATAAAATACCTTCCTAACAAAATATTTTCTTTAGAGGTGTCTGTAATGGTAATTTAAACTAACTAATAAAATGCAACGAAATAGCGTTGTCAGCACCTTCTCTACTAAGACCACACCAAACCATTCTTAAATACACTTCTACTCTATGGTAAATATCTAGAAGAACCCATGATCCCTATCGTAGTCTCTGGTGTAATAATGCTTATCTATTAACATTGCTATCTCTCTATTAAATGCACCTCACTACACAAGATCAAGTGGTTTGATTCTTTGGTGTCTGGTGTCCCATTCTGGTTTTATCCAAGAGTTGTAATACTTCGATCTTCTCATTATAATGGAGTTTCTCCTCACACCTCCTTGCAATTTTCTTGACTTCCTAAGTGACAGTCGGTATATTGCCTACCGTAATTTGTAAATACGTTTCAGAATTATACAATATTTTCCTTCTAATTTTATTCGAGTTAAAAGGAGACACAATGCTGTCTGATAAATTCGAACATGTAACCGAACCAGCCTGTCAAAGTCGTCCGATTGTCAAACTTATACAAAATTCTGCCTATAAACCTATAAATTATTGTGGCTGTATAATTAACTGTAGTTTTTAGATGTACTTTAATATTAAAATAAATTATATTTGATAACATTTTTGTTGAATTATTTTATTTAGATTACAATTTTGTTGTAGGCCAAAGACAAAGTAAACTGAAACACACAGTTGATGTGGCAACATTGCTATGTTATGACGTCACAAATTTAGATGACGTATGTACAAAAAACTTATAGGCTAACGAATAGGCTATAGGTTTAAATGTTTCCTTGTATAATAGCAATTTAATATGTACTGATATTTGTGATTTTGTTCCATTTAACAATTAACTTCCTTCCTGCAAAGTTATTATTATATTAACTGCAGTATTAACAGCAAAACAGAAACAATATGATGCAAGTTTGAAAATACAAAAACATACCGATTGAAAATATCAAAATAGAGCTATAAAAGGCATATGCTAAATTACTATTGTAGGCATACTTGAGGACCCAATTCCGACCAAAGTATCAAACAAAAGTTTAGCAATTATTTCCGTTAACGACATCAACAGCATCAGATTGTATACGGATAACGACCTTAATAGGAACTTGTACAATCTTTAATCGATATCTCAGATAAATCTACATCCTAAACAGGGGTCCGTCACTTGAGCAAAAACAAATGAATGATTCTTTGTGAACTGTTTGAAATAAGTAACCGAGTATTCACTTAATAAATGTTTTTTAAATATATTAATATATAATTACTAGTCGGTGCTGACCAATTTAAAATTTGTCTACAGTCACTTAAAACTGGGATCTAATTCTAATATAATATTCTAATAGAATAAAATTTAGTAACTCTTTTTGCCATTTTTTCACTTCACCACGCAACTACACTCGATCACATGATTTGGTTCTCTTGAGTGGTGTTTACATGTTTCATGTCTTGTTGTGAATCTCTTAATTTTCTGTAATGATAGTTGGAATCCGAAAGTATCGGTGGAAGTAATTGTTCTTGTAGTGTCTGAGTGCGTCCACAATACTTCTCGGAACTTTTTTCTGAAACACTTGTATTATGTTGATATTACCTCCCGCAGAATATTCCCATAACTGAATTTCATAGGTTTTAGTATCTACTTATACAGCAGCAACTCATATACGGATTTTCCTTCAAATAACCGATATATTTTTTTATACTGTCGTTACAATTCTTTTTTTTTTGTTCCTCTAATTGAAGTTTTACGCCAATATTGATCCCAATTCATTAGTATTTAGTATTGTTACTGTACTGGATAATAGTACTAGTAATAATTCAATATGCACTTTAGTCTGTTCTTGTATTATTCTCCATGCCTAGATACACTTATTTATAATATTACTTATGCGTTCTAGCAATTTTCTAGTTATTCTCTATTGTCTCCAATAGCAAGTATCGCACTATGATCAGCAAATGTAGTCAGAATAAAATTTTCTTGGCTTTACTTTGAATCTAATCTGCTCTGCTTTTTGTTTAACATGATGTTTCCAATTTAACCTAATATTGAGATGTATTCCGAGGTATTTGTCTGATTCTACTTAAGGAATCGGGTATTCATCAAGTTTTTTAGTTTTAGTAATTAACTTTTCGTCATTTCGCCGCAACTCAAAATTAACATGGACAGATTTAGAGCTATTAAGCTCAATTTTCCAATCTCTAGTACATTTGTAGATCTTGTCGACCGCTACTTCTATTTTTTCCTTCAACCTTAGACAGAGATACATCTTTTACTATGATAATTGTGTGGTTGACAAATTTTCCAAGTACTGTTTCTTTTGTTATTGGGATATCAGCAATATAGAGCACAGATACAGTAGTGGTCCCAAGACACTGTGGAACTTCAGCCGAAATAGGTTTAAGTGTTGAGAATGTCCCTTCATGCAAGGCTCCACATTTTCTTACGAAAAGATATGATTCCAGCGGTCGATAGTAATTCCGTGGCAGCAATTTGCTCATTTTGTAGATTAAACCCAAATGCCATACCCGGTGAAAAGCTTATGAGATCTGCAGAAATATTGCAGGGCAGTATTTATTTTCTTTGATTACCTTTTCAACAACCGCTGTTACTCTGTGTACTGTGCACACTGTTTAGTGGTGATTTCGAAATATGATATTTATGTAAATGGTTGAATACGTTTTAATAGCAGTTTCTCATGTAATTTTGATATTGCAGGTATCAGCGAAATAGACCTGTAAGATCCAACTTGTTCTAACGGTTTATCAGATTTTTTAAGCATAATTATTCGAATAACCTTAAGACATTTCGGAACATACTTTAGTCTCAAATAAGCATTGAATATATATGTCAACATGATTATCAGTTTTCGTGGCTTATAACAAAGTGAAGTACGCTTACAGTATAATGTATATATTATTTTTTACTTGAATTTTTCATTTTACGCATTACCTCTCTACCTTTTACATCGTGATACCATTTTTTCTAGAGAAATTAAGTTACTTAATATTTTTTACGTTAGGCCTAAGACGAAACACCGACGTTTACATTTTAATAAGCCCTCCTTTATTCAAGATTGGCTATTTACGACGTCGAGTGAAGGAAAAAGCGCCGCGCCAAAATAACTCATACACCTTAAAAACTCTTCTTACCTGGTTAGGAAATCGTCTCTTCGGTTGTTTTTTAGGTCTTCTTGAAGCCCCGAAGAGTTGTTTTTTTACCTTGAACTCCATTTAATATTTAAATATGCCTGTCTGACTCCTAAATTGTTTATACGTGACTGATGTAGGGATACGATATGAATAATTCTCGTGGACGAAGAGGTATTTTAACTTTTTATTTTTAATCTCCCGTATGAACGGTTACGTAAACTTTAACTAAAAAAACTATAATGGTGATAACCAATTTTTAGTTCTTTTTTTGGTCGGTTTGGTTACATAAAATATTTATGATTGAAACGTCTTCTGAGTGCAGTGGTGTCATTTAAATAGAGATAAAGTTACATATAGTCTATTCAAAATAACAGTCAGCTCACGTCATCGTGATATCGAATGTGTTGTCTATCGCAATTTGTAAATTTTTTATATCAGACGCTTTTAAGGATATGTCCCTTCTCATATTATTCTAGTTAAAAATATAGTCTATACAAAGTTTTTCTGTACATACGTCAAGATGTTTAATGTATGGCCTGCCGCAACTTGTAAATTCGTTTTAGAATCATACAATATTTTTTTCTCATTTTATTCTAGTTAGAAAGAGACACAATGCTGTCTGATTAGTTCGAGCGCGTAATCGAATAAACCTGTCAAAGTCGTCCGGTTGTCAGACGTATGCAAAATTCTTGAAACCAATAGTGATAAGAGGTTATAACTCTAACTGATAAACCATTGTGGCTGTATAATTAACTGTAGTTTTTAGATGTACTATAATGTTAAAATAAATTATATTTGATTACATTTTTGTCCAATTATTTTATATACATTAGAATTTTGTTATAAAACAAAGCTCAACTGAACTAAAACTCAGAGTTGATGCACCCTCATTGCGATGTTTTGACGTTACAAATGTAGTTGAAGTATGTATAAAATAACTTTCAACATACTATAGATACAATGATTTCTTATACGTTCGAACATGTAACCGAATCAACCTACAAAAGTCGTCTCGTTGTCAATTTTGCTGAATTCTGCAAAATATAATAATTAATTTGATAATAATTACAGGTTATGAACCGGCAAACTTTTTTTGGCACTTTGGTTGTTTTGATACATTTCAAATTGCTGCTTATTATTACTCTGATTGAAAATGCCGAAGCCATCAGATAGTCAGAAACAGATTGGGTCCCTAATCAGTGACTTTAAACAGGAACAAGATAGTGGAGGCCCCCTCTTGCCAGTAAAATGCGTTGGAGAGGTACTGTTGGACTTTTAAATACCAAGTTGCTGCGGCTTTTATTGAAAATATTTTTCGGCACTGACTTCAAAGTGATCACTTGGTTGGTAGTAAGTAATATTGTAAAAAGAGAAATATGTTTAGATAGGTATTAAGCTAAATTGTGCGTGTATAGTAGATTATAAAATATGTGTACTAGATAGGTTAAATAAGGTTTTTCTTATTTTTATTTAGTTATTACAACAATTATTGGGTACCTATTTTATTTTAAAATGTTTTTTGTGTTAAAAATCTAAATATGATTATTTTTTTAGTCTTAATGAGTTCCTTATTTATTTTTTGAAGTTGGTTCAATTGTTTTGTTAAAAGATTTTTAAAGTATAATGTAAGCCCTAATTGTGTGGGTATAATTTTTTTTTAATTTAGCTAAAAGCAAGAGTTGTTTCCCTTTAGGAACAGAAAGCCCACAAAGTAAAAAACATTTTGTCACGCATTTTACACTATAATTTAAATAGACCCACACAAAATAAGACATTCGCTCTACCAATTTCCCTCTGAAACTGCGGAGGTGAAAATAACAAGAAGCAATGAGTATAATTAAGTTTACTCGCACAAGGCTTATATAACATCGAGTTGTTTGCATTGGGGATATTTCATCGGTTGAACATTAACGAACAAACATAAATTAATTGGGTTTTGATGTTGAACTTTGACGTTAGTTAAGACATATCTGTATCACAAATATATAGTAATAATAAGTAGATCAGAGGACACAGTACTACAGCTTTATGATATTTATGACGGAATATATTATGAAACATATGCTTAATATTTTAAACTAGACAAGCTCTTGAAATCTTCAGATGCTTATATAACTTGGTTTCTTATTATCTACATCTTACAATATTTCAGAGCCTGGGATATAGAAGCAACGTTTAAGAAAATCCTTTAAAAAGTAGTTAGAGGCGATAATAAAAGTTATTGTAAACTAACTTGATAAATTTCACACCCACGCTTTGTTATTTACGAGAGTTGTATTTCAGTAATAATTTTTCATTCATTTTATATTTACAAAAGTTTGTTGAAATAATATAATTATTCATTATTTAATAGGGAAAACTCGCAGCAGAAGGTTTATATTAGTAAAAGATTATAATTTTGTAGATCGCTATGAAAAAGGGTATATTTTTATTAAATAATATAAGAACAGAACTTGTTTGAAGATTATAGTAAAGGTAAGAATGAAAAATGGTTATATTTATATATGTTTTTGTTTATAAAACAATTCTGAATCCATGTTTTTAAATCCAAAAACTATTTTAAAATGTTAAAACAATCCGTTTTTTATCAATGATGAACATAATGATGTGCCCTTAAGTGTAATTAGGAAAAAGGAGCAATTGGGATCGAATAAGGACACTTTCATCACTGGGTTCTTGGATGTTAAACGGGAACGTATTAAAAATGGTGAATATTGCTTGCACCTCGACTGATAATAATTTATTGAATGAAGATAAGCAGGTCAATGATAACTAGGAGGAATATATTGATGGTGAGGATGATGAGGGAGTTCCATTGAAGTTAGAAATATAATGGCTGACAATCAAGTTACACAAGTTTTTAAGCAAGCCTCATATTAGTCTAGACAGAACGAAGTATCATACACAGATATTTTAGCTTTTCATCTTCTAGGTAAAAAATAATTATCACCATTATTTGTACTTGTTTAATTTGTTATAAATATTAGTAAAAGTACAACATGGGACAAAAGTCCCGTTACCATTTTGTTAGCCTATAACTTTACTCAAAAAAAGATAAATAAGTTTGGTTTCCATCATAAGTTTATTTGTCTTTATATTTTTTTTTTCGTTATAATTGAAACATTATATCGGCTAAATGGTGACATCGATTCACTATGCAACTTTTGGCTCTTTTTAAGGCATTTTTCATGACATCCTGCAACATCTGAGGCTGAATTTCTTCATTTTCGTGACGAATATTGTCTTTCAGATGTTGAATCATTTGGGGCTCATTCACATAAGCTTTTGATATTAAAAAAATCCATAAGAATAAGCCTGGTACTTTTAAATCCGGAGATCTGGCTGGCCATGCTGAATCGCCACTTCACGAAATTAGTCTTCGTGGAAGAACGTCATTCGATAATTGAATTGTTAAAGGAGCTGTGTGTGCTATGGCCCCATATTGCTGAAACCACATGTTCTCTAGTCCTTGATCTTCCATTTCAGGTAGAAGAAAATTTCGAATTATGTCTTGGTACCCTTCAGCAATAAAAGTAACTACAACACCTTGGTCATCTTAAAAAAAATAGGGACCAGTGATGTTTCTAGCATGAATACCACACCATATAGTTATTTTTAGTGTATGCAATGATGTTTCATGAATTAATTGAAGATTCCGTGTTTTCCAAAACCGACTGTTCTGTTCACTGACGTGGCCACTGAGAAGAAAATGGGCTTCCGCTAAGCGGCAATAATGGAGCGATTATTTTCAATAAATATTGTCACTACTCCTGCTCGTTTCAGTGGCGTATAATAAAATTTGAACGTCTACACATCATTGGTATCGGGACTTTTGCCCCACCTGTTACACTTAAATCACATTCGTCAAAGCAAACATTTTTTATAATATGAACCACTCTTACTTTAACTTAGTTCACATTGTCTTCACGAGTGTCTGCTATGTTTCAATAAAACATAGCCGAAAATAATAGTATATGAAAACAGCAAATAAAAAAGTGTTTATATGAAAATTGAAAAATCCAAATAACTTTTTCCTAAAAAAATAAAAGACTAATTCCTTATTCAAGGGAATTTAACTGAATATGTTGTAATAAATTATGAAAGCCGCTCATGAAAATAAAGATAAAGTCGTTGATGTTGCCCGCTGCAGAAGCACTTAGGTATACATAACTGGAATTAAAGCGTAATCGTATTAAAGACATGAAAGTGTCCGAATGAAATTATTGCTACCTTCGCGTGGAACATTAATAATAATTTACCATAGCGTCAAATTTATCCTTTCCTTTTCTGGAGCAAAATAAATAGTCAAATTTAAAGCCATTTTACCTTTAATATAAACCTTGAATATATTTTTTCGAACGTCTTTTGTCGAGGCATAGAACGACGTCAGTACATCTTCAGCATAATTAACGGTCTCATGCACAAAGGCTACATCTTCTATTGATGATGTTACCTTTTCACAATAGGCAGTTTCGGTATCGACATCATCATATTGTGCTACAGTGCTCCGTTGTATCAGTTCCTAATTAAATTGGACATCGAAGAGCCAACGATGTAGCATGAATAAATTAGAAAACACGAATTGTAAAGTATATGAGGTGAATTATCTTTAAAATTGCCATTAAACCTGAAAACTCCATAAACTTTGCGAATTTCGTTAAATTTTTAAAACCGAAAACCACCGACAATTTTGAAATAAAGTATATAACGTAAGTCATAAACGTCGCGGAATTTTCTTTACAGGCTATAAATTGCTCTGCTAATAAGTGATTAGAAATATCTATGTATAGGATGGGTACAGAAATATTAACAATAGTTTTTATTCAGAACGAATAAAGCTAAAGGTGCTTTAATAGATATATTTATTTAAAAGCAAAGTTTGTACTTCTAACATCAGGATAATTATAAAAAATGTATGATGACAACGTACAAATATTGTACAATTTCTCAATCAAACTTTTATAGTTTTGACCCCATTATATTAATAAATAATCTTGAAAATAGAGATTAATAATACGTAACACTTATTTAACTGAATCTGCTTTAACAATTGGGAATCCCTCTAGTTATATAATTAGGTTCTTGTCATTTCGCCGCAAAAAATTAACACAGACAAATTTTGAGCAATGAAGGTGTATTTTTTACATTGTAGGTCATTTGTAGACCTTGTATGCTGTGAATAATGGTGAAGGAATGGTCTCATTACACTAGTTTGTGGTATACAGTTGTATTAGAACCAAAATATAAACTCAAATATTACATATATAAAAATGCTGTTAATATAAATATGCGATTTAACAAAAGAAAGCGATTTTTTAAAAAGGTGCGAAGCAAAATTAAAGACCGTAATTTGCGAGCCATCATAAAAAGGCCCCGTGTTACCATTTAAATTATGTGAGTTTCCACACTGTTGGGCAAAGATACCGACTTTGTTTTTGCCTTTTGTTGGGCCATTTAACGGCAAATCTTAACAAGACTCGACTGAGACGAAGATATATTACACCGCTTGTTTGTTTTATTCCCGAAACAAACTTTGCCGAATGTTAAAACAACGGAGGACAACAAGTATAATTACGTTTAATGTCACTTTATTATTCAACCTTAAAAGCAATGATCCAATGGAGATCAATAATATTTTGTTTATATATCGATTTATATGTTGACCAGAAACTCGAGAACTACTGTCCCGATTAGGCTTAAAATAATAAGATATTTAGAAAGGGTGCGACGGTTTAATTGATAAAGTTTCCCTGAATTGGGCTTCGAATTGCTTCCCCATCCACCGTATTCTCAAGATCTGGCCCCCAGCGACTCTTTCCTGTTCTCAGATCTCAAAAGAATGCTCGCTGGGAAGAAATTTTCGTCGAATGTAGAGGTGATCGACGAAACTGAGACCTATTTCGAAGCAAAGGACAAATCGTACTACAAAAATGGTATTGAAAAGTTGGGGGGTCGCTATAATCAGTGTATCACCCTTGAAGGGAATTATGTTGAATAAAAAAAACTAATTTTGCCAAAAAAATGTGTTTTATTATTTTAGGCCGGGGACTTTCCAATTGACCTATTATTTTAAATTAACTGATCTCTACAGCACAGAAAATCAAACAATTACCTCCGTCCTTTCTTCAAAATTCAATCAAAATGAGTACGAGAAGGAATTCGTATATCTACATCTATTATCGCTAAATAGAAAAAATGTTGAAGTGTGCTGAAATGATTGAAATAGTAATTACTAATTCGAGTCGCTAGTCCTTTTACTATCGACTAGTTCGACTGTTTTCCGACTATCGACTGTTTCTACTATTTTCAGTCAATAGTTCCCAACGCTAGTTACTAGTTTTAATAAATGAATTAATTTAAAAAATTGCATAGTAATTGTAAACTCCTAATAAATTTCCCAATATCAAATTATCCAGTAGAAAATGCCGTAGATATTCGAACGCTAACCATACAAAAGACAGATACAAAAATATGTTTAAATATAGCGGCTTTCATCTTAATTTAACCAACTTTGTCTTTATCTTGTGACGAACCATTTACTGGCAGAATTTAACGAGACCTACCTTTCACGAAGATATATTAAGACCCTTGTTTGTCATTTTCCCTTTCAAATTTCGTAACCATTAGAATAACAAGTGGCTCTAAACGCACCCCAGGCATGATTAAAATTCTTCTTATAAGATTGGCTGGCGCTTTTCATTGACGTTATGTCTCGTTCACAATAAGATCGATTACGACGCCCACTTTGTCATTTCGCGTGTAATTTGCTCAGGAGCGGATGGGTTCTGGTCATGTTGGGTGTTAGAGCCATTAGTGTTAATTGATTAATGTCCCATTGATTTTGGTGCAATGAGATCATGTATAACTTCATTATAAATAGATATAATGACGATATTGTTGAATCAAATAAAATACTTGGAGACATTAAAATACTAACGTCAATACAGATCAGATTACCGGGTATACCGGAAAGTTATTACCGGTTTATTTCGTAAAAAAAAACTACGCAATTTTCAAGAAAATGGAAGTATTGGCCATTTTATTCTATATATCTTGTCCATTTTTCAGGCAATTTATGGATGTCATTTCAAAGAAATTGTTTTTCCTTTGAGTAAAACCATTCATCGAACCATTTTCTAACATCTCCAGAATTGAAGAAGTACTGCTCTGCAAGCGCGTGTCCTATTGATATGAAAAGTTTATGGTCGGACAGGGCTAAGTCTGAAAATTAAGGCGGGTGCACTAGTTTTGCTTTATGAGACAACGCGTTATCGTGTTATAAAATCACTTTACCCCGTCTTCGGGATAATTCTGGATGTTTTTCGATCAATAACTGATTTATTTTTCGGTCTACCAAAACGTTCTTTGATGTGAACATCGAAGTCACCACTTTTGAATATTCAAAACCATGCCTCACCTGTTTTAAAGTTGGAGCATGCTTACCATGAGTTTCTACCAACAAACAATGATTTTCAGCGGCTTTATTCTTTGAATTAAATAAAAAAACTAATGCGTGCCGTTAATGTACTTTTCAGGCACCAAACTTGACATTTTTAAAAAGGTATAGACGACGGTGTCACTTTCGCAAAATATAACATGTAAGCTGTATGTAATCATAACACTGCATACAAAAGCCTAACAATATCTGTCTCTGAAAAACCAGTAATGACTTTTCAGTAGACCTGGTAATTGTATTGGCAGGTGTATAAAATAATCAAATTTAAATAAATTAAGACAAAGATCACTAATATAATCCACACAAATGTACATAAATAATTGGCTGTTCGGTAGTTTCGCTAAAACTCGAGAACATCCGGACCAATTTGGTTAATTTTAATTTTAAAACACTTGGGGAAGCCCAAGGACGGTTTATATGCCACTATTATCAATACTTCCACTGTCATAAGGATTTGACATATATATATATATATATATATATATATATATATATATATATATATATATATATATATAATTGCTGTGAAGTAAACATTTACCAAAAGTAGAGTAAATACGTAATGACTCTTTATGATAAAGGATACGTTGTAGATGTATTTCATATTTATTCTTATTTTGTCACAAATTTAGCGAGTTGAGTATAAAATATCCAAAGTACCACTGAATCGAATTTCATCTGACTACCATAATATCGTCATCAAATCTAACAAAACAGTTACCGCCAAGAACACAAGAAGGCTTAATTCACCGATAATTGACGAAGAGACTATTGTGATTGCTAGAGAACGTTTGCTAGTTAGATGTAGTTGATACGAATTTCACCGGATCATCTAATATAATATATGGTAGAATATAAAACATATTAACATTCCGAAGGAACGCAAAGAATACCTGCCAATCAAGTGGTGATCGACGGTGATAAAAGCAACGGCTTTTAATACATCTGTTTTTGTGTCATATTAGAGTAATTGAACAGCACAAAGTTTTTATAGATATTAATAATTAATAGTTATTTTCATAATTTTCAAAATTATGAATAACAGTTTACCTTCGTGGGCAAATGCAAACATTACTTTTGAGAGAACGTTTGCAAGTTAAATGTAGTTGATACGAATTTCGCCGAGTCATCTAATATAATATATGACAGAATATAAAACATATTAACTAGTTAATAATAAATTAAATTAATAATATAATCAGGACGATACTACCGTATATAATCTTTAACGTAACGAAAACTAAATATCAAATATGTGCCTAGTAATAAAATTAACTAAGTTATAATCCGTTCTATTCTAAATATTACACGAGGAATCTCAATCATAGTAAGGTGGGTTTACAGCATCTTGTTATTTTAACTATCCCGAAATTTTGGAGGGTAAAATGACAAATAATTTGTTAATGTACATCTGTTAGAGATAATATGATCTTGAAGTTTATTATATAATAACTCACTAACTCACACGCAAAATTTTCAACAAGATCACAGTAACTTTTAAAAACTTGGTTCAACATTATTTTATTCCCTAATTCTAGAAATTTTCTTAGATATACAAGCAAATATTTATTAGAATAAGTTACAGTTATAACAGTCTGATTGTACAAATTTTCTAAAACTCAATAACTTTTAACAACATATTACTTTTTAATGTGATGAAACAATAAATTCTCAATACAAATTATGAGCATGTTTTCTGCAATTATGTCAGCTTTTCATGATAATTAATATAATTACAAGCCATATTTTTAAATTATATATATTCTTAAGGCATTATTTTGTATATATGTCTCATTTGTGTCACAATCCGAATCACAATATATTCATCAACTCTAGAACTGCAAATTTCATGTTATATTAATATATAGTTTTCCAAAGAACATAACTAAAATGTTTCAATCCACCAACATTAAAACAAAAGTACATTAATATTAGGTTTTAAGAAGGATTTCAAATCATTTCTAGCATCATTTCTTAGTTACAGTGTAAAGTTATACATTAACAAATATAGAAAAACACTTATTGTTTAAAAAATTAATCAAAGTTTGAATAAAATCTGATCTTCCTGCACATTACATGTTCATATCGCTTATATTTATATGTCAAAATGAAGTAGCTACTCTGAATATTCTTTTCCATAACCAGAAATCATCTTTCATCAAAACAAGGTGTGACGTTCAGTTGATCTACCAATATCAAAAATCATCTCATGACGATGCAACATTAGCCTCAAGATTCTTACAACTTAATAAAAATAAAACCCAGTGGTGATTGAAATAGATTCTTAGGATAATGAATAATAAATTTGATGCAGCAATAGGAGATGATTTGAAATCCTAGTCTGAGGTATTCAAAAACCTTACTTATGATATATCAGTTATAACTTACAAGACCGAAAGCACAAAAAATACTTATCAGGTATCGCGCAAAATGTTAAAATATTTCTAAAATATGTTACTACACATATAGAACAGACATGTTCTTATTTTCCTAAGCTGTTTATTATTAACCAAGTTTATTATTAAGACCAACGAACATACTAAATATATTCAATGTTTATTCTATTCACACCGCACAGTACAACTCATTTAGCTCTATCAATAAAACTGAAAGCTTGATTAACGTTAAGGTTTACTCTATTTAGTTAACGAGCTTTTATATATATCTAACTAAAAGAAACGTATACTAAACTAGAATTAAATTTAGTCTATTTATACTCTATTTATTATCTTTGTAAAAAATAGATAAGACTAACGATGAATAAGTAAATAAAAGATACGATAAAAACGTATTATTAAATAAATTACCTGAAAAGCAGATATAAAATTGAACAATATCCTATTCCGGATAATTTATTATTTACATAATCGATATAAACATTATTATAAAAGCGAATCGTTACTTTTATTGATGTAATAAAAATTACGTTTGTCTAAAATATTATTTGTTTTCGAACAGAGTACATGAAAATTAATAGGATTTTCTATAAAACCTTTTATTTGATGTAGAATAAATGATACATTGTGTTCGGTCTAGAAATATTAAACATAGGAAATAGTCCATATTTTATTAATATTTATGATTTTATATATTTTCGACATTTTAATAAATGGCATAAAAATTCATATAAAAGTATTTTAATTTGTTCTAACAGCTTTTAGCGGGCAAAAAAATTATTCAATAAATGTTTTACAACATGCTGTTTATAGTCCGTGAAGTAGAATATGTATATATATTATAAAAAGTATAAAACCATCGCTAAAATTTTGTTTTAATCATGTTCTTCGCGCAGCATTTTCTAAAGCTAATAAGTATAAGCGTTCCATATGCATAAAAACCATTTTAAGTATTCATTATGAGCCAATATTCCTGATTTGGAATTTTTTGTTGCCGGATAATTTGTAAAAAGAACGTTTTCTATCACTGACGTAGGCAGTATTCGACTAACACATTCCTAGTGTCCTATTTTATGTAAACTCCTGGGAATATCTATTAGGATGACCTAAACCTGAGCTATAAACATCTGTTGCATTGGCGTAAAGTGTTTATCGAATATAGCTTGCTAGTCCACATCTTCAAACTACCAAGGCTTTGAACCTTTAACCTATGTCAATGTATATTTATAAAATATAACATCAGCATGTACAATAGAAGCGCTAAACATATAAAGTGCAGTAACGACGAGTGCAGTTAATTAGCTTCTACTGAAAAGTCTGGTATTAGGAACCATTTTATAACTCACATAGAATTCTGAACTCATTTATTGCTTGTATTTTATTTATTGCTTGTATATTTATTTATTCCTTAAATATTATTGCAAACTCAAAAAAATATCTGTACATGTCAAGTTATATATCTAATAATATAGACTCTGCAGTTACGGATCTCTCAATTATGGATCTTATGGATCAATTATAATTGACTAGTTTTTATTTTCTATATTTTATTGTTATCGATAGCCCCAATATTTCATGCTGAATTACAACATTCGAATAATTTCTGTTGGTCATTCTGTATCAAAACCATTACATTTATTTCAAAGTAAGTATACAAAGAGTATTTTATTCTAAAGTATACAGCAAAGTATTGTATATAAAAAATATATCCTAATAAATAATAAATAAATCCCTCAAAATTAATTCATAAATACTGACGTTGAAAAATGCTAATGAAAAAAGGAATATTAATTTTAATGAAACAATTAATAGAATTAAAGTTAATCCACAAAGAAAGAAGTATATTTTTAAATATCAGATAAAATACGATCCAAAACCAAATCACTAATTTCATAGTACATATAGTTTGAAGCCTATAATACGTACGTATCTGTGTACCAAATTTTCAAAACCAATGCTAAATAAAATAAAATAATACGGCATATGCATTTGCTCACAAAAGTAAAGGTTACTCAAAATCTTCGAAATTATGAAAAATAAATTATTAATATATATAAAAACGTTTCCTGTTGAATTGTTTTTCTAATTGTTCTAATATATTACAAAATTTACAAAATTAGATGTTCTAAAAGATATTGCTGAACAGAAATTGCTTTAAATGAGTCATTTTGCCCACGAAGGTAAACTGTTATTCATAATCTTGAAAATTATGAAAATAACTATTAATTATTAATAACTATAAAAACTTTGTGCTGTTCAATTACTTTAATATGACACAAAAACAGATTTATTAGAAGCCCTTGCTTAGCAAAATGGAATATGAATGACTTTGAAATGATTTATAAGAATTTTTAACATTTTTTCACAAAAGTAAAATGTTATTCATAACCTTGAAAATTATGAAAATAATAATTATTTATTAATACCGACTAAAAGTGCGCTGTTGAATTGTTTTAATTTATCTGCTATGGCACAAAATAAAATATATTAAAAGCTGCTGCTGGGCAAAAAAGAAAATGAATTACTTGATTTGCAGGTATTCTTTGCGTTCCTTCGGAAAATAAAAACGTTATTCATAATAATGGAAATTATGAAAATAACTATTAATTATTAATATCTATAAAAACTTTGTACAGTTCAATTACTCTAATATGACACAAAAACCGTTGCTTAGCAAAATGGAATATCAATGACTTTGAAATGATTCATAAAATTTTTTTATATTTTTTCACAAAAGTGACATGTTATTTATAACCTTGAAAGTTATGAAAATAATAATTATTTATTAATACCGACTAAAAGTGTGCTGTTGAATTGTTGTTTTAATTTATCTGCTATGGCAGAAAATAAAATGTATTAAAAGCTGCTGCTGAGCAAAAAAGAAAATGAATGACTTGATTTGCAGGTATTCTCTGCATTCCTTCGGAAAATAAAAACGTTATTCATAATATTGGAAATTATGAAAATAACTATTAATTATTAATATCTATAAAAACTTTGTACAGTTCAATTACTCTAATATGACACAAAAACCGTTGCTTAGCAAAATGGAATATCAATGACTTTGAAATGATTTATAAGAATTTTTTACATTTTTTCACAAAAGTAAAATGTTATTCATAACCATGAAAATTATGAAAATAACTGTTAATTATTAATATCTATAAAAACTTTGTACTGTTCAATTACTCTAATATGACACAAAAACCGTTGCTTAGCAAAATGGAATATGAATGACTTTGAAATGATTTATAAGAATTTTTTACATTTTTTTACAAAAGTAAAATGTTATTCATAACCTTGAAAATTATGAAAATAATAATTATTTATTAATACCGACCAAAAGTGTGCTGTTGAATTGTTGTTTTAATTTATCTGCTATGGCACAAAATAAAATGTATTAAAAGCTGCTGCTGAGCAAAAAAAAATGAATGACTTGATTTGCAGGTATTCTTTGCGTTCCTTCGGAAAATAAAAAGGTTATTCATAATATTGGAAATTATGAAAATGATAATTAATTATTAATACGTATAAAATTCTGCTGCTGAATTGTTGTATTAAATTACGCCAATTAGATGTTTTCATTGAATAGAATACTTGTCAAAATATTTAAAAGTGAATCACTGTGGAATGGTTTACAGATAATATTGTAATTTATTGACGAGAGTAAAAGGTTACTCATAACCTTAAGAATTATTAAAATAATAAATTATTCATACCTATAAAAATTGTATTGTTTAATTATTGCAATATGACACAAAATTGGATATTTTAAAAGCTATTAGTGATTATGAATTAATGGGAGATGATTTATAGGTATTTTTTGCAAAAATCTCTAAAAATTAATAAGAATATAAATTATTTTACATAATAAAATGTACGCCGGTATAGAGTTAATTCGCTTTGTTTATATTATTTTTATAATTCACGTCACTAACTTCTAGAAAATATACACTACAAAACAGGATTTAAATCAACGAGAGACAAACTTACTTGCAAGGGTCCCAGACAACAATTCCCAGTCCTGGACAATCCACTTCGTTAACTATCTCGCATTCCCTCTTGTCACAAATGCAAGCAGGAGCAGACAGTCCACCACAAAAAGCAATAAAAGCCACAAAAGCAAATACGGAGACACACTTCATGTTTAAAACAGTTAGAATCGTTTCGTTACGCGTTGTTGTGCGGCAATATTCTCCGGACTGCGTTCGCGTGATTAATTTACATCGCAAAATCTTTACAAATCGGTCCGTACGGATTCTGCCTCACCGTGGTCGCGCTACATCCTCGAATGTTTGAATGTTTTCCCTCGGAAATCGATCGAGTTAATTTAATATGTATGTCCGCAAACGATCCGGAAAAGACTTAAAGTTAACCGGATCACCAACACATCGAGACAGTCGCGCGGAGCCCGTGAAGCGACGACCGACCTGCTTCAGACCGTCATCTCGCTGGCGATCGGAAGTTTTAGCGTAAAGTTTCGGCGAAACGCGACGCGAGCGGACGGGCAGAGGATTTTCGACGGGCCGCTGAAGAACCCGACCGAATGTAGACTGCGATGTCGTGCTGGTTTCCGATGCCTGGAGGTGGCCGATGCGCAGGCGTCCCGTTCAATTTGTTAACATTTTTTTCTTCTTTTAGACGATTGCTTATGCCTGCAACTGTTTTGTTTCGTCATAATTTTTAGTCGGAATCTCGAACCCAACTCGAATATATATATATCGAACTACCAAAGAGGTATTCTTATCCAGAAACTCTAAATTACGGATGTAAAACATTCTGGATTTTTAAAACTATATGCTTGGAAAAGCACTCTGAGAATTTTCCAGGTTATACCTATTTTTTACCGACTACAAAAATGGAGGAGGTTCTATGTTCGACTGTACATTTTCTTTATGTATTTTCACCGATTTCTCCGTCAATTATAGACCGATTTTCAAAATTCTTATAATTATTATTTGTTATTGCTGAGCTGATGTGATGGAAGAAACAACTCCTCAACGATGAGGAGTTAGAGGATAATTTTTTAAATGTTGTAGGGACATAGAGACAACTAATCCTATACCTTGAAGTTATTTAGGTTAGCTGATGGTGAAAGCAAGGATAGGACCGCTACACCTTTCAGGGGTTTTTGAGGAGATTTTAGTAAGTGTTTGCCTACCATAGTCATTCAGTCATTCACAAAAGCTTTTTAGTTTATTTTTTAAGCATTAACCATATCATATAGAAAACTGTAGAAATATTTCAGGCAACTGGTTCTAGGATGTAATGAATAGAGCGTTTAGCTAACACGCAGAGGTCTCGGGTTCGATTCCCGGCGGTGGTAACGTTGTTCCAGTTTAACTAGAATAGTTGTCAAATCACCTAGGTAAGTAGCGGACCCAGGGGCCTGAAGAGTACCTTATTTTCAATCATTATTTCTTTATTCCTATTTTTTCTCATGCGGGCATCTTTACCTGCCTACCCATTGTAATACTTACGATTTTTCGATCTTTTGCAGTTATCCTATATCAGTTATATATATTCACCTTTAGTTGTTTCCGCTCTTATCACTCTATGTTGATAATTGTCAGATTTGGGCTATGAGCCCACAACAAAATAGTTTTAATAAGTCACTGTTATAATCACTATCAGAACCACTGTTCCAATTAGTTACCAAATTGTTAATTCCGCCATTTGTCAATTTCTTCTCCTGTGTGTCTGATGGAGTTTATCCAAACTGAAGGTATTATTTTAGATTATGCTTCTTTTGCCTTTTTCAAAGATTGGTACAATGTGCAAAAAGGTGTAAATCTTGAAACTATACGCCACTACATCTTGGAGATGAAATTCAAAACGACTAAATTATTAGGTGATAATATTTTAAAAACTAATAATATTTTAAATGAGGTTAATAAAGGAAAGTAATGCTCTTTGTATTCTGGATGTATGCAACAAGAAGAAATTTCTGCATGCATTAAATATGTTAAAATTAACAATGTATATTTGACCAACGGTATATTAATGTTAATTATTTACTATAAACAGAGCCTATTGTGTTACTAGTACATTACCATATTATCTGCTTGTCCACAAAGGTAAAATGTTATTCATAATCTTGAAAATTATGAAAATAAAAATAAATTATTAATATCTATAAAAACTGTGTGCTGTTCAATTGCTGTAATATAACACAAAAACAGATGTATTAAAAGCTGTTGCTTAGCAAAACGGAATATGAAATGATATATAGGAATTTGTTCACAAAAATAAAATGTTATTCATAACCTTAAAAATTATGAAAATAATAATTAATTATTAATACCGACTAAAAGTGCGCTGTTGAATTGTTGTTTTAATATATCTGATATGGCACAAAATTAAATATATTAAAAGCTGTTGCTGAGCAAAAAGGAGGAACACAGACGAAAATTTACTACAATGTCCCACCAGGATTCGAACCCACGACTATCGAAACAGCAGAAGGACCGTCCTGTCGCTTTTATCACCGCGCCAACTAAGCGGGCATTATATATTATTGAAATATATTTTACGATATGAGGTAATATCTTGTTATTAATTGGGTTAATCAATATGCGTTTGTCACTCTATGCAATATTAGGTAAAATAACAAGCAAACATCAAAATTAACAATGTATATTTGACCAACGGTATGTTAATGTTAATTATTTGGTATAAACAGAGCCTATTGTGTTACTAGTACATTACCATACTATCTACTGCAAGGATCAACCATTTACATTTAACGTCTGAATTAATTTATAATAGTTGTTTTGTTGAAATCTTATTTTAATTTTAATTAAATCACAGAGTAAGGTTAAAAATCTAGTATAAAAGTATGTATTTGTTTCAAAACAAACACAATAAATTGAAATAACTAGTAATATTTATAGATATTATTCTCCTCTAAATAATGACATTTAATTTACAAACTGACCTGAAATGGCTTGATATTGAAAGTTTTTTGTTTTCAACAACAAAAATCCTTAACAAACAAAAAAACGAATTGTTTACTAATACTTGGCTAATAGATATAAAGAAAACATACAGCCTATCCAAAGTTAATTTGTACATATGTCATCTAAATTTGTGACGTCAAAACGTCACAATGTTGCCGTATCAACTCTGACTTTTAGTTTGGCTTTGACATACAACAAAATTTTAATCTAAATAAAATAATTAAACAAATGTATTGTTATCAAATATAATTTATTTTAACATTATAGTAAATCTAATGCATATATTAACGAAGGACTTAAAACTACGGTTAAGTACACAGTTATAATAGTTTGTAAGTTAGGATTGTGTTGATTATATTTACATTGGACTCTTTTCCATACCGTCTATAAGTTAGAGTTCTAGGCACGTTTAAAATTGTATCCACTGGAGGTTTAATCCATCTAATTAACAATTTTATATCCAAGTAATATATGTTACTTATATTAGAGAGCATATTTACCTTTAACGCTTAGTTCTTGTGTCCTTAGGTGCAGTGGTTCCTTGTAAAGACATTTTGATATCACAGTATATCTCCTTCGTTTGTTCTGTTAATACTTGTATACATCTTTTTTGATAAAACTATATTTAATTACTGCATTCTCATTAATATATTTGTCATATCTGCAAAACATTATTCTTTCTCTCACATTTTCTGGCACATTTTAACCAAATGCTCATGTATATTCTGAACAATTACAAACATATCTGTGCACATATATTGCATGTGCATTATATATTATATATTAATTATATAATATATTGTTAATAATATATATTAATGTTATGTTAATAATATAATGACAGCATTCAATCATATTATGTTCAGAGAGTTTCATTCAGTTAATATCCAATCTATCTAACATTTGTTTACAATTCTATCATTTCTCAATTTCTTCTTCAATGTATCTGATTATTATTTTATTATTAACCATTCTTGTTTGTAGCATGAAATACAATAAATCTGCAATAAATTATTAATAAATGTTATGCCTAACAAAACCTAATCGATAGTTATTCCAACGTTTACCTTTTTACCATCAACTTTTGTTGTCGTAACACTATTTTTATTATCACCTTGTCATGAGTGACCAGTGGTCCCATCCTGAAAGATCCATGACTCATCTAAATACATAAATTGAAATAATAAGTATTCCTTAATTTTATTATATGCTTTTAAAATTGTATTTTTTAAAATCAATAGCCGGTAGTTCCATTATAACTCTTCGATTCTTTTCAGACTAACAGTTTCCTTTGAAATAATTGTTTGTATTTAAAATCTACTCACCGATTTTATACATTTCATATATTTAATCTCTGATAGAGCTAACATCATGACGATCTTGACTATAATTATAATTTTTTGAAACATTTCAGTGACAATATAAATCGCAGCAAATAAATATTTAACAGTAAAAATACCTTTACTGGCAATTATCTCGTTCCTGTTTAAAATAACTGATTAGTATGGCAACCTGTTCTGTCTGGCTTCGGAATTTTCAATCAGAGTAATAACAAGCAGCGATTTGAAAATTATCAAAACAAGCGAAGCATTAAAATAACGTTTGCCAGTTTATAAACTCTTATCACCATTGTTTTGAAGAATTTTGCATACGTTTGGCAACCGGGCGACTTTAGTAGGCTAGTTCGGCTGCCCGTTCGTACTTATCAGACAGCATTGTGTCTTTTTAACTAGAATAGAATGAGAAGGAAAATATTGTCTGATTCTGAAACGAATTTATAAATTGCAACAGGCAATACATTAAAAATCTTGATGACGTATGTACAAAAAAACTTTGAATAGACTATATGTAACCTTTATTGCATTTTAATAATGGCAAGAAAAACATGTAACAGTAAATTAATAATATACCTCGACGTTAAACTATCCCAAAGTTAATTAAAACTGTTTGGAACTTTGCGATTTCAGGGTCTGTGAGCGAACTTACTAATTTGCATGTATGTTAATAGCATGTTTTTATTTTTACTAACGTAACTTTAATTACATAGAATATATTTATGTCTCTCTCTACGATTATGTTTGCTTGTCACGATAATTGTAATTTTAAATCGTGACTACATAAATTAAATTAACGATCTGTGCGAACGTCAGTAGACATTCAAAGTTATGTTTATATAGAATAGTTCTTGAATGTATTTGTGGGCATATTAACAAAATTACTTTTCAAAAACAGTTTATAAAAATTTTATAATTTCTTTAGTGTAAGATTAATTAGTTAACTCACAAATACTTATCTAATAATTTTAGAAAAATTATCCCTTAATAGTTTAATATATTTTACTTAATACGGTTAGTTGTTAGTATAGAAAGTATCCATAGAGAACTTAAGAATATGCAGCTCTTTGGGGGATATAAACCATTGCTTCAAACACTGTTAGGAAACATAGGAAACATAACCCACGAAGAGGTCTAACGCAACTTTCAGACATTGCTTTTAAAAGAATATAATTTTAAAAGCATTAAATCTAATTTTGTTAAAAAATTTACACAATAGTAACAGAAGAGCAGAAATACATAACAGATGCACATAACAAAGCCAAAATAAACTTAACGTTAAAGTTAAATGGGGCGCCGTTTTGAAATCATAGATTGAAATAGCGTGAGTTCACCGCTACTTTGGACAGACTATAGAGTTAGGTATTAAAATGCTATTTGTTCTTGTGTCATTTCAATTAAATTAAAACATCTAATTATCACTAATGTTTTAAAGAATTTTGGATACATTTGGCAACAGGGCCCACCAGTACCAACAGAAATTGAATGTTATAGATTGATTCGGCTACATGTTCCGACGCATCAGACAACATTCATTCATTCCATTTTTAACTAGGAGACTTTAACTAGTAAATTGAGAAGGAAAAACCCACTTAGAATTTAAAACGAACTTTACATTTTTACAAACTGCACTTGTAAAGTTTATAAATAATCAAATTAAATTTGTTATCATACAAAAAAAATATTAAAAGTAAATATTTTTATATGTATTATGTATATTATATTCTTGAAATATAGATATAATTTACAAGAGCCGACAACGTGGCAAATTTAAAATTCACTACGCAAGCCAGAGGACTTCCGTTGTGTAGACAGTTGAATAATCACATCAAAACAAATAGTCTTTCTGATACTTAATCAACTCAATTGTTGAGTTTAAAAATTTCTCCACGGTTTGATGACCAGCTAGACTTACCATTAAGTAATAATTATTAGAAACAAATCTTAGAAATGTAAACTAACCAATCAAATTTCTGGATTTACAATTGGGAAATACTGTTCTAAAAATAATATATATCTAAAAAAACCCTTCTTTCATCGCGTATAATATCGATATTGAAAAATACGAAAAACTTCAATAAAATACGTTTTCGCTAATACAAAAAACGAAGTCACCATTGTATCTCGACATCGATAATACGTCTTAGTTAAAGCGCTATATAATATTTCTCTCGTTTCCCTATAATAAGAACTATAAAATAAAATTGAAGTCGAAATATATCCATCCGGACTTGTTTCGGTAAAGTTTTATTGGGTTTGTTTTTTCCACAGTTTATGAAAAATTCGCTTATTGGAAACCTTTCCTGTTCGGTTGCGGCAAAACTGTACGCAAACCTCCATTTCCATTTTACGATTCGGAACAAAAAGATTGCGGGTGTGTTTTGTTTTCCTTTTGTGTGGTTGACAATATGATATTTATTTAATATTTTATTTCATAACATCAAAAAGGAAAACTTGAATATTTTCAGCATTTATGTGGACCTAATAATAACAAAATACATTATATTATAATTCTACGATATTAATATTATAAAATAATATGTAACCCGTATAACTCGTCCAAAAAAACGCTAAGACATATCAGATGATGTCAAGTATATATATATTGCCAATTACAGTTTGTAAAACTGTAAAATATGTTTTAAACCCGGAGCGGATTTTTCCTTCTCATTTTTTTCTGATTAAAAAGAGATAGAACGTTATAAGATGCATTGGAAAAAGCAACTTAATCAGCCTATAATATTTGATATCGCTTGACACTAGTAAAACATGTCAAATATCTGTAAAATAGAGGTTATAAACCATCAAATTTATAAACTAAAATAAGTTGATGTGGCATCATTACGATGTATGTGTTTTAAAATATGACAAGGAGAAATTATTTTTCAATTTCACAATTAAAATTTAGAAATAACAATTCGTTAAAACAAAATCAGTCAAACGCAGAAAAAGTGCTCGAATATATTTTATTTCGAACTCTATTTAACAGTTACAACATTACAACTCTCTTGCTTTTCATAAAAAAAGTATCCGAAAGTAATTCCGCTAGGGTACGCTATGCAAAAATTCCCAATTTACATAATGGCGTCAGTTCCCGGGCAGGCAAGAGGAAAAAAACGATCTAGAAAGTGGAAAACGAAACTTGTGGCGTCGCGGGAATTAAAATTGTACTTTTTTCGAAATGGAGACATAACTCGGTTTGCACCGGAGAAATGGGTTATTTTTTTCGCATTTTACCGAGGTCTCGTTAAACAGATTTACATCAAAGCCGGGGTTATTTTTATTTAAGTGTGATTATAGATTTTAATAAAACGTAAAGCAGCTTGTATATTTTATATTCGCTGTCACGTAAACCTTTATATATATTCCATCTAATAATCGATTTATTATTGACTCTACCATGTTATATTCCTATTAATAAAATTATTTGGCATTGGTGACATTTAAAATCAATTTAAGACTTTGTAACAAACATAAAAATATATTACATAAAACTCCCAAATAAATATATCTCAATAATTAATAGGCATTAACATTAAAAAAATACATATTAAACTTTTTGTTAATATTACTAGCGCCATCTTCTAGAAATCACTCTAACAAATAATGTGAATTAAAAAAAGGATTAGGTGTATTATTGGTTGCTCCGTAAGATGTTTATATAGTTGTCTAAAGTTTTACGTACACTGACTGATTAAAAAATATATATTAATTTTTTGGTAAGTGAGATTAACTGCCAACGCGGATGTTTACATTCCTGATTCATGAGATAATATAGAAAAGTGAAAACCAGTGAATGTTAAATAAAAGTTTCAATTTTTTGCGGTGAAAATTAAAATTTATTCTGTTTTACGTATTTTGAACGTGTTACCGACGTCAAGCTAAAAAACATCAATTACACTGCCATGGAGACACACGACTTCTATAAGAAACAAAAAACTTGCCTCCAAGTAGCTACTAATGTTACCGAGCAGCATCGTCATGTATCCAGAGCAAAAAGGGGACAGATCCTCGGGCATCTACGTGGATTTAGAGGTTGTACGGTTTGGTTTACGGGGCTGTCAGGTGCAGGAAAAACAACATTATCATTTGAGCTTGAAGCGTATTTGATTCAACATGGAATTCCTGCATATAGCTTAGATGGGGACAACATGAGAACCGGTCTGTGTAAGGATCTAGGATTTTCAAAGCAAGATAGAGAAGAAAACATAAGAAGGGTAGCAGAGGTTGCCAAACTATTTGCTGATGCTGGACAAATTTGTTTATGTAGCTTTGTGTCACCTTTTGCAGAAGATCGAGAAGTAGCTAGGAGAATACACAAAGACAGTGACCTACCATTTTTTGAAGTGTTTGTTGATACACCTTTGGAGGTATGCGAGCAAAGAGATACAAAAGGATTGTATCAAAAAGCTCGTAAGGGAATTATTAAAGGATTCACAGGAATTGACCAACTCTATGAGACCCCTGAAAATCCTGAACTGGTAGTTAAAACAGTTAATGCAACTGTAGAGGAATCTACAATGCAAGTAGTGGATATGCTAAGAGAAAATGGTATTATACCACTCTTACAAGAAGAGAACAGTAGTGTACCTGAACTATTTGTTCCTAGCTATAGACTTGTCTCTGCTGAAGAAGAAGCAGCTAGTCTACCTAAACTAAACATTGAGACATTAGATTTACAATGGTTGCAGGTAATTCCAAAGTCTTCATATTTTTCAAAACAAAATTAAACATATTTGTTTAGATACTCAGTGAAGGCTGGGCATATCCCTTAAAAGGATTTATGAGGGAAGATCAATTTCTTCAAACTATACATTTTGATTGTCAGTTGAATGGTAGAGAAACTATCAATCAAAGTATTCCAATCGTTTTACCATTATCAACATTTGATAAAAACAGGTGAGTAACTCTGATATCTTAATAATTCATGGAAATTAAAAAACCACACAAATTTAGACTTGAAGATTCATCTGCTATTGCATTATATTACAACCAAATGTGTTATGCTATTTTGAGAAAACCAGAATTCTATTATCACAGGAAAGAAGAAAGAATTGCTAGACAATTTGGTGAGTTATAGAGGAATGTTTGCTATATACATTCAAGACATACTTAGGAGCAAGTTTAATTATCTTTCCCCTGTTGGTTATAAAATCGTGGGCCCATGAATAATTTATAAAATATATTTCAGGTACTACTAATAAAGATCATCCATATATAAAAATGATAATTGAATCAGGAGACTGGTTAGTTGGAGGAGATTTAGAAGTTCTCAGGAGAATTCAGTGGGGAGATGGATTAGATGAATATAGGTGTGAAAAACTCGCTTTATAAAAGAAAAATAATTATATTTTAATTGACCTTTTTATTACCTCGTAAGGCTTACCCCCAATGAACTCAGAAGGAAATTTAAAGAACTTGGTGCAGATGTTGTATTCGCATTTCAACTTAGAAACCCTATTCATAATGGACATGCTTTGCTCATGACTGATACAAAGAGGCAGCTTCAGGAGCGTGGCTATAGAAAACCTGTACTGTTACTGCATCCATTAGGTAAAATGAAGATATTAAAAGAACTACATTTTAAAGGAAAACATTTTAGGTGGCTGGATTAAAGATGATGATGTACCTCTACCAGTAAGAATTCATCAACATCAGGCAGTACTTGAAGAGGGTTTATTAGATAAAGATTCCACGGTCTTGGCGATATTCCCAAGTCCAATGATGTATGCTGGTCCTACGGAAGTACAATGGCATGCAAAAGCTAGAATGAATGCAGGTATATTTTTTCAAAATACAAATCTAATAGAAATAATTCTGGAAAAATAGTAATGAAACTTAACGATATTTAAATTTACCTGTGTAGGAGCCAATTTTTATATAGTTGGGAGAGATCCAGCTGGTATAGCTCATCCTGCGGGTAAAGAAGCTTCTCTGGATGGAAATCTCTACGACACTACCCATGGAGGGCGCGTTTTAAAAATGGCTCCAGGTAATGACGAATATTTAAAGTATTAGAAATAGCAATATACATATTTATATTTAATTATACAGGCTTGAATAACTTGGAAATAATTCCATTCCGTGTAGCAGCTTATGACAAGAGAATTCAAAAGATGAATTTCTTTGATCCTTCTAGGAAGGATGATTTCGAATTTATTTCTGGCACAAAAATGAGAACATTGGCTAGAAATGGCGAAAATCCACCAAACGGTTTTATGGCTCCTAAGGCTTGGGACATTTTGTCTGGTTACTATCAGAATCTAAACAAGAGTAGTTATTAAACTGTTGCTTTCTTAATATTTATACATTATTATGGCTTAAACCGAATGTCCTAAAAGTTCATTCCCTATAATATTGAAATTCAATATAAGTGTCTGTATCCCATTGAATTAACTATTCGTCCTTTCTAGTCATTTAAGCTTCACCACTAACACTTAACTGTTTTAATATTCCTAACGAATATAAAATGTTTTTAAATGTTCATACCTGTTTATTTGAAATTATATATTAAATTATGTATTTTATCTTTTTATTGTGAACATTCCACAGTAATTACTTTGGTGCTTTGTCCTATCAACAAAAACGTTGTGTTTAAAATATATTTTATAAGAATTTTATTGGGAATATTTTATTCAATCCTTATTTCAAAACATGAATATATTAAATAAATTATGTTGTCTTGTGTTTCTTTTATCTACAATTCACACTGTTTTCTAATATACGACGAGATTACACAGAAATGTAACGTTTGTTGCATTCAGTATTAGAAAACTACAATTGACATTAGAAATCATAATCTCTTTAACACATGTCAATTCTTCCATAAACTACTCCGATGAAGTTTACAACGACAAAATTAGTTTTACTAGAAGAATAACAAAAGACTACCGGTAAATACGACACATGTATCATTGTTTCGTTTTTGAACTCTATATGGATAAAGTCCGTTTAAAAAACCCTAAAGTAATAAGTTACTTTTTCTGCGCTAGCGTTTATAAAATTTTCGGAAGCCTTTTGAATATCATTAAAAATTTCTCCGTTATTATACCCGTTTCGATGGAAAAGCATTAATGATGTTCAATTTTCTAGAAATTTTCCCCATAATTCAGGTAAATATCCGCTAAGGATTATTTCAAAGCCATCTCCAAATTTATGATTGGTAACAAAAATTATAGTTTAGGATTAACAGAACAAACGTAAGATAATATTAGCTTTTTTCTAGCATTTTTAGAGATTAAATTCTTATCGGACGGTTTTATAAATATAGGAAAGGTTAAAAAAAAGCAGCGTGTAACAATTAAACATGTTTCTATTATGATAAAACTAAAATATACTGACCACTCTCATTTCCAATACATATCTTGTTGGATTATTACATACACGTAATATAAAAGTATAAAAATAGCAGGTAATAACCAATTTGGGAAGCTCTTTAAAAATCTTAGATACCATAACAATAAAATCAATACTTTATAAAGAAAATCAATGTATAAAACGCATAGAGATAACACACTCGCCAATTAAATTCACAAAACTTAACAATTATTTACATGTGTACAATGATTCAATGTGATTTAAAATATTATCACACTTTCCTTTAAAAAAGAGACTAACAGTCGTCATAAGGAATGTCGTAGTCATATTCTGAATCCATATCGGAACAGACGTGATAAACCGGTCCATTCTCATCATCTGACGATGACTCTTCAAACCCTAAATCTAAAAATGTCTTTGGCTTATCCTCGTCCTTTATTTTCAGAACATCGTAACGAACTTTTCTATTTTTCTGTGCCGACAGCAACAACCTAGGCCATTCCGCTTCCGTGCATTTCTTCAACGTCACTCTTACTTCCGACCCTAGAATCGTATGTTGGAAAGTCTTTTCCACATCATCGAAGAGGATCAACTTAATCTTGTATGTTTTTCTATTTTTCTCCGTGCTGAAATACGTAAGTTTCATAGAATCTATGCAGAAAACAAGAAACATCGATATGGGTCTTACCTGAAATAAAGTATTTTCTTCCCCAATAACTTAAGAATGTAATCGTCGACGTCCTGCACTTTTATCGTGATTTTTATAGCACTATTTGATTGGACCCAGAGAACCTCTGGCGTGATGAAATCAACGGCTGGCGCGGCCTTAATCACCGGCAAATTCTTACTATCACAGTTCTCAGTTGGCATCGTAGCCGACTTGGGAATCGGTAACTTTATATCTACCAGGAACTTATGAATGTCAAAAATCATTAACTCAAATTCATCGAGGTTTCCAATACCGTTGTTCCCAACTGAAAAATTATATTCAAAACACATTACAATCACTAAAATCTTAGTATCAATGAAACTTACCGAGATCATCTTCAGGAGATATGTCATTAACAATATCTTCATCGCCCAGTTCATCATCATCATCATCATCTACTTGATAAAATGAATCTATACTGAAATCTGTGATGGTATCGTTATCAGAAATAGCAAACCCGCAATCGATCAAGAAGTTGTTTAAAAGGATTTTGTTCTCGCTGTACCCATCTTTCAGTAAAATTCTATAAGAATTTTGTCTTTCTATCTTACTGTTGGTGATTTTCAACTCTACTTTTGCGTACAGGGTTCTAAATATGTCAGTATCCGGTTCGAAACATCTATCGTACAACAAATCGATTGCTTCGTCGCTCCAATTATTTGCTTCTATGGGTTGAACGCCATGAAGGCAACACTGAATCGATTGGAATGGTAATCTCAATATCATATCATTCCTCAAATATTTTAAACTGGTTGATTTGATAGTCAGACTATCGCCATAATCAACAAAAAACACATCTGCCTGGTCGTTCTCCTCTCGCAGTAGTAGAGCTCGTGAATAATTATCGCTATGTTCGTCTTTAACCAAATAGCATTTTCCCACTACTAAAGAATTAAGTGTTGGATAGAAAGGTTTCTGAATCTCTTCCAGAATAAACCTCTCCAAATCTAGAAGCCTTGAAAAAATTTAGATTAACTGAATGTCATAATAAATAATAGTATCAACTTACTGATGATGAAATTTCGCATTCCGAACATAAAATTCTGCGGGGTTTACAGCACAACTGAACATTACTTGTGTTACCTCATCGATACTCAGAAAAGCCCACTGAGGTTTCATCTGCTCCACAACAACAGGCTTGGGTATAGCTCTTTTTACGTCTTGAGGAACCTCTACCCCGCCCGCCTTCGCGACTGAGTAAAGATCGTTGATTATGTTAGCTTTGTTTACAGCTAAACCTGCTGCGACCTAAAAATTAAATCAACCTTACCATTAACAACGACCATCACTTAATGACGAAAATTACTCACCAATTCTCTAGTTAATTGGAATCCAATTGACGGAAGACTTTTATCGAACATGTCTCGTTCTTCACAAACATCAGAAAGCCAGAGGTTGTTACCTAGTTGTAATTTAATCAAGCCTTTCATTGTGGCTTTAGAACAATTAGTTTGAAAAAGTAACTGGGCTTTATATTTCGAATATCTACAAAATGTATCGTCATCATAAGGAGGCACCAAATTAGCGAAATAAACCTCAAAACCTAGAATCATCATCGTATGAATATGTTTAATATATGTGAATTACTTAGAAAACTTACACTGCTGGGGGATGTTTTTTAATTCCTCAGGCATTAAAAACAGTTGATCAGATTCGACTCTAGCATATACACCTTCATCCACCAAAAATACCAGAAGGAACTGTCGATTTTCTATCAATTTACACCTCGAGTATTTATCCTTTTCTTTGTATAAATAGAAATCGCTCATCTTTAAATCTCGTGCGGGAGTATATGTTCTAGTTTTACTCAAAATATCGCATATTTTGCCCCTTGAATCTTCAAAAACCCTCACACTGTTCCCACCCGAATCCAAATGCTCCACAAGTTGAACCGAGGCTGTCGCGGTATTGGTCATACATAAGATTTTAAATTTCAAGTAACCATCGTGCGGTAAGAAATCCGATGTATCCACGTCTTTACTTACAACGTGTCGGTTTAAACATTGTATTGAGGAACAGCGACCGAACATTTTCAGTTTATCGCATAACTCAATTTTTTGTTCCAGTTTAAGCTCTTCGTTCTTCGTTTCCACACCCTAAATAAAATAATTTTAGGAATATTCCCACTGAATCTCTCAATAAGATGTTCGATCAACAAGATAAATTGAGTATGCATTCGCTTACCTCAAAATATGTTTGAAGAATTTCAGGCAGATATTTTTCCAAGCCGGAACTTTTGATAAACTTAGAAAATTTAGACATTTTCGTCTCGCAATTTTCGTCTATGAAAACGAAACTGGTCACGCTCATTCCTTGGCTCGCTTCTTTTCGAGAAAGGGGTGATCTAATATTTTCCAACAAACAACTGAATCTCTTGACAAATTGTGTCCAGGTCTTTGGTAACGCGTGATGTATGAGGACAGAAACGTTCGTAACTGACAACATATTATAAACATCATCAGAACAAACCAAAACTGAAAACGAAGAAAATAATTAGTATTTTTTTCAGAAATCTATCATACAAATATTATTAAGAAAACAATTGGCATTGAAATCAATGGGGCAACAAGTTTGATCAGAGGTATTACTTCATGAAGATACACAAGGTGTGTTCAAATAGTAACGGGTATATTGATATTTCCAGGGGTATATTGATCCAAATGACACGATTGTTTTATCTCCCTTTTTTATAGATTTTTTTAATTGATATACATTTTTAGAAAAAAAGAACTGACCGAAACTGGTCATAATGAAAGAATTCAATCTAAAAGAATTGTGTGGGCTAAAAATCACTGAAGAGTTGCATTATAAATGAATACAAAAAAACATGGATATAGTTATATAGCCATAAAGAAATATAAACCTTACGATATATAATCAGAGTTGGGCTCCGAGAAAAATATCGATATTTTCTAAAGACTTTTTTTACATATATTTTAAAGTTTCCTTTTACCAACTAAGGCTTTATCTGGGCTGAACCTACAGTTTAATGTGGGCTCCGAACCACGGTCCTCGGCATTAAGCCTACCGACTGACGACTACGTCCTTGTCGGATTTTACACTCTTGCCTAGGACAATCACAAACATAAATTTACGACCATGCCCCGAGCAGGATTCAAACCCGCGACTATCGCAACAGTAGGTGGAAAAAGTAGCAATAATTGGTGCTTAATTTTAAAGGTCTATAAGTAAAATATTTTATTTTTTGATATAACGTTATATATATCGATATTTTTTCGGCATCCCTAATCAGGATCCAAACACTATCCTATTAAATTCAATTTTATAGCTTAAAACTTCTTTTGTGTTTAGTGGGATTAGACGTGTGAAATTTATTATAAGCTACGAAATATAACGAGAAAACAGTATGAATTAAAATTGATTCTTTTATGTACAGCATTAAATTGAAAACAACCATAGAAAATTTAAATAATTTAACCCAAATAAAGCGTGTGAATACCTGAATATTTGCCTAAAGTAGACCAGTTCCACTCATCCTCATAAAATTGTATATCCTCTTGAGTCAAATGGTCCTTTATAGCAGTATATCCTATTCCTTCGGATTTGAAATATGCCTCAATGTTGCCGATATCATCGGAATTGCAAACTACAATGGACTTGGAATATTTATAGGTATTACCCAATATATCTGCAAAAAAATTAAATCCGTGTAACAAACAAAAATATTGATAAAACAGATCTATAAATACCTTTTAGCTGTTCCATTCTACTATTGGCTTCCACAAATTTCATTGTGAAGTTCATTTTGCCATACAAAGCCGCCTCCAAATAATTACCTATACATACCAAAGGTGTTTTATTCAAACGCTTCAAAATGTTTTCGATCTCGTAAGTCCAATGTTCCGCGCAAATAATTACTTGTACCGATATAGGACAATTTCGATTTTCTAATACCTGAAAAGATATCAGTATGGTTCATACAATCGCTTCGCACTTTACATCGGCAAATTCTTACCTGATCAGCATAAAGCAAAAACTTTTCGATCAATTCTTTATGGGTATTCAGTATTGCATCTCCATCCTCTAACACAAAATGGCATAAACGTTTAAAATTCGTCGCCCGGGACAAAATCAGAGAGCTTAATATAGTAGGTATAGTTATCAATACATCCACATTGCTCTAAAAGTCATACAACATATTAAACACTTTCATCTTATCACCTGTTAAAAATTTACTTACAATATTGCCATGCCCGGGATACGTAACCACGTGGATTCTACACCTTTGTCTCTCTAATATCATCTTACTGAGATCATAGATTTCTTCACATTTCTGTGAATCGTTACACAAAATTACCACAATGGGTCCTCCGCTTATTTTTAATAAAGGATTGTAGCGTTCATTTTTTTGTTTTATAAACGATGCGACAATAGGTAGATATGCCATTGTTTTTCCAGATTTTGGATTATTTATCATAAATACGTGCTGGTTCTCGGTTAAACCATTGAAGGCATATTGTTGTATCTTTTTTACTTCGCTGTAATTTAAACGAGTGATGTTGTTATACACGTCGATGTCCATGTTGATGGACGAGATAAGCTTTACGGGCTGAGGAATTGATTCTCTATAAGACAAGATTATATAAAATCACATAAAATTACTTTTGATGTACCCGTACCCATGAACTAATAGTTTGCTGGTACCCAGCTTCTGTAACATGGTCATATTATCATAGTTTATGGACGTAATATGACCTTTTCCAAAGGACCCCTTTTCATTTTCGTTGAGTAACTTGGAAGGTTTTATAATTGGCCCTGCATATACAAAGAATATCGTCAATATTGTTACGAATTAATAATTTTAGTTATCATTATTGAAATCAGTTGATCTTCAAACAATATACCACGCAAACCAAATTTTCGAAATAAAAGCAAGGAGATTTTGTTTTTCCAGCGATGTAAATTGGAAAATTAGAACATTTTGTGGAGATAATCCGATAATTGTTGATGGACAAAAAAATAATTTTGGAGGGAAAACAACTAATCATTCGAAAAACAGTGGGTTACAAGACAATTAAAACAGTATTGGATTATCTTTCTGATGACTTGAAAATGAATTTAATTTTTTACAACTCGGCGTTCAAGAAGAATTTCTGAAGAAGTTTTGTAATCCGTAAATTGATCTAGATTTTTTCAGAGTATAGAAAAAGTATCAAAAACGACATTAATTCGACAAACCGATATATTTTCCAGGCCGTTAAAACAGAAGTTCCGTATTTAAATAACGATAAGTCCATATTTTTGCCATCAAATCTAGTTACCCATGAACACCTAACCGAATCTGACATAACTCGCTGTTTGCTATTGAACTTATCATACTAATATTTTTGTTATCGCTGATTACTGTTATAATTCCAAGAGCCAAGAAGTTGTAAAACTATGATTATAGTTTCCTACGTTTATTTGTGAAAACTCGAATTTTCAACATTTTCCAATATAAAAATGAAAAAAATACATTAGGACTTTTAAATGTAAATGATGAAATGAATATGTAAATGATAATCTTGCTTTGACAACCACTTACCTGCTTTGAATTTAGGTTTAGGTGTATCAGTGTTTTTTACAATATTAGAAGGGAAATCCCAATCTTCATCTTCACAGGCCATTTGACATTCCTTACAGGTACACCCTTCGGATATCAATTTACAAATGTCTACTTTCGTAAACGGTCTTTGCTTATCCGACGTCGTGGAAGAATCGGTAGTTCTGACTCGGTACTCTGACGAATATGTTGACGATGACTTTTTCACTTGTGTTATCTCAACTGTGGGACAATCGCTCTCACTGCCTATCGAACGTGACGAGTTACTATGACTGGAAAAAGATCCGTTCTTTCTTATTGGCTTTTTTGACGATTTTCCCTGCATACACATTCCAGATGGAAAAAGTTTGATATCAGATCTATCTCCACTCTGAGATGTATCATCAGAAAATGGGGATTTTTTTATCTCATGAGGGTGAGTTGATGAGTGCCACGTTTTATATATATCCTTTGATATTGTTTCATCATCTAAAAATAGAAAAATTAATTATATAATATTATATTACCTTCATTAATTTCTTAAATACCTTTAAGGTTATTGATATTAGATACCTTTGGGGTATCATTAACAGTTTCCATACAAGTTTTCTCTTGGCCCTTAATATCTCCTATCCTTTTTCGTAAAACATCAATCTTAAGTACTATTTTAGACGTATCAGGAGACTCTGATTGATTGTTGTTCATTTTTGAAGTACAATCTAATTCTTTCTGTATTTTATTTGTGTTCTGTAAGGATTTTTCCTTCAACTTCAAGAGCAACCTAGGATTATTGGTTCGAATAATCTGAACACAATTAGATTCAGAATTTTTTTGGGGAACTGGTTTTTCAATACTTGCACCCACATTTTTATCAGTATTTTCAACAATATTCTGTTCCTCCATTTGGCCTGAAGTAGGTTTATTCTTGAAACGCCTGCGTCCATTTTCTAATACCTCCTAAAAACAATTTACATATACCAGATTTCTATAAACTACTAATTAACTAAATTAATTTTTGGTCGAGTTAGTTTGATTGTTATTTATTAACTATAATAATGCTAACTTATTAAATAAAAACAAGTATCATTAATTCAAACTAACATAGTTTCATACCCCATCAATACTGTCTTCCCATACAACTTTTTTATCATCAATTTTATTATTACAAACAGGGATATTTTTGCCTGAACAATAAATCAAATTTAAATGACTTTTCATATAGTGTGCTGCTTCATTCTTTAAAACTGTAATGTTAAAAAAAGTAAATTTAAATAAACCCACTTATAAATAACTTACTCTCAAACATCGTGGCATCTCTAATAATCAGATTTTGTTTAATTAATTCCTCTGATACATTGAATATTTTATTTTGCTTATGTATAAAAAGTTCTCCTATTAAAATATCACCAAAGCAAGTAAGTACTTTAAGATGTATCCTTGTACAACCTGTTAGAAGATTTACACAAAACTCAGAAACTCCTAACGATGGTATTATTGTAGGAGTATATTTTACTGTCCCATTAATTCCTAATTCTAAATTCTAAAAATATATCTCAAATTAATTTTATATACTAGGAAATTATATATAATGAAAAGTATTATACAGAATTTATACATACACTCTTTAAATAAGAAAAATTATTTAACGAAACCTGTTTGACCAAGGGTTCAATTTTTTTCAATTCATTAGTAAGTTTAAAAACTTCATCAGATTTTATCAAAAAGCCATGATCCAGTAACCAGCAATAATAGATCTTCTTATTATGTTTGATTTGAATATCTTCAATTCTTGCTCTTACAAAATCTTGTTCATAATTAACTCCAACAATCTTAAAAATAATCATTATAATAATTAAATGTATAAATAAAAATATAGTTACATACCTCATTAACATCAAAACATGCACTTGAACATTCGGTAAGTTCATTTCTTAGTGTTTCAGAAATTTTTCTTAAAATATTCCTCCGTTTATTGATATTATTTTCGGTAACGAAAAAAAAATGAGGGGTTACAAACGTCGTAATATCCACATCCATAGTATTCATGATAAAAACACCTTTTCTCGTTAAAACAGGAGAATCAACTGATCCTAAACTCACTCCACAAAATATTGAGAATTCCTCCGTGTTTTGTGATTCACTCAACAGTGAGGTAAAGATGTTTAGAGATAAATAGAAATAGTTGCAAGCAACGGTACCATTATTTATTGCAGATAATGCAATAAAAATATATTTCAATTTAACATTACTCGTACTATTTACTATTTCACCTCTTAATTTTTTGATAAAAGCGCCGCGATTGGAAATGACAATGATTTGAAATTTTTTTATGATATATGCATAGGCATGGGCATCATCGATAGTACCTAGGTTTTATAGAAGGGGTTTTACTAAGAAATAGAATTAACGTTGTTATAGCTATGACATTTATTATATATACCTATGTTAATATACTTTTTTAATTAATTTTTCACTTTATCAACTGCATGTATTTTTTCTTATCTTTTTGGAATCTACTTACTTGGAAACATAAAATAAATAATTATGCATTCGTATGTTTGCTAATAAATAATTTTGTTGATAACAATTTTTCTTCTACTGCGTCTACAAGAAATGCTCAATTGTTTTGAATATCCAAGTTTTCGACTATTTTAATGTAATATGTAGTATTAAAGATATATAACTATATATAATTTGTGGTATTAAATAATTCAAATATATGGGCTTAAATATTTTTTTTAATTATCGATATAACGGGAATTTGTCAAAAGAATATAGATACTTTTGTATCGATAGCTATCTATATTATTTCGATATTTTTTCAAAACGTTATATCGATATCTTACATCCCTATTTTAACCTATAACTTTTAAAGTATACAGTATGTGTTGTTTATTATATTTTTATTGGAATAATTTCTTGTAAATATTTAAAACAAAAATGTTTATTTTAGCAGAAATGAAAAACGTTACAAGAATAACTCCGGAGTTATTTAATGTAAATTTAAATGAAGCAGTTGCTGGAGAATTAAATAAAAAACTGGCAAATAAGGTAAGTTTTTTCTTTAATATAGTTATATTAATTTCTTCTATAATATTTCTATTTTTTATGTATTTTGATAGGTTGTATTAAATGTAGGTCTTTGTATAGCATTATTTGATATTACAAGCATTAAGGATTCCTTTATTATACCTGGAGATGGTGCCTCTCATACTATAGTTCATTTTAGATATATTGTGTTCAGACCTTTCATGGAAGAAATTTTAATTGGAAAAATAAGAAGTTGTAGTCAAGAGGGTGTTCATGGTATGAATTTATTTAGAAACCTGTAGCAATATCTAATTTTCATATTCTAGTAACTCTGGGCTTTTTTGATGATATCTTAATCCCACCCAGTGCTCTCCAACATCCATCCAAGTTTAATGAAACAGAACAAGCTTGGGTCTGGGAGTATGATACAGGTGATGGGGGTAAACATGATTTATTTATGGATTCTGGAGAAACAATAAGATTTAGAGTCACTGGAGAAACATTTACTGAAACTTGTCCAGCCGGACCAAGTGGCATTCAGGAATCACAAGAAGGCATTGAGAATAAAGTACCATATAGCTTAACAGTAAGTTGGATTAATTTTATATAGAAAATCCTGGTAAATATATGGTGATTTTAGGGCAGTATTAATGAACCTGGACTTGGATTATTATCTTGGTGGGATAATTAATGATGCTTAATATATTAGATATATATTTCATCCGATACTGTGATAGGTAAATAATATTTTTGACTAATTATATTGTAATGCAGATAACTATCTCGATGTAGTAATAAATATGCATAAAATTATGTATAAGTATGGAACCTGTTAAAATAAAACTGACCAGCATTTAAAAAATATCTATTTTTATTGGCAAAAACACCATTTTTATATACAATAACTCTTAAAGGAACAATTAAAGAAATATTTTTTAAAAATTGTTTATATCAAACAACTATGAAAAATCATTACAGGTACCTAATTGGTAAAAAATAATTAGCACAGTTACAATACTAAAACTGCCACTCTGTAAATCCAGTTAAAGTTCAATATTTCATACGAAATACATTTTAAGGATTTGAATGTATGCTTTGAATATAATTTTATAGGTATGTTCGTGTCTTAATAACATATATTTTTAAATAATAAGTAATTCATTAATGTCTAGTTTATTAGGGTTTTCTTGAACCCGTTATTGCACAATCTAAATTTAAGGATAACAATTAGTGGACAAAATTGCACAAGTTATGAGCTTTTCATCTTTAGTAACGCCTTGATTTAGCTTCTGGAGATACATTCACTCTCAAAAACATTTATAGGTGACATGTAATAAATTTGTTGTTTTGAATATAAAATTTATTTTTAGTGCTAGAGGATTGATTTGTTTAAAGCTGCTTTTTTAATAATAGTTCGCCTTTCATCAGGTCATCATCTTATAACACATACTAGGGTAAAAGATGTTATCTGATCCTCTAGTTTGAAATGTTAGATTAAAGCCTTTTGTAGTACATATTTTATAAGCTTTTGCAGATTCAGATTATTCACGATAGAAATGAGTATTTGTTTTGCAAATCTACATCTTGCGATTGATTGACATTTGGTATGCTCTACAGGCCTATTTCTATTTTTCTTCTATAGAAGTCAAAGTTCGACACTAATTTTTGAAAAATGGACATTTTACAACCCTTCGACAAGAGAAATCACAATAAGGTGCGCTCTCAGTCTTAAAAATGTTGTTTCTATAATGTGCAAGAATCACGTTTAAATAAAAAACGACACAACACGTAACCATGATACCCAAATATTCTACAACTGCCCGGGTACTTACAAGTAGTGAGTTACTTCCCAAGTATAACATGAGTGACCAATTCACAACAATAAAAAAAAAACATTAAAACAGCATTGATCGAACACAGCTATATGTTGTAATATATAGCTACATAAACCATATGGCTATAGATTGTAAATAATTTTTTGCTCGAAATCGCTGGAATAATATTGCTTTTTGATTTCTATAAATCAAAAATAGAGTAGGTTACAAGAATATCTGCTTTTATTCTATCACCAAACAGCAAGGGAGATGTTCCCTTAAATAATCGAATAATTCTCTTGACGCCCCAGGACAATTTGTGAGCTCTAGTTCTTTCATATGTCTCAGCTGTATCAGACTAGATAATCCATTTGATGTAAGAAGTGGACAACCTATAACGTTATGGTATTAGTTAGTGCATTGCTTTTAATTTTAGATGTAGACTTACCTGCTAGCGATAATATGTGTAAATTTCTCATACCACATAAATGCTGTAAACCAAAATCTCTGATTTGTGAACACCAACGCAAATATAGAGATTTCAAAGACAACATAGTTGAGATGTAGCCTATGCCTATGTCAGTCACGTGAACACACCTATAAAAATTAAATTATGGTTGTTATATTCGTTTTAACACATTTTTTATAATGTTTTACCTATCAAGTGTCAGCGCTTCTAATAAGTTGAGATCACAAGCTATGTACTCCAAGGCAGCGTCGGTTATTCTAGGGCACCAGGATAAATCCAAAGTTTTTAATTTCTGTAAGTTCTCAGCTATAAGTTCAACTCCGTCATCTGTTATCTTACTGCAACCCGACAAGCTTAATTCTGTCAAATTAGGTAGGGAATGTACTGTAATATCAGAAAATACATGTTAATAATATGGCATTTATTACATAATATAAATATTGTGATACAGATTTATATCACAAATGTTGATTAACGTGAAATAAATATATTTTCATTCATGTTAAATTTTAGTTTTCATTGTTCGTTTCTTGTATAGCAGGCGGTGATTTAAAACAGATGAGCTATTTTTATGATGACAATGTAATACATTAATGAAATAAAATTATTTGTAAATATAATTGTTTCAAGAAATAACACACAATATGTGAAAATATTTAGATTTGAAAATAAAGTATGTAACGTAACACGTTCATCGAGAATAACTTCAAATTAAATTATCGATTTGCAATATTCGCAGGGTAATTGCGGACAATTTACAAAGTAGTTTTTTGTAGCCGAGTATCGAACACAATCCAACGCCAATAGAAGCAACCGCATTCGAAAGAGATTTAAGCCAGGCAGATTGTTAATATCCGCTTTGTAATAGACGTATCGTATAAGCTAATGGCTCGGTATTGATGTTGGCTGCTCTAAAAACGCGGGTCATGATTAATGAAACCGTTATTATCAATACCATAAGCTACGTAGTTTAAATTAAAAGTTATTTATATGTATAAAAAATGTCACAGTGTGGACGACATATGCTTTCAAAGGCTACTGAGTTTTATATCGATTTTTAATGTTAAATGTATTGTATATGTCAAATGTATGAAAACTTACCAATATTAACAACTCCATGATTGGTAATCTCCCAACATGAATGAAGACGCAAGGTAACCAAATGCGTTCCTTGCTTCGGTGAGAAATAGCCTAATGCCTGATCGGTCACATGATAAGCTTGCAAGTGGAATTGCTTGAGCTCTGGAAGAAGTTGTGCCACTGCTCCTACCGCTTCATCGGCAACGTTTATGCAATCCGTCAGCGTCAGCGAATTTATTCGAGAGTTCAAACACTGCCAAAGACCTTGTTCGGTTATTTCGTTACACCCAGCCAATTCCAGTTCCTTAAGTTTCTGTAACAAATTT
The DNA here is from genome assembly GCF_030347505.1 of Rhynchophorus ferrugineus. Lineage (NCBI taxonomy): Eukaryota > Metazoa > Arthropoda > Insecta > Coleoptera > Curculionidae > Rhynchophorus > Rhynchophorus ferrugineus. The sequence continues at coordinate 990,289 of NW_027472585.1, read as the reverse complement.
AATTATCACGTATTTTTAATAGCTAGTGATCGCCCTGTGGTCGAAATTCGACCACGACGTATTAATTCAATCTTGTTCATATCAAAATAGAGTAAAATTACTATCTAAAACTTGTTTTTACAGCATTTTAAATATATTTTACATTAATTAAAATAATAAATGTCTGTATACCAAAACATCAAGAACTAACATTTTTAAATTTCATTTAATTAAATCTAATTTCCATTAACATTCAATAATCAACAAAGTATTAAAAGTGTAAATTACTACGCCACTGAACATTACAACAGACTATCATAACTGGTCAATTGAAAAATCCCCGTCCTGACACATAGATGGCGCTACTAGAATTAAATCCATATGTTTTTTAGTTAGCCCTAACCTTCAAAAGATGCCAGCTGCCTCCGTTTTCTTCAAAAAGGCAACATTTTTATTAAACCAATTAATATATGGGTAAAATAACGTTTTTCTTATTCCGATTTATATTTATTTATTGCAGAACAAAATATTATGTATTTATACAAATATATGATGGAAAACACTATACAATTCATTATTTACTATATTTTTAAAACATAAATTAACAATTATTCATATACAACACTCTCTTACCCAAAAGCTTAGCGAATAAAAAAGGATTACAAAAGAAGCGCCTTCTATTCATTCACACCACATAATAGCTTCCGTTAAAATTACCCAGTTCCCATTTATATAACGCGTTATTGTAGATATACATTTTTGTAACGCCAAAGAACTCAGAAATAGGTCACGTCATTCATAATACCGTATCGAAAAATAGGAAAGAACAAAAAATTCAAAGATCTTATTTATATGCAACTCGTAAAACTTCCGTGCATTTATGAACTGTAATGGTTCGTGTCGACCTATTTAAAAAAGTCAATTTTTCACGAAATTAAAGATGGCGTGGCATAAAATTCAGGTCCGGATCGGTCTATTAATTTAGTAAAAAGTATCAAGAAAATATTCTAAAAATTTGTCAGTATATTTAACTCCACGCTGAAATATCGAATTATTCTGGCCATCTGCCAAAGTTCACTTAGGTTTGGGATATCGACATTTTATGCCAGGATACAAAGGGAGATCGGATATTTTAGAAGTTTTTGACCCAAACATGGTTATGAAATGGGAACGGTATTTTTTTTAGGAAACTGTTGGAGTCATTGATATTTTTAGCACGGAAAAATAACTTTACTATTTTAAAAATGATTAATACCAAGAACTAATTAATCATGAAGAATCATGGCCTACGCTGTTAAATTCGATATTTTTGACATTTATCTCAAGAGTTATATATTACTTGGTATTATTAATGTTATTTATTGATTTCATACACTAAAAATATATCGCTCAAAATTGTATGTTCGACATTTACTACTTTGCATGTTTTATTTTAAAAAAATAGACTTTTTTAAAGTTCAGATAAGATGCACAGGACTAGAGAGAAAGGTTTTTTGTGATATATTTTAGTTGACTATGAAAAGTTGATTATAATAATTATATGACAATATACTATTATAGGAAAACAAAATCCACGAGTTGATTCCAAAGAAGTGAAAGCAACGCCTACTATCCAAATTAACATATTATTATATGTCAAGTGAACAAGAAGGCGAGTAACAGTAAATAACAGAAACAAAAATATCATTTATAGAGGTGTGAAAGATAATAGTAAGTATTTCATTTTTTTTATAATCCAATTTGGTCAATTTCATAAAAAGGAAGATTCTACACATTAATAACATCAAATAAATGTTTTTTTTTATGTGAGAGGAAATATAGAACGGGTAAAATATTCTTGAAGAGAATTCCCCGGAACTTTTCGTTTAATTAGTGTTCTGAACAGGTCCGCAGATTTAATCAAGGAGGCTTGGGCAACGTTTCAGGGCTTCCCGTCTTTTCTCGTTAACTTCGTTCATCGAAAAGCCGAAGAAACAAGGTCAGAAAGTTAAGTATCGAATTGCAAAGGGGAGTCACGTGTTCGATCAATTTTTGAAATAACGGTGTCATGTTGTGGCAACATTTATTATTTACGATTTTGCTTCATAATATCATCGTGTATGATTCACCGGTTATATTTTTTTTATCTAGCAAAACTATACATAAATCATTTCGATAAATCGATAACAGAGATAAATAAAAATATTTAATAAATTAAACTTATACAGAACTATAATACTATATCAAATATTATTATCAAGAAACAAATCAACAATAATTGATCAAATTATATATTTGGATAGGTTTTTATAGATGCTTTAGTATAACACAGCCAATACATGTCATAGATGACATCTAATATATACACTATCCAAAATAGCAGTAGCAGTTTGTAAATTAGTTTTAATAACAGACAACATCTTATCCTAGTTAAAAAGAGATAGATTGCTGTCTGATACGATCGAACATGTTACCGAATTACCCTACAAAAATCGCCCGGTTGTCAAATGTCTATAAAATTCTTCAAAACGTTAGTGACAATAAGAGGTTATAAAAAGGGAAACGTTGTTTTGACGCTTTGCTTATTTTAATAAATTTGCCTGATTGACTGAAGTGATTGTTTTGAGCAGTGAGTCAGTTTCGTTATTTTTGAAAATAAACTAAAACTCAGAGTTGATGCGGCAACATTGCGATATTTTGACGGTATTAGTTTAGATAACGTGAGTTCACAGCTATTCTGTATAGGCCCTACTACTAATTGCAGTTTGTTAACATAAAAAAGTTCAATTTAAAGTGGGAATGGATCGTTGCTTTTCATTTAGTCCAGGTTGCCAATTTCGTTAAAATATTAGGGATAATAATTAAAAGTTTTAAACCGGCAACCAATATTCTAAGTTGACCCGGCAACGTTGCGCCAAGCTGACATCATAAGCGACGTGCATTGGTTGTTTTATTGGACGGGAGTTTAATAAGTTAATTCGGCAACACAGCATTCTGTCTCTTTTTAACTAGAGTAAAATCAAAAGAATTTTGACAGTGTACATATGGCCATTTTATTAGAGAGACTATAGTAAATCAAATGCATATTTAATAAGGATGAATAAGATATAAAAAGAGTATAAATATTTAATAAAGTCATCAAATAAATACATCTTTAATATATATGGTTATGGGATAATATTTTACTTTGATACAAAAAGCCTTCTGTAATATAATTTGGGAATGTCCCCTGCTGTTTATTGTCACGTATATGAAATTTAACAAATTAGAACGTCAAAACACGCAATAGAATGTCTGGACACCGTTTTATTATTATATGCATGCAAGGTAACTAGTAAAATGTTTATAACCCTTTAGCTATTTTATATTTTAAGTTATAAATATACAAAATGCTTCACATAGTATAATGTATTTCGTTTCATATGATACATAAGACTTTTTCAGTCGGATTAGTAGAGATCAGTACGGGAAAATGTTGTTATGGCGTGTTTTTTGCAGTGTTGCAAGTTGCAGATTTGTGTCCATTAGGACAGAGCTAGTTTCATTCTATTTCAACGTCCACCTACACTGTAGACTGTTAATAACTCTGTAGACATTCTGTTCTTAATGTGCCACTAGAATGTAGTAATAAATTTATTAAGAGAGTTAAAATAAAAATATGTATAATTTAATGTTTAATAAAAGGTTACTAATAATATTTCCATGTCTTTAATTTAATGGTTTTAATTTAATTACAAATTTACAAAATATTCTTTATAGTTATTCCTCATTTTGTATATTTTTATAAATTGCTGTTATAATTTGCTAATTATTATTATATAAATCGAGAGTTGAATTCGTAACCTTGAATTTAAACTGAATTTAATTCAGAAATAAATCACACACTAGATTCTCATATTCTAAAAACAAATTACTTCATTTCGAATCAAACAGGTCGTAACATCCATCTTTTCATCTTTTGTTTTGGCTTCAGTATAATGCATAAGGCCATATGACATCGAATGTGTACTTTTTGTTTCCTTTATAGTCACGAATTGGTCTTTAAATATAATATAATCTGTAGAAAAATAAGTTATTAGGGAATAATTACAATATTCTAAGATTTCAAAAATCAAGAAATTATTTACGACTTAATGTAAAGTGTTTTTATTTTAACAGGTCAATTGAAAATTCTCCGGCCTGACACATAGATGGCGCTACTAGAATTAAATCCATATATTTTTTAGTTAGCCCGAACCCTCAAAAGATCATTAGATTGTGAATTATAGCATTTTGAGTGAAGCAATTTTTGTTATTGTGAAAACAATGGATAAAAAAGAATTTCGCGTGTTGATAAAATATTGCTTTTTGAAGGGAAAAATACAGTTGAAGCAAAAACTTGCCTTGATGCCGAGTTTCCGGGCATTGTCCCAGGAAAATCCCTAAGTTTAGACGTGGTGAAATGAGCACCGAAGACGGTGAACGCAGTGGAGGCCCAAATGAGGTTGTTACCGACGAAAACATTTAAAAAATCCACAAAATCATTTTGAATGACAGTAATTTGAAATTGAATTAAATAGCAGACACTCTAAAGATATCAAATGAACGTGTATATCATATCATTCAGAATATTTGGGTAATAGAAAGCTCTATGTATAGTGGGTGTCGCGCGAGCTCACTTTTGACAAGAAACAACGACGAGTTGATGATTCGGAGCAGTGTTTGAAGATGCTCAAGCGTAATAAACCCGAGATTTTGCGTTATGTGACAATGGATGAAACATGACTCCATCATTTCACTCCGAAGCCCAATTGACAGTTATCCGAGTGGACGATATGACACCGAATGTGTACTTTTTGTTTCCTTTATAATCACGAATTGGTTTTCAAATATAATGTAATCTGTAGAAAAATAAGTTATTAGGAAATAATTACGAGATTCTAAGGTTTCAAAAATCAAGGAATTATTTACGATAATTCCGAATAATGTAAATATTGGATTAGAATTGTAAAGAGATTTATCTATTTTTACTGATATTTAATTGCAAAGAGTGTTTTTATTTCAGTATTTAAATATAATGTCAAGAAAAAGTAACTTTAACAAAATATTAATCATTATATAGTCTTAAATTTGTGGCGAAGTTATTATTTATTATTATTATTTTTTATATATATATATATATTTTTTAAAGTCTCCTTTTACCAACTATGGGTTTATCTGGACTGGACCTACAATTTAACGTGGGCTCCGAACCACGGTTCTCAACATTAAGCCTACCGACTGGCGAGTGACCAACTTTAGAAATCATCCCAGAAGACATCCGGTCTTACCCAGCCTGGTTACTGGCGTGACTGGGATCATTTTCCTTGTCGAATTTTACACTCTTGCCTAAAAAATCACAAATTTTAAACAATCACAAACATAAATTTACGACCATGCCCCAGCGGGATTCGAACCGGCGGCTATGGCAACAGTAGGAGGACCGTCCCATCGCCTTTACCACTGCGCCACCAAGCCGGCTACTATTTATTATTATATCTAATCAAAACAAGTAAGGGTTGTTCTATTTAGTTGACCTGCGCGTTTTTACTTAAAAAAACCTCATTGTTACACATCTAACAATTATCATAGAGAAATAGAGATTTAACTTCATAGGAAATTTTGGCGAAATGTTTCGCGACGTCCAACATGTAGATGTCGCTACGTTTAACATATTACTTGTTTTAATCGCTATGTTAAGAGCCGCGACGAAATCTGATTGGTTCATTTGGTTCTATGATTTGTTTATTTTGCACGCCATTTTTAATGTGCCCTATATTGAGAGCATTGTGGTTAGTTTTTTATAACGTTTATACATTAAATTATTATTTTATTTTATTACTATATACAAGTCGGTAGTTGAAATGCATTCCCGTTCTAGGAAGTGTTGTGTGTCCGGATGTACAGATAGTGAGGAAATGCATCATTGTTTTCCGTTAAAAAAGTGATCTTTAAGAAATGAGTAGAAAAAATCCTAAACTGGTTGGGTTAAACATAAAACAGATTTATAATCAGTACCATATGAGACATTTTTGTGATACGTTTAAACTTTCCTTTAAGTACCTATGAACAATTTAGTGATGGTGAAAATAATACCACGAGCCCAGAATATGTACAAATGGAAGTGGATCAAAATCAAAATTATATAGAAGGTAAAATGAAGGAGTCAGTCACATTTCTGTTCATAATTGTTACCATTAATTTCTAAACTGTCTTACTATATTTGTAGTGCCTATTTCCATCGTTCCAGGCCCACAACTACGGTGTTCGAAGCAAGTATCATCGACATTTGAACAAACTCCAGAAAGTAATGGTAAAGTTTGTATTCATTCAGCCAGTATCCTTCTTTTTGCTCATTCTTACTATTAATTACTTGACTCTATAACTTCAGTCCAGATGTTCTTATAAGAACAAACAAAGTTTCACGTTGTACCGTAGTGTACATCTCAGGTTATTTAGTAAAACTTTTTTAAAAAGAAATTAAGTGTGATTTTTGTTAACATACAATTATAAATAAATCGGTAGACCCAGAAATTGAGACTCATTTTATAGAGGCAAGACAAGTGCCCCAGACTCTAACAAAATTATTTTATTATACTGTCAGTAGGTCTTTGAGCTATGTCTTATTTTATTCAGCGATTTTGCCACATCGATAATATAACAACATTTTTGTCAAATGTTTAAAAAAAGTTAATTTAAAACCCTTCAATTGTACATTCTATAATGATCTTTCGGATAAAATATTAAAAGTACTAACGGAGAGATGGAAGAGATAATTTTGATTTGCAATGCACCAAAGTTGTTTGCTTATGGTTTTATATATATATGTATACAATATTTATATTTTATAGATATATTAATTTTTTAAAAATTTTAAAAATAGTTTTTTATTTAAATTTCATTGGTCAATTAAACATGACGTCAAGGGTGTCACGTGCACAACATTACTAATGAGCCAATCAAATGTCTTCACAGTAAAATATTTTTCTTACAGGTGTCTGTAATGGAGATTTAAATTGACCAATAAAATTACTTGAATAGCCCATTATGGCTCCCGCTGGATGTTGGGCAAAGCAAAACTTTGCGCCAGAGTCCCTTATTGAGTTGCATCTCTATGACAATTATCAATAAACAGTGAAACGATTAGTTACAAGTTCCTTACTTGAAAGTGATCCATCAACGATTCTAAGCCCTGATCACCTATGCTGGAGCATCGTAATTTCAACGTTATTATCTGCGTGGACAACAGTGGAAAACTGTTAATCAGATCGAGAGCGTCCTCGTTTGTCGCCGCCATCAAGCATAAACTCGGAAAACCTCGCCTGAGCAATTGCGAGTACATACGGGAACGTTCGTTTGGTCTGAAACCTCTCAGTTCGCGACACTGTAACACCGGTACTAGTCCTATCCAGTAATGCGGTAAACTATAGAGGACGTCTCGCCACTTCACACACACCAGGGCCAGCGCGCATCTCTCGCATGGGGTGAAATAAAAGAAAAACTTCGTCAAGAAAGTCTCGTCCATCATCAGCTGATTTATCGTCAGATAAACGGGCAGAGTCTTCGGTTTCCTCGCTTGCACAACGGGCGGCGGCGGGGCATTTTTCGTTTGGTGACCTCTCGAGGGTAGTAACCTGGACGGTTTTTCGGGGGCCGTCACTGCGGCATTGCCGCCGCCGCAGAAGACGTTGGTGACCCGTTCCATGACACTACCCTTCGACGAGTGATGTTTACTGCTCCGTAGACCCAAGCCATTGATACGTTTCGATAGTTCCGCGGAGGCTCTTTCCACGACACCCTGGGCCGATATGGACGACATCCTGACAGTCGTCAGTCACGAGATTACGGCCATTAATGAGACATGATTACGAACCGCACGACGCGACGCTCTAACCAGAACTGTTTAGACTGCGAGAGGGAAGATATCACCCCTGCTCACGAACGGATCAATACCGGCGACCGTCATGGCCGTACTCGGAGCATGGATTTATCACGACCGTCAGGAATTCGAAGCATCCCCATTCTTAATACTCGCGAACAAAAACTTTTTGACTTTTTAGGATTGGTCGCTATTTCAACTCTCTAAATTCGATTTTTATTTATGCGACTGCTTGATGATGTATCGATTAACTAAATATACACTTTATTCCCAAAAAAAAAATTTTACAATTCCTGAGACATTTTGATTTTTGATTCGCAATTTTTAATTTAAAATGCTTACACCCTATATTTTTAAAAGTAGAAACGTTAATATGTGATTAAATCTATTTTGCAAACGTATTTCAACAAATTTTATTACATTTTCCATTTTGGATAACCGAATATACTTTCTATATTAACATTCGTATATTAATTTTTTTATATACATTTAAAAAAATAATATAATTAAAATCTTTAAACCACCTAGATTAATTAATTAACTAAAATTCAGTTTTCCACTAAGGTAAAAGGTTCATATATAAATCAGACATTTACATATTTTTAAGTAGTTTCATGCATGGCATACACATTAAAATTTGACTTTATTACTTTACCAAATATATAGAATATATTATCACATGTTAACTTAAAATATCTCATTAATTTCAGTTAAAATTTTATATTGATATGCATATTATCTATATTCGACTAAAAGGATGATCGAAAAACAAGTACTTTTTTTATTATAGGAAGAAAAGAAAACAAAACAATATGTACAATAAATATAATTTATTTATCAATTTATATGTTGTTATATTATAGAGTAATATCAAGAGCTTTTTATAAACATACAATAAGAATATGTAATTTTAAAATAAATTTTATTGTAATTATAATTTATATCAAATAAATTAATTTATACAAAATAAATTATTTATCTATATATAAATATTCAGACAACAATCCAAAGTTAGTTTCTATATAAATATGTATGTATATAATGGTTTTGAAAACCTGTGATCATCTGATATAATTTAATACCTTCTTCTTTCTATCTTTCAATTGATCAGTGAATTTCCTTATTTCAACAACACACATCGAATGATCTTTCTCTGTACTGTTACTTTTCAAATGGATAAAACTTCTTCAAGTGCCCGCTCGGTTAATTAGCAATTTTCACTATGAGTGAAAAATAATTGAATAAAACAAATATAAACGGTATATCCAAAGCAATATATATACTTCTTAACTTTGCTTATACTCGGGTAACATGACCCTATATATAAAATAACGATACACTGAGAATAACACACAATACGGAAACTAAATAATTTAAACAATAGCTTTATAGCAGATGGTAACAAGCAAGTGGCACTAAATATCTCATTAATTTTGTACCAAAATAAAAATCAGCTGATTAGATTCCACTTTAATCCACTTATCCATATTTATAAAAAATATTATTATCAATAATTCACTCTGCGGCCAACATCCCTAATTCCAACTCGACTCAGTAAAAAAACGCGATCGCTTGTAACTTCATACAATTTACTGAGTACTGAGCACCAAAATCATGATCTTAATAACATTTACTACTCTAAAGTATGCATCCAAAAAAAAAAAATTTGCCGCGGATTCGGTTTCGTTCGGAATAGATCGAATCGTTAATCATTTTTATAATATGAAAATGATAAATAAATAAATATGATCTGATAAAGAAAATCTGAAATTCAATATTCGATGCTATGTTTTAAAATTGGCCACATTTTTCAAACACATCAGTATATCGATATTTTTCGCCAAAGTGACAAACAAACATCATTTTTTCTATGAAAACCAGTCAACATAACCTAATTCAATAAAACAGTTTGAAAATGTATACCTATTTTGCTAACATTTATCAATGAAAGTTAAATTTAATTATTTGAAAAAATATGGGAAGCAAACTTAAACGGTACGAAAAAATTGAATTTCTTGGAGAAGGTCAATTTGCCACTGTATACAAAGCTAAGGATGTTGAAACAGATAATATAGTAGCTGTGAAAAAGATTAAGCTAGGAAGTCGAGAAGAAGCTCAAGACGGAATCAATAGGACAGCTTTGAGAGAAATTAAATTATTACAAGAACTACATCATGAAAATCTTATTGGCCTATTAGATGTATTTGGACATATGTCCAATGTCTCATTAGTGTTTGATTTTATGGATACTGATCTGGAAGTTGTTATTAAGGATAATACAATTATCCTAACGACAGCAAATATAAAATCATATGTTTTACAGACGTTAAAGGGTTTGGAATATTTACATTTGAATTGGATTTTGCATAGAGATTTAAAACCCAATAATTTATTAGTGAATGCAAAGGGTGTTTTAAAAATAGGAGATTTTGGTTTGGCTAAAATGTTTGGATCTCCAAATAGAGTAAATACTCATCAGGTATACATACATATATTTTAATCAATTAGTGTTTAAATTTTCTGTTATTTTAGGTTGTTACAAGATGGTATAGGGCTCCCGAGCTATTGTTTGGAGCAAAGCAATATGGAACCTGCATTGATATTTGGGCAGTTGGATGTATTTTAGCTGAACTTCTCCTAAGAGCACCAATGTTTCCTGGTGAATCTGATTTAGATCAATTAACAAAGATATTTGGAGTTTTTGGAAATCCTACAGAAGAGATTTGGCCTGGCATAAAAACATTATGTGATTATATTGAATTTAAGACTTTCCCATCGATTCCATTAAAATCAATTTTTACGGCTGCTGGAGATGATCTGTTACAGTTGATCGAATCTATGCTTGTGCTAAATCCAATTGCCAGGAAATCATGCACGGAGTGCTTAAAGATGCCATTCTTTAGTAATAAACCAGCTCCTACTGTGGGCAGTAAGTTACCGTTGCCACAAAGCATTAGGAAAATTGCTGAAATAGAAAGGCCATCACTGAAAAGAAAACTATTAGAAGGGGCTGAAGGAGGTACCTTATCAAAAAGGTTATTTGTTTAATATTTTATGGCTTATTAAGACTATAAAGCACAGTGTCAACCGAAGTGTAAAGTACTTTTTGATATGTTTGAATAAAACAATTATTAATAAATAAAAAAAAAGTTTTATTTTTAGAGATGTTATTTATAAGGACCATTTTATATTTTTAGAGTTAGTAATCAAAATTATATTCAAAATATGATGAGTCAAAATTATGAACCCTAACGTAACCATCCTCTCCTCCTGAAGCATACGATTTTCCATCTGGGTGGAAAGCCACACTATTAATTGGTCCAAAATGGCCTTTTACTCTAGCAAACTCTTCTTCAAATACAAGATGGAAAAACCTGGAGTCAAATTTGCCAGCTCTTGCGCTTGTAGTTGTTACTTCCATAGCTTCTTGGCCACCACCTAAATAAAAAGGTTTTTTTTTAACCCGGTATAAATAGTGTATTAGCAGAATTACCTAACACAACATGGTCAGCTATTGGGCTAATAGCAGCAGAATTTATTGGTCTTTCAGTTTTATAAGTTTTTAATACAGCTAAACTTTCAGCATCAAACAGTTTTGCTGTATGGTCTTTAGATGCTGTTATAAACATTGTTCCATCTTTATTCCATTGCATGTCATTAATTAAACTGTCATGTTCTTTAGTACTGTTGATTTTCTTTCCAGTCTAACAAAAAAAAGCCATATTAACATTAATTGCATACAATATTGATGATACAGGACTACCTTAACATCCCACTGATAAATCTCTCCACTTTCATGACCAGTAATAATCATTTCATCTAAATTATCCCACAATATAGATGATACCCTAGATCCACTAATAGGTATCTTCAAAATAGGGGGTTGGTTAGAAAAACTATCATCAATAGTTCTTACATCAATAATGCACATTTCACAAGCTTGTTTCATTGCCTTATCTGTAGTATATACAGCCATATTGGCTGAATAACTGAACATACATGTTCTCACAGATGATAATGTAACAATGTTGCCTATTACTTTCCCGGTTTCACAATCCCAAAGTTTACAACTATTATCTCCAGCTCCTGACATAAATTTAGTTGTTGTCCAATCTACATCAATGCACCAAACAGCACCTTGATGTCCATTAAAAGTTCCTAAACGCTCACCATTAAGAGAATACCAAACATTTGGTTTATTATCTTTTGAAGATGAAAACAACAGATCGCCTTCGCGGTTATATTTGATCTGTGTTATAGAACGTTCATGGCCATGTAGAATTAGTGGTTTCTAGAAATTAGTGAGAAATATGTTATCCAGGAATTCGGTCAAATTACAGGTTATGTAGTAACTATTTTTCGTCATTCATTCAAGCTTAAAATTTTATTTTCAGGGAAGTGTTGGCTTACCATTTTCTATATTAAAATAATTGGATAAAAGCTAAGTAGCATCAAATTAAGAATATTGTGAAAAACAATTAATGAACCACGATCACTACGGTCATAGAAAAAACTACGGTTAGAAAGGAGAAGAACTCTAATTTACCGGCGGTCATAATTGTCAAGCCGTCTGTGAGAGACGATCCCTATTAAACAGATAACACAAATCGAAATGTCTTATATAGGGTTGTTGACCACAAATATCAATAAATCGATATTTCAAAAAGTATCGATAAGTATTCTTCAATATTTTTTAAAAAATATTGATATATCAGAAGAAAAAAATTTCGAAATCGAAATTTTTTTGCTATAAGTATAAAAATGAAGATATTTTATAAAAAAATAAAAATAGGGAAATATTAGCCTAAAAAATATATATCTTTTCTAAAACCTTTAAAGTTAAGGACGAAAATTCGCTAAATCTTTAAAATTTGTACTTAATTTCATTATTAGAAATTAATTTTTTTTATTATTAAAAATTATATTTAATATTTAATAAAATAACAACGATTTATCAGCAAAAAAAATCGATATATTTGCCGAATATCGATATTTTTCAGCATCCCTAGACTTATATATGATTTAGATATCTGTCAGTTCTTGATTCTTTAATTATTAATTCTTATATCCAATTTTGGAATAGCACATTTTAAATAAATATATTAAAACCATGTCACGAGTAGATTTAGAATTAAAAAAAGTAAAATTTTCAAATAATATATACCATATATTTCAGCATTTTATTTTTGTAGGCGTTCGCTGAATTACAAGAGAAGAAAATAGAAACAGAGCAAAAACTTCGAATATCAGGACTTCAAATAGACTCTTTAAAACGGTTAAAGCAGCACGCTACTATTACTGAAAGGTAATGAACAAATTATTTTGTATTTTCAGATAAGTTGTATTCATTTCTATACTTATCCAGGGAGATTGCTGGATTAGAATCAGGAACTAATACATATGAATCTGTAGGTAGAATGTTTGTCTTAACACCTAAAGCCACAGTTGAAGCGAATTTAAAAAAGACACAAACCACAGTTGAAGAGAAGATTAAGAACCTAGAGGCACAAATGACTTATCTCGATAATTCACTTCAAGAAGCAACAAATAGTTTAAGGGAATTAGTTCAGCAGAAAAAAGAATCCTAAAATTTTACTTCTTTGCTAAAAACATTTATTTATTAATAAATAAAAATTAACAGTATATCATGACTTATATTAACTTTAATAATTAGAAAAATATACAACTTTGTCTAGACTATTGCAGACTCAAATAGTAACGGTTGTGTCACTGGGTTTTGCTCGACATGTTGTGGCTTATGCAGGAGCTTGAATATTCCTGTTCCTATTGGTGCTGGCATTCCCATTATAATATTTTCAGATACTCCGCTAATTTTGTCAGTTTGTCCATAATATGCAGCATCAAATAAGTGATCTGCAGTCTTCTCAAACTAAAATAAAACAAAAAGTAATATTTTCTAGTTAAATTTTTTTAAATTAATTATACCGAAGCTAAATTCAAAACTGATGGTTTCATTTTTGCTAAACCTTGCCTGGTTATTCCCAACACTTCTCCGGTATGAGTCATTTGAGCAGCTAATAACATGATATGCCTATAATCAACACTCATTCCATGATTTTCCATGACCATTTTGATTTCAGACATAATGGTTTCCCTAAATTGAAACATAATTGTATCTATTGATACCAAGACAATCACTGATATAATAATTTTAATACCTGGCTGCTTCTATACCAAGTGTTTGATATACTTCAATAACATTATTTGATACTGTTTTCGTTCCATCAACACCATAAGTGGCCATTACTTCCCTGAGATTGTTACCTTCTACACAAAGACTGTATGTTGTTTTATTTCCTCTGTCCTCTCTCGCTATAACAGCCCTATTAACACTTGGTAACCCCTTAAAATATATAAACGGTAAAATTTGAATTAACTGGATCTGGAATATTACCTTAACTACAACATTTGGGATCTGGTCTTTTAGTTCACTTAGAGCAAAATTCAACCTCTGCGAGTTTTGTGACCTATTTGGATGTACTGTTATTATCGTGTCACTTTGTACTTTAACATCAGATGGTTTCAATTTTAATTTCGAGGTACACAGACTAGAAAAACAATCCTATTGTGATATTTTTGACGTTTTGATTAAATAACAACTTACCAATACCGAATCGATTCCGCATTTACCTCCAATTTCAACAATTTGATTCTTTCATAATTTAGCTGAATTAATAAAAATGCTTCATTCTTGGTATATACATCATCTATAAATGTTGAAATCTGCAAATTACGTTACTTCAAAACATTTAATCATAAGAAAATAATAACATCTCTTACCTCCCCTAATGTGGTTCTTTCGATTCTACCCTTGACTTCTCTAGCAAACCAGGGGTCAGTGTTATTCACCAAACTTGCATTAATAATAGGAGTACTTATTGTTTTAGTTGCGTTGATGATTTCTTTGATTCTAAAGTAGGTAATATAATGTTATTCAACACTGGATATCATGTTTTGATATGTGGTCACTTTTACTTAAATAATTTTATTTCAAGAATAAAATAATCCGTGGAGCTCCAACGTCATTATTAAGGAAAATATTGTATTATATATTAATTATAAGTTGTTAAATGTTCACGCATTATCATAGGTACTATATTCGACTTATAACATTCGACCAAGAGAGAATATTTTTAAAAGTTTGAAAAAAACGTCAATTGTGACGGTGCATATCAACTGTCAAATTTTAGACACGGCAATTTATTTCTAGTGTGGAAAATCTTCCATCGCCGTTACAACGACAGTGTCGTGAAAAATAGTATTGGACCTCTGGACATTACTGTTTCATCGTGTTAATCACAAATATTTATAGAATTATTTTGTATTAGGAAAAAACGGTAACAGCTTATTAAAAATAAAACTTAAAAAATATGGGATATGCCTAGCAGTATATATGTTGTACTTACCTGGGCACACCCTGGGTGATGTTCATACTAGCTACACCAGCAAAGTGAAAAGTTTTTAACGTCATTTGGGTTCCTGGTTCACCAATACTCTGTGCAGCCAAAGCTCCTACCGCGGTACCTGGTTCTATGATAGATCGGGTGTATTTCAACCCACACGTTTCCAAAAATGTGACAAGTTGACTGCAAGTGAGTCTTTCAACTTCCTTTACCACCTTCGAGTATCCATAACGTTTCAAAACCTTATCTACCTTATCTGCCACATTTCCCATAAATTGACTAATTGAAAAATAAGATTATTTTTGAGATTTCTTTAAATACTCTAATACCGATACCTTAAATCTTTTCTAAAATTTTCATTGCATTCATCTAAAGCTCCTGTTGCTAAGAACGCTTGAGTCGCAGTTCTAATTTGATCACCGTCCAATGTTATTTCACTTCTATATGGACACTTAGCTTTTACATGGGATAAGACCCTGTCAAAATCGACGGGACAGTCTTTGCCTAAAGCAGCGAAATTGTGGTGTCAGGAAAACGATTTAAAATAATTAAAACCTACCTTCCATAAACGTAGGATCTAAGCCATCACATCCGTAGGTCATTTGAACAATGTCACCTTCTGCATTTCTAACTGAACCATCATAGTGCACAACTAAATCTTCTAGAGACTGAAAACATAAGTTATAGCAAGAATGGAAATTATAAAGTAGTTAATAATATAACCTTAACCAGCCGCCGTTGCATATATCCGGTTTCTGCTGTTTTCACCGCAGTATCTACTAAACCTTCACGACCACCCATAGTGTGGAAGAAAAATTCTGTTGGAGTTAAACCACTGTAGAAACTGTTCTGAACAAATCCTTTAGCTTCGGGTGTTTTGGCTTAAATAAATACATGATGTGAGTCGAAATATTTTAAATATGACATATATAGTACATACAGTGATGAAGAAAATGTGGTAATGATCGATCGTCAAATCCGTTGGGTACTCTTTTACCATTTAAAGCTTGTTGGCCTACACAGGCAATCATTTGAGATATATTGATAAAAGAACCTGAAATTGTCATATGTCAACTCTCGTTTCAGATAAAACTAACGACATACCTTTAGATCCTGACAGAGCCATAATAAGAGGACTGTTTGTAGGCGGAAGTTCAGCAACGCACGCTTGACCTGCGTGTTCACGAATGACAGAGAGTTCTTTCAAAATAATTGCTTCCAACGTCTCCTCTGCAGTACAACCCGGTTGGCATTGCAATTTGCCTTGTGCCATCTGTTTAATATATTCGTCGCATTTCTGATAACCATCTTTCAGTAATTTCATTTTTCGTTGTACTAAAGCTTCTCCAGGCGTAACATCACCAATACCGATCGAAAAACCAGAATTCATTAAGTAAATGGAAGCAAGCCTTGCTAAAAATGGAAACAATTATTCAAATAATTTGATTTAAGAAATATTTTCAAAAACATACCAAGCCTCCACATTGATTTAATAGCAAAATCTTGTCCGAAATCTCTTAGAATTACATAGAAAATGTTGCCGCCTTTTCCTCCATTTCCCAAATGACCTTTGTCTAACGTTCCAGAGATCAGCTGAGAATTTCTTATTATAACATAAGAATCTTTACAACACATCTCCTTGTTCTTTGTGTAGGCTTTTCCTTTTGCTTCAAGATTTGCTAATACATTACATTTTTTATTCGGTTTAAATATCAGTGATATTATTTGTTTTCCAGACCATAATTGTTTAGGCTAAAAATATATAATTTAGCTCCATGAAATTTAAATTATAAAATTATGTAATGGTTATGATCATAATCCCATTTGTTTTAAAAATAATACCTTTATAATACATGGAGGTGGTAAATCAATGTGCATGTAAGTATCAGCTCCTGCAAGTAATGTAGCTGCTAACTGATTCGCATGAATTCGATCCAAAAATGTATCCTTTTTTGATAATAAATATGCTCCAGTCAAAAAGTCCTGAGTAGCTGCGATCAGAAGTTCTCCATTTCTTGGTGTCACCAAATTGTTTTTATTCTTAAAAAAAAATTTAATATTGAAAGTACTCTAATTCATTAAAATTCCACTTACTCCCATTAATATTAATGCTTCAGCTTTGGCTTCCTCGGTTTGTGGTAAATGTAAGTTCATTTCATCTCCATCAAAATCAGCATTGTAAGGGTTACAAACACACTCATTAAACCTTAATGTTCTGTTGTAGTGAATTTTTGCTCTATGAGCCATTATAGATAATTTGTGCAATGAGGGTTGTCGATTAAACAGAACGATATCATCATTGTGTAAATGACGTTCTACAATATCACCAAGCTATGGGAATTTAAAATTAAATATTACCGCTGATTAAAAAAATAACAGTCGTTACCTTTAGTTCCTGAGCTAATTTCTCTCTGTTACCATATTTCAAAAATTTTTTAAATACTGAGCCTTTTTGCTGGACATAGTTTGCCCCAGGCCACTTATCTGGACCATTAATAATTAAACTTCTCATCAAATTGATGTTAGCTTGAATAACCCTTTCAGGAAATGTTAGAATCTTTGCTATATGAACAGGAACACCCACTTGATCAATTTCCAAATTGGGGTCAGGTGATATGACAGTTCTAGATGAAAAATCTACACGTTTTCCAGATAAGTTACCTCGAAATCTGCCCTGTTTACCTTTCAGCCTTTGTACTAAACCCCTACCTGCTTTTTTGGGCTAAAAATTAAATTAACAATAAGTCAAAACAATAAATTCAACTAATATTATTACCATCATATTAAGAGGCACTCCTGATAGTTCACTATTAATATATAGAGCAGTTTGTAATTGAAGAAAGTCCCAACATTCTTGATACATATTTACAGTAGCACCAGAAAGTTTATGTTTCTTTATAACTTGATTTATAAATATAATTTCTGATTGCTTCATGGTAAGATCATCTTCATTGCTAAAATTATGTATGCATGAGTGTGCATGTAAATATAACTATTTAAAAACTTACGTTCCAGCTTTCAAGTCTGAAACAACAGATGGTCGTATTGAAACTGGTGGAACAAGCATTCTTGTAAAAATCAAATCTTTTGGCTGTGATCTAAACATAATTATTTCATGAAATACTTACTAATTACATAAATTTTTAATTATATAAATACCTTTCTGACTCCATAGCTAGTAAGGGTATATCACTAGAAGGAATTCTCTCAAACAATTTTAACACATCTATAGGTGTTAAAATTTCTGAAACACTATTGCCCAAAGCAGTTTGAATTTCAGGATTACTTTCAATGGCCAAATTAAACTCAGCAGACAACTTTTCCAACAATTTTTCCTTATCTTTTTCTTTATAAATTTCATGAACAATTTTCAACACTGAATTTGAAGTACCTGCTTTAGCTGCAGTCATTTTTGTTACAAAACCATTATGAGACTTGCAGTATGGGCACTTTTGAATTTTTTTACACTTATCAATAATTTTCTTACGGATTGCTTTTTTGGTGATATAACTAAGGGCAGGATTAGCAAGACGATATCTATACTGGTTTTTATCAGATTCATCAAGTAATACCCTCGAACATTTTTTGCAAATTGTCTGAAGTACATTTATTATGCTATGAAAATAACCCACATGAAAAACAGGCAATTCTAGATCCATGTAACCAAAATGACCAACACATTCATTTATATTTTTTCCACATGTCTGACAAGGGGACTCTTTTGAATTTGTACCCTAAAATATTTTATTAACAAACAAAACAATTATTTATTTATAACACTTACAAGTCTTTTATCTAATACTCCATAAGGTACTGGAGTTCTCCCAGTATCTTGATTATATAAATTCTTAGCTACTACTTGGATATGGGACTGTTGTTGCATACTCTCGGCACTTTCTATCCCAAAACTTAAATGGGATCTAAAAAAATAGATATTAAAATATACATATTAATGATATTAAACTATAATACATTTTTCGTGCAACATCAGCTTCTCTAAATTGCTCTTTAGGCATTTTGTTAATGTAAAAAAGTTAATCTAAAAAACAACCGATAATAAAGCCAAATAACTATGATTAATAAAAGAGTAAAATATAATATTAGGTTATATATTTTTCTATGGTTATAAAACTAAAACTAATTCTTCTTATAGGAAATAGGTATAGTATATAAGGAAATCTAACTACTACAGATTCATCTCCATTATATAAGAAGGATAAGAAGATTTAAATCTAACTTCACTGTGATGTTTTGACAACTCTTTTCTCATGGCCGGTCATAAGGACCGTGCGTAGTTTTGCTTATTTAATAGAAATAAAATAATATATAGGTAAATTTAATAAACTTCACTAACTTATAGGTAGTATTGCACTTTATAATATGATTTAAATGAGGGTGTTTTACATATAAAAATGTCTTAATTAATATTTCAGTTTGGAGGTTATAATAGAAAGTTAACATATTGTTTTTAATTTTAAGGAAATATGTCCAGGCGTCGGGGAGAAATTGAAGAAACTGACAAACTTACTCGTATTGCTATTGTCAATGCGGATAAATGTAAACCCAAGCGATGCAGACAAGAATGTAAAAAATCATGTCCTGTAGTTCGAATGGGAAAACTTTGCATTGAAGTTACACCGAATAGTAAAATTGCAGTTATATCGGAAGAACTATGCATTGGTTGTGGTATCTGTGTGAAAGTAAATTAGAAAATATTTATTTATTAAACATTAGGTGTTCATATTCTTTATTATAGAAATGCCCATTTGAAGCTATTAATATTATAAATCTTCCAAGTAATTTACATAGAGAAACTACTCATCGTTATGGCAAAAATTCATTTAAACTACATAGATTGCCAATACCCCGCCCTGGTGAAGTCTTAGGTTTGGTTGGAACTAATGGTATTGGAAAGTCCACAGCTTTAAAAATATTGGCAGGGAAACAAAAACCTAATTTAGGGAGATATATGGTAATACATTTATAGGTTGCTTGTATGTTTTAAGTTTAATTCCACAGAATGACTCTTTAAGGATCCGCCAGACTGGACTGAAATTTTAAATCACTTTAGAGGGAGTGAATTACAAAACTATTTTACAAAGATTTTGGAAGATGATTTAAAGGCTTTAATTAAACCTCAATATGTTGATCAAATACCAAAAGCAGTTAAAGGCACTGTGGGGCAGTTGCTTAACAAAAAAGATGAATTGAAAAATCAAGATGAAATATGTGACATGTTAGGTCAGTGGAAAACATAATTTCTTTTATGATTACTAATAGAAATTTGCAGATTTAAAGCACATTAAGGAGCGTGAAATAAGTGCTCTCTCTGGAGGAGAACTACAACGCTTTGCTTGTGCAATGGTGTGTATTCAAGATGGTGATATCTTTATGTTTGATGAACCATCATCATATCTGGATGTTAAACAACGTTTAAATGCAGCTCAAACTATTAGATCTTTATTACATCCTGACAAGTAATTACTTTTTTTTTGTAATAAATATGATTTATTTATATTTATTTATGTTTTTAGGTTTATTATTGTAGTAGAACATGATTTAAGTGTTCTAGATTATCTTTCAGACTTTATTTGCTGTTTATATGGCGTTCCAGGTGCCTATGGTGTTGTTACTATGCCTTTTTCTGTTCGTGAAGGTAGCATTTCAGTTTATATTTATAATATTTTATTCACTACATATTATTAATTTTAAAGGAATTAATATATTCTTGGATGGTTTTGTACCTACTGAAAATTTGAGATTCCGTGATGAATCTTTGGTGTTTAAAGTGGCCGAATCTGCAACAGAAGAAGAAGTGAAGAGGATGAATCATTATGAATATCCTTCCATGTCAAAAACAATGGGCAATTTTAAACTTAATGTAAAACAGGGCCAATTTTCAGATTCTGAAATTTTGGTTTTGTTGGGAGAAAATGGAACTGGTAAAACCACATTTATCAGAATGTTGGCAGGAAATCTGGAACCAGATAGCGAATCAGGTAATTAATATTGCTATATTTTTAACATGGTGTTTTTTTACTATTTTTAAATCTAATTTCTAGGCAATTTACCACAACTTCATATCAGTTACAAACCACAAAAGATCAGTCCTAAATCTCAGGGCTTAGTAAGACAATTACTTCATGAAAAAATTCGAGATGCCTATATTCACCCACAGGTGAGTTTCCCTTAGTTTTTTTGGAAATATAACAATATGGGATATTTTAGTTTATAGCGGATGTGATGAAGCCTCTAAAAATCGAGGACATCATTGATCAAGCTGTTCCAAACTTATCAGGAGGTGAATTACAAAGAGTTGCCATGACTTTGTGCTTAGGAAAGCCAGCTGATGTATATTTGATTGATGAACCCAGTGCTTATCTTGATTCCGAACAACGTTTAGTAGCAGCAAAAGTTATAAAAAGGTAACCTTTAATTCAAGAATTTATTTATTTTTTTCATTGACTTTTGATTAATTTTTAATTCGAAATCTATTGTTATGAGGTGTTAAGTGCTCCGTAATATATGTTTATTAAATGTCTGTTGTCCTGACCAGTTCTTGTTTAGAGTAATTTTATATTCATCAAATGAAAGCTCATATTGTACTATATTTTTCTCAGTCAAGTCAATATATTTGTTACGTATGAGAAAAATCAATTTGTAGAGACTTTTTATTTGGATTGAAGTATTATGATCTGCTTAGGTTGCTCTTGGAAAACTATAAGTGCTGCAGTCATGTTTTCATAATGTGTATTAACCAATTAATAAAGCGTATGACTCCTGCGGGCTCACAGTTTCTGAGCTACATCTGGTTTTTCAGCTCTTAAAGATAACACAATTGTGTATAAATTGTATTATGATCATTTTGTAGGTAAACAGCTTTTAACTGTTCTCATGTAGGTTTTTCACTAACCTAATACCATCGTATTTAGCACGACTACCTTACTGTTCAGGTTAGAGACTATACTTCCTGTCATGTTGTTTTGTTTTAACACATCTGTCAAGTGACCTATTTCCAGTGCCTGTGCAATTTACTCTCGCCTCCTACTTTTATGTCAGAACAGAACTGACATTTAAAATGAACAGCGCTTAAGGAATGTCACTCTAATGAAGTATTAAAAATTAAGTTAATATAAGTACTTTTTTATTTGATTTCAGATTTATTCTCCACGCTAAAAAGACCGGATTTGTAGTGGAGCACGATTTTATTATGGCAACTTACTTGGCCGATCGAGTAATCGTGTTCGAAGGTCAACCTTCAGTGAATACAACCGCGAACACACCTCAAACTCTGTTGGCTGGCATGAATCGATTTTTGGAGCTCCTGGGCATCACCTTCCGCCGTGATCCTAATAACTTCAGGCCGAGAATCAACAAACAGGAATCCGTCAAAGACGTGGAACAGAAACGTGCTGGGCAATATTTCTTCTTGGAGGATTAATCTATTTTCATTGTATTCAAAGATTCATGTTCTTTTAGATATCTCAATAAATGTAACTAAAATATTTTTAACGATCTATCGAACGATATTAGTTATGGTGCCAGGGTCTCAAGATTTTAGCGACGTCTATTTGATTCTCTAAAAGAATTTTGTATTGGTTGATTTTGTTTAAATTAACACTTTTGTGTCGTTAATTGTAATGTCAAATTGGGTTACAATTTCTATAATTCTCTTTTGTCGAAATAAAAAAAAATTGTTTACTGATACTTTTCTTTATTTTTATTTTAATCAGCTGAGATAAGTGGATAGGTCAGAAAATCTGCAATAATGTAACATATTCTTGTATAAATTATCGAGCTTGAAGCGGTGGAAAAGAGAAAAAAGTTGCAAGCAAGAAGAGAAAACCAACAATTTTAAACCTTTAAAACCATCAAGTTTTATAGCATTGTTATCAAGTGATATTCGGTATTAATCTTATCAGTTTGTTTTGTAATGGCAACAAACAACCGAACTTGTAACAATGTAAAATATAATATTAGGCATAATGGTATTACTTATAGTTTCAGGTACCAGATAATTTAGCGACGTCTATTTGATTCTCCAAAAAAAAAAAATATTGGTCGATTTTGTTTCAGTTAACACTTTTGTATCGTTATTTTTTTGCCAATTGTAATGTCAGATTGGTTTACAATTTCTATCATTCTTTTTTGTGGAAGTAAAAAAATCTGTTTACTGATACTTTTCTTTATTTTTATTTTAATCAGCTGAGATAAGTGGATAGGTCAGAAAATCTGCAATAATGTAACATATTCTTGTATAAATTATCGAGCTTGAAGCGGTGGAAAAGAGAAACAAGTTGCAAGCAAGGAGAGAAAACCAACAATTTTAAACCTTTAAAACCATCGTGTTTTATAGCATTGTTATCAAGTGATATTCGGTATTAATCTTATCAGTTTGTTTTGTAATGGCAACAAACAACCGAACTTGTAACAATGTAAAATATAATATTAGGCATAATGGTATTACTTATAGTTTCAGGTACCAGATAATTTAGCGACGTCTATTTGATTCTCCAAAAAAAAAAAAATATTGGTCGATTTTGTTTCAATTAACACTTTTGTATCGTTATTTTTTTGCTAATTGTAATGTCAGATTGGTTTACAATTTCTATCATTCTTTTTTGTGGAAGTAAAAAAATCTGTTTACTGATACTTTTCTTTATTTTTATTTTAATCAGCTGAGATAAATGGATAGGTCAGAGAATCTGCAATAATATAACATATTCTTGTATAAATTATCGAGCTTGAAGCGGTGGAAAAGAGAAACAAGTTGCAAGCAAGGAGAGAAAATAAACAATTTTAATCCTTTAAAACCATCGAGTTTTATAGCATTGTTATCATGTGATATTCACTATTAATCTTATCAGTTTGTTTTGTAATGGCATATAAAATGGCAACAAACAACCGAACTTACAATGTAAAATATAATATTAGGCATAATGGTATTACTTATAGTTTCAGGTACCAGATAATTTAGCGACGTCTATTTGATTCTCCAAAAAAAAAATATTGGTCGATTTTGTTTCAGTTAACACTTTTGTATCGTTATTTTTTTGCCAATTGTAATGTCAGATTGGTTTACAATTTCTTTTTTGTGGAAGTAAAAAAATCTGTTTACTGATACTTTTCTTTATTTTTATTTTAATCAGCTGAGATAAATGGATAGGTCAAAGAATCTGCAATAATATAACATATTTTTATATAAATTATCAAGCTTGAAGCGGTGGGAAAGAGAACCAAATTGCCTAAGGAGAGTAAATAAACAATCTGAAGCCTTTAAAATTATTGATTTTATTGAGTTTAATAACATCATTATAAAGTGGTATTCAGTATCAATCTTATCGGTGTGTTTTAACGCTAACAATCAAACGTGCATTGTAAAGTATATTATTAGGCATTGCTTACGATAACAACAATTTACATTTTTTCCGATTTTCCTTATCGCTGCCATGGTGACAGAGTAACTGCATAATTTTATAAACACTATATAAATGCATTTCAACTCTAAATGTTTATAGACACGGCATTTCTATGAATTTACACCTGACAGTTGAGTAGCGCATATTTATTAAGAGAAACTGCCGCAGTCAGCACAGAAAATGTTTGGAGTATCTAGTAGTGATTTGAAAAATTTTCGTCACGTATATGTCACTTTATTTCAATGTAAACGAAATACGATTTCTAATATCTGGTCTTAGTGCACGAATTTCATATAGTATTTTTAAGTATTTTCGATATCCATTACTTCGATTACCATTAGATCAAGAAATATTGTGAATTAGTTATCTAAATAAATTTATGTAAGTTGTTTATTAACAACCAATTTAGCGTAACTGTAGCAAAGAGAAACATGACGTTATTATCATCAAAATGTAATTAGTAGAGTATTTTTACGGACTATATAGATAGGATAAATTAAGAAATAATATCATGTAGTATGATTCATGCTAATTTCTGTTTTCGAAAGTGTAATTTCATCGAAGTTGAAGGTGACGAAACTAACTTGCAAACAAGAATCATTTATGAACTAGATTTATTCTCAATAAAAAATTTAAGGTATTTAACTGCTATATTTCGAAGTTTATGATTATTGTTTTGATTTTGGGTGACGTAACGTATACAATTTCCGGTTTTTTAACTCATTTGGTACCAGCGGATTCGTAATATCAAGTGATACCATCGGAACCTATTTTCAACCAGTAAAATTACAAATACGTGGACCGTAAAAATAAAGGCAATGGTGTAACCATCGTAATACGTAAAAATAAATTCAATCACAAAACCAACCGAGTCCGGATTGATATAACGATGTAGTATTGATACACTTCGGAAAACCAATTTCCAGTATTTGATAAAATTCTTGGGATTTGTCGAAAGGGAGGTTTCGAAAACGCATGTCTTAATAATTCTCGGATGATACGCCAATGTATTTTATGTAGCGAGGCAGCAGTTCGCCAGCAGGTTTTCAGTGTAGCGCTCGCGCAGTCATTAGAAACTCTTGGGTCTCTGTGGGTGTGACAATTTATTTGCAGCAGAAGGTAATTTTACTTTATTATTAATTTTATATATTTGCAAATTCAAAGCCGCAAACCTAAGAAATGGTTCTGGCGACGTTACGTATAGCGCCTTGATTTTTGCGATTGTATGTCACATGTCGGCAAAAAATCTATACAGTGACCGGGCAAATAACATTATGACCTACTTAGCGATAAATATTTAAATAAATACACCCATTTAGTTAAATTAGTATTAGTAAATATATAAATAGTTTGGAATTATTCAACTATGTTTAATGTATGGATGTTTAGGAATTAGGTGTATTAATAAAAAAATTAGTAGATATATGACTAATTGAGCTTATGACTGCTATCGCGTTCCACAATAGAGTGGAATTCTGTTTCTTTGAATTATGTTGTTGCCAATGCAAGGTAACGCTTATTTAAAACGATGATGTCATCTGTTTTTATGGGATATATTCTTCAACCGCGGCTACTACAAACTTCAGTCAAGACTGATAATTTGTTGACTGAACTTCTCCAGTACCTGCTGTTAGTTTTATTTGAACCAAATTAGTTTATTCCTGTTTTATTTCCAGTACTACTACCTGAAGCAACATGAGCAACCAACAGTACTATCCCTTCAAGGTATGTATCATGTTTTCTGTGCATTTTGAATAATGAATTCCTTTTAATCCGTATGGAATATTTAAAGTAAAATCATTTCTGATTGTTTTATATTTAAATAAACAAACCGCGTTTAATATGCTAACAGAAAAAAAATTAATAAAAATAGTTCAGCATTCAGAAGCTTCCAGAGCATACTTATTTTTAGAAGATATTTATAACTATTTTTATCCTTAAAGCATTGGTCTTTAAAGAAATGATCAATATCCTAGTTATTTAAGTAGCGTATGATTTTTTTTTAATTTGCGTTTAAAACAGTTCATTAACATTCTATTAATAACTTATTAAAATTGTATATTATAGTCAAAAAAATAAAAGTCGATTTTTATAATTGTATATTGTCATTTAAATGTTAAACATACAACGTGAATATCAATCAATCATTTGTCTGTTATAAATATATTTAAACAAACTTACAGAGCTATATATTTCAGTGGAAATTTGTTTCATTCCTAGATTAAATAAGGGGTGACATATTTTTAATTTTGAGATGAAATTTTAAGGAGGTTTTTGAAAAACATACGATTTTTAGATATTTTCTACATGTGTCCACATTTAATGAATCACAATAGTACACATTTTCTGTCGAAATAATACATATGTATAAAGTTTGGAATACATGAATATTTTGTTCTCACAAGTTCGATCGATTTCTAAGCGGGGGTATAATTGGGTAAAGTATCTGGGGAATGCTCGATAAACACTAGACTTTCTGGCACCGCTTAGAATTTTTACGGGATATGGTGAAAATACAACGCCCATTTTTTTTAAATGCAAATGATTATGCTGATATTTTATTTTACATAATGTAACCAACATTTGATAACTTATTTTTTTAAAAACCATTTTCTGTTTAAACTATATAATTGTTAGTATAAAGTTTTTTTATTTTCAAAAAGAAATGGGTGTAATAGTTATTTCTTTATTTATATTATCATCTTTGTTAATGTTTTCAAGTATTGGTTTCGACTAAATATTAATTCATATTTATCTCCTTAGTTACTCTATACTTAATTTTATGTTAATCGAGACTCTGAAATATGATTAATTTCGTAAGATCGTAACATTTGTGGGAAAACATTTGGGGAAAATGGAGATCGCACTGTTTTATTTAGGATCTATGGGTTATTTAACCTCCTATCCTTGGGTTTAATTCAGACAAGGTCGGTACTTGAGAATTGCATTCTATTTCTACTTTGATACTATAAAAAAAATGTTTACGATCATAGGACGTGATATCTTGTATTTTGAGTCATCGATGACGACCGGTAGCCTTCAAATGTTTTTAGTCATGAAATTGTTGAGAGGTTTCGACATCGACATTAATTTAACATTACGCCTGATAAAAACGTTAATTTCCTATAAACAAGAAGCTAAAAATAAACGCACGCCATGTGACCTTTTTAACTAAGGTGTGTTAATTAGAATCGACTATCTTATCTAACTAATGATAGAGTAATCTAACTAATTATTGTTTATATAATTAATCCATTTCATATAGTTATTGTTAATGCATGATTTAGATGTTCAATCTGAAAAATCTAACTTAAAATTTACTCCAGTAATGTCGATTTAAAACTTGTTTTAAGCAATATATATTACGAAATTTATTTGTAATTGCTTCTAATTAACTTTTACTCGAAAATTGTGAATCAGTGCATTATATTTAAGTGTTATTAAATTGTGTAAACTCGTTAATTACATTTTCAGAGAAGTTTGAAAGTATAACAGGTCAATTGTTGATCTTGCACATAAACTGATCTTCTAAATGATGGTAGAGTTATTTTTAGTTGTTAGTCAAGAAATATTTTAGGAACGAACGTCCGTTCATTCACTTAAATAATCAATTCTGCTTCTTTATGGAACGTTTTTCGACTTCCATCAATTTATTACGTAATGGCTTTATTAAAATATGTTTGTTGTTATTATATATTTATTAAAAGCAATTGAATATTAATGTAACTGTGTTGGCTTGACTCCAGACGTTAAAAATAATTTTACTTTCTTGGAATCTTAAAGAATTCGTAGAATATTGAATATATTGAATTTTATGAATGAAACAGTTCCTAGATTAGGGAGGAACATTTTAGTTTTCAACTATATATTGCTTTGTGATTTCTTTAATATGTAAATTTAGAATTTTTAATTTACAAAAATATATCACAGAATCATACCTCTCGCACTATCGCTATATATAGATCAATACATTTTCCAGTAAATTTCATGCACCAATCTATGACTTTAAATCTGTTTTTTTTTTCAATACTATTGGTTTCTTTGATAAAAATTGCAGATATGTGTATGTTACAAAACCGAAATAATTGATTAACAAGTTAACATCAGGGCAAATATCATTTGGTATGACCTTATGCGGCTGACTGTTCTACTGTGAATTTGTATATACTTCAAACTAATAATTTTTACTTTTTTTTATATTTCAACAATATAAAACCTAGATTAAAAAGAAACATAATTTATTCAAAAAATGTGCCTAAAAATTTCGCGTGGTTGTCAGACGTTTGCAAAATTCTTTGAAACATTAGTGGTAATAATTGTAGGTTATAAACCAGCAGATGTTTTAACGCTTTGCTTGTTTTGATAATTTTCAAGTTGCTACTTATTATAACTCTGATGTAGGGGTGTTGGTTACCGAAAAATATCGATATTTCACCAAACCTTTAAAATTGGTACTTAATTTTAAATTTCTGGTGAAATATCGATATTTTATTAAAACCGATGTATTCCGAAAAAATATCGATATTTTTTCTGCATCCCTACTCTGATGCATTAGATGTGCTACCATTTCATAACATTTTCTTTTCACTATTTTATTAATATTAGAATTTAGTTAGATATCAAATCCAAAATAAACTAAAACTCAAAATTGATCCAGTAACATTGCGACGTTTTGACGTCATAAATTTAGATGAGGGAGTTCACTGTTTTATTTAACGCCTTTTATGTACAAATACTAGATCGCAAAAATATATAATAATAATACTAGTGTTTTATGAATATATGTTTATTATTATATATTTTTTAAAAGCAACTGAATATTAACGTAACTGTATTGGCTTGACTCCAGATGGTAAAAATAATTATACTTTCTTGGAATCTTAAAGAATTTATTGAATGGAGAAAATTTGTGGCTACTGTGTTTCCTCTTTTTATTGATAACAGCTCCTAGATTCGGAAGAAACATTTTAGTTTGCAACGATATATAGCTTTGTGGTTTCAGTTATATGTTTCATAATATAGTATTTAATTTTTTTTTTTGGCTTGACAAATAACAATAATCTTTTTTTCATTATTAGTGTACACCAACTGTATACCCAGCTGATCCTTTTGACCCTGTAGCCGATGCCGCAACTTTGAAGAAGGCTATGAAAGGTTTCGGAGCTGATGAGAAAGCCATCATTGATGTTCTGGCCAGACGTGGTATCGTTCAACGTTTAGAAATTGCTGAAACTTTTAAGGTTGGAGTATAAAATGATTATGTAGTTTAAAATGGAAATTTAATAACAAATATTGCGGATAATTAAGTAATGCGCACCTACGCTCTAAATGTCTACGCCTACTTGTCTGGCGCCTTGATTTAACTAACACGAACATTTTTATATCAGCATAAGTGAATTCTTTTGTGGTCTGTATCTATGGTCGTATAACTAATTCGAATATGTCAATTTAGACTTCTTACGGAAAAGACTTGGTGTCCGAATTGAAAAGCGAACTTGGCGGCAAATTTGAAGATGTTATTGTTGCCCTTATGACACCTTTGCCACAATTTTACGCTAGAGAACTCCATGATGCCGTAGCTGGACTGGGAACTGATGAGGAGGCTATTATTGAAATCCTTTGTACATTGTCCAACTATGGTATTAAGACTATCGCACAATTCTATGAACAAAGTAAGTATATTATTTGCTATAATTGAAATGTATTATATTTAAAATGTTATTATTTATTTCAGTGTATGGAAAGACCTTGGAAAAGGATTTAAAAGATGATACATCTGGCCATTTCAAAAGGTTACTAGTCTCCCTTTGCCAGGTAAGCCACTAATAATTTGTTGACTTAATTTTTATAATAATGCTGTGTTTTTAGGCAAATCGTGATGAAAATCAAGGTGTTAATGAACAACAGGCTCTCGCTGATGCCGAAGCCCTTATTGAAGCTGGCGAAGGTAAATGGGGTACCGAAGAATCCATTTTCAATTCGATCCTTATCACCAGGAGTTACCAACAACTCAGAGCTACCTTCTCTGAATATGAACGTTTGAGTAGCAAGGATATCGAACAAGTTATCAAGAAAGAGTTCTCTGGAAGTGTTCAAAAAGGTCTTTTGGGAATTGGTATGTATCATTTCATGATTATAACAAACATAATTATATTTTTTAATTATCACAATAATTGTTGTGGAGGTCATAATTTTTTTAAAATGTATTTTTTTAGTTAAATGTGTAAGAAGCAAAGTTGGTTACTTCGCTGAGCGTCTCCACGATTCCATGGCCGGCTTGGGTACTAATGACAAGACTTTGATTAGAGTGATTGTTTCAAGATCTGAGATTGACCTGGCTGATATTAAACAAGCTTTCTTGGATAAATATGGAAAAACTCTAGAAAGCTGGATTCAGGTATGTGTAGTCCTAATTACGCGCTCCATCTCCATTATTTTTAATAATAAATAACGTGTTTCTTTTTTTTTTTCAATATCTTATGAGACACTGGGTTTCTAGCTAAACTAAATTCCTTAATTTCATTGCACGTTTGGTTTTTATCCTCACTAAATTAAAAACCTTTTTTTCATCTACAGCTTGTATTTAATTAGATTATAGATTCATATTGTTTAGATGCTTAATATTTATTAGAATTACGTAAATAAAATATTACTTTCCATACTGTATTGTAACATACTGTTTTATTATATTTTGAACAATATGGATCTATATGTAAGTATAAATTGTCAGCTATTAAATATGGGGCACTATATTTGTTGATTTTGCTTATTTATGAATGAAGTATGAGATTCTACTTATTTTTTCACTCACCTCATTTTATTTTAGATGCTTGTTTCGCAATTTATATTCATACACAAATGCATTCATGATTATTTATATTTGATGATGTGTTTTTAAAGTGTGAATGATGAATCATTATTTGTTATGCATATGAATGATGTGATCATAGTATAGATAGGTATAGTTTCATTTAGAGATATATCTTTGTATTTGTAGGTGATGATAAATAAACTATAAAAATTAGATAAAAACTGTTAAATATTTTTGAAAACAATGCATGTGAAAGGGTATATTTAGCTATGTAGTGATTCTTATTGGTGTATGTTGTAGTGATGTCTTGTATTAATACTTACTTCCCTTTGCAGGGCGATACATCTGGTGACTACAAGCGGGTTCTCCTGGCCATAATCGACTAATTTCACAAAATCTCTGTTTAACAGCACTCCGTAAACACTCAGTGTCTCAAAAACTTTCACTAATGAAATATATTTTATAAACATAGTCTTGTATTGCTTCATATGTCAACTGCCACTAGTAAATAAAATATCGCCTTCAAACAATTGTCGTCGTAGCCGTTGAAATACGATTGGGGGTGTTTTTACTCGAATGTTAATGTTAGAGTTGGAATTAATTGTAAAGTGTATTTTTTATATTTTTTTCAGGATGATGTAGATAGCGACATCAGATACGTTCTGGTCGTGCTTTCCACTTACTAAGCCTTTATGTCCATTAAAAATCGACTCAGGTCACTGATGATAATGATAACTAGTATCCTACTGTGAAATAAATACTTAAAAATTGCATATATTTATTTTCAAGTTAGAATTAACGTGTTAATATAGGTTACATTAGTGGCCTTACTAAATATTAAAGACATAATGGTGACATTATGTAGACAATTTTTAAATGTTTTAAAGAAGCCCTTTGTTTTTTTTTTTATTTCGTTACTGCGAAGAGTTTTAATTTCACGTTCAGATGTATATGGGGTGCAGGGCATATATTTTATACCGATTTATATATATATTACTGTTTTCACGTTGTTTTTTTTTATATTAGAGTTACATTAATTTTTGTAAACTTTTATGTATGTGCTTTAAAATGCTTGTAATAAAATACATACTAAAAGCTGAGTTTTTCATTTCGTATCGTAACTTGTTAATAATTCTTATGTTTATATTGATTTTATTTGATCATTTATGCATATAGAATATGTATTTTTATTTTAACATTAAATACAAAGTTAATAATGATGTTCATTACCTGCATTAATGTTTTGGTTTTAAAAGGTTATGACCAAACCGGTTGGAATTAAAACCAGATAAAATTATTTTACTCTTTAAGAAGGTTGATATAAATTTAGCAGAACTACATTCACCTTTAAAATCGCTATTGTATTGGCAAAATAACACTATTCCTTCTTAAAAAGTATTGTTAATAGTTTTAACAAGAACGTATCTGTCAAGAGACAGCGGTGACAGAAATGAAACGATTTATCCTAGACGATCGTCGCCATACAAGACAACATTTTAAACCTGTTGTATTAATTCTAATTTATTTACCTGTCTATCTATTGCTGTTAATAGTCCAAGCATTCATTTCTCTAAATAAATAAAATAAAAATCTTTGCCATTTTTTATTTATTAATCGGTATGGAAAAAAAGGACGTATACATAATCTTATTATTTTTTTATTAAAAAGATATTGTGCATTAAAAATGGATATTCCAAGTCAATTTCATAATTTTTTGCTGAAAGTGAATCTTCATTGCTGCGGGCACTGTCACCATATACGTCAATACCATAAAGTAATACTAATATTTACTCTATGGTCAATATATTTTTCCGGCAAATTTTGTGGGTTTTCATGCAACAATCCATCTTTTAAATCTGTTTTCTATAATCGTGGTGGTATGTACAATACAAAACTAAAATTATTTAATCACAAGTTAACATTCGGGCAATTGAACTAATTTACCAATAATGTCAGGTTTCAAATATAATTTGACATACCTCATGCAGTTGAATGTTTTATAACTGTGGATTTGTCTACATTTTAAACTGTAGTAAATCTTATCCTCTTCCTATTACTTATTGAAATAAAATTTTCAAAAGCAATTTTATAATTTATTTCAATTAAGTCAATCCTCATTAAATAAATATAAACTAGTTATATTTCAATAATATATAAAAAATATAAAACCTATACTAAAAAGAAATATGTACAAACACTAGATCTCTAGAAAATAAAATAATTAAAATCTTACAGTTTGTAATTAATGTTAAATAAAAAGTACTGGTCCAGTAATAATATATAATAATAATACTAGATTTATTAGATTAATAAGCGTTATCCATCAGGGTTATATTCGAATATTTATTCTATAAAAATTGATCGAAAAATACATGAAGTAAAGGGTATAAACATTGGCAAAATATCATAGTATAAAAATAGTACAGGTAGCCCTTATCTGTTAACTACTGGCTATGAGACACGCCTCCTTTTGCCCATGTTGCATATCTTGAAGTGACAAAGCGTGTGATCTGGAACATATGCAAATTTACCATTAGTAGTTATAAATAAAGTTTTGATGAAAAACATGTCACCATTCGCAATTGTTTACATCTAAACGTCAATTCAAATAACTGAGCGTTGTTTTTTTTTCAAGTTTGTATTTATATATCTGATATTAAAATCAATCTGTTATTTAAGCAACTGGGGCGTTAATATTGTATTCATTATATTATAAGATATTTTCATTCTATTATAAAATATATATTTGACTTAATAAAAATGAAATATTCATCAAAAATTTAAAAAGCACTGTAAACAATTAAGTGGGATACATTTTTGACATTTCTAGTGTAAGATGTTAGGCAACCTAATAATTTTACACATTGTGTTGTTTTTTAATAAATAGGAGTAGTGATTATTCTAACTTCGATGAAACGCTCCTTTTAAAATCGTTAATAAAGGGAATAAAAATGGAACAAGTTAAATGTCATGGAAATACAGTTTATCGCTCATGTTAGTCCCAGTCCCTTTAAATCATTTCACGTGGCAAGCCATGCTTATTTTCGAATTTCAATTAAACGTCGCTGGAATTTAATCCATCAACAAAGTAGAACAAATTAAATATGAAACAGTAGTAATGCTTCCTAACTTACGGATTTGATAATATCGTTTTCCCCTTCGGCTTCTCCTCGTTTTGGTTTTCACTATCAAGTAAGTTTGTTCGAATTCGTCGGTAATGTTTTGCCGGCTGTCATCGTTGGTGACTTCATTTGTTTCATATTCAGTTATTGGTATATCTGCATTGCCTTGATTTGTCTGCAATGAATTATATTACTTAAACTGGTTGTTTTTGTTAACAATCGTTGTAATTTTATCCATATATATTAAAATATGTTTTATGTTAACGTTTTTCCTATTTTATTGTTACATGATTATTAAATATTATTTGATGATTATAAAATAGTTTTATGTTAACCACTATACTGTCAACAGTCATTTTGATTGAAGTCATTACAATTGTGAAGATATTTAATACTTCTTTAATGTTTTTTTTTACAATTTATCTTATGAATATTCTTTAATTAAAAGTAATTACATCAATTATACAGTTCAAATCATCATCATCATTATCAAGACTGATTATTATACTTTTATTTCCTTTTTTAAGTACATTGTTGCTTAGGGTAAGTTCATGAACGTTAAATTTGTTACTGATAAACATGTCAAAAAAGCGATACGATTTAGAATGAAGAAACGATGTGTACATTAAAAAAAAACTAAACGATTTAGTTATCAATGAAGTCATTGCCATTATTAGACTTGTTGTCCAACTGTGAAGTAATATTGTGATAATATTTAACCTTAAAGAATAATGAATGATTTCTGACACAAATTACGCGCTGAAAGTGAAACTACATACCACAGTAGAAAAATACAAAACAATTATTTACAATTTATTTAATAGTGAATGTATAGTGATGGACAAAACTATGAATATATTTGCTAAATATATAAAGTATACTACTTAACAGTACGATATTGTTATAAAAATGAATTATTTACGTAGGTTATAATCATGTTGACATTTTCAGGTTATATTTTAACTAATCCATATCATGACATATTATTTATCGTTATTTATTTGAGTTATCTTTTATTAATGGGCTGTCAATTTCTGTTCTTTCTGTAAACATTAAATAAATACAGTTTCATTTTTTCTTTTTGACATTTAATGTCATATTTAGGTAAGGTATATTTACAGTTTTCTGTATTTCATTATGATTTAATTAGTAGACTGTTTCATAAGATAACTAACAATAGTAGAATAAAAAATACTTAGAACCTTAGATAAATAACATAGACGAAAGAATTACGAAATAGAGAAAAAATAGAAATATAAAGGCGGATAGATGTAGATTACATGGAAGTGAACAAGATGCAGTATATAATAAGCTTGTTGAAGGCAGGCGCACTTAAAGAGAACTAATGACATTCAATTTAGTTTGGTTATGTTTGACGTTTTTACTGCTTACGTGCTCATATTCCGTTGAGAAGTTCATTTTAAAATCCCATTTCAGTCTACAAAATTCGTCTGTTTGTCAAATGACTCCAAAATTCTTCAAACCATTAGTGATAACAATTATTGGTTACGTTTAACAGGCAAATTTGTTTTTCAAATCACTGCTTATTATTACTCTTATTGAAAATCCCGAAGCCATTAGGTAGTCAGAGTCTGAGAGAGATAGCAGTTACTTCGAACAGGAACGAGATAATGTAGGCATTAAATGGAGTATAATGTTAAAAAAATTATATTCGATAACATTATTTTTGTTTCATTATTTTATTTAGGTTAGAATTTTGTTATATTTTAAAGGCAAAATGATCCAAAACTCAAAGATGATGCGGCAACATTGCGACATTTTGAAATTTAGATAACGTAAGATCACTGTTTCATTGAACGGACTATATATACATTCGATTCTCTAAATATTTACAATATTGTCTGTGAGAGTATATAACACATAAATGGCGCTATTAGAATTTGACGTAATTTGAACAAAATTCTAATCTAAATAAAATAATTGAACAAAAATAATGTAATTAAATATATTTTATTTTAACATATTATAGTACAACTAAAAACTACAGTGAATTATACAGCCACAATAGTTTATAGGTTAGAGTTATAACTTCTTATCACTATTGCTTTCAAGAAGTTTGCATACGTTTGACAACCGGACGACTTTGACAGACTAATTCGTTTACGCGTTCGAACTAATCAGACCGTATTGTGTCTCTTTTTAACTATACTAAAATGAGAAGGAAAATATTGTCTGATTCTCAAACGAATTTACAAATTGCCGCAGGCAATACATTAAACATCTAGATACGTAAACCCTACTATCTATATGACATCTGTGTACGTAAAATTACCGAAAAAATAATCAATTGTTCTAAATATACTTATCGCAGAAACAATATGCATCCAAAGAGATTGTGGTTCTGTTTAGTTTTGATCTTTTGCCGTTCCAAAACATTAATTATGAACGATGATGGCGGGAAACGGGCTTGCAATTGTAAATTAAAAGTGACATCATATTTATTTATAAAACTTCTTGATTGCACGAAAACATAAACTCTGCAATAACGTGTCAAGGAATTGATAAGGTTCGCGCGATCTCTACTAGCGTCCAGCAGTCTATTTCTTTATCGTATCGGAATTTTTCCTTATTTCACTAGCAACCGCGCACACATATATGTTTTTTTATCGGCTCAGTTTTTTATGATTTATTACTATTTCGACCTCTCGACACACGTCGCTAATTGGGTAATGTGAAATATACAAGGATATCACGTGGTTCTTTACAGATCGTTCATAAAAAAATCAACCCCAGTTGATTATAGAGCAATGCTATGTTAACTGTTGCTCTTTTTGTCTTATTAAAGCAAAATAGTATTATTAATTCGTTGTCTTTATTGTTTCTAAATGAGATAAATTAAATTTAGAGCTTAACTGAAATCTGCATAGTATTGGCCATTCCAAAGTGTGGAACCTTGATGCCCAATATGGTGGTAATAATAATGATAACAGGCCAATTGAAAAGTCCCCGGCCTGACACATAGATGGCGCTACTAGAATTAAATCTAAATGTTTTTTAGTTAGCCCTAACCATCAAAAGATGCGTGTAAAAATTTAAAAGCTGTCGGATCATTAGTTTGTGAATTATAGCATTTTGGGTGAAGCAACTTTTGTTATTGTGAAAAAAAATGGATAAAAAAATGGAAAAATATAGTTGAAGCAAAAATTTGGCTTGATGCTGAGTTTCCGGACACTACCCCAGGAAAATCAACCATCAAGGATTGGTAAGCTAAGTTTAGACGTGGTGAAATGATCACCGAAGACGGTGAACGCAGTGGACGCCCAAAAGGGGTTGTTACCGACGAAAACATTAAAAAATCCAAAAAATGATTTTGAATGACCGTAAATTGAAATTGAATGAAATAGCAGACACTCTAAAGATATCAACTGAACGTGTACATCATATCATTCACGAATATTTCGGTATAAGAAAGATGATGATTCGGAGCAGTGTTTGATGGATGATATGTGACAATGGATGAAACATGGCTCCATCATTTCAGTGGACTGTACACGATGAACCCGCTCCAAAGCGTGGGAAAATGCAATAGTCGGCTAGCAAGGTTATGGCGTCTGTATTTTGGGATGCGCATGGAATGATTTTCATTGACTACTTTAAAAAAGGAAAGAACATCAATAGCGATTATTATATAGCGTTATTGGAGTGTTTGAAGGACGAAACCGTCGAAAAACGGCCGCATTTGAAGAAAAAGAAAGTGCTGCTCCACCAAGACAGTGCATCGTGTCACAAGTCAGTGAAAACGGTGGCAAAAATCCATGAATTGGGCTTCGAATTGAGGAAGCAATCCACCGTATTCCACAGATCTGGTCTCCAGCGACTATTTCCTGTTCTCGGATCTCAAAAGAATTCTCGTTGGGAAGAAATTTTCGTCGAATGAAGAGGTGGTCGCCGAAACTGAGACCTATTTTGAAGCAAAAGACAAATCGTACTACAAATATGGTATCGAAAAGTTGGAGGGTCGCTATAATCAGTGTATCACCCTGTATTTAGATTAGAATTTTCTTTTATATCGAAGTCCAACTGAACTAAATCTCAGAGTTGATGCGGCAACATTGCGACGTTTTGACGTCACAAATTTAGATGGAGTATTTACGAAATAACTTTGAATAGAGTATACGTGTGTTTTTATATAATATATAGAAAATCGAGAATTCTCTTTAGGTTTTAAGTTTTCCAAGAAAATTGAAAGCATTTTTACAACTGTAATGACAGTTTGGTTTCATATCCGTTTTAAAGGCATTAATTTTATTTTATTGCAATTTCCTACATGGCCTACTGGTATTTTTTATACTCATTGCCAAATTCACAGTACTTAACATACATTCGTCTTGTAAATGACGTTTTTTTTCGGCTGAAAAATCCAATGAGAAATAGACAATGGTGATATAAAATGTTAATATTTGAAGGTTATGTCGTTGACAGTTGTCAAATTTCTGACGTTTTTAGAATTAAATATCGGCAGACTACAAAACATGCAATTACTCAATTATTTAACAAGAAATCGAGAGTGCTTTAAGAAATGATTGATTTTTTAAATTTTATTATCAACCATTTTATAAAAACGTTGAATTTCATGAAACACAATTACTAATTCTTATTAATAATTTAATCTGTATTAAATTAAGCAATAGCAATATTTTATGTTCTTTGCTGTTCAAGCGATCATAAATATTTCGATAAATCGTGATATAAGGTGTCAAGCAATTGATAAAACATGTAAACATAAACATATCCTTGTCAAAATAACATTAATAACGATTCTCCGGTTATAATGCTGTTCTTTGTTTCGAGATTATTATTACTACGAATATTTTTCTGAACTAAAAAAAATATTACGTAAGTTATTAATTTTAGTGGTGAAAATTTGAGATTGGCGAGACAATAGACAAAACGTGTATGTTACGAGCGTGGAAATAGGAAATTTGTTATTCGTTAGTAAACCGTGTTATCGGTTTTCTAATAAAAATGTTCAATTGGTGTCAGATCAGGTTATGGAAAATAAACAAAAACGAAATCGAAACGTCTAAATTTCTTAGTTCGGGAAAATACGTTCACGATTGCTCTTTAATGTAACGATCAATATATTATTGCTTTTTAATGTAATACTTGTGCAATAGTCTGATAACTAGCACTGTTAGCATATAAAAAACAAGATCCGTGTATCATTAAGTACACGACGTATTTTATTCTTACATTCATAGTTAAAATACACTGAACTGCTTTTATTTCACAATAAACTAATAAACTAATATCTAGTAGTCGTTGCTTTTATTGAAATTAGAATATGAGGTTAGTTTTTCTACATCTTGACGTAAATTATAGATTTCTATTTTATCTGGTGAAAATATTTATTTTCTTTTGGTGTCACGGCTGTAATAACTGTTATAATTTGTTATTGTTATTATTATAGGTGGTGTGTTATTATTAGGTATGCGTTTTTGCTGTATGTTTCATACTATTATTTATGGATTTCGTCGCTGCACCACTTCTCTGAAATAATAGTTTTAGGTTAATTATAAGTGTCAATAGTCATTTTTATTAAAATTAGAATGTTAGGTTAGGTTTCTAACATTTTGTCAACTTATTTTTACATAGTTAACTTATAGTTTCTTTGATTTGATATTAAAGACAGCTAATACGTAATAAATACGTAATATTTAACTTATTTTAATATATTTAGTGTATTTAATTATTTTTCTTATCGTCAAAATATTAGGTTAGGTTTATAATTTTGAAGATATTTAATACTTTTTAAACTTATTCGTTCATGGGACAATTTCAAATGATCTTTTCTATAAATCGGGAATTTTAATTGAATTTTTGTGCCTACTTGGTCCAAAATAATAATTATCTCTCTCAGACTCTTAAGAGGTTATTTTTTATTAGTTTGGACGAGAGTCATGAGAAACATTTCATTTATAACGATAAAATTGTCTTTGCATTTTTGAATTAAATTAAATTTTATCAACATTTCAGTTATGTTTTTATAATAATTGATATTTTATGGCAATTATAAGTTTTTGAGTTATAGTAATCTAAGCAACTTTATATTGCAAGGAAAGGACGTTATTATAAAGACATAATGATAATAAGGACACTGGAAAGTCGACGACCGAATTAATTTGCTGCAATTTAAAAGATAACATAAAAATAACATTACTAATGCGAATTGTTTATTTTTAGACCCAAAGTTAGTTTTTGATTGATTTATATGAAAATCCAATTTTCTAATTAATTAATAATAATTAATAATTAATAAATAATTTAAAAAATCTTGTTTTTTCAAATTAAATGGCCAACTTAACATGATCAACGCTGGTTGGAAAAAATGAATTGAAAGGTTATGTTTCAATATTTCATTGGTTTGGTATATGGGTTTGAATATTTTATACATAGTTGTTTATCTTGTTGAGAATTGCTGTTGAAAAAATCATAAATTATACTAGAAAAAATGAATAATTGAATAAAATCTTTGAATGACAAGAAATAGGTAAGATTTCGAAGAATTTTTGTGATAAAATTTAAAGGGATTTATTTGGGGCCCTTGAAAGCAATTACCCTATGGCAAAAATCCAATCTTTCAAAATAGTGTCTAATTGGCTCAACATAATTTTCTCAAAGTGGTCTTTTAAGCTTAGATGGAAGTCTAACGGAGCTAAATATGATGAAAATTATTATTATTATTATGCAAAATTACTTTTTTTACGAAAAAAATCACCCTATAAAATATTATAGTAATTATACAAGTTTGGTGAGATCAGATATTTCAGTATGAAATGACTGATTTCAGGTCTAATGCAGAATTCATTCTTTTCTGGAAATTATTAGCAATTAATTAACACATTCTTTATTAATTTGTATTGTTGTTATATAAAAGTAATTAACAATGGTGTAAGGAAGATGTATAAATAGAAAAATTGATTGATAAGTGTTTAGAAATGTTGTTAGAAAATGTTCCATAGACTACGTATTATTTTTTTGTTAAATTTAAGTTAATATAAGTTAAATATAAGTTGTACTTTTGTCAAATGAAAGTAATTTACTATTAACAATTACTAGATTAAGATATATAAAAAGAAAAGTCGATTCGTCATTGTTTAGATTTCAAGTTTTTTTTAATCTATCAATATGATAGATTAAAAAAAAACATGATAATCATGGTTATCATTTATTATTAGTGTAGTGGAAAATGTTCCATAGACTACGTAATATTTTTAATATACTTGTAGCTTTAAAATTAAATATAAACTTTACTTTTGTTATATTTACAATTAACAATTGCTAGAAGAAGATAAAAGATTTGTTTTTAAATTTATTGTGTAGTAAAAAATGTTCCATCGACTACGTAATATATTTTTTGGTGTAGATAAGTATTTTCTGACGTGCTCTTATTTCTGCTGTAGTTTTAAAATGAAATATCTAACTTACCATGTACGAAATAATGTCGTCAATAGCGCCGTGATTTTTTAGATGCCTTTGGTCACTGTTCAAGAAGGTTTCAACGGAAAAGTGTCTCTCGTTTACGGGCAAATTCCTCGAGAATATTATCGGAAAATTCCCGAAAAACACTATCCCAGCTAGTAAAACCGGTGGTATCATAGAGAAGCAATGTTCTAAGTTTCGGCACTCAGGAAAGAAAGAGAGGAAACGCAATTGGTTTCGAATTGGATGCGAGAATCGTTCCCGATGACGGTTGCAGTTTCGTCTCCAAGCACGGTTCGGCGTTATCGTCTTGCAACCAGGTTGATCTCTGGTTAGTTCTTCAGGTCGTGAATCGTCAGACGTGATGGATATGACGACGACAAGAGCAAACGAATCATATTTGCGCGTTTGAAGGTGTGATATTAAAATTTTGCCGATAACATGTGTTTATATGTAATATAACCCCCACTCCACGGCAAAATCTTGAGCACTGAAACTGTCGTTTTGCTCATTACGATTCTAGTCCGACGATACAATGTTTTTTTACTCCTTTTGATTGCTGGATGATCGATTGGTTGAGGTACGTTTTACCATAAACATTTAGAGCGATTTTATTTCATGAGATCTAAGTTTTTACATCAACATTGTACGGGGTAAAGACAAAATAATCGAAAACATGATTTTTTTAGGTAAAAATGCTGAAGCGCCTTTTAATATATATTTCGCGAGACGTATATTATGACGGTTTGAACTTGTTGTTGTTTTAATGAAAATCCAGTCACTGCTAATTTTAACATATTAATTTAAATAACGATATTGTTACTATATCGCAAAAAAAATATTTTTTTATTAATATTTAGTTATTACATTGTTATTAGTCGTTTCCGGATAACCTACAAGTTGTCTTTTGATAACTTAAATCTAGGTATATAACTAGGAGGACCCATCGCCACCATATATATATAATGTTTATACATGTCACTGCTGTATTTTTTGTTATATGCACCTCACTACACAACACTACACAAGATCAGATGGTTTGATTCTTTTGAGTCTGTATCCTGTTCTGGTGGTATCTAAAAAAATTCTTTTATTGTAGAGTAAGCTTCTTCTTGTTTGACTCTAAACAGTCTGGTTGTAATGTACGATTTTAATAGTTTGGTGTGTTGTTTTGATAACATTTTCTGTAGTTTATGAACAAGGCCTTCATGCCAAACCTTATCGAATGCTTGTGCTACATTTAAGAATATAGCTAAGCATACTTTTTTACTTTCGTAGGCTTTTTCAATAACATCTGTTATTTTGTGGACCTCGTCAATTGTTGAATGCTTGTTAATAAACCCAAACTGGTGTGTTGGGTATTATGTTCTTTCTCTCTATGATTGGTTATATTCTTTTCAACAGGAGTTTTTCAAAAACCTTAAATATTACTGGCGGCAGTGATATAGGTCTATAGGCTTTTATTTCGTTTGGTGAATTCCCAGGTTTTGGGATCATTATAATTTCCGCCATCTTCCAAATGCCTGGGACATGTTTTAATCTAAATGCTGTATTGATCAAGTTGGCGAGTTTTATAATTCCCTTTCTTGGTAGTTTTTGCAGTAATTCTCGTGTTAATAAATCGTAGTCTGGTTTAATGTAACTTTGGTCAGCTCATTCGGCGTGACGAATTCAATCATCGAATTTTCAGCTTATATGTCCTGTAAATTATATTCAATATTAGTTTCGTTTGATTTGATTTTTTTTATAGATATTCAACAAATGCTTCTGCTTTTTGGTGACTGTCACGTACCCAATTCCCACATAGGTCTCTTATAGGTGGACAGAAAATAAAATTAAAACAAACCATTTTTTGTGTAACATATATTAATTGTGTTCGAATAACTGTTTATATAATAAGAAATAAGGATATAATTTAAGAGAGCAAGTTTAAAACAGAAGGAAATTGAGTTATCATTGAAATACTACAGCTTGTGGTACAGATATCTGTAAATATTATACTAATTTACTTCAAGAGTTTGTACTATACTTTGGGTTTCAGACAAAATTTTTCTAAAATTATTACAGGCAGCAAAATCTCTCTACAGTAAATCGTACAGAGTGAAGTCAAATTTCTTAGAAAATATAGATTTATCTGGTTTTCATGGAGCTCTAGATTTT
This sequence comes from Rhynchophorus ferrugineus, assembly GCF_030347505.1. NCBI lineage: Eukaryota > Metazoa > Arthropoda > Insecta > Coleoptera > Curculionidae > Rhynchophorus > Rhynchophorus ferrugineus. Next base: position 946,055 of record NW_027472585.1, on the reverse strand, counting down.
TTAACAGAATTTTTTTAAAATTATTATTTACATCTTACATTAGATATGCTTAGTACAATCTTAATTTACAAATTAATTTATTAGAAGGAATATATATTTTATAGACAAGGAATGCGGAAGTACAAAGGAGTGTGGGATTAATACATCAGTATATATTTCTGAAATTAATATAACACTAAATTACTTAAGCTAAAGTAAGTTTGTCTGGTTTCGCTTCAATCGTGTGATTTCCTGCGTGTTGTCCAGTAGCTGTGTTGCTTCCAAGTTTTGTGACCTTCTTTCATCATTTAAGGCGAAATCTTGGATGACTTCCTTCAAAATCTTTTGATTTTGAGGTCATGGCCTAGTTCTTCGTTGGTTACGTAGCGATAAGCATTGGTAGTTAATCGTAGAACTTGTTTTTTCAGTGTTAGATTACTCGTTGTCTTATGTTTTAGTGCAACCACATACGTTCACCCCATATGTCCAAATTGGCTTTATGACTAACTAATAAAACTTTGATTTTAGGTCAATTTGAGTATCTTCCGAACAGAATACTGATAAAAATATTGTTTTAAAGATTATATCGAATAGTATTCCTTAGCTTATAAAAAATAAACGACTCCAATTCCTGCAATACTAATGTTTTTGATGAAAATTCGACCACTGTGACATTTAAATAATAACCAATGTTATTATCAATATTATAAAAAATAGTACAAATTATTATGTTTTTTTGGTCGTTTGTGTAAAGTTATTCAAATTATTATTGTGATTGATAACAGGAGTGTTTTTTCATCGTATTTTTCACCAAAAATTCTTCTAGGCGACAACAGTGATCGAGAATATCTTGATTTAGTCCGTTGTACTAGCGATGTTCGCCACTGAGAAAAATATCGAAATATCAATAATTAAGTACCAACATTTAAAATTATTTTAAAATGAAAAATGTTTATTAAAGGTTCCTCATATTACATTTTTTACATTACATGAGACGAAAAATATGAATTTAAGATAATTTACTCTATTTATATTATATTCTTCAAATGTATGTGTAATTTGCAAGAACTGGCAACGTTACAAATTAAAATCCGTGTAAGCATGCCATGATTTTCCAGAATTAGAATCTTGTGTGTAATGGCAGTATAGTTAAATTATATGTGAAAAGTGTGCCATTGCTAATTGATAATTAAGTTTAGGTCTGAAATCTTAGATCTGGAGTGTAAGACCAATATGAAGGAAAATATTATTAGCAGTTAATAACTAATTGCGCGTAATGTACGTGTCACTGGCTTTAAAATTTATTTAAAAAATGGGTATAAGAAGTTTAGACGTGTCTTTATAAGCATATGCATTTTAAATAGTATATTTCGACACATATCAATGAAACACAAAATTTCCGAACAGAATTCTGGTAAAATCTCCAAGTTCACACCAAACGATTGTCCTAGATAGATAACTTATGTTTTGTTTGTGTTAATATTTGTGAAAAATGTCTCATGAATCATTTACTTAGATAAAAACTAGCCGTTGTTGGTCCCCGTAACGGTACAGTCTTCTACGTATAAAAGAGATTTCGAAAAATGAAACGTCGAACAGATATGCATCCGCTGTGTAATGGACGAAAAAAGATCGTGTAATTAATGACAACAGTTATCATTTTTCGCATTGTTAATGAGATACAGCAAACGTAAACAATAAACAAAATTCTATAAAGGCCTTTGATGGAAAATTACCCGAGAAGTCCAGAAAAATAATGGTTGCAAAATAACGTACCAGGAATCGACAAAAATAATTTATGGTTCTATTTGTCACTGTTGGATCGGTGGCAGGACGTTGTGTGTGCGTGAGGGGGGGTGAACTTATTTAAACCGATTTAACGATTTTTGTTGTTATTTTGTAAGTATGTTTATGTTAAATACGAGTGCGAACTTAAACGAAAACATCATCATGTTCGATTTTTTAAGTCCTGCACTTGCTCTGACTGCATTTTATATCTATATATATATATATATATATATATATATATATATATATATATATATATATATATATATATATATATATATATATATATATATATAGAAAGACAAGAAGAAACTTTAGTTTTTTTTTGTTTCCGTTTAGTTTAGAAGTAAACATTTTGAAGTTTGTTGAGATTTTAAGGGACATTTTAGGTTGAGTTGTGGATTCAAGATAATTTATTCCTTTTATATTATATTTTTCAAATATAGGTATAATTTACAAGAAATGGCAACGGCGCAAGTTCAAATTTTGGTGCAGGATCTTCAAGAATTAGACTGTTGTCATAACTATAGGCTGTACAGTGGTTATAACGACCCTTTACCAACGGACTGGTACGAACGGATCCAACGTACGTCCCTTAGAACGTTTCTTTAGAACCATGGTTGTTCAATAACACAAGACGGAGTTTATGATAAACTGATACTGATGAATGAGATGTCTAGACATAGGGATTTACATTATATTAGATTATAATTGATTATTTTTGGCAAAATAAAACTTTTGTTGTTTTTAACTTAATATTTTCATGACATATGTACCCGTAACCCTCTTACCATGCCACTGGACATACGTACATTGGTTCTAGCCGTCCCCGACACTGTTTGGCGGCGGATGACGGTCGATACCTCCCCTCGCTCCCCCAGCCCCGGGCCCGTAACAGCTCCGTTCCTCCGGCCTGCACGCCAGTGTGCACGTGACCGCGCCTCTGTTCGCATGCCGCCCCAGTCCGGAGACATGGCCGTTCGCCGTCAGCCCCGATGCGATGCCGCCCCCGGAGGCCACGCAGGTCGCCCCTGAGCCGCCTTTTGGCCGCCCAAGCGGCCGGCTGCGCAGATCTGGGTAAGTTTCCTGGCGGAACGCGGGTGAGCGACGATAGCGTTTGTTTTCTTCCTATTGGGGTCCGTTCGAACCTCTGCGAAATTAAAAGCCGACGTCCCACTAAATAAAGAACAGTCGTCATTGCTTTATTTTCTCATATTTTATTCAACAACACATCCTGGGAACTGAACTCGATTTATTGTCTGTTTAGATCGACAGGTGTTTTTTATTTACCACAAAAAGTTTCATCTTCTATCAATCACTTTAATATTGTTCTATCATTTCTCTAATTTTTCGTATTTTAATTTATCAGGCTGTAATAAAGAATGTATTAGTATTAGTTTTTTATAGCTTGGTTTTTTGTTTTCTCAATTTTTGTCATTATTTATTTTTTAATTTACATCCTAATTATATTTAGATATGTGATAGTTTAGTAAAGATGTTTTATTTAAATTCAAATTTCGTGGGATACTCGAATTCACGAATCAACCACTTTCTTGCAATATGAATTAACCTAAACGAATTTTGGGTAGTAGGATAGGGTAACGTCTAGAAAATGTGCTTGATAGAGCAAGATTTTTTATTTGACAGCTTTCGTGAAGTAAAAAGACCACAAATATATAATAGATAAAACCGGTCCCAGTAAATAGAGAACAGTCGTCATGGTTTTATTTTATCCTATTTTATTTAACAATAGGTTATGGGAATTGAACTCAATTTATCATCTGTTTAGATCGACAGATTTCTTCACAGAACATGATTTCTTCATTTTTGTCTTTTTTATCATTTTAATAAAATATAATAAATATAATATATATATATATATATATATATATATATAATATATGTAAAATAATTAATAATGTTTTTCAATTAATTATATTGGCTGTAATAAAAATTATATATATATATATATATATATATATATATATATATATATATATATATATATAGATTTATATATATATGATTTTATATATATATATATATTTATATATATATATATATATATATATATATATATATATATATATATATATATATATATATATGATTTTATTTAAATAACTATTTGGTGCGGATTTTCACTCTGAGGCTTCCTGCGTAATTGGTCAATTCCATCCTGCGTATGACGATGACCGATGTCCTTATTTTTGAAGAAAAAAACTTGCTACTTATCTTCACATAATATATTCTCACATCAGTTAATTTAATTTCTCTTGATGAGTTTTGCTTTTTGAGCGAAGAAAATACAACAAACTTATTATTAGGTAACGTTGGACACAGAAACGTTTAGTTCAAATCGCATGACAGCTGCACAACATTCATTAAGTTTAAGATCTCAAGGAATGACCTGTTTTTGATTGATTTCAAGAAACATATCGCTCTTATCGTAGGCGCACAATTCTAATACTACCAACTAGCTGAATACATATAGAAGATTTTAAAAATATTGAAAACTTCTAACTTATAATATACAAAACAGGATCAGCATTAATGTATTAAGAGAGTATTCTTGTCTAGAGGCCTATGTATTTCTGGTACTTTTTTTAAGCGAAATACTTTTTACTATTTCTTTATTAGGTATTTATTAATGTTTAAAGAATATATAATTTAATGGTTAAAACTTTTCTAGTAAAAAATTCTTATTCTAGAGAGGTGTTGCTATTATACAAAATTTAAACATTTTACATAGTAAATCCCTTTTTGTTCAATTTCGGTAAGTAAGGAACGAGGCTCGTTTAAAAATAATATAAATTCAAACTTTGTTATAATATTGAATATTTTGATACAATATAAGGATGTATAGAGAATGCCTACACTAAATTTCAGGTAAATCGGTTCTGTAGAACTGGTGATATCATCAATCCTAGTCTCTTGAAAAGCACATTTAAAGTTTCATTTTAGATGTCGCTTCCAGAACACCAATTTGGGTTTCGGAATAAGCATGGAACAATAAAACATGTACAGAGACTTGTAAACAAAATAAATATGGACTTAAACGCTAAAAGATATTGTCCAGCTGCTTTCCTAGACATATCTCAGGCCCGTATGTATAGCATACGGGATCGCAGGTCAAATTAAAGAAACTTCTCCCTTATCCGGATTATGACTTAATAAAATCTTACTTCACAGATAGTCCGAATTAACAGATCAATTGAAAAGTCCCCGGCCTGGCACATAGATGGCGCTACTAGAATTAAATCCATATGTTTTTTATTTAACCCTAACCCTCGAAAGGTGTTTGTATAAATTTGACAGCTGTCGGATCATTAGTTTGTGAATTATAGCATTTTGAGTGAAGCAACTTTTGTTATTGTGAAACTAATGGATAAAAAGGAATTTCACGTGTTGATAAAATATTGCCTTTTGAGGAAAAAAATACTGTTGAAACAAAAACTTGCCTTGATGCCGAGTTTCCGGACACTGCCCCAGGAAAATCAACCATCAAGGATTGGCATGCTAAGTTTAGACTCCCAAAAGAGGCTGTTACCGACGAAAACATTAAAAAAATCCACAAAATGATTTTGAATGACCGTAAATTGAAACCGAATGAAATAGCAGACACTCTAAGAACGTCTACATTATGTCATTCACGAATATTTGGGTATGAGATAGCTCTGTGCAAAGTGGGTACCGCGCGAGCTCACTTTTGACCAAAAACAACGACGAGTTGATGATTCCGAGCAGTGTTTGAAGATGATTCGAGTTTTTGCGTCGATATGTGACACTGGATGAAACAAGTCCAATCGATAGTCATCTCAGTGGACCGCACACGATGAACCCACTCCAAAGTGGTTAAATTTTAAATAATTGTCCTAAGGGCATATTGTAATAGGGTTTTAGTTTGATATACGAAGAAAATATTTTTTTTTTATGAACTGGAATAATTTAATGTTTTTTTATTGTTTCAGCTCTGTCCGTCTGCGCAGGCAACACGGCCTGCAGCCGCCCCTGCATCCGCTGCAGCTCTGCGGCTGGTTGGCCCTGGCCGCTCTGGCTGGCGGCGCGCTTCTCCTGCTGATTCCGACCCTGCCTCCGCACGCACAACCTGCAGCGGCTGCCGCGGTCTCCGTTCTGCTGTTGGTAAGATAGTCGCAACGAAAAAACCAGGAACAGCCCCTCCGGACAAATAACTATTTGGGCATCGTTATGTCTATTAAAAGTTCTCGTAACAAAATTCTCGAATTTTATTACCTATTGGCAAAAAGCCAAAAAGAAAAATATTTTTGCTGATCAAGGTTTAATTGCTGCAATGTTGCTAACAATTTGACGCCAAAAAGTTGGTCATGGTAAAGGCCGCTCTGAATTTACGGTATCTTGCGCTTCCAGGATAAACCATAGAATTAGATGAATGAAGCAGTGGCGTAGAGTACAGTGGGGATTACAACATTTCATAATTACTAATAATAATATCTTGTAAATATTTAAACACCTTCATATTTTTGTTGCATTTCCGATTCGGATCAATTAAAATACTGTATAAGTAACTATAGAAGCCAAACATATGATAATACTGCCGTTATGGTTGGAATTTTTAAAATAAAATTATTAAATTAAATTTCTTTACAGTAACTTAAAACTAGGTACCATTCAACCTATTTATCCACTTTGATGACCTGCATTGATCATTTCCTTTGTAATGCTACTGGACATAAAATAATAGCCATCGCTTCTATTTTCGTCAAATAAAATATTATCGAGCTAGAGAAAATATTTATTTATTGATTTATTATCAAGCTTTAATATATCCCCGACCGATACATTATTCAGATACTTTTAATATCCTTCTAAAGCACTATATCCCTTTAATTTTCGGAACAATTTCTCCATTCCATCTGTGGTATTTTGCCAGTCACAATCACTTTTCTAGATGTTGCAAAAGCTGGTACTTATAATTTAGTTTTTATATACAGCGGTTGGATTTTAAACCAAGTTTTGAGGGTTTCTTTCTAACAATTCCTTTGAACAAAGTTACAAATTCTAAATGTATTTGTAGATATATAACCAGTCTAATAAAACAGCCGATCACGTTATCAAAATTTATAATGTTAGCACGTTGCAATGTTGCCGCAGTATCTTCGACTTTTGATTTACAATATTTGTCGGATTATAACCTCTAATATTATCAATAGTACTTTTAAGAATTTTGCGGAGATTTGGCAACGTGGTTCATTATTAACTACCCAAATCGAATGCAATATGTTGATACATGTTTCGAGGTATGAGACAGCATTCTATCTTCTTTTAACTAGGAAATAATGAGGAAGAAATATTCTACTATTTTACAAACTGACCGTACAACATTATCTATGACGTGAGTCAGCTTTTTTATTGGACGAGCTATAAATTATAAATATTTAAATAATATTTAATATTAATTTCTACAGGTAATCTAATTAATGTTCTCTGAACGTTCTACAACAAACGTAAAAAAATATTCATCGAACAAAAGTTATTCGATCCATATTCAATATTCCACAAGTTTAAGAAGTGACAAAAAGTTCGACAAAAGGAGCCGTTGGAAACTTGCTGTAAAACTGTTGACGTTTATTGATAAAACAATGAATGGTTATTAAGTAGATAAAAAGCTAAAAATATAGGTTAAATATTTTTGGCGTCTTAATGACATTTAAAAATCGTTGATCTATGTAAGAAATGTGAACTAACCTGAGATATTTATTGTTTTTTTTTTCAGTTTTTGCGGCAAACCCTTTATAAGTATAATTAAAAATTCGATGCCATTTTATGATATTTTAGGGTAAATTATATGGCTCTGCGAATGGAGGTAAAACAAAATGAAACAGTGGTGTTTACATTTTGTGACCGTTATTTATTGGCTATATAAAAAAATGTGAAAAATACAATTAGATAAAACGGATGGCAGTTACTTGGAGACAAGGCTTGGGCAGTCGATGGTGGCACGTCTAAACCAAACGATGGTGGAGTACTCAATGATTGGAAATACCCCTCAATAACATCCCAGATAAACGTCTCAGGGTTGCCGCCAGCTATTCGTTATCTGGTTCTAGTTGGCGCTGCTGGCACCCCGCCCGTGTTCAACATCTGGGATTATATTTCTGGGTATTTTGTAGACCGTTATTCCACGATGTAAAATTCGAGATGCCTCAAGGTCGCTACAATATGATAACAGATTTTTGTTGGCGAGCTATTTAAAGTTAAGAATCTGTCTAAAGGACAGTAAGTATTTGAGATATTAATATATTGAGAAACGTCCCCGAGTAATATTTTTTCATTTAAGTTTGTGAAGTTGCTCTATTTTTCCTTGTTTGCTAGGGACACCAAATTGATGTTCTGGAAGAATATTTCTTTCTTCTATGATTATTTTGAGTCTTTTAATGTATAATTATTGCGAACACTTTGGTTATCATAGTTGACAGACTTAAAGGATGATGGGAACTAACGTCCTCTGATTGTTTTCCTAGTTTTAGAGTTCGTAATGATTTGTCCCATTTTCCTAAGTGCTAGGAAAGAAATTCAGTCGTAATTTGAGGCATTTTTCAAGATTTTTCGAGTTATTGGATCAAATCCATTTTAATTTTAACAATGAAAACATTTGTAACAATTTTCTGGGTATGTTGCCCCAAACCACCTGTTAAATCATTGAATAAAAGAGTATATGACTAAAAAATGGATCATGCAGGCAGTTTACGAACTATATGACATGGAACGCCGTCTTGTTGAAACCATAAGTCATCTTCGTCATAATACAGAAAAAGTCACTTTTGATTCCAAATAATCTATTTGATCTATCCTGTAGAACAGCATGTTTGCGCTCTAATAGAGGTTTTAATGATGGTATAATGTGTGGAGCATCTGCATATTCATTCTCAACGTGTGAGAAGATCTAAGCTAGTGTTAATAGATAATCATCGAACAAGATGGATCGTAGAAGGATTAGGGACTTGGAGACTACGGTATAATTCGATTTACGTTCATCAGGAAACAATCTAGCGAGTTGATGGAGGCAAAAAGAATGAGAAACATGTACTAAGACTAAAACACAACCAAATCCAAGAAGGATATTATTTCAGCAAGTACGTCAATTTTTTAGTCATAAATATATTTTTCACTAGCGACCCGCCCCGGCTTCGCACGGGTGCAATGCTGATACTAAATTAAATACACTACAGAAAAAATATGAACGTTATATATAAAAACATAGCAGCCCGCTCCGACTTTGCACGGGCATAAAATATATATGCCTATGTCACTCAATGACAACATGATTAAAATCGATCCAGTATTTTTGGTTCATTCATTACTGCCCTTGGCCTGCACGCATTAAATTTGGAGTAAAACAATTCCTCTTCCCCTATACTTACTATGAAGATTTCCTGCTATCTTTGGAATATCTAAATTCATACAATTTTTATTACATTACACATTTTTAAACGCAAATTTTAAATTTGTAATATCTCCGAAAATATTTGTTTAATTTACATGCTGTAAGGAACCATATTGATCTATATTAATTGCACACTGTATTTAAGGTACTTAATTCGATAAGGATTAATGCCGTATTGCTTAAAATAGCTTCGTAAATAAGCCATTTTCTCACGTAAAAAGTAAACAATAAAAATGGTTAATGTGGGTTATCCCTAAAAGATAAACATATACCATCGCGGACTTTTTGTAGACCTTTTTATGGTGTACAATACTGTAGTACATTAATTTGATCTAACTCGTAGGGTTAGGCAGTGTTTTTGCTAATTGCTAAATAAGCCTAAAAAAATAGGTTAATTTACGACATCACGTTAGAAACCTCTAAAATTAGCAATGTTGCCTTAGTATATTATGCATGTATTATACATATAAACCTTCCTCTTGAATCACTCTATCTATTGAAAAAAACCGCATCAAAATCCGTTGCGTAGTTTTGAAGATTTAAGCGCACATAGGGATATAGGGACAGAAAAGGCGACTTTGTTTTATACTATGTAGTGATATATAAAATGTTTTCCAAATATGCTTTTTTTACTTTTCTTTCGCGTAATAATTAACATCACAACAAGGAAATATTATTACATGATAATATCGACATAAAAAATATAATGATTCATCTCCTCCAACGCCGAAAGAAAACTCTAAGGCCGAAGACATAATACACAACGAAAAATTGATCGTAAATTATGTTTTACGTAACTTTATTTAGAAAACTTTCCTCTCCCGGCTTAATCTTAAACCCCGCTGGATATAAACAATTTAAGAGTCTTTAAAGGGAATATCAAAAATATTCATCTAAAATTGTACCACTTTTATCTCTGCCGAAGACGAGAAATATTACAATTTTGATGTCGGACAAGAAACACTCCCGGCTAACAATAAGAGTTTCATGAATAATTCAGTATGAATTCTCTACGTCGAAGTTGTTGAGACTGTTCGTACAGTTTTAATAAATAATTCAAGATCTGAATTAAAATAATCAACAAGCATTTTTGAAGAAATGTGTTGTGTAAAAAATAATTGGAGTTATTTAAAAAAAACTAAAATTAATATTTGCAGAATTGTTCAATGATATTAATTCCTAAAATACTATAAACCATTTGCAACATACAGCATGTATTCATAAACATAGAACATAGAATAGTTATAATACTACAAAGTATGATTCGCATTTTATATTAAAATTGCAAAAACAATTTTCATAAGAAATATATAATATGTTTGTCCAACAGTGCATTTTATGTCTTATATATGGAAGTGTGCATTCACTTTGTTTACCCAGACGCTGATGCTTTATGGACTCACTCGACGTGACACAATTTCCTAATACAAGAGATGATAATTGAGACGAAAAGTGTGTAATAATATTTTACAGTTCATTCTGACATTGTCCTTTCTATTTCAATTGGATTTAGTTATTGGATTCTGTTGGACTTGTTACCGTCATCTAAATTTGTGACGTCAAAATGCAATGTTGCCGCATCAACTCTGAGTTTTAGTTCAGTTTGGCTTTGACATACAACAATATTCTAGTTTAAATAAAATAATGAAACAATGTTATCAAATGTAATTTTTTTAAACATTATAGTATATCTAAAAACTACAGTTAATTATATAGCCACGATGGTTTGTAGGTTAGAGTTATAACCTCTTATCACTATTGCTTTCAAGAATTTTGTATACGTCTGACAACCGAACGACTTTGACAGGCTCATTCGTTTACGTGTTCGAACTAATCAGACAGTACTGTGTCTCTTTTTAATTAGAATAAAATAAGACGGAAAATATTATCTGATTCTTACTTACTTCTAATTATACAGTCACAATAGTTTATAGCTTAGAGTTATAACTTCTTATCACTATTGTTTTCAAGAATTTTGTATACGTCTGGCAACCGAACGACTTTGACAGGCCCATTCCTTTACGTGTTCGAACTAATCAGACAGCACTGTGTCTCTTTTTAATTAGAATAAAATGAGATGGTAAATATTATCTGATTCTAAAACGAATTTACAAATTGTGGCAGGCAATGCATTAATTTATTGATGACGTAAGTGCAAAACAACTTTGAATAGACCACATTTTCATTCGTAGTATAACTTATGGAAATCATCAACGTCTGTCGTTTTTTTTTCGTCAAGTTTGGCTATTTTACTGACGGTGTTTTGATTATTTTTTTTACTCGGTATCTGCCAGTACCCATCGGTCATTTCTTAACCTCTATAGTGATAATGTTGATGCATTCATTAAATGGTTTGATCCTTTTGAGACTGTGTCCTGCGCGAGTATAAACCAATATTAAAAATCGCATTCATAGATGTTACCTACAGAATATTGTATTTTATTTTTAACACCAACTGATTCGATAACATGTCGAAAGTATATCTTTTTTGACCTTAACCCCTGTTATACCGATGCTTTTTTCGGCTTTTCACGCCTGATATTTATTTGACGTAACGTTAGAGGTAACCGTAAAAAACCTGTCCGAATTCTCAATAGATTTATGCTTTCTTTTGTGCGAAAATGTATACATAAATACTAACGTAAAAAATGATGATGCGGGAAGATACATTTTCACCAATAACTTCTAATAATTTGCGAATAACTATTTATATATACCTTTGTTTTAAATTTAAAATAAAATGTAGTTCTATTAAATGCAACTAAGTAAGTAATATTAACTAAAATGAATGAAATTTGAAAGATAATGGTAGTTAATAGTGCAGTATTGTATTTGCTCAAGTTAGCAAAATTTATCGAGATGAATTTATTATGATTTCAAGAAAATCATTCTATTATCTAAAAGATCTTGTGTCTTAACATAATATGATATTTTTTGAGATCTACAAGCTGTCGAATACATAAAAATGACTATTAGACTGTATATACCTTAGTGGTTTTAAAGTATCTACGACCTTCTACTGTTTTAATCTCTGTTCATTCAAAGTTATTTTCTGATGGTTGCCATATCACTCATTTAAAACGTCACCAAGGTACTTTTTGTCAGAAGCTTTGCATGGTATTTTGAATTTTTGCTTTTGATATTGGTTAATTTTAAAAATAAATATCTGTATTGTTGTTATATTATTATGTATCTTAGTGTACAGCATACAGCTCCCTCGTCTTGTTGAAATTGCTGTATATTTTGTTTTATTGTTAGACTGCCTCAAGCCCGCTCACTGAGGGGTACTGTCCAATATGCATCATAACCCCGTATTTTAATGTAATTTTTTTTAGAAATTTGTTTTCAGAAATAGTTCTAGTTCCCGGACTCGCTGGTTTAGCCCATTTGCATTTCATTTTATAATTCTTAAGAACGATTTACTCATTTTTGAATTACTCATTAACTTGTTATGGGATTTTTATAATTTTTCGATATATTCACTGAACAATTTCACCATGTCAACGATAGTTGGTCCGTTATTTAGAGTTTCCTGCTTTCTTAGTTTAATTTATTTATCGCTAGATTTTTTGCCGTTGCAATTGCTGTTTCTTCTAGTTTTTATTTTCAATGGCAGACGGCTTTTCCGAGTTTTGAGCTTTGTCGAGTTGTCTATGTAATTAATAAAAAATATATTATTTTTTCTATTGATGTTTCATAGTTTCATTATTTAAGGATAGTCATTCAATATTACTGAAGTATACATAATTACAGAAATACAGAAAGGTAAATATATATTATTTAAATTATATTAGGGATATTGATTGGATTAATCTAATGTAATACAGAAGTAGATTAAGTCCTTTGCCTTGTAGCAACATTAGAGAGATTAATTTAAATGTGCAGCCCCAATTTATAACAGAACAGAAAAATAACATTGATTAAATTGATATCAGACACGAAAACAAGCATCCGTAATTGTGTCTCGCCCGCTAGCATGTGAACTCGTTAATACAAAACTGTTTTTAATACATCTCCGGGGATGGGGTTTTTAAAGAGCAACCGTGTACGTTACCTCGGGGCATACGATCCTAATCCACTTACGGGTGTTAATTATTTTAGTGAGGGGGCCTCGCGTGATAGGCATCGACGTGGATTCTCGTCATTATTCCGAGTACGTCTTCGAGACGGTGGCCTTTAAGATGACTTAAATAAATAGCGTACCCGCGGCATAAGAGACGGGAAACGATCGAGGGTTGGAGGGTGCAGGTTTAGTTTAAATTTATTCGGACTGCGGCTTTAGAATGATACTAAAGTACTAGATTTATCATAATTACGTATTAAACTTGCAAAAACATGTACACGTATATAAAATTTTATTAGTTCCGTGTACAATATCGGGTCTGTAATCCAATATAGTACTGGACTCCGTCATCTCAATTTATGACGCCAAAACATCGCAATGTTGCCGAATTTACCATTGATATTTTACAAATTTTTGTTTATTTCAGCCTCTATATATAATAACATTCTAATATAAATAAAATAATATAAAATATAAATTATTTTAACATCAAATCGTCTAATCCATGTATTAACGAAGGACCTAACCTACATTTAATTAAAGAGCCACAATAGTTGTTAGGTTAAAGTTATTATATTATATTTAAATTGAATTTTCTATGGTATGGTATCCCATGGAGGCTTAATAAATAAATCTTTCACACCCTACAATACGATTTCCTACAGTTATCCTATATTAATTAGTCACCTTTAGTTATTTCCGCTCTCATCACCCTGTCTTGGTATTGTCAGCATTGAATCATAATCCTATATCCAGACAGTTTCATTCACCCACTGTCTCCTACTGACGAAGTTCATCCAAGTCGATGGGTGTTATTGTAGATAATGCTTTCCACATATTCAAGAAATTCTTGCTTGTATATCTTTTTCGACCGCATGTCTATTGTGGTAACTTTTGCCACATTCCATAACAATTCTATTGCATTGAATATGCAGTGATAGCAAAGAAGACGTTACACTCTATGGCCATATTGCTCAGCGATCTGAACTACTGTGTATCTTTTCAAAACTTAATTTATGTTTCTGGACAATCGCAATTATAAATTTATCAAAAGAAGCAAAGTGCCAAAAACAACGTTTGCCAGTTTATAACCTTTAATTATTATAATATTTTAAATATTTAATTATAACTAACGCTATGAAGAATTTTGTAGACATCTGACAACAGTGTAGGCCAGTACCGACAGAAATTGAATGTTATAGTCCGAATCGGTTCATTCTGTCTCTTTTTAACTAGGAGACTTAACTAGTAAAACGAGAAGGAAAAATCCGCTCACTTTTACAAACTGCATTTATGCAATATATTCGACGTCATCTCTGACGTGTATTGCCTGTTTTATCGGAAGGACTATATATTGTTCTTTTCTCACAGAAGATTTTTATTCTTTTTAGTTGGAATAAATCTCATCTGAGATGTGAATAAGGCTCTTACAACTGCCATGGTCAAAACAAAAGAGGCTACTGTAGTTCATTGGGTTCCACCTCTCGATAGTTTATAAATGGCAACGTCATAAAATCAGGTGGAAACTAACGAATGTCTCAGAGTAGCCACTATTAGCAAGAATAATAACATTGTAAAATGGCTACTGACTTAACAAATATCATATAATTAATATCATCTATATATGTTGTATTAGACTCATACAGATGACTGATTACGGTCAGATTTTAGTAATTATTATTATTTTAACTTTAATAATAGTTTCTCGTTGTTTGTTATTACAGATTCATCTTGCTACCCATCTAGCAGCTGCGCTAATAGATCCAGCAGAGGAAGCTTTACGCCACAGGGAAATCTCACCTCTGCCACAATTAGATCGAGCCAAACATGCTCACGTGATTGAGGGGGGCATTTGCTTGCTTTGTCACATCACTGTGACAAGTTCAAGGACCAAACATTGCAGGTAAAATTATTAATTCTCATATAAAATCTAACTTAAGAAGATGACATTCATTATCTTTTTATAATTAGGCTTCTATGTAAAATAAATAAACTTACCAACAAATATATATATTAAACATGTATATTTAAGAAAACGTATCCGCACAATTAATTAAAATCCGTTTTAAACCCGGAGCCTATTTTTCCTTCTCATTTTGTCCTAGTTAAAAAGAGACAGAATACTGTCTGATGAGTTGGAACATGTAATTGAATCAGTTTATAAAACCAGTACCAGTTGCCAAATGTCTGCAAAATTCTTAAAAATATATATATATATATATATATATATATATATATATATATATATATATATATATATATAGAGCATATTATATCATCCGAAAATCATATTATATTATATATTTCTAGAATAGAATCTCTCGCGCTGAACAATTTTGAACAATTAACGTCTTATATATGAAAAAAAAGAGAGATATTGATGTTATTATTTAATTGTTCTATTAAAATTTAAAAATACACTATATATATATTCTTTACCATTTATGGGTAACGTTTCAAGTAAACTACATAAATTGCTGATAATAAAATCTGCAATATATCACGTTTTTTATAACTTGTTTAATTATTTTGTCTAGTTGTTAGAAAGTAACGCATAGTGGTTACTTAACAGAAATTTTAAAAATAATTTCAAAACTTACTTAAGAATATGCACCTAAGAGGATATTTGAAAATTAAAATTATTTTCGGAGATATAGCTGTTTAAATGACGCGGTATGTAAAAATGAAAATTCATCCACCTTTACATTATTATAACTACCCTTTCAACTAATTTTTCGAGAGGATTAACATGATATCTCAACTTCCACCCAACCAATTTACTTGATATACACTCATATCAAAGTAAAACTACCATAAATATCAAAGTAACATATCAAAAAACATTAAAAATGTGAAAAGTATCGATTATTTCAAATTTCTAGGCTAGAATAACTCCTTAATATTGCATACATATAAATATGGTAGGTATAGTTCTTTATCAAAAGAAACTAATTACTGAACAGACTGGCGTGGTAATAAAATTTTTATGTCCACTGTAAAGCAATTAAAACGGATCGATATCCCATTTCTTTAATTATTTATATGAAAATATTTTTTCATACAATTATTTAAAAAACTTGGGAATACTGCATAATATTAATTATTTATTGTGATTTTAATAAATATATGTCCATTAACATTTTAGCAGCTAGTTTAGCTGCAATCATATTTTTATCTGATTTTAATAACTTTCACCTCCCACCTTTTGATACACTATTATGAAATCCTTCTTCGATTACGATCAAATTTAGAACTGGTAATATTTCTACCAAAATGGGAACCCCTAAGCTTAAAAATATTCAAGCTAGCCAAACTTTAATGTTTCTTGTTCAATTTTTCTGCTGTGGAATGAGAATATCAACAACGAGCTGTGATTTTGATGTTTCTACCATTTATGATCAAAATATGAATAGTACGAGTACAAATAAACCATCAACAATAAAATTCCCAATCTAAAACAGAGATGGCTTACAAAATGATTGTTGTAGTTCATTGGATTCTATCTCTCGACATATTGTAAATGGTAACGTCGCAAAATCAGATGGAAACTACCGAAAGTTTACCGAATACCGGTTAGAATTCCACAAAAATAGCCACTACTGATTTCGTTATATGTTCCGAGACATCAGATGACATTCTATCTCCTTTTAATTAGTTGCGATAACATCATAACATGTATTGGCTATTTTATTGGATGGGCTATATATATTTTTGTATTAATTTCTACAATATATGATCATTAGTCATCAAGTTGCGGGTTTCTTATAAATATTAATTTTTAATTATACCTTTTTTATGTAAGAAAAACGTGAAAGGAAGTTGATTAGCATAAATATTATACGTTTCCTAATTCATAATTTGCACAATCACGACCCACCGTTCTTTGCGCTTTTATTTAGACATCTACAGCCTTGATCTTTGCTTTAAAAGCGGCCGTTACGGGTGAAGGTCGAAACTTAAGTATTACGCCCAGACAATAGCCGTCCGATGACTAACGTTCATCCTTTTTTGGGTCTATTTCAGCGCCTGCAACAAGTGTGTGGCCAATTTTGACCATCACTGCAAGTGGCTGAACCACTGCATCGGAGGTCGGAATTACGGGCCGTTTCTAATGTGCGTTTCTAGTGCAGTAGCGGCCGCAGCCTTGGTGGCCGCCCTTGCCATAGCCAACTTGGTTTATTATCATCTGGGATATAATGGAGCAGAGGAGGTAGCAAAGGTTAGTTTTATTTTTTTAACAATTTTTAACCTAGTGACATATTCTTAATAAATATAACTAATTTATTTGTAATGTTAATATTTGGTTAATAATTATTAATAATTTCTACTTTTTAAACTTTTTAAGTTTAAAAAGTTTAAATATCTTAGCTTTAGAAAAGTTAGAAGGCAGCGCTGTCATATTTTTCTTTCTCATTTTACTAATTAGCATTGCTATAGTTAAAAAGAGACAAAATGAAGTTTGATGCGCCCGAAAATATAAACAAATCGGTCTATAAAATTAGATTTAAGTTGATACTGATCGACAACGCTGTCTTTTGTTTATGTAAATACTATAAAACAACTGTAACCTACAAACTATTGTGGCTATTTAATTAACTGTAGTTTCAAACCTTAAATATTGTATACAGTGTTAAAGGAAATTATATTTTATAACGTTATGCTTGATATGAGGACAGTTTTTGTTAGGTGAATCCAAGATTATATTGTTTTAAGTTTTTTTTGAGGTCTTAGTGACTGTGCAGCTGCAGCTCCACTAACTATGTGATGGCATCGGCATTTACAACCAACATAATAATAAGTAGCAATTTTAAATGTATCAAAACATACAAAGCGCTAAACAGTGTTTGTCGGTTTAGAATCTTTAGTTGTTATAACTAATATTTTAAAGAATCTTGCAGACGTTTGGCAACCGAACGACTTTTATAGGTTGATTCGGTTACATGTTCGAACTTATCAATTAGCATTGCATTTCTTTCTAACTGGAATAAAATGAGAAGGAAAACATTGTCTGATCTTAAATCAAATTGCAATAGGCAATACATTAAATATATCGATGACGTGAGTTCATTGTTATTTTGAATAGAGTATATATCTTATTTTGTGATCATAGGATTATTCAAACTGATAAAAATTATTTTTATATGTTTAAATGTTTTTCCATCGATGGTCTTCCATGTTTTTCAAATCATTTCGTAGGTCAGGTCCATTTTTTCCTATTCCGTTTGATTCGAAAACTAAATTATGCCCCGATAAATCAAAACACATTAAGGGAAGGTCCGTAGGCAGATAAAAAACGGTCGTACGTAAAAAACAGATGAGTGTGTTCACCCTTACAGTTCGTGTCTTGTCGTGGGCTAGTGACGTCGTTATTTCCAAGAAAAAAATATTATTCTAGGGAACAGTAGAAAAAGCGCACAATAAAATATTTACGTTTCATTCAGTTCTATTTATATGTTTTTGCTTTTTTGTCGACGGCGATGTCTTATGACGAGATTATCACTACGCTAAGGTGAGATGGTCTAGAATATGAGGGTATATTTATTTATTCTTTAAATACATACGTTTCGTTATCTCAATATATCTTGGAGAAAGGTATGACGGTTTTTTTATTCATGAGGTAGCATTCGATCCTAGTTAAAAAGAGATGGGTTTGATGCTAGTAGTTCCTATTCTATATTTCTGTGTATTGTAAGGAATATTTAATATGTAGAAGGGATTTAAATTAAAAATCTTTTCTTTTTTTGTATCAAAGAAACATTTAATGGTGTCAAAAGTCAATTTACTACTTGGTTTCAAGATCAAAAATTGAACAAATGAGGTTATATAACAGGCCAAATGAAAAGTCCTTCGCCTGACACATAGATAGCGATACTAAAATTAAAACCATATGTTTTTTAGTTAGCTCTAAAACTCAAAAGATGTGTGTATAAATGTGACAGCTATCCGATCAATAGTTTGTGAATTATAGGAATTTGAGCGAAGCAACTTTTGTTATTGTGAAAAAATGGATAAAAAGGAATATGGCGTGTTGATAAAATATTGAATTTTGAAGGGAAAAAATACAAAAATTTTTCGGACACTGTCCGAACTGGACAATGAAGACGGTGAACGCAGTGGACGCCTAAAAGAGAAGAAAATCGACAAAATTATTTTGAATGACCGTAAATTGAAATTGAATGAAATAGCAGACAGTCTACAGATGTACGTGTAAAGACTGAACATGTACATTATTTCATTCATGAATATTTGGGTATGAGAAAGCTCTGTGTAAAGTAGGTGCCGCGCGAGCTCACTTTTGATCAAAAACAACGACGAGTTGATGATTTAGAGCAGTGTTTGAAGATGATCAAGCGTAATAAACTCGAGTTCTTGCGTCGATATGTGACAATGGATGAAACATGGCTCCATCATTTCACTCCGAAGTCCATCGACAATCATCCGAGTGGCCTGCACGCGATGAACCCGCTCCAAAGCGTGGGAAAACGCCACAAAATAGTCGACTGGCAAGGTTATGGCGTCTGTATTTTGGGATGCGCATGAAATAATTTTCACTGACCACCTTGAAAAAGGAAGGACCATCAACAACGACTATTACATAGCGTTATTGGACCGTTTGAAGGACGAAATCTCCGAAAAACGGCCGCATTTGAAGAAAAAGAAAGTACTGCTTCACCAAGACAATGCGCTGTGTCACAAGTCAGTGAAAATGGCATGAATCCATGAGTTGGGCTTCGAATTGCTTCCTCATCCACCGTATTCCCCAGATCTGGCTCCCAGCGACTATTTCCTGTTCTCAGATCTCAAAAGAATCCTCGCTGAGATTAAATGTTCGTAGAATGAAGAGGTGATCACCAAAACTGAGGCCTATTTTGAAGTAAAGGACAAATCGTACTATAAAAATGGTATCGAAAAGTTGGAGGGTCGCTATAATCAGTGTATCGCCCTTGAAGAGAATTATGTTGAATAAAAAAACTAATTTTGCCAAAAAAATGTGTTTTACTATGGTAGGCTGGGGACTTTTTAATTGACATGTTATGGTCACTAACAATTTAATAAGCTTCAGGGTCGTCATGTTAAATCTGACAAGATTTTTGTACCTGAGGATGAAATAAGCTTTTTTTGGTAATGATATAGCAAGCTCATTTTGATAATAGGGTTTTAATATTGGGATCTGTCGCTCAATCAGATGTAATATTAGGATATTTCACTATACTAAATACTGGAGAAGTTCAAATATTGTAGATCTTAATTATTTAACAATTTTAAAATTAAAAAGAAACACTTGGCGACTTATCGCGTGTAAAAACCGTTTTATATGTTTTTAATCAATACACACTTTTAACGAATGAAAACTATTTGAATTACGTTTTTGCATTTAACATCATCTGAATAGAGTGAATTGCTACATTCCCTTCTCTCTACTCTCCCGACCATCAAAGAAACTGTAGCAAATTTTTTAAGTTGCAATTTCCGTCCCCGGATAAGTATTTTCGCTTTTGAAGTAGTTTACACACAGAATTGCTTTACGTTTCCACTCTTGCCTGGAAAGTTGCCTTTCGGATTTCTGAGCCAAATAGAAAGATTCCATTTTTGAAGTGCCATTTCAATCCAGAGTGGAAAAGAGTGATGTAAATAGCTTAATATTTTCTTTTATATGCAAGATTAATCATACGTCTGCAATTATCATTCTTTTATTGCAGATATTAAACTGTTTTTAACGAATTTGGGGAAATATTGATTTATAAGAATAATACAGGATAATGAAAGTCTAAAGGAAACATTTATTTTCAAATTATAAGTGTGATTATTAAGATTTTAGTAGAAATTAAATCAATAAATTTAAAAATTAAAAGAGGCCTAGTACATAGTGTCATTTACCTCGATATTACGTTTATGAGACACCTTCGCCATAATAAAGAATGGACCTGAAGATACGGTAAAGTGATTGTGTAGCGCTGTATCATATATCAAAACTTGTCAAGGAAGCGTTGAAAGCACTTGGATGGCACATATTTTCGCACCCGCCGTACTCTTCAGACCTTTCCTCGTCCAACTATCAACTATTAAGAACTTAGAGAATGGTTCGATGAATAGCTTTGCTCAAAGGACAAACAGTGTTTTTTTGGATGGCATCCATAAACTGCCTGAAAGATGGGTAATATGTATAGAATCAAATGGCCAATATTTTGAATTAATAAATTTTTCCATTTTTTTGAAAATTATGTGCAAGGGGACATGAGAAAATATTCCATTCTCATGAGAATATTAAAATATTGCAGCTTTTGGATACCACCAGAACAGGACACAGGCTCAAAAGAATCAAACCATCTGATCTTGTCTAGTGTTGTGTAATGAGGGGCATATATTAAAAAATACAGCAGTGACATGTATAAATATTATTTCATCAGAGCCTGAGATAGGGCCGATGGGTCCTCCTAGTTATATACCTAGATTTAAGTTATCATAAAGACAAATTGTAGGTTAGACGGCGATGACTAGTAACAATGTATTAATTAACTAATAGTAAAAAAGCACATTAATTTTTTTTAATTCAAGAACCTTTTTCAGAATTTGCTGGTCTTTGTATGTTGTTTTTAAAACCGTTGAAAAGAAGGTTTCAACAAGACAGACAAATGGTTCGGTAATGAAAATATCAGTGTGGTTGCCAGAACGTTTGTTGAAAATTGTCATGTTGCAAAACACAAGACGTTTTGGTTCATAATTTAAAATTTACAAAACAAAATATGCCGGTAATATTGTATTTCTATCATAGTCGATCCTTAATGGTACCTCTAAAATAAGCAACAGGCTTGTGTCGTAAAACAAACAGCATTTTTTCCGGTCCAACGCACGAACGGAACTGATTTAATAATGTAAAGTTCATACGCCCCGAACCATAACAAAATCAATTTTTACAAGGAATTCCTTCGAGGGCTAATGGTCCGTTATCACGTGTCGAGAATCCAAATTGGTTTTTGCCTCTTGTACCCTTTTTGAAGCCGAAATTATTATTTTACAAAGCTCTGGCACGGAGCCAGGGATGACGGAGACAGACGGAGAACGTTATGAAATTTGAAGATGCTACTGTGGTTGACTGCGTTATGAAAGTTTTATGGTCGATCCCTTCGGATTTATGCGCTCTTGTATCTTGTGATGCGAATGATTGTGACGGAGAAAATTATTTAAGATGTTTTTTTAGTAAACTGTATCAATTTTTTTTGTAGTTGTAGCAATTTTTGGCAGATAATGTGATCATTTACATAGAACAGTCGTTATTATTAATATTTTATTTCTTTGAAAAGCTATACATAATAACGTCGGCTTAGTAGCGCAGTAGTAAAGACGACAGGACGGTCCTCCTACTGTTGCGATAGCCGTGGGTTCGAATCAATCTGGGGCACGGTCGTAAATTTTATGTTTGTGATTTTTGGGATAATTTTTCTTGTCTGATTTTGCACTCTTACCTAAGGACAATCACAAATGTTAAACAATCACAAACATAAACTAAGTTCATAATTATGTCACTAATAATTGTATTGTTTCAATTTTAGTTGTTATTATGAAAATTTTCAGGTATAATTTTGTCTTTGAATGGATATTACGTACTAAAGATTAACAATAAATATACGTTAATTAGGACATAATTTAATAGATTATGATTTATATAATACCTCTTTGTATAAATGCCTCATTATTTACATTTGTTGTATAAGTAAAATATCGGCTGCCATAAAATAGAAACTGACATACATATAACAATCATAAGAATGGAATGATTAAGGAAACGTTACGTAGTCCATAATTTGAGAGATTATGATTCTCATCTCGTTATGAATCTGGGGCACGGTCGCACATTTTATGTTTGCGATTTTTGGGATAATTTTTCTTGTCTGATTTTGCACTCTTACCTAAGGACAATCACAAATGTTAAACAATCACAAATATAAATTTACGATCACGCCCCGCAGGATTCGAATCCGAGACTAACACAACATTAGGAGAAGCATCCTATCGCCATTACTACCGTGCCAACCAAGCCGGCATTTATTGATAGTGAAATCTGTTATTGTTGTTTGTTGAATGTTTAAATTTATATAAAAAACACTAAGAAAAACGATATTTCTTTTTATTTTTTAGGGTAAATGATGTGGCTCGGTGAATGGAGGTAAAACGAAATGAAACAGTGGTGTTTACATTATGTGACCGTTATTTATTGGCTATATAAAAATGTGTGTATTCTTCACAAATGATAAAACGGATGGCAGCGGAGTTACCTGTTGACGAGGCTTGGGCAGTCGATGGTGACACGTCTAAACCAAACGAGGGTTGAGCACTGAAATCGAAATACCCTTCAATAATATCCCAGATAAACGTCTCGGGGTTGCCGCCAGCTATTCGTTGTCGGGTTCTAGTTGGCGCTGCTGGCACCCCGCCTGTGTTCAACATCTGGGATTATATTTTTGGATATTTTGTAGACCGTTATTTCACGATGTAAAATTCGACATGCCTCAAGGTCGCTACAATTTTATCCTTAAGCCATTTTAAGAATATTAATATTTTTTAATAGACATATTTCTCCACAATGGAATAATTTAACCCAAATAACATCGTCACTGAACGTAACAATATGCCGGAGCATCCCGAAGCTCGACAACATAAACTCAACAATTTATTAATAGGGGACCATAAAATGTGCACACAACTTTTATGACTATTGAATTTCAATTCGCGCTCACATAATAATCTGACGGAAGGGTCGATAAAGTTTTAAAAGAAAAATAAACGTCGACAAACTCAGAGTGCCCGACGAAGGAAAAAACTACTGCTATAAGGCTGCTTGTTGTTCGGTTGTTATCTTAGTTCGTCTCAAATTTCAGTAAAAGGCCGAGTTGTCGGAAGTTGACGGAAGTATCCTGAAACTCGAAGTGGGCTGCCAACAGTTTATCATCTATAGATATTTTTTAAAAATAACTTTTTTAAATAGAGTCTTTAAACTTTTTTAAATAAACTCTTTAAACAGTCCAATGTTATGCTATATTAGTATATTTTTAGTTTTTACTCAGTTACTTCTAAAATGGTCCAAATTCAATAGTTTTATCCAGTTAATTTGTATATTCACACATTATAATGATGTATTCAACCTATGATAATAATATTTTTCATGTTTCATGGTTATGCAATTAAGTGATAATGAGTTATTTATTTGTTAAAATTTTTTTGTTATTACAAAAATTAAGGATAGTTAATTACGTACTTATATATAACCTACATTAACTGTGATTAATGTATTTCGAAATACTATTGGCCAAATTAACTACGAAACGGTTTGTCAATATATTAAATATTTAATATAAATTAGTATGTGTTTTTTTTTATAACTGATGAGCAAACAACGAATTAATTTTTTAATTAAAAATCTTTCTTTAACATATTTTTATTTATTGATAATTATATTGTGTTCAGGGCATAATAAAGCATTACATTTTCTAAAGTTGATCAAGCAGGTCTTTATTTATGTTTTTATCGTTCATTTATAAACATACAATTTTATATAGTTTTATCTAATTCTTGTATATTCATTTAATAACTTATAAAATATCCAATTAAATTCATTTAAAAGAAATGTGAATCATACTCTGTTAAATTACCTTAGTTATTATGATTATCATTTTTGTAATCATTTATCTTCTTTAAAAAATCGATTGAAAATTAAACAATATTAATATAACTATTTCACTTATTATCTTGACTAATGGTAATGCTTTAACTCGCATTGTTATTTCTGAGTATTAAGTTATGTTTTAATTCTATATGTACACAGTATTTCCGATATATTTCATAGTATTTGTCTTGAAATGTATAGCTTAAAAATCATTAATTATTATATGACAGTCATTTAATTTACACTATTTGATTTAATTTAATTTACAAGTTAGTATAGTATATAAGTGTTTAACTTAAACTCTAGCTTAAGTACTGTAACTTGATTTTAATTTGGGAAATACTGATGTATTTACCGTGTACTCGTCTTGCTTGTGTATGTATGCAAGTGCGATAAAACCATAGTAAAAAATTAATTTTATTAATTAGCATTGTACTAAGAAAATCTAATGTGATGATGAAGATAAACGAAAATTAGGTATTCCTTAACTTTTTAATATTATAATGTCTAGGCATATTTTCCTGAAAACAACTAAACAAATATATTACCATTAAACCAAAATATCATATATATTATACATAAAATAAATTATCGATTATTGTTATAAATTTCAAATTGTTTTTAATTTATTTGGATCACATCCAAGAATCCTATAATCTAAAAATATTATATCCGTCTCTCGTATCACCAATTTTAATACCCGACAGATAGTTATAAAATCAATTTTTCTCTAGCAGAATGTTGCGGCGCTTTTGGTTTCCCTCTAGACCTCCTGTTAATATTTGATCAGATTTAAATAACAAAGGAAATTCGCATTCTAAAACATTCATGGTGCTTAAGTGGAGTAGACAGGTCAGTTCGTGCTATTTTGTCTCGATGCAGTTTCTGTGACCTTTTCTAGTTTGAAACAAACAATTTATGTCGAATATGTGCAACTATAAAGCTTAGTTCACATTTACCTGATATCAACGTGTTTTGCAAACTGATACGTTAATTAGCACATACTTTAATAGATTGTGATTTATATAATATCTCTTTCTATAAATGTCTCATTATTTACATTTGTTGTATAATTAAAATATCGTCTGCCATAAAATAGAAACTGACATACATATAACCATCATAAGAATGGAATGATTAAGGAAACGTAGTACATAATTTAAGAGATCATGATTCTCATCTAGTTATCTTTTATTTTTTTTATTATTTACATTAGTTTCATCAGTAAAATATCTCTTACTATAAGATTAAAATTGGAACAATATAATTTGTATATATAGTTTATATTGCCTTTAAGATAAAATGAGTGCATTTATATTAATTTCTCAACTTTTAATGCATAACCTGATAGACTATGATTGACATTTTCTTGTTAAATATAGTTTCTCTGTATGCTACATTATTTATATTTGTTTTATTTGTAAAATATCACTAACAAAAATATTAATATTGAAATGTACATAACAATATATGTCTATGTTGCCTTTAAGATAAATCAGCGCATTTATATCAATTTTTCAACATTAGTAAGAACACAATGATTTAATAAACGTTAATTAATGCTTAATTTAATAGATTATTATCACCATTTCCTTGTTAAATATATTTTCTTGAAATATCGCAATATTTACATTTGCTTTATTAGTAAAATATTACTTACCATAAAATTAAAATTGACATATACATAACAATATATATCTATATTGCCTTTAAGATAAAATGAGTGCATTTATATCAATTTATCAACTTTAATAAGGACAGAATGATAAATACGAGCGAACGCTATTCTCATCGTGGAAATAGTTATTTAATAGAACGTAGCTGAGGGTTGAAATATGAAACTTCGGAAGATTAATTTCGATTCGAGAGGAGTTTAAAAACAGTGACGGTTATTCCTTTGAGAGAAGCTTTTCTACTCATTTATTACCGATGAAAAATTTCTTTATAAAAATAAAACTCTTGATACGGTTAATAAGTGTATAAACGTTTTTATTGTTGTTTATTTTGTAGACATGATGAAATGATAATTCATAATTAAGTCCAATAAAACAGACAATGTAAGTTAAAGATGACATCGAATATATTGCCAATTACAGTTGATTTTTACTAAATAATTTGAAAAAATCGTTTTAAATCCGAAGCCGGTTTTTCATTATCATTTTACGATAGAAAAAGATATGATGTGTCGAAACATGTAACCGAATGACTTTATCAAGTTCGATTTAGGTTGCTAGCAGTGGGCTGTGTTGCCAAATGTCTGCAAAATTCTTAAAAACATTGGTGATAAAAATTAGAGGTTATAAACTGGAAAATATTATAAAACCAAAGTTAAATTTGATTGACTGTTTTATTGGAAAGAGTTATATATATTTTAGTGAATATGTAGATTAAGGAAAGATATTCTATTGAACGGTTTTCCATACGATTGTACAAGAACAATTTTGTCCCTTCACATTGATATTATAGTTGAACAATATGTCAGCTCTAATAGCTTAACCAGGTTTTAACATATTTTAAAGGAATATGTCTTTCTGAGTGTCAACTTTTCAATATTAGACTATAGAATAGACAGTGTACTTCCAGTATTCAAGTAACTTGATAATAATAATTTGATTTAAACATTTTCAGGAAGAAACCTACGCGAAACTAAACTTCACTACTCCACCTCCACTTCCGTCCTCTCTGCCGTCAAGCGATGCGGCTTTCCTCGCTGTAGTGGCCGCCCTGGGCTTATTGGCAGCCATAACAGCCGGTTTACTTCTCCACCTTTGCTTTTTCCACATCTACATATCGTTTCTCGGCCTGACCACGTATGAGTACATCCGGCAGCAGCGTCAAACTAACAACCAACCGGCCGTATCTCAAATCGAGATGACCCATTCGGATCCAGATGGTGAAACGGACGCGAGGACCTCGACACTGCGACATAGGTGGGTGGAACGACATTGTTACACCGATTTATTCGTCACGTAACGTGCTGTTGTTTGTCAGACCAGTTAATCTTCAATGCGATGGCAGAACTAGAACCACATTCTTTAGTTGTACGGTTTTAGAGGAGAGTTTCTCCAACTGCAATCCGGAACCCACTCCAACTCCACCAACAACTCCACAGGATTGTCAGATGTGTATCATGGGGAACAATTCGGTAAGTTATCTGTTTTATTGGAGAATATGTATATAAAAATATCAATATATGTTTAACATATAAGCGCATTTCAATTTAAATTGATATATTGACTATACAACGTTTTATAAATTGTATAGAGCGTATAATCAGTAATTTTTATGTATTTATGATCACAGCTAAACATTATCTCGTATGTATTTAAAGTACGAAATACAAAATATTTTTAAGTTGTGTATTTAAGATATAAAATTATAATACAAATTATAAAATATAGTCGGGTGCTAGATTATGTAAATTGGAACTAATATAGCTCAGACTATTTATTAAAAGAAGAATTTCCTTTACTGAACACTAGACTTTTAAATATATAATCTGATAAACATCATATTCTTGGGTAATGAACAAAACATTCACTACTACTACACAGGAATAATTTCATGGTTTTGCAATTTATCTCTAAGGCTTCTTTCAATGTCTTGCAATATATCATGAATTTTTTACAACGTATTTTGTAACTTAGGCGATTGCATGACGCCAATATGGCTCCATTTATTTAATATGACAGGTACACGTTAAATGTTACCAACTTTAAAAGTTCGTCTATTTGGATAAAGGTTATAAAAAGGTTATCATATTACAACGAATTATGAACACTGGTGAAAATAAGTATATTTAAATAACCTATCAATTGTTATACCAACTATTTCCTAAAATGGAATGGAATGATGGATATTTAAAAAAAAATTTTTTTTTTTTTAAATATACTTTGATCTTATAACTTTTTATATTTATTTCATTTAGCATTTAAACTTAATTACATATATAACATAATATTAGCTTTTCAACATTATGACGAATCAAATTATGATTGATTATGATGCTAAATTAATATAAATTACCTTTTAATTAACCATAGTTTGTTCAATAATGTAACGAACACTAATAAACAGATATTGTGTTGTGTAGTTGGATAATATATCGACATATAAATAGATCGAACAACGATATTCCAGCTAGAGTAATATAGTAAAATATGATTGAATATTTTATACCACATCACAATGATATACAGTAATTAGAAGACGCGTTATATACGATATTATTAGGCCTGTCAGATCAATAATACGAGTTAAAAATACACCCATAGTTTTTTCAATTTCTCTTTCCTGTTATCTAAAACATAACAACACATAATAATTAAGTTATTGTCGTACATTAAGTAGAATTAATAGTATAAGTTCACTTCGATTACAATGTATATGTAGTATGATACAATATATTTAGTTATCACCACTGTTTCGGTAATAATTTAACTAATGCCAACTAATATATATTATAAATACAATTATATTTAATAATATGAAGACTATATAATATAATTTAGATCACATAATTTAAAACATACTTTTCTCCAATTATTATAATATTATACAACTATTGAATGAGATGAGAATGGTTCATTTTGGTTTATCAATTGTTCTTTTCGATTTGTATAAATACCAGTTTTTTTTTGCAATAAATCTTTTTTTAGAAAATTATGTGTTTTGCTTTTGGAATGTATAACTATTATATGGTCTAAAATTAACATTATATAGCCTTTGAGCTATATAGGTGTTTTTTTTACGAGGTGTGATATCGAATATGGATATTTATTTCTTCTAACATTTTGTATCCCATCAGTTTTTTATGAGTAAATATTCTACCTTTTTCATATCTATTTTTTCCATAAATATTATAAATATGGTTGGACTTAGATATCCTCTTTATCTTAGTCCTGCCTTTGCCTGATTTCTTATTGTCTGTATCTACAGCATTAGGGCTTGTCCCATATATTTTCAATCACTTTTATCGTTTTATCATTTGAAACTATACCGGATCTTTTGTATCGAATAATAGCTGGCGTGATATTACAGTTATGGGATTCATACATTTACTGAATTCATACATATCTGAATTTGTTTTTCATATATTTTGTGCAAGATTTCGTTTCATTTCTTATTTATTTATTTATTAAACAACTTTTTTTATTTATTATTCTTTAATAATATAAAATATCTAGTGGATTGCTATATATTAGGGGGACGAAGTTTTGTTTTGAACTGAAGAATATATTACATAGTTTCTTGTTCGGTTTTCAATATTATTTCAAATAACAGATATTGATTTTAAGGGCACTCCACATTGTCCTATTTTCTTCTGTGCTTTTATTTCCGTTTCAATAGCCCTGTCGTTTCTCCTGTCTAATCTTCAAGGAAAAGGTTATCGTATACCGAAATATGAATATGTTTAACAATAGAATAAAATATTTTGTATTATATCTTCTCATATTTTCTAAAATATTTGTTATATACGAATCTGATATATCAGGTAAAGAAAATACCATATTTACAATGGATAATTAAAATGTATTTATCTTTTCCCAGGCAATTTCTCCTAACTATTGCTAAACTATTTAGTTAGTAGCTCTATAGCATCTCTAAAATTGACGAAGTGGCAGTCAAATGGGACCAGATATGGTACAGTACGATTTAGTTTATCCAGCATTCTCTTGCGTCTCTAACAGAGTTTGGAAATATTACTCCCAAATGCCCTTTATCTTTTGAGAGTCACTTTCTGTTTCTGTGGAGATTTGTTCGGAGTTTGTAGACATCTCTCGAGCTTTTTAGGTATCTATCTTGGATCGTTATCTCTAAAGTCTTCCGTCCTGTCCATCTTGTCGATAAAGTAGTTCTCATACTTTCTTTTCTTGTTTTTGCATACTCTATCCACCCTTCTTTTGGCTTCCTCGAAATCCGATCTTCTTCCTCTGGTTCTTCTTGCTATATAATTCTTGTATTTTATGTTGCTCTCTTCTATCATTTCTTTATATTCTTCGTCAAACCAGGTTGCTCTTTCTTTTTTCTTTTTTTTTGATTAATTTTATATGGCACCTATCTTTCTTTTCATCTTTTGTATATTTCCCATGGCTTGAAATCGTTCACGAATGGCGACTCGCCTCAGATTCAACTTTTATGCCAATTGTTTTTTCAGTTTGTGCTGAGTTTTCATCCAGTAACTGCTGAAACTCAGCATTTTCAAATGTTTCCGATCTACCAGGACTTTTTTTGCCTTGAACCTTGAAATCACTAGATGTGAATTGTTGAAACCACGTTTCACATGTTCTTATATATGGAACATACACACCGAAAGTTTGTACCGGTAGGCGAAGACTTTTAGTGGCTTTTTTTTTATTAAACAATAAAAATAATTCGTGATAACAGCTCAATTAAAAGTCTCCAGACTACCCTAGTAAAACACATTTTTTTGTAGGTGATACACTGATTATAGCGACCCTTTAAATTTTCGATACCATTTTTGTAGTACGATTTATAGTACGACCTCTTCATTCGACGAAAATTTCTTCCCAGCGAGCATTCTTTTGATATCTGAGAACAGGAAATAGTCATTAGGGGCCAGATCCAGAGCATACGGTGGATGAGTAAGAAATTTGAATCCCAATTAATGGATTTTGCCATCGTTTCCACTGACTTGTGACACGGTGCATTGTCTTGATAAAGCAGTACTTTCTTTCGCTTCAAATGCGACCGTTTTTCGGCGATTTCGTCCTTTAGACGGTCCAATAACGCTATGTAATAGTCGCTGTTAATGGTCCTTCCTTTTTAAAGGTAGTCAATGAAAATTATTCAATGCGCATCCCTAAATATATACGCCATAACTTACACAAATGCTTTGGAGCGAGTTTATCGTGTGCAATCCACTCAGATGACTGTCGATTGGGCTTCGGAGTAAAATGATGGAGCCATGTTTCATCCATTGTCACATACCGACGCAAAAACTCGGGTTTATTACGCTTGATCACCTTCAAACACTGCTCTGATTCATGTACTTGTCAGTGTTTTTGGTCAAAAGTGAGCTCGCGCGGCACCCATTTTGCACAAAGCTTTCTCATACCCAAATATTCGTGATTGATATGATGTACACGTTCAGTCGACATCTTTAGAGTGTCTACAATTTCATTCCAATTCAATTTACGGTCATTCAATATCATTTTGTGGATTTTTTTAAATGTTTTAACCTGTTTCAGGCGTCCACTGCGTTCACCGTTTTCGGTGCTCATTTTACCACGTCTAAACGGAGCATACCAATCCTTGATGGTTGATTTTCCTGGGGCAGTGTCCGGAAACTCGGCATCAAGCCAAGTTCTCGCTTCAACTGTATTTTTTCCTTCAAAAAGCAATATTTTATCAACATGCGAAATTCCTTTTTATCCATTTTTCACAATCTTTTGAGGGTTAGAGCTAACTAAAAACATATGGATTTAATTCTAGTAGCCCCATCTATGTGTCAGGCCGGGAACTTTTCCATTGACCAGTTTTCTGTAGATCTATAACGCTGTTAATATCAGTGGAATAAAATGACATGAAATGTATGAAATCATAACATATTATATTTATGGCTGGTGATATCTATTATGAGAACTAGAAAGTAACTATCGACATCACAATTACAGAATTATTTCCATAAACTGACTATTAGTCTCAACATCCTACCTGATATTACGTTAATAATGACCTAATATAACACAGATGTCGTCAAAGTTGTGGTAAAACATCAATAATTAGATGCATGTTAATCGAAACTACCCCCTAAAACTCCACTAAGAAAATCGCTGTTTACTTAAAGTCGAAGCGGCGTCAGCTCACATGGCCCATATCGTTATTGTTTCTATAAATAATCTGATTTTCATTGCCGAAGCATATCCATTTACAGTCGGCCCACTTCCATGTGAAATATGGCCGGCCGATTACGATGTAATAAGAAAATTTATGATAATGGCTTTCGAGATGGGGGCATAAATTATCGCTATAATTAGAAATCGAACGGATTGATTTATGTAATTAGGATCCATTGAATTTCAGCGACATAAATGACATAATGGCGGTGAGGGTTACGTACGGCATCTGGATACTTGGAATTAATTAAAGTTTCATTGCGCTTCCGTTGTGATTTTAATTGAAAATTTTATTAAAAATATATTAGTTTATGGTATAGTCGAAATGTTATGAGAAATTAACGGAACTATAACAGATAAAGAAGTATGCTGGTCACCGGATCACCAGGGTTATCAGCTGGTTTCTTTTTGATGATTATATTGATACTATACTTTCAAATATTAAATGTTTGACTTTATCACAGTTAAACTCACATATAATTTTAAATGTGTGGAATTACAAAGCTCTACAATTAAGCTTACAATGATCTAAGGTAGGATGGAGGAACTAGGAAACATCCATGTTTTGAACAACACCCTCAGTTCGGGGACACATTATAGATCTGGATGTAAGACCATCAAAGAACTGAATGAACAACCATGAAAGAACTGAACCATTATCTCAGTTGTGGAGGACACCAAAATTTGGAAAACCTTTCTATACAGGTTATACCGTAAACATTTGTTTAAAACAGTGCTATTCGGAAGATCATCAGACGTCCTAGTAGACGAAGGTACAGGGAATAGACCTTAACAGTTAAAATAAGCGATTAGTGAAATTTACGATAATTATAGCCTTAAGAGGAATAATGAGATTGATCAACAGTAAAAATTATTTTGAATAGACAACACAAAACTACAGGGCCAAAACTGACAGCAGCCTCATATGAAAGATACATGGAACTGTTGAAAGACACATAATAATCAAATAATAGTAGTTATAATTAAGGCATAAAAATGCTAATCATACTCAATGTCAGACACAAAAATGCCATCATAAACAAACCATATAAACAAACAATCGGTTTATAGAAATTAGCCAATTAAACGCCTTTGTAGGTAACTTCAAACGAACCAATCAAAAAAGTGGTCTTAAAGCCAGCGTTGGTTGATCCACGTAAAACATTTTCTCGGTTTTTAAGTAAGCTATTAAGTATATTATCTAACGTATATTTTAACTAAAGGCTCTGTATATAACAAGTCAATACATATCTAACCTTCAAAAGAGGCGTGTCTAAATTTGACAGCTTTCGGATCATTAGTTTGTGAATTATAGCATTTTAAGTGACGCGAACTTCGAGTTTCCAAATACTACCTCAGGAAAATCAAACATCAAGGATTGGTATGCTAAGTTTAGACGTGGTGAAATGAGCACCGAAGACGGTGAACGCAGTGGACGCCCAGAAGAGGTTGTTACCGACGAAAACATTTAAAAAATCCAGAAAATGATTTTGAATGACCGTAAATTGAAACTGAATGAAATAACAAACACTCCTGTGTGCAAAGTGGGTGACGCGCGAGCTCAGTTTTGACCAAAAACAACGACGAGTTGATGATTCGGAGCAGTGTTGAGCACACGATGAACCCGCTCCAAAGCGTGGGAAAACGCCACAAAATAGTCGGCTAGCAAGGTTATGGCGTCTGTATTTTGGGATGCGCATGGAATAATTTTCACTGACCACCTTGAAAAAGGAAGGACCATCAACAACGACTATTACATAGCGTTATTGGACCGTTTGAAGGACGAAATCGCCGAAAAACGACCGCATTTGAAGAAAAAGAAAGTGCTGCTTCACCAAAATAATGCACCGTGTCAAAAATCCATGGATTGGGCTTCGAATTGCTCAACCATCGTAGTCTCCAGATCTAGACCCCAGCGACTATTTCCTGTTCTCATTTTCATCTCATCAAGAATGCTCGCTGGGAAGAAATTCTCGTCGAATGAAGAGGTGATCGACGAAACTGAAGCCTATTTTGAAGTAAAGGACAAATCGTACTACAAAAATGGTATCGAGAAGTTGGAGGGTCGCTATAATCAGTGTATCACCCTTGAAGGGAATCTTGTTGAATAAAAAAAACTAATTTTGCCAAAAAATGTGTTTCACTATGGTAGGCCGGGGACCTGTTACATTTGTATGAAATATAAATCCTGGTAAAGTATTAAATGGCCAGTGTCGAGAAATTATCTTCACTGTTTAACACAAATTCTAATCGCTGTTTGCAAATAGTGTCCGTTAGTTTTAATCGGTATTCAACATTTTTATTAACAAAACAAATTTCCGAACTCACCAATAAAAATGCCGATTCTCTGTAAACTGTTGATGACAATGATATTTTGTATAGGAAAGCAAAATTGTTGTTTTTACTATTTTTCTCACATTTATTCCATGTTTTCTCATTATATAAACCTCCCTTGGACTCTCACAGATATTTTAAAACCAAAATTAGTCAAATCAGTTTAGTCATTCTCGAGTTTTAGCGAGGCAAACGAACAGCAATGAATTTAAGACTAATTTGAGTATATGTCGTAGGTCGCACCGGAGGTAAAAGTACCGCCGAAAAAATCACGCAAAAGATGGAACTGCTGCGTGTCAGTACCCGATAGTCCTGACGATAACCACAGTCCGTCGGAGCCTCGTTGCCTCATATCGTTGTGCAAACACAAAGTCAAATGCAAAAAACTTCCTCCTACGTTAGACGGGAGACCCCACAGAACCCACGGGCATTGGTCCAGCGCCAAACTCCGTCTGTTATTTAGAGTATTAGGTAAATAAGCGAGCTGTGCTTCTTGTTCTCATTTTTAATCGAAAAGTTCTCGTTAACAGGTAGTTTAGGTCAAAATAAACGACGAAACCAACAGCCCAACCAAGGTCAACCGCCAAAATCTAATCAAGTTGGTCCTACAACGGACCCTGTGTCCAATTCGCCCGTCCCAGTACAGACTGTTAGCAACTTGGTACCAGTTCCCTGCTACCCGGATGCCCCTCGTAGAGCCAACACTCTACCCGCACTGCAACCTCCCCCCAGAAGGTAGTTTTTGTTGTATTACACCAAGTATTAGGTTGACAAGAAAGCGATTGCAGTTATTCCTTACGGATGAGTAGATTTTTTTTATAATACGAACACTTTTATGGTCCAAACATGAATTATGATATGATAAAAAACTGCGATATAGAGTATATATTTAAAGCCCCTCTGGTATAAATGTAAAGACTACAAAATTGATCTGATTCTTCGAAACCACGTTTTTGCTCAACCCGAAGGTTTAATTTTATGAAATAACAATAATATTTCAAAAATCTTTCGGTTGTACAGCATTAAACTTATGGTGACTCTCATTTTTGTGAATATAGTTGCTTGGTAAAAAACAAAATCAAAATGTGAATTAAATTTAAAAGATTCTTGTAGGAAAATCATGTTAATGGTCTGCCATTCAGTAAAGTGTAAAAAGAACTACACTGGTTAGTTGGACGATACTCCCAAGGTCCTTTTGACGATACTAGGTCTCTTTGACCTAATATCAAAGAAATTGGTTTATCGCTAAATTATAAAGCCTATTCAGACTTATTGGGACTAATGTCTTCAATAATTTTGCAGACGTTTGACAACCAAGCGAATTTTGTAGGCTGATTCGGTTAGATGTTCAAACGTATAAGAGGGTATAGACTCTTTATAGTCCTTCCAACAAAACAGCCAATGCATGTCATCAAAATTTATCATGCAATGTTGCCGCACCAAATTTGTTTCCGTTTATTTTGTCTCTTAAAACAAAATAATAATGTAAATAAAATAATGAAACAAAAATAACATATAAAACATAAAACTAACTTAAACTTAATTAAACTTAAAACTATAGTTATCGGTTAGGGTTGTTTTATTATATTTACATTAAGATATGACAACCGTGTCGATCAGTACCAACAGATATCTGATTTTATAGACCGATTTGGTTACATTCTTGTTTTTTTTAACTAGAATAATGCTAATTAGTAAAATGAGAAAGTAAAATGCTCCGAGTTTAAAAAGGATTTTACGTTTTTATAAACTGAATTTTGTAATACGTTCGACGGTGTTAATGATGTGCATTGGCTGTTTTATTGGAAGGACTATTTCTTAAAATAAATTATAAATATTATTTTACGTTGCTTACGTTTTTTTTGTTAATTTTTAAAAACGAACATCATTGCGGCTAATCTCTGTAATAATATACATGATGTTTCATAAAATGTATTTTACGATTTACATAAAAACATTTATTTATACGACTTATAGAAAAGTCGACACAAAACTTGACTTTAGTGGACTATGATTGGTTTGAAGTTTGAAGGATGACTTTCGTTGACATTTTAGGTTATGTTTTATCTCTATGATACGTTCTATTCGTTTAATAATCTATAATAGACCAGAAACCACCTTCTTGTCAACCAAATGACGTACGTAATTAATATTAACAGTGTATGAGTTTATTATTATGAATTTAGGGGCATTATAAGTGATACAGAACTAGTCAACGCCTTAAGTATGCTCCAGCAACAGCAACAGCGCTGCGGCAGACGGCCGTCGTACAGACGAAGACGTCGCAGCGTGGTACACCGTCCCAAGACGCCCGCCCTGTCGCCCATTCGCGAGAGCGGACTCAGCAATCCCGCCTCCCCATCGAGACAGACGTGTACAGTGTCCGCCATTACCGGTTCGTGCACAAGGACGAGCTAGAAACAAATCATCCGACAGACTGTACGGATTCCTAAAGAGTATTTACAGCCTTACCGAGATATAATGAGATATGATTTGTTAATGAATACGCAAATTATATTTTATAAACAAAAGACTATGATATTGCGCAATACTTTGTACAAACTTATATTGTTGGCTTTCTGTGCAACTTTTTGTTTATATCCTGCTAATTTAAGATATGGCGATCGTATTTTTGTATTTGAAAACATTTTCCTGATAAAACACAACACATCGTTTGTATTACTGTCAATTAGCTAAAGACCAAAGCAGTTGACTTATTGATATTAACGAAACAAGATACAAATTCTCTATAATATATTGCTTATTTAAAAAAAGTTATAGCTAGATATAAAAGTGGAAGATACAAATAAATGACCAAATAATTATTATAGACATATTTTTCATATTTAATTCGCACATGTTAATACAGGCTAATTGACAGAACGCGTTACGAGGGTGATTCAATAATTACGAATGTTTGGGTTGGTTTTGTGGATTTCATGAGGGGGTAGTTTCGACGTAAACATCCACAATTTGGCAACAAACAATTCAATGAACATACTAGTATGGTAGAATACTAAATGCTTCCTTTGACAATTAAAAAAATGATCATAATATTCTCTACTTAAAAAAATCGTCCTTTGTAAGAGATTCATTAGAAGAAACCGGTTAATCTTATTAAAAAAATGTATTATTCAATAAAAAAGACTGTCATATTAGTTGTTACTACATAACAGTCACATACATTTATTTTCACAACGCCATCTATCTTAAAACATAGATACTTATTGATCCACCCTCATAAACTTTTTAATAAATTGTTTTATCGATCGAACTCCGGCTAGGTAAATATTTTTTCCACTAATATTAACTCACGTGGATTCGGCAAGAGACCAATAACCTTTCGATGCTCGATTGTTTCGATTGTAAAGCGGTAACAATGCGTACACAACGTGTCGTTCCCATATTCGCCCATTTTCGTTTCGAAAGCTCCCGGGGCACGTTTCACTACAAATAATATTCTATCGAAATATTACAATGGGTAGCTGTTCGGAAATTACAGTCAGGATCAAACGTTTCTCTTTATAGTTGAACCAGTCGATGTTCGGAAGTCGTTCCGATTTAACCTGTTTTAAATTATTTAAGACAATTAATTTTAAGGATGAAAACAAAGAAAATATATGCTTTAAATACGGTGCTCCTTATATAAAAACCTGCTGTATATACAACCATATATACGTGCAATATACTTCAGCGATGCCCTTAAAATAAGTGGTTGTATTGAAAGTGGTTTATAATAGTCGTTATATATCGTCGCTATGATATTTTTGCATTTACACGAAAATAAAATGTTTTTAATACCTGTTTGGGAATATCGTAAGAACAACTTTTGATACAAACACTGGAAATTTTATATACATCTGTCAAAAACCTTTAAATTTTATTGAAACTTGTCACGGTAGAAACCCGATTAACTGAATCATTGAAGCAGTATATTATGTGTTAATATTAAAAAAAACCTGAACAGTCAACAAATATGTCTAAATGTATGATTGAGTTATTCACATTTTTTTGACAATATTAAAAGCACTAACTTTAATACTGATAGAAAAATTTAACTAGTGGTTTATTTAACGTCAAACGGGCAAGGATAATGTGATGTTCTGAGTTTGAGTTGTCAAATTTTGGGCTACTAAAAAATTACTTGCCCTTTAAAATAATCAAATTATCTATAAAAATAGAAACCCTTCCGGCAATCAAATGTATTCTTTAAAATCCTATACATATGACAACTAAACCTAAAATGTACATAAAACATATGTGCACATTCACAATTCTTTATTATAATATCAGGACCTCACTTTTCTTGTCCATTTTAAGTGAAGTATTAATGACACTATTATTTATTAAATAATTTGTTATCTGTTTGTCGTCTAAAAAGGTATTTCAATATTTGTTTTGTGAATATACTGATTAAACAACTCTAAAGAGTAAGAAAATAGACATAATTTTATGATATGGGGATTAAAATGTTTAAACTTGTTACAAATCGAAGATAATCGAGGCTCTGCTCTACTTGTTTCTAAATCTAATCTTTCTATTTTTTTTACTTTAATTAATTCCTAATGGATCTAAACCGATAATAACAATAATGAAAATAAAGAAATTATTTATTTACAGGCTTCATTAAGTTATTAATCTTTTCCTCTATAAATCATCTAGTACAAAAACTTCCTAACTAGGAATTACCCAATAGTTATGTCACTCTAGAAACAAATACATTTGCTATTACAATGATTGTTAAATATATTTTGTATGTAAGTATTTATATGTGGTTTGTTCGATATTTACTAATTGTTTTAATAATCATTGTTATAATATAATCATGTTTAAAAAGAGTTAGTCAGTTTCGGCATGAATTTATAAATATTTATGCTGCGTTTCTACATTTAAGATTTAAGTAATTAGTGTTAATATAATTAATGTTCGGTCCCTGATTGATTGTATATAGTCAGCCGCTAAATGTGAATTTTTCTAAAACATTTTAATAAACGTCATTTGCAATTATTATCAAATTATTTTAAAATATATTGTTTATATTGTGTGCAACATGTTGTTATATGATATTAAAAGTATTATATTTCTAAAATAATAGTTTAATTTAACATTTTCTCAATTCACACAGATAACTTTAAACATAATGTTAACGTTGGCAACTAGAAATACTCAGATTTACCAACGCTCACACAGTCACATGCTAGATTTACAGGTTATGTTTACCTTTGACGTATATATTTTTCATTTCTTTGACTTCAAGTAACATAAGGCTCTTTATGAATAACACTAAAATACTTTTGCAAAAACTATGGAATTTTGGAAGAATACTCTAGGTGCTCCTGTAAAAATAGTGGCTCCTATGGTTGATGCCAGCGAACTAGCTTGGCGTCTTCTGAGCAGAAAATATGGGGCTCAACTTTGCTATACTCCTATGTTACATAGTGCTCTATTTTCAAGAGACCCAAAATATCGAAATGAAGCTCTAGCTTCTTGTGAAGAGGATAAGCCATTAATTGTTCAGGTTTGAAAAATATATATAAGTTGTAATCATAATAACCTTTTAATGCAACAAACATTTATTGTAGTTTTGTGGAAATGATCCACAAATAATGCTGGAGGCTGCACTTCTGGCGCAAGATTATTGCTTAGCGATTGACATAAATCTAGGATGTCCTCAAGCTATAGCAAAAAGAGGCCATTATGGAGCCTTTTTACAAGACGAATGGCCACTTTTAAAAGAAATAGGCATACATTATTTTTAGTCCCAATTTACTTTTCGTAACACATCTGTTTTCAGTTAGTTTGTTAAGTAAACATTTAAAGATTCCTGTTACATGTAAAGTGAGGAGATTTGAGACAAAGGAAAAAACCATAGAATATGCAAAATTATTAGAGGATGCTGGTTGTTCTATATTAACAGTTCATGGAAGAACTCGAGAACAAAAGGGTCCATTGACTGGTTTGG
This sequence comes from Rhynchophorus ferrugineus, assembly GCF_030347505.1. Classification (NCBI taxonomy): domain Eukaryota; kingdom Metazoa; phylum Arthropoda; class Insecta; order Coleoptera; family Curculionidae; genus Rhynchophorus; species Rhynchophorus ferrugineus. The sequence continues at coordinate 904,982 of NW_027472585.1, read as the reverse complement.
CTGATTGGTCTTATGTCAAAGCTGTGAGGTAAAGCAAACATTTAATGCAAAATTTAATAATATATTGATTGAATTTATAGAGATGCAGTTAATATACCTGTTATTTCAAATGGTAATATACAAAATATGCAAGATTTAGAAAGATGTTTGATGGAAACTGGTGCTGTTGGTGTTATGGTAGCCGAAGGTAATTTATACAACCCAGCATTATTTATGTATCAAAATCCTCCAGCTTGGGAACCAGCTCAAGAATATCTTGAACTAGTGCAGCAATACCCTTGTCCAAATAGCTATGTTCGAGGCCATCTATTTAAGTTATTTCATCATGTGTTTGTATAGGGAATTTTTATATTCATTCTTGAATTATATTAAACTAAATCTTACAGGTTATCATTACCATTAAATAATCACCTAAGAATTGAGTTGGGTGCTGCAAATACATTAGATCAATTTAAAAATATTGTAAATAAAATTAAGTGCCTGTATGAACCATACCATAGAGGAGACAAAAATTGGGAATTTACTGTTGAACCAGAAACTTATAATCTAGTGTTACCCCCTTGGTTATGTCAACCTTATGTTAGAGAAACTCCAGAAAATCATGTTAAAAAGATAGAAGATAAAATAAAAGAAGCAGAGAAGCGTTTGGTTAGTTCGTTCTGTAGTTTGATATTTTTCCAATTAATGCGATAATATAAGAAGTTCTTTCTCAATTAATTGATAATATTGTTACTTGATCAAATTATTTTGTTGCAGAATGAAGGCACAAAAAGAAATTACGAAGATAATGAAGGTAATCCTATAAGTAGGAAACAGATGAAAAAACTAAGGAGAATAAATAGAAGGCCTGAAAAACCGGAAAACTCACACATTAGGTCATTAGAAAAATGTTCGAAGTGTGAAAATCCACTGGTAAATATACATATTGAAGATTCTTGTTGGGTTTCGGGTAACTTATTGTTTTTAGGGTTCGAAATGTGGATTTTACCTATGTAAAAAATGCTGTAGGGATAAATGTTTCACTGAAAATTTAGACTGTGAAGGACATAGAATCTTAGTTAAAACTAGAAGAGAAATGGCAGTTAGATACTCACAAAACAAGGACAAAACCAAAGCAAAAACAATAAATGACGGGAAAAAATTAACAACTGTAAAATGTGAATTATGACAATAAAACTTCACAGATATTGTATTTATTATATATATATAACTTGAAATAACTTTTCCATTATTCATTAACATCACATTTTTTAACAATATAACAATCAAATTAAGCTTAAAACTGTCATTTAAAAATCATTTATAAAATTAGGTGAAGTAAATACTAATTTAATAATCCATCTATCATTTAATAAAACAAGGGATTTTTAAAATTCAGTTACATTATGTGAAAACATGAAATATATTTTTTAATATTCACTGGTAACACAGAAACACTCATAAAAACAATATTTGAAGGTTGCAAAGGATTTCAAGAATACTATTTTTTCTTCCAACCGAAAATTGACTTATTACTGGTTGCAGTAATAAAATCACTTTAAAAAAATTGTCAATTTTTTTGTATTGGTCTCATATCAAACTTCAATGTTGCCATTTGGATTTTTGATTGTCATAGTAACGGCTAGCTTGGATTAAAGTTGATAATGGTTTTTTTTAATATATAACTACAATTAAAAGTGCTTATTTATTTATTTGCCCTAAAAATGTGACTAGAATTGTTTCTTTGAATAAAATTTAACAAATGTATTTGTATAACCAATACGGTAAAATATCTACTTTATATAACTAGATAAATAAGATTCAATCAGATAAAGAGTTAACATAAAATAATGGGTTAAAACGAGTCATACCTTTAGTTTGATATGTTAATTGCATGGTAGCTGTTCAAAGTAGAAATATTTTCTTTATTTGAATAATATGTATGGTTTATTGACGTTTTTTACTTACGCATAAAATTAATCGGTTAGTTAGCATATTATGTAAGAAAGGTTTTCGAACTAACTCATAAATCTTTAAATGTACTGACATATGGTAAATAAGTCTTGACGATGGTATTTTTATATCGCCAATCATTCGAACAGATATTTTGTAGTACTTTGTAGGAAAAAAAAGAGCAAAACAAATTTATTGAATAGCCGAGGGAAATACCTTTATTGTGTATGTAGTTATTTTTGTGCATGTTTAATTTTAAAAGCCTTATTACTAAGATTATTTAGTGCTTTTAATTTAACTTAAGTTCGTAACATTTAATGTCTAAAGCAAAAGAAAATTAAAACTATTAGTGATAACGTTAAAATATTGAGTGAAGCAGAAATAACTCATTAGTGACACTACAATGGTAAACCGTCTTCGTTAAAACTGTCTCTTTCGGATGATAGGACAATTATACAAGGGGTCTGACAAATCTCAACAAGTTATAAGAATTCTTGGAATCGAGTAAAAACCACACCTATTCTCTTGGTTACCTGACATGCCTTTTTGTCCTTCGAGTTAAGCATCTATTTTCTATGGTTCGTGATTTTATACAGAGCTCTTTGTTACCTGAGATCATAATGTATTGGACTGTCTCTGTGAAGTACTCTCTATTATCAGAAATTGACCGTTTTAAATGACTTTTAGTGTACTTGATTTAATGACACTGACAATTATTTTGCACTTAGTTGATTTTGAAGGTTATACGTCACTTATAAATCAATCTTTGTGATCGAAAACCCAAATCGGTTTCTTTTGTCACAGTTTTTTGGATATTACAAATGCTGACATTTTTCTAAAATATATTTCTGTATCTTTGTAGGCGTGGCTTAGAGTCGATTTTAGGAAGTTATTAAACTTCGTAAAATTAGCTTTAAACGTAGGTGTAATATTAAAATGATTCTGTTTTATGTCAAAGTCTAACAGAAAGATCTAATTCAACTAATTAGTGGTGGTTTAAGTCCATGTTTTTTTTAAATGAAATATGGGATAGTTTAATTTATAATTGGATTATAAAACCGAGACCATGAATTATTAATAATTAAACGGCAGCAATTTTTAACGTTAACTTATTTAAATCGATCATAAATGTAATAGGCGCCACGTATTTATTTATCTTTCAGTTTGTTTATAAATTTTAATTAATGATGGAATTCGATTTAAATGAAACCATTTGATATAGGTTTGTTTTCGTTACTAATGACGAAAATACTTTGTTTTGGTTCTCTATGTTTGTTATGCTACGTTATACTGGGTGGATTATATTACGGCTTTATGTAAAATTAGTGCGAATATTAGATTGAAGTAAAACTTTTGACATTTTATTTCGGTAGCATTTATAATACTTATCACTATATAGTATAAAACAAAGTCGCCTTTTCTGTCCCTATATCCCTATGTGCGCTTAAATCTTTAAAACTACGCAACGGATTTTGATGCGGTTTTTTTTCAATAGATAGAGTGATTCAAGAGGAAGGTTTATATGTATAATACATGCATAATATACTAAGGCAACATTGCTAATTTTAGAGGTTTCTAACGTGATGTCGTAAATTAACCTATTTTTTTAGGCTTATTTAGCAATTAGCAAAAACGCTGCCTAACCCTACGAGTTAGATCAAATTAATGTACTACAGTATTGTACACCATAAAAAGGTCTACAAAAAAGTCCGCGATGGTATATGTTTATCTTTTAGGGATAACCCACATTAACCATTTTTATTGTTTACTTTTTACGTGAGAAAATGGCTTATTTACGAAGCTATTTTAAGCAATACGGCATTAATCCTTATCGAATTAAGTACCTTAAATACAGTATGCAATTAATATAGATCAATATGGTTCCTTACAGCATGTAAATTAAACAAATATTTTCGGAGATATTACAAATTTAAAATTTGCGTTTAAAAATGTGTAATGTAATAAAAATTGTATGAATTTAGATATTCCAAAGATAGCAGGAAATCTTCATAGTAAGTATAGGGGAAGAGGAATTGTTTTACTCCAAATTTAATGCGTGCAGGCCAAGGGCAGTAATGAATGAACCAAAAATACTGGATCGATTTTAATCATGTTTTCATTGAGTGACATAGGCATATATATTTTATGCCCGTGCAAAGTCGGAGCGGGCCGCTATGTTTTTATATACAACGTTCATATTTTTTCTGTAGTGTATTTAATTTAGTATCAGCATTGCACCCGTGCGAAGCCGGGGCGGGTCGCTAGTTAATAATATTTTTCTTCATGTTTTGCGATTCACTGAAAGATTACTAGATTAATATTTTTCGATTTCTGTAAAACTTTTTTATAGACTAAAGCCAGCGAAAGCGGATATAGCCAGCGCTTTGAAAAGACCTGAAAAGTATGTGGTGTCCATTGTTTTACTTGACATGATTATCTCATATTTATATTTTTTTATCCTTTCTTCTTAGCGTTTAAAGTAAGTAAACCAATTATGTATCTAAGTATAAAGTAAATCCTAGACGCTATTAACATATTACGAATTAAAGTTACTTTATTGTTAAGCCAATTGATTAGTGAATGTGTTAACTCTACGTATCAGATAATAAATTAAGTGAATACTAAAGAGTGACGTATCAAAACAGGATATGGCTTATTTTATGTTGATATCTATCAGATCTAATCCTGGTAATAAAATATCGACATCGATAGCGGTAAATATCCAAAAAATATCACGCGGTTTAATCCAAATGTCATGTAAAGCAGGAGTCATAGTCGATATATGTTTTCCACCATCGGATGGTTAACAGTTTTGACATACTTTTATGTTCCGTCTTCCACTCGATAATAAATCTTCTTAGTTTATGCAGTTGGCGGTACAAGACTCCATAGAATATATTAAGTGTCAATTCGCTTATTTATATGCAAATTTCTAAATTCTTTGTAATTGTTAAAGCGTATATCTATCGTCAAAGGCAGCGTCATCAATTTTCCTCTTGCTATGGCTTCGCTTTCATGAACATTAATGTGGTAAAATAGGATGTTCGGTGAACAGTGGACACAGAAGACATAAAGGGAGATTATGTTTCTTATACTGGTTTTTGTTTTTATTGGACGTCACTATTAATCAATACGTTGGTATTCATCAGGCCTTCCTATAAATCATTATTTAAGAATTTCAAATATATATAGATAATGCATAAATTATAAAAGAGTCAAGACTATATTTTTTTTAAAACGAATTTAAAGACATATTTGTTCTTAGTATATTATAACAGAATTATTTAGTCGTCAATTTTGAGAATTATGCATTTTTTAATGTCTGAAGGTTACCAGTTGTAATGTTACAATATTATGTAATAAATTAAGATTTTTGGTAATAATTTCCACGAATATCAAACGGCTACGAGTGTGGTATGGTAAGTACCTGGTCTTGATAGGATAGGGGAAACTTTTTATGTTCAAAATATTATTATATATTATGTTTTTCAAAATGAATTTATTTATATATATTTTAAACATTAAACATATGTGGCATTCGCTAAAACGTCAAACCAGCTAGTAATCAACGAGCTTTTTTAGCATTTTTTCTCATATAATATCAAATACAGAAAGATTTCTTATTCTAATTATTATTTCTAGGTACAAAGGTAACACAAATGCACATGTCCCATGCTCAAAAAATTCTGTAGGCCGGTGTTATTGACCTAATAAGAGTAATAAAAAAATCTTAGGTTAAAAAATATAATAAGGTATTAGCACAGTCTTATATCAAACACAACATTTGTGTGCTAATAAAGTTAAGTAACCTTAGACTGTTTTTTGGGTACATACGATCATTCGACGCGTTTGATTTTATTGCCAAAACGATTTACATCCGTACCGTTAATAAACGGTGGTCGTTTCCTCTCACTGTTCAAACTTAGTGCAACCGTTGGATATTCAAACATAAACCGCATATATCGAAATTGTTGATACAAGTCAGATTCAATTACGTTGAACAGGTCTAAGTCAATACCACCACTTAACAGTAGGAGAAGTTATACAGTTTATTTACCTGTTTGCTAAGCAAATGAATAATATTAAGTAGGTACCGAGGAAAGGCTATTTTGACTGCGTCCGTTTCTCGAAATTGACTTACGTATTTAATAGTACGTGTTTTATGTAGAATAACTTAGGTATCATTTTTATTGCCTTGTCGTCACATGAAAGATTTTTAGAAAATAATATAAAACATGTAATTATTTAATTATTACATTGCTACTAGTTGTTTCCGGCTAACATACAATTTGTCTTTATGATAACTAAAATCTAATTATGTAACTAGGAGCACCTAGCGGCCCTACCTCAGTCTCTGATGAAATAATGTTTATATATGTCTGTCCTGCTCTGGTGGTATCCAAAAGTTGCAATACTTCAACATTCTCATGAGAATCGACTCTTTCCTCATGTCCCCTTGCAATTCTCTTGATTTCTTGACTGACTGTAGGTATCTGAAGTTCTTCAACAGGTCAATTGAAAAGTCCCCGGCCTACTATTATAAAACACATTTTTTTGGCAATTTTTTTTATTCAACATCGATACCATTTTTGTAGTACGATTAGTCCTTTAGCGACTGAAACAGTGACCAGTAGAAAGTAGTAAAATCAGTCGAACCAAAAATAGCGACTAAAACAGTCGATAGTAAAAAGTAGTCTATTACTAAGCAGTCGATAGTCAATTTCTGTCGATAGTTCCCAACGCTAATCATTATAGAAATGAAGCGTTATTATCGTTTTTAAACTGTTAAGAACGCGGCAACAGTAGCGACTATTACATGATCCTCAATAAATAATTCCTAGTATGTACAAATCGTCACGAACGAGTATCTGTTTGTAACAATAAACGATTACCTTTATTTGTTCATAAAAATAATCACGAAATGGTTTATGAGAATCAGTGAAATACCCATAAAGCTCTGACGTTAAAAAGTGAAGGTACGATTAAAATTTCAAATGTATGCATCTGGCGGTTACCAATGTCTTGGTGGTATTCCCTCTTCAATGAAAGTTGTTATGAATACACGGGCTGTGTGACAAAATTGGAAAATGACTTGCACGACGATGATGATAAGGCCACTGGTTCTGAATTTTGACGAATTCAATATTGCAATCCGTTAAATTTAACAAAGAAATTGACTGCCGCGTAGTTGTCAAGACGACAGTACGGTCCTCCTGCTGTTGCGATAGTCGCGGGTTCGAATCCTGTTGGCACATGGTCGTAAATTTATGTTTGTAATTGTCGATAGGGTAAGAGCGCAAGATCCGACAAGGAGCATTATCTCTGTTACGTTAGTAACCAGGCTGAGTAAGACCGGATGTATTCGGAGCCTATGTGACGCTCCAGGTCCAGTCAAGGTAACCCTCATTGGTAAAAATGAGACTGTAAAATATTTAAAAAAAACCATTTCGAGGATAGATTATATAGATAATATATATAGCACGGGTGCAATGCTGATACTAAATTAAATACACTACAGAAAAAATATGAACGTTGTACATAAAAACATAGCGGCCCGCTCCGACTTTGCACGGGCATAAAATATATATGCCTATGTCACTCAATGAAAACATGATTAAAATCGATCCAGTATTTTTGGTTCATTCATTACTGCCCTTGGCCTGCACGCATTAAATTTGGAGTAAAACAATTCCTCTTCCCCTATACTTACTATGAAGATTTCCTGCTATCTTTAGAATATCTAAATTCATACAATTTTTATTACATTACACATTTTTAAACGCAAATTTTAAATTTGTAATATCTCCGAAAATATTTGTTTAATTTACATGCTGTAAGGAACCATATTGATCTATATTAATTGCACACTATATTTAAGGTACTTAATTCGATAAGGATTAATGCCGTATTGCTTAAAATAGCTTCGCAAATAAGCCATTTTCTCACGTAAAAAGTAAACAATAAAAATGGTTAATGTGGGTTATCCCTAAAAGATAAACATATACCATCGCGGATTTTTTTGTAGACCTTTTTATGGTGTACAATACTGTAGTACATTAATTTGATCTAACTCGTAGGGTTAGGCAGCGTTTTTGCTAATTGCTAAATAAGCCTTAAAAAATAGGTTAATTTACGACATCACGTTAGAAACCTCTAAAATTAGCAATGTTGCCTTAGTATATTATGCATGTATTATACATGTAAACCTTCATCTTGAATCACTCTATCTATTGAAAAAAAACCGCATCAAAATCCGTTGCGTAGTTTTAAAGATTTAAGCGCACATAGGGATATAGGGACAGAAAAGGCGACTTTGTTTTATACTATGTAGTGATATAGATATTATAGATAGATAAATTACGAAGATTTAAACTTTTTAGAGAACATCGTTAAGGATGATTATGTTATTTATAAAGGTTTATTAAAACAATTAACGGTTTTTTTCAATAAATATATTTTATATATCGATATTTTTGGGCATCCCTAGTTCCAGCCATATTTTGTTAATATTATGTTACTATAAAGTATTTATTATGATACATCAAAAATTATAATTTTGTCGAAATTCAGTAAAGGCGCGAGTAACACTGACATCTTCATCATCAAAAGGAAATCATTCCTGCAGCGAATAGTAACGTATGATGGAAAATTACTATTAGAAACTGTTGAAACCTGGAGAAACAGTTAATAATGATGACTACCGACTACAAGAAACTACTTCGAACGCTTCAACTACACGCCCCCAAAGACGACTCTCTGGCCTGAAGGGATCCATGAAACAACTTTTACAATTGGAGAACCTTGAACTGTTGATGAACTATTTGGCTACCATCGGAGTACTCCAAAACATATAATGGATTATGAATACGACTGCTGCTAACTTATAACTTTTAAACTGTTCATTTCATATTATCATACATACTCATAACTTCTGTTAAATCACTACATAGTATAAAACAAAGTCGCCTTTTCTGTCCCTATATCCCTATGTGCGCTTAAATCTTTAAAACTACGCAACGGATTTTGATGCGGTTTTTTTCAATAGATAGAGTGATTCAAGAGGAAGGTTTATATGTATAATACATGCATAATATACTAAGGCAACATTGCTAATTTTAGAGGTTTCTAACGTGATGTCGTAAATTAACCTATTTTTTAGGCTTATTTAGCAATTAGCAAAAACGCTGCCTAACCCTACGAGTTAGATCAAATTAATGTACTACAGTATTGTACACCATAAAAAGGTCTACAAAAAAGTCCGCGATGGTATATGTTTATCTTTTAGGGATAACCCACATTAACCATTTTTATTGTTTACTTTTTACGTGAGAAAATGGCTTATTTACGAAGCTATTTTAAGCAATACGGCATTAATCCTTATCGAATTAAGTATCTTAAATACAGTGTGCAATTAATATAGATCAATATGGTTCCTTACAGCATGTAAATTAAACAAAGATTTTCGGAGATATTACAAATTTAAAATTTGCGTTTAAAAATGTGTAATGTAATAAAAATTGTATGAATTTAGATATTCCAAAGATAGCAGGAAATCTTCATAGTAAGTATAGGGGAAGAGGAATTGTTTTACTCCAAATTTAATGCGTGGGGGGTAATGCTGGCCAAGGGCAGTAATGAATGAACTAAAAATACTGGATCGACTTTAATCATGTTTTCATTGAGTGACATAGGCATATATATTTTATGCCCGTGCAAAGTCGGAGCGGGCCGCTATGTTTTTATATACAACGTTCATATTTTTTCTGTAGTGTATTTAATTTAGTATCAGCATTGCACCCGTGCGAAGCCGGGGCGGGTTTTGTTCTTTAGATTGTTTGTTCTGTAATATTAAAATGTATATAGTGAATAAGTCCTAAATAACCCTTGACGCTGATGGGCTTTTAATAAATAAAATCTAAAAAAAAAACTAATTATATGAATGTTGGTGTAGCTTGCCTGGTATTGTTTGCAAAAGCAAGAATTGCATGTCATTAGCAAATATAACCATTCCAATTGTGGTATATCACATTTACGTGTAGAGTAGGTAAATAATTGGCCCCAAAAGACTTCCTTGTGGTCCACCCGCTTTAGTTTGTTTTATTGTAGAGTAGGCTGCCTCTTCTCTGACTCTAAACGTTATGGCTGTAATGTAAGATTTCAAGAGCTTAGCGTGTTGTTTCGGTAACATTTCTGCAGCTTATGAATAAGGGCGTCGTGTCATACCATATCAAAGGCTCGCGCTACATAACTGAACATACCTTTTTACCCTTATTGGCTTTTTCAATTACATCTGATATTTTATGCACATGGTCAATTGTCGAATATTTATTAACTATTGATGTGTAGGTATTTGTTTTATCTCTCTTTAAAATTCTCGAATTAATGAGGTACGAGTTTGCAACACACCGTTGATTTCGAAGAAGCTAAAAAATGGCCAAATAATTGGTTTAGCTCAAAAGCTAAAACTGTTTTAGAAAGGTATTCATAAATGGTCTGAGAGATTGAGGAAATAAATAAAATCAAATGGGCAATACCTTGAATAACACGTTTTTTTAGCGAAAAAAAGCCGAAAGGAGTTACCGACACCCCTGATACAAGATAAGGAGATGTAAAACCTATTTTGTAGTTTCATTAAATTCGTTCAAAAGATTTTTCGAGTAAAGAGACTGTCTATAATAAAATTTCTATCGAAAATCCTTAGAGAATTTCCAAAATATTATGCCGAAGATCATTTTTTACACGACTATCGTTATGTTTTTTATTATTCTCTTGATCAAAAGGTTTCAGTGAATCGTTTATGTATGCCTTCTCTTCGTTTACACGCTGTGACGACAATACCGAATAATAAACTAGCTAAAAATAGTTTTGAACGTAAAATTTTTGCAGTCGACGAAGCTAAAGCGGCGCCGATTCGAGAGTCATAATTTTAAAAAATGACCAAACGAATAATATGCAAATGAATCGCCTCTTAATAGCGACATCGAGGAACCCGGCTTGCCTTAATATTTCTGAAAGATCCACGGGACGTTGTTTTGTTTTTTTCTCTTCGGGTAACGTCCATTCGGAGAACCATCAGGTTCGGATGCCGAATGCATTTTTTTCTCGAATTGATAACTCAATTTCTCAAACGGCGTCTTCCTAGTAATTTTTTTAATTTTTTTTATTTAATTAATACATTGTTACTAGTCGTTTCCGTCTAACCTACAATTTGTCTTTATGCTAACTTAAATCTAGGTATATAACTAGGGGGACCCATCGCCCCTATCTCAATCTCTGGTGAAATAATGTTTATACATGTCACTGCTGTATTTTTTGTTATATGTACCTCACTACACAACACTACACAAGATCAGATAGTTTGATTCTTTTGAGTATGTGTCCAGTTCTGGTGGTATCCAAAAGTTGCAATATTTCAATATTCGTATGAGAATGGAGTCTTTCCTCATGTCCCCTTGCAATTCTCTCGATTTCTTGACTGACTGTGGGTATCTGAAGGTCTCGATGTAGGTAATCAGTCCTATAGTATTTGGGTGCACCCACAATACCTCTCAGGACTTTGTTCTGAAAAATTTGTATTTTATTAGTGTTACTCTTTGCAGAACATCCCCATAATTGAACTCCGTATGTCCATATAGGTTTCTATATTTGCTTATATAATAGCAATTTATTATGTACTGATAATTGCGATTTTCTTCCAATTAGCCAGTACATTTTCCTATACTTCAATTCCAGTTCCTTTCTTTTCTTCTTTATGTGTTACTTCCAGCGCAGTTTTGCATCGAGATTCATTCCGAGATATTTAGCGTTGTTGCTATATGGAATGATAGTGTTATTTAATGTTATTGGTCCATTTATAGGTGATCTGCACATGTACAGATTTACTTTCATTAATTCTTATTTTCCAAGCTTGTGTCCAATTATTTATATTGTCACTTGCCTGTTGTAATTTTCGTGAGTCTTCTTCACTATTGTCTCCGACAGCAGTATCATCAGCAAATGTAGCCATCGTGATATTTTCCATTTGTGGTATATCTCAAGTGTAAAGCATTGGTCCCAGTACACTTCTTTGTGGTACACCTGCTTTAGCTTCTTTTATTGTAGAGTAAGCTTCTTTTTGTTTGACTCTAAACATTCTGGTTGTAATGTATGATTTTAATAGTTCGGTGTGTTGTTTTGGTAGCATTTTCTGTAGTTTATAAACAAGGCCTTCATGCCAAACCTTATCGAAGGCTTGTGCTACATCTAAGAATATCCTAGTAAAATGATTCAAACAAAAGGGACGAGACCTCCTACATTTTTTAAATTAGTTGTATACCATGACATGAATTTATTTAATTATGTGTCTTTCTTATTATTATGATCGGTAAACATTTTTTACCAGCTTTTATTTGAGATTTTTTGTCTGACACTTAACATATTTTTTAACTGCATCTTAAACTACTTAAGCTAAAGTTAAGAATAACACTTATACATTATACAAGTTCGTATGGTTTGGTTCGCTTCACTCTTCTGATTTCCTGCGTGTTGTCCAGTCCAGCAGAGCGCTATTGCTTCCACGTTGCTATGACTTAACAATTTTATTTCATGTTTTAAGGTTTTAAGGGGTTTTCATTGGTTACGTAGCAATAAAAACTGGTAATTAATCGTAGAACTTTGTTTTGCAAGCGTTGGATTACTAGTTGGCTTGATGTTTTAGTGCAACCCCATATTTGCATCCTATAGGTCCAAGTTGGCGTTATAATTGACTGATATACTAAGCTCTTTGATTTTTGGTCAAGTTGAGGGTATCTTCCGACTAATCGGTATTTTTTAATCTCTAATCCATTTGTAGATCGTTCTGACTGCTACTTGTACTTTTTCCACGGCCTTCGGCAGAGATATGTTTTTTGCTTTTTAACATTGACATTTAATAAATTATGACAATTAAACAACTGATGTGAAGCCAAAATTTCAGTTGGTTGTTTTAGTCAATTGAATAGAAACAAGAATATAAACAATTTTTTTATTATGCTAAATATTAAAATTCTGCATATACTTCCTAATTTGTTTGTTCAATTAGTAACTTATGTAGAAAAATTTAGCGGAAGGTTTTGGAGAAGTTGTGCAGGTTTATGGAATTCATGCTCTATTCACTTGAAAGATGGTAACAATAGAGGTATTGCATGACTTTGACGTGAAGGAACATTAGAGCTAGTCACATTCACAGAACACACACAGCTAAGATGTCAAAATATTACATATGAAGCCATCTAAAGTATAAAGCTAGGCATTACAACTGGAACCACTGACATCAAGCTGACTACTCATGTCCTGTTTTTAAATCAACATGTTTAAGCAATAGCAAAATGTTATTATTATTTTTCATTATCACTGTAGATGATGTTGAATGAAAAATTTATTATAAACGATTGAATTATTTAGCAATTCTTTTAAAACCTCGTATAAAAAAACTCCCTATAAGATCAATCAACAATTTTGATTACACACAAGTTAATTGTCAAAAAAATTATGTTCTATAAATTACTAAGAAAGAGAAAATCAATCTGTTCTTTTCCTAGTAATAATATTTCGGTATTTTTTAGTAAATGACTAAATTCTAGCGGATCCTCTACGTGTTATAGAAAGGAGCTTATTTATTATTCAACAGCAGCATGTTGTCACAATAGTCTTTAATGTGGTTAATAAAGCACAATATATTCTTATGACAGAGACGTGACCAATAAATCATAATTTATATGTATTAAGAATATCTATCATTGTATTAATAAAAATTGTAGTACTAGCAAGACTTCAACACAAAAAATAGTGATGAGAATGCTATAGTATTGGATATGAACAATTAATAAAGTTTAATAAGTTCCCGGAACACCAAAAACGGTAAAAACACATAATCATTGCAATAATTCTTCTTATGCCTACGCACCATCTTAGAGAAATAAAAGCCACCTTTAGTACTACTTAAGTAAAATTACCCAAATTATTACAAATTATTATTACACAAATTTTCAGAAAGATTATTGTGAAGCTTTAAAGATTGATTTTAAGGCTTCAATGCTCAATAGATGTGTCTAACAACATATTTTAATGATTGACCCTATTTCAGTATATAGATTATAGGAAACTGATTTGAAACTTGATTCTTTTGTGGATAAAATGAATATGCATTGATTTATAGTCATTCATTTTGATAACTCAATTTTTTCATCAGCATTGTATCTCAGCAATGACTAGGCAAGTCCTCGGTATATAGCAGATAAAAGACTGGCCCCAATACACTTCCCTGTGACACAATTGCTTGCATTTTTCCCCAGATAGAATGTACATCTTATTGTTTGGTTCTGAAGTATCGGTTAGTTATATGTGATTACAAAATGTTTGAATATTGATCAGGGCGAGTTCCTGCGAACTTAGCGAGCAACCTAGTAAATTCTAGACAGATCCGAGACAGAACTGCCATGTACTGTTAAAGATACATAAAAATAAAACAGACGCGGTAAATCTTTCCCTAAAGAATAAGAAGAAGAAAAAAAGGAAATAATAAAGCGGGAGAAAAAACCGTATATCCAACAAAACGAATTTAAATATGTTATTAATGCCCACAGCGGTGACGGTACTACGTTCAATCTGACCTCGCTCAATATTTACGAGCCATGAACACTGACGAAGAACGCTTCGCCTGTACCCAAAGAACGGTAACGTGCGCTCTCGCCTACAGAAGAGGAAAAAACAAGCATGCAGTAAGTAGAATGTAATTTCGGTTTACTACTTGCTCATTTTCATTATAACATCATGTTAGACAAAAAGCAAAACACATTAGAACCAAAATAAAACAACTATACTGGTTAGTCGGAAGATACTCTCAACTTGATCTAAATTGAAAGAGGTTGATCTATAATACAATTATAAAGCCAATTTGGACCTATGGTGTGCAAATATGGAGTTGCAATTAAAAATTCAAATCAACTAGTCATACAACGCTGTCAAAACAAGGTTCTTCGATTGATTAACAATGCCTATCGCTACGTAACGCAACGAAGAACTGCACAATGACCTGGAAATCAAATGGACTTGCGAACTTATCCAAGATTTCGCCTTGAAACACGAAAGAAGATTACTAAATCATACTAACGTGGAAGCAATACAACTGTTGAACAGCGCGCAGGATGTCAGGAAATTGAAACGAACCAAACCATACGAACTTATATAAAGTGTATACCTTTAGTGTAAACTATAGCTATAAGTTATTATAATTTTATAATTGATTGATATTGAATTGATAATTAATTAATCCAAGTACAAATGAAAAGTAGTCATAAATTAATTTATAATTATTGTACTAAGCGTATCTAATAAAAATGTTATAGAAAAAGTGTTAGGAATTAAAGGTTAGCAAAGATAATAATATGGAATTATTATTATCGTTGGAAACTATCGATTGAAAATGTGCAATGTATTAAATTACACATTTTGATGACGTAGGCTCATAGCAATTTTGGATAGACTATATATCAAGTAAAATATATTTACATCAAGTCCATGCAGCATATTTACATAAAGACATCGTATGAAACATTTTTACAGAAAGTTCATAAACCGCATTTGTATATGTCATTCACCTATCTTAAAGCAAAATTTTCATCTTGCAGAGCATCGTACTTTTCACGTGAAAAAAGCCAGTCAAACGATAACTTATTTCCCTTTACTCATTTATAAAAATATATTCCTTTTTCCTTGTTTTTTTCCACTACCCTCAGAGCAGTAGTCATTAAATCGTTAGGGTGTCATTGATGGTTAACGTTATATGTTTTGTTTATTCAATTTAGGTCAACTCTTATTAGTAAATATGATCTTTTCAACGTATCGTCCTACACTATTCTTGCATCCTACAAAATCCTAGCTAATTTTCTCTATAATTCTAACTCAATTTTCTTCAGCATTTCCTCAACAACTACGAGCAATACTTCATCTATATAATGAGAATTAAATCATTACTAAAATACATTACAATTAAAGTAAATATTTAATTTTTATCAGTTACTGCAATTTTTGATATTATTTTGATGGGCAAACCCCATTAATGAATTGACTACTGAACTGACTATCTAGGTTTTGGTTGACGTATTGTACATTTACTAGCTTAAAACGAATGGATGGCTAATTACACCTAATTACAACAAAATGTGTATAAAAGTTATAATTAACTTTAATATTACTTCTAGTAAATTGACTTTATTTATCAACATAATTTCCACCAAGAGCCCCACAATCATTCCAGCGTCCCTCAAACATTTCAATACCACTTTTATAGAGCCTCAAATATTTATATATTGGCCTGTCACCATTTGTTGTTGCAAGTGGTGGATCCATGTTTCATCCATTGTGACATATCAACGCAAAAATTCCCTTTTGTTACGTTTAAACGTGGCCAAACACTGCTCAGAATCATCAACACGTTCTTGTTTTTGGTCAACAGTGAGCTCGCGCGGCACCCACTTTGAACAGAGCTTTTTCATAGTCAAATGCTCATGTAATATAAAATGAACACGTTCTTTTGATATCTTTACGATGTTAGC
Source organism: Rhynchophorus ferrugineus (assembly GCF_030347505.1). NCBI lineage: Eukaryota > Metazoa > Arthropoda > Insecta > Coleoptera > Curculionidae > Rhynchophorus > Rhynchophorus ferrugineus. The sequence continues at coordinate 888,477 of NW_027472585.1, read as the reverse complement.
TAACTCACGCAGCTTCATTTTTCGATTATTCAAAACGATTTTGTGGATTTTTTATGTTTTCTGGTCTTACCACCCCTTTTGGCGTCCACTACGTTCTGCATCACCGGTGTCTCTACGACCACGTTTAAAGTCAGCAAACCAAAGTTTTATTGTTGTTTTTTGTTATTGTTGCAACACTTTTCAAGCCATTGCTTCACTTGAACGGTATTTTTCTCCCATCAAGAAGCAATGTAAAATTAAAACACGAAATTGTTTTTGATCCCTTGTTTTGAAAATAACAAAAGTAGTGTTAGCACAATAACTCACAAACTTATGAGTAGAGTATCATGACAATTTAACAGCTTTCTTTTGAAAGTCAGTACAAACTGAAAAAGCGGTGAGTGCAATAAATCTAGCGCCATCTATGTGTAAAACCGGTACTTTTCAGCCCATGTGTTCAATAACAAAATCTAAATAGTCTGGATTATTTGTTGTTTTCGCTCGATCAACGGTAAATTTTAAAATGACAGGTTATAAATACTGTAGGTAGAAAAAGAGAGAGCAACATAGACTATTGTGCGCATGCGCAAATCCGAAAATTCCCTTCTGCATATCGCATTCTAAAAAAACGCAAGGACCCGATCTCGCTGGTGCGGACGGTACTGGCCCGACGGACTAGCCGCTCGACGCTGCAAACGTTGGCTTCCATGCTCCAAAACGGCTCCGGTGCCTCTTACCGAACGGTGTGTCTGTGCTGATGGTCGCCTACTTTCCGATTGTTATGCGTATGTAAACCGAGCGAGGTTCGTGAAGAAGATTCCACGGTAGATGCTCCGTGAACTGTCTGAATTACTCTTGTTTGTTTTAATTATGATCTAAGGTGTCCGAAACGTGGGTGTTGTGTATCTTTTGAGTTCTTGTTGATCACCACGATGAGCTCCGCTATCAGTGTTTTAGTAGGATCCGTTGTCTTGAGTTTAGTTTTAGCTGTTTCAGGAGAAGAAGTAAGTTTTTCCGTGCGAAAGAATAAATATCAATATGTAACGAAAATTGTGCATTACTTTTGTTTACGCTATGTGTTTTAATAATATATTTTATTATTTTAAACATATAACTAGTGTGATAGAATTATTGTAGTTTTAATTAAATAAAGTACTAGAACCAATAGTTACAAAACGTTAAATGAAATTGAGAATCATTTTGAATGTTTCATACGAAATATCTTCAACATATTCTTCTTCAAATCATAAAAATATATTAAAATCTTCTTGTTATCTTGTTACTCTATCGCATTAACTTTGAGAATATCTTATTTCTAGATACAGTTTCACTTATTTTTTGTATTTGAATTAAAATCTGTCTTTTAAAATTGATTTTAAAACAAATATAAGATATCAAGTAATTTTTTAAAGATCTACTCATTATATAAACAATTGAATAGCATAAATAAGATAATTGCTCTTGGAAAGAATGTTCGGTTCGGTAATCATTTATTCACTTTTACTTAGGACAGACCTTAGAAAATTATGTAAATACCAATCAAGATTCTTCACAAAATTTTCGAAAGTATTTATACATAATTTTCAATTATTTACTGTAAAAATCATCAAAATTATATCTATCCTGGAGATATATGTCATAAAACATAAATTTATGTAAATTGTATATTGAAAATATGTAAACTGTATTTTGTTTTATTTTAAATTTTTTAAAATATATTAATAATAAAAATAATATGCAGATCTATTTAATTAATAAAAACGTAAAGAAAATACTGATCTCAGTTTCCGTTATTGTAAATCAATTTTTAGCGATGTAAATATTAGTTATTTTTAAATATTGATAATATATAAAAATACAACTGTAAAATATATAAATATACACATGTTAACTTAATCCACAAATAATTTTATGAAAACATTTATCCAAAAAATATAATAATCATTAAAATAATACTTTAATCCTAAAAAATAGAACTTCACCTACTGAAATTAATCGAGCTAATAATTAAAATGAATATTTTACTCCTTAATGAACCTATTTTCAAAAAATAGAAATTGTTTTAAGGCTGTACCTGAAGAACGAGCCATAAAGTGGCAGGAAATTTCTCTTGCTGTTGTTAAAACCATATTTATTCCAACGTTAAGAATGTTTTAGTCTTGACCATGAACCACGTGTTGAACGTTGTAGTAGAGTGAAATTATGTTCAAAACGTATATTACCTTGTACTATAGTTTCAGCTCTACACATAAATAAACATAAAATATAAGCCAAGAAGAATGCTACAAAAATGTTTTCTATACTTGGAATGGTATAAGAAGAAAGATTTGTTAATATGTATTTTATTATTTATTCTATAGAAATTAATGAATTTTGTTTACTGCAAATATAAGTACGTGAAAGATTCTAGAAAATCCTAACTAACTGTCTAAAATCGAAAGTGTAATCCACAATAAGTTCAAAGTTTTATTTTCGTTTATTTCATTTCCGTTTTTATTGATCAAATTGATTATATTAAAACTTTTAACGAACCTAAACTAATCGACGTCTATTAAGTGATTAATAATAAGCATTCATTAGCAATGCGATATATATACTCGAGTAATTTTTAGCGATTAATTTATGGTAATATATTAACAGCTTTTTGATGTACGATCGGTTTATACCCGTCACCATAATAAATGCCGGTTATCCAGCGTATTTATATAACTCAATTATTTAATCGCATATTTCTAAGCTATCTGAAATACATAAAATCGATACGAAAAATCTGTAACCATTTCACTATTATTAAACCGGTAATAAATCAATACTGTCAATATATAACCTTATAATTTATATCGATGTGATTCCCTTTACACCGATTTTTTTATTGTGACAATGGAAAATACTAAGATAATATTAGAATACTTTACATACCCTATGTCTTGTTACCTACATCACTAAATTTTGTAGTAATTGCATAAACGACCCACAAACTTTATACACTGTCAGTAAACAAACATATTTTTTGCCTACTTATTGTGATACGTCAACAGAGGGCCAAGGGTGTATTGACGTTTGTTATGTCAGTTGTTATGATGGTTAAGTTATACGTCTTTAAAAGTTTTGAACTTAGCAGAATTATTTATATAATGTAAGTAAAGAATATTTTATAAAAAATAAGTTATTTTAGTTTATATACGGAAAATATTAAAATATATTTCGGTGTGATTTCGGAATTTGTAAGATATGTACGTGTAATTTTTGAGACTCTTATTACAAACGTGCTATAATGACTGAATTAATTAAATAGGTTTTAATTTCTATGGCATGCAGAAGTAAATACTCGTATTATCAACGTATTTCAAGCTGCCGATAAATGCATAATATGTTTAAACGATGTTGACCTCCCTTTTCAAAACAATTTCAATCTGAATTGCATAATTGCATAGCGGAATGCACTAGCTTTGAAAAAGAGGCCATTTCGAGTAAGCAACTGTGATTGATGGAGAATCTCACTGTGGTGATGGCTCGCTAATCGTTGGGTGATTATGTGTGTGTGCTAAATCATTACTGAGTATTGTATTGTTTCGACACAGATTCATAATATCGTAGTTTGCCGAGAAACATTAATTTTAGACGGTATGTGTTGGGAATGATTGTCATATGAAGGGACATATGTCAAATTATTTTTTGTTTTTGATGTAATTTGTTTTCTATTAGTATTTATTGATTTATTGTATTGATTTAGATATAAATTGCTTTGCAATGTTTCAAATATTAAACTATTGGATTGTGAAATTGCGGCAGCTACTGTTTATATTTATAGTTCGACTAATTACTGGTTTTGTGACTTTTCCAACTAATAGTAGACACGCAAATGTACGTTTGCTATAAGGCAGTGACTTTTTTTGTTTTGAGACTTATTTTGGCGCTACCATTCTATTCCGGTCGGAAAAAATATTCTTCAATTCAAACTGGTCCGTTTAACATGCAGCAACAAAAAAGTTAATTAAAGAGCTTGTACTAGCGTTTCTTTAAGTGTTTTTATTGCGACTTAATAGTCTCGTCTGGCAGTAGTGTAGTTGTATTGGTTTCGTTGTTCGCTAACCGAAATTCAGAATATAGCGTCGCGCCGTAAATAGTTGGCGGGAAACTGGTTTAAAAATGCAATCGGGACTCTTTTTACGATAATAACGTACAGGTAGAGGGAATCCATTGAATATTAGAATGAATTAAAATGGTAAAATGTACTGGCCCATTTGTACACCTGCTGGGTAAATATTGCTCATCGACTGTCAAATGGTTCCCAATTTATATTTTTTATCGTTGCGTGTTGTTTAGTTTAAAAGACAATGTTTAAGAAAAAGGACATTAGTCGGTTTTTATTCGAATTAGGATACATTTAATGAGGTTATTGAAATATTAATAACGGTTATTTCTGTATTTTTATTTAAATTGATTTATAGGTTATTCAAGAATGTCTTAAAATATAAATAGCGATTAAATAATTAATTAAGTCATATTCACTTCTTTTTTAATCTTTTAGATAGTGTTCTTGTTAGATGTAGCTCTTTGCTGTCGGTTTTCTGAGTGTTATTTTTATTATCGGTTTTTGTAAGGACATTATCCGGTTCTTTGGTATTACTTATATGGACAAATTCAAATAATATCCTTTTATCTACATAAATAATTTCATTTTTTAAGTATCCAAAAATAAATAATTTTGCCGCGTCCTGATAATTTTAACGGAACTATTATGTACTGCAAAACAAAATCGTTATAGAGCAGAACGTGTCTTTGTTAGCTATTAGGGTTTAATCTATTCAATTTACCCAAACGATGTCCTCGAGATGTTTTTTTTAGTTTAGGGAATAATCAGAAGTCATCCAGAGATACCAAGATTGAATTGAGATCTGAATTCTGAATGAAAAATCTGCATTATTGTAATAAAAGTTTTTATATTTAATAGCACGTGGGAACTAGCTATTAAATATGTACTATGTAATAAATTTTTCTTTATATTGCACTTCTAAATTTTTTTTTAACAGCAGGGCACGACACACGTAGTTTAACTATATTGGTTCAAAAGGTTTTTGTCCCTTCAACCTCCGAGTAAGTCCACTGTTGTCTAGCAGCTATAGTACTTCGACTTCTTTATGATCACGCAATCTCTCTTGATGTTTTTCGGAGAACTGTTTAATGTATTTGACAAACGTTAGCCAAGAACCTTGTGTTGGTAAGTTTGGATCATGTTATTAGATATCTTTCTACCACTCCATAATTGCATAACACTTACTTAACTAGAACTAGTGATAATTGGTTCTAGCATGAGGAATTAATCTAGAGCCAGTTATCACTCGTTAATCTTGTTTTCTGTAAATGATATTCATATGGATAGACTTCGTAGCATTCAATTTTCGCAGGTTCTTAGTCTACTCACTCAGTAATGTTCTTAACAGCTGTTTGTATTATATTTACAGTTATATCAATATTGCTACTTGTAGCTAGTAGTGCATTATCATCAACAAATGCAGCCATTGTTAATCCTTCACGTTTTGTTAGCGATATCAGCGATACAGTGTTGGTCCACGGATACTGCTTTGTGATACACCATAGATTTGAGGATCTGGTCCATCTGATAATTTGTTTGCCAACTGATATTCGAAGCCTCCATGCCGTATTTTAACAAAGGTTTGGGGCATGTCTAGAAATATTTGTTTTTCGTTAATTAGATTTTACATTAAATATGCTTAGTATAATTTTAATTAATTTATTACTGTTCTGTTGTACTTGCATTAATACACAAGCAAGTACGGGATTAAAACGTCAGCAGGAATTTGTCATATTAAAATAAAACTAAAATACTTCAGCTAAAGTTAAGAATACACTTCTACACTAAACAAGTTCTTGTTATTTGGTTCGCTTCACTCTTCTGATTGCCTGCGTATTGCCTAGTAGCTATATTGCTCCATTGCTGTGATTTAGCAACCTTATTTCATATTTTAGGGCCAAATCTTGGATCACGTCGTATATACATTTGATTTCGATGTCATCGTGCAGTTCTTCGTTATGTAGCGATACGCATTGGTAATTAACCTTATTATTAAGAACTTTGTTTTGGGTGCGCTGGATTACTAGTTGGTTTGTTGTTTTAGTTCAACCCTATATTTGCATCCCGTAGGTCCAAATCGGCTAATAAACGAGTCTCTTTGATTTTAGGTCAAGTTGAGAATATCTTCCGACTAACCAGTACTGTTGCTTGACTTTGAGTCTGATCTGCTCTGTTTCCTTTAGAACATGATGTTTCCAATTTAACCTACCACTGAGACGCATTAAGAGGTATTTAGCTGATTCTGTTTGAGTGATATAATTAGGTTTTTGTCATTTCGCCGCAAGGCAATTTTGAGCTAATAAACTGTGTTTTCTGGTCTCTAGTCCATTTGTAGATCTTGTTGAGCGCTACTTGTACATTTTCTGCAGCCTTGGACAGATCTAGAACTACTGACTGAACAGATTTCTTTTTTTAAAACTATGTTCTTCGCAGATCAGACGCGGATGCAGATACATGTTCAGAAATGACCACCGCATATATTCGTAAAATACTGCTGCTAATCCATTGTAACTGCTCGAAATCGAACAAGCAGTAATAAATTGTTTCGCGGTAAAAAAGCGCATTGAATTCCGCCCGGTCTTATCTTAATCTGCGGCTAAGGAAAAAAAAGTTAATTAATTATCATTGTACTAGCCATTCCGCGTATGTGTTTTTATTGCGACTTATTAGTCCCGTCTGGCCGTTCGGTTCGGTTAAATTGGCTTCGTAGCTCGCGAGCAGAAATTTTCGATTTTACCGGCGTGTCGTAAATAGCTACGAGGAAACCGGTTTCAAAAAAAATGTAATTAAAACTCTCTTAGGATAATATCGTACAGGTAGAGAAATTCGTCGGATATTGGGACACGTGAAACGACGGAGCGACGGGAACCGGGGCCCCCTTTCTGGTTCTGCTCAATGAATAGACCCGACCGATTACGCTAATGAAAATTAGGTGGATGCGAAATATTTTTTAAAAATTGTATTTTTTTTCTAGTAATCTAAATCTGAGCAATCCTTGAAATCATGGATTTTAATAATTTTCTAATCTTTTCTAATAAAATGGTCAAAAACTACAAAAAATATATGAAGGCATATTTTTATTCTAATGATTTTAACTGTTGATTGATATTTTTATTGTTATTTTTATGCACTCTGAATAGCTTGCATTATTAAACCATTTTAGTATAAATTTAATCCACTATAAGATTAAAATGTCATTGTTAATCGAAACTGTTTAAATCGCCAATACAATTGCATATATCGACATACATGCTTACAGTCGAATATGCTGACATAAGTAGGATAAGATTAAAGTAAGTGCATATGAAGTTGATGCAGACGGACAAATCGGTCTGGTCAGCCTATCAGGCGTTGTTGAACATTAAAACATATCAATTTGCCATGTTTTCTTTTCGACGTCGACGCTTAATATAAGCAGAACGAAAATTAATTATTCGTTTAACACTATCGCTGATTTATTAGCTCGTTAAAAAATAAAAATTTAACACTTAAATTTTTATTGCTATGCAGAGGTCCAAGTTCGGATGTTAATCGATGTGTGTGAGTTCGTTTAGCATGTTGATATCTCGACTCCGTCATATATATGTTATTATTTTCATTAATAACATATCTAGAAGAGTGTAAATAAATACAAGATGCTCTTTTGCATTTATATCGTAGTTATATTTTGTTTTGTTGATGAAGAAGTATAATGTTCTGTTTTAACAATTGTAATAACATACGATTGGAGTATTTTCGTTTCTTCTCAGTTTAAGGAGAAATGTATTAAATGTTGAAAGCGTGCTCTGCTTTACTTTCGAGTGTCCAATCCTTACTTTCGTCAGCTTTGGCAATTGAACATGTTCCCCTAAAATTATTAAACTTCTTCAGGAATCTTATACGAGACACTTACTCTTACTGGAGATTTTCAATTGCAATCAAAACTGTAATTCAAGTTTCGACATATAACTGTTTATTATATTTGCGATATATATAAACAGAAACTTGTTTAAAATATGTCTGATTGGTATATTTTAAGACTAACATACATTTTGATATTTCAACAGACATGGAAATATATAGATAATATCACTACATAGTATAAAACAAAGTCGCCTTTTCTGTCCCTATATCCCTATGTGCGCTTAAATCTTTAAAAATACGCAACGGATTTTGATGCGGTTTTTTTCAATAGATAGAGTGATTCAAGAGGAAGGTTTATATGTATAATACATGCATAATATACTAAGGCAACATTGCTAATTTTAGAGGTTTCTAACGTGATGTCGTAAATTAACCTATTTTTTTAGGCTTATTTAGCAATTAGCAAAAACGCTGCCTAACCCTACGAGTTAGATCAAATTAATGTACTACAGTATTGTACACCGTAAAAAGGTCTACAAAAAAGTCCGCGATGGTATATGTTTATCTTTTAGGGATAACCCACATTAACCATTTTTATTGTTTACTTTTTACGTGAGAAAATGGCTTATTTACGAAGCTATTTTAAGCAATACGGCATTAATCCTTATCGAATTAAGTACCTTAAATACAGTGTGCAATTAATATAGATCAATATGGTTCCTTACAGCATGTAAATTAAACAAATATTTTCGGAGATATTACAAATTTAAAATTTGCGTTTAAAAATGTGTAATGTAATAAAAATTGTATGAATTTAGATATTCCAAAGATAGCAGGAAATCTTCATAGTAAGTATAGGGGAAGAGGAATTGTTTTACTCCAAATTTAATGCGTGCAGGCCAAGGGCAGTAATGAATGAACCAAAAATACTGGATCGATTTTAATCATGTTTTCATTGAGTGACATAGGCATATATATTTTATGCCCGTGCAAAGTCGGAGCGGGCCGCTATGTTTTTATATACAACGTTCATATTTTTTCTGTAGTGTATTTAATTTAGTATCAGCATTGCACCCGTGCGAAGCCGGGGCGGGTCGCTAGTATAACTATATACCAACCCGCATATTGAAACAACCGATCAACGATCAACCGTCCTCTAAACGTATAGGGTCAGTATGTTAAAATGTGATTGCAACGTTTGTCGGTTTATAACCGCTAATTGTTATCCGTAATATTTTGAGGAATTTTACAGACATTTGGCAACATAGCCCATCAGTTCAATCAAAATCGACTTTTATCGGCTACGCATACGCAGTATCTCTTTTTAACTAGGATAAAATGAGTAGGAAGAATTCGCTCCGAGTTCAAAACGAATTTTAAAAATTCTAAATGGCAATATTCAATGTAATTATGACGCGAGTTGGCTGTTTTAATGAGCGGCCTATCTATAGTTATTAATTATATAATTATAACTAATATGGATTAATAATAGGGCAAGATATAACAACTGTGTAAAAATACCTTAATTTTAAGGTATTTAAAGTAGATAATGTCCTATATCGCTTCGGACACTTTCTATCTCATTATGATTTATTTCATATGAATCTTACGTTATAAAACCGAGCTTCCCTCCTTGCCAACCCAAAGTATAAATAATTCGAATGACAATTTAAAATATGGCATCAAAACAAAACTGTTATGGTAACTTAATAGTAATAATATTATTATACAAATTCCATTTGTTAAAAATAAAGCCAGACGAAATCCATAAATTCAAGCGGATTTATTATCTCCGTATATCAGAAGCAATGGAATTGTAAGAATTCTAATATATTCCTGAAACTGGTATATAAAAGTTAAACGCTATTATGCTCGAACCACGTATAACCTAAGATTAATTAGATTATTAATAATTAGTTGGGATATATGTAACGACAAACCGTACGGTTATTCGCAGCGTTCGCTATCAGGTAGAACTATTACTCAAATGACTCGTAATGAGTATAAAAGGTCGTTTTCGCATAAGCGTTAGGTGCCGTTTTCTTTTCCTTAAATTCAAAAATCATATCGAACCGAATGTTAAGATGTAATGCGCGTTTGCTGGTTGGTTATAAAATGTAGTTTGTTAGATTTATGGTTGTGAAATGCGTTGAAGTTATAGAGATATTTTAAGACGTGTTATGTCTACTTGGTAAAGAATAGCTAAGTTCTATTTTTATCAGAAAAAAACATGTGAACTTATATATGAGAAAAAATTAAAAAGGCAAAATTGACTGATTATTTTGTATATATTTTCTTATATCACCTCCTTCTTTATTGTTACCTCAATTGTAACTTTAAGGATAATAATTCTTTTTAATTTTAAAGTTTCCTTTGTGTTTAATTAATCAATAAATTTAAGGTATTTTAACACTTTTCCAAATTCAAATAATTCCATCATACTAATCCATTTATTCACTTTAAAATTTAGACAACAATTAATTATCTAGTATATACAAATATCAAAGTAATCAATGTAAATATGGTTTCTATTCACTAGTTCACTATGTTCTGGTAACTTAACTATAGACAGGCTAATATGTAAATCGCGCAATATTCTGCGCTAGTACAATTTCAGCGACTATTGGGCCTTTTTACTAAGTTTGTCTCGTCCGAGAGCTGGAAAGCAGCAAAAGTTTCGTCAGCAGTATCCATTTGAAGATCCCGATTGATGTCTCTGTACATTATTGATAAGTTGAATGCAATAAATCCAAAAGGTGTTTTGCCAACCAAGATTTGCCTATATAGGAGCAGTTTACTATATGTAGACAGCTTGGGATTCCTTCTAAGAAGACATTATATTTTCATCAGTTTTACGTTAAGTTCTTCTCATTTCTTTTTGACATGAACTTTCTAGCAGAGCCTAGTGTCTAAAGTCATTGCAGATATTTAGCTGATCCAGCAAAATAGGTTTGAGTATCGTTTATGCTATTAAGAAAATACTGCTGCATTGTATTGGTAAAATTTACGTGTACATGTTTACTGTCGTTTAACTTACTCGGGCATTTATCTTCATGTTATATCTACGCCAATATCTTTCGCAAAATAGTTAAAATTACAAAGTTACCTAAGATTGCAAGAACAATTAAAGAAATTTGCGCAATCAATACCAATGCCACCATTGCAGACAATACGGATTTTTAATCTCGATCCGAATAGATAAAATGATAAACAAAAGTCAAGTAGACAAAACAGGATTACATATAATGTAATAGGTGGGACAAAAGTTCCGCTACCATTTTGATTGCGCGCCATCCACTAAAAACAACTGTATAGTGTGGCATTCATGCTGGAAACATCATTGGTCCCTGTTTTTTTGAAACTGACCAATGAGTTGCAGTTACTGTTACTGTTGAATGATACCAAGACATGATTATATTTTCTTAGAGCAGAGTGGTAGGCAATCAAAATGGTAGCGGGACTTGCTGCAAGCATAGATGTATAAATGATATCTAATTGAAGCGAAACGAAGGTAGAAATAATAGGTATTCAATTGAGGAAGTAAAAATAACACAAGCCAGCTTGCTGGCGCAGTGGTAAAGGCGATGGGACTCCTACTCCTACTGCTGCGATAGCCGCGGGTTCGAATCCTGCTGAGGCATGGTCGTAAATTTATGTTTGTGATTGTTTAAAATTTGTGAATGTTCTAAGTAAGAGTGTAAAATCCAACAAGGAAAATGATCCCAGTCACGCAAGTAACCAGGCTGGGTAAGACCGGATGTCTTCTGGGATGATTTCTAAAGTTGGTCACTCGTCAGTCGGTAGGTTTAATGCTGAGGACCGTGGTTCGAAGCCCACGTTAAACTTTAGGCCCAGTCCAGATAAACTCATAGTTGGTAAAAGGAGACTTTAAAATATATTAAAAAAAATAGTACAAGTAAATGCATTTAAGTATAAGAGAGATAAAAGGTGTAAGTAAGTATCGATTTTGGGGAATCTAAGGAATCGGTATCTGAAAAATCACTTTATTTAAATAGTTTTGGAATCCTGATTTCGATTGAGCGTTATCGATATTTTTTATAGCATTGCGCGAATTCTTTCAAATTGACGTGCCGCTATTTCTTCGTACAAACATTCGAAAATATCTGTTTGAGATTTTTATATTCTCGCCAGAAATAAATAAATATTTTACCGAATTTTATAGATTGTTGGTGTTATTTTTAATATCAAATGTTGATGAAAAATACTGGCAAAATGAACTATTAATATAGTTCGTTTCTTTTTTCAACGTGCTATAATATTTTTCGAAGGTTGGTTCATTATATTATATTGGTAACAAAAAAATGAATAAAAGTTCAAAGGGAATTTAATGCTTTAAATATTGATAGGTTTATGATTTGAGTCACTAGTTTTGTTATTTCTTTCGTTAATTTCATTAATAATATTGACAATATTAATGGCGGTGGTTTCATTAAGTCATGGTGATCTAAGACGATTTAGATCTTCTAAAGAAAAATCAACTATTTTGGTGTCTGAGAAATTAAAATGTATTAAGAAACAAATTGCTAAAAATATTGGTCACCAAATGCAGTGAAACATTTGAATTATTCGTAAATTATGGTAAAAAAAGTGAGAAAACCATTATTTTGGGTATAAAGTAAATTGCTTCGGTTATGACTAAAAATTTGGTTTAAACAAAAAAGAAATAAAAAAACATTTTTGAAATTGCCAATTTTAGAGGCAAAATAATATTGCTTATTATTATTCATCACTTTTTGTGACTGTATAGTAAGAAAAAAGTGGCAAAATATTTTTTTTCCAAATGCTGTGAAACCTTTACATTATACGTAAATTGCGATGAAAAAAATGGCAAAATCGTTATTTTTTGTATAAAGTAAATAGTTTTTCAGATTCGAGCAAAAATTTAGTTTATACATATTTCAGCCAAAAATTTATTTTGCCAGTATTTTTTCAATGCTTAAATTTAGAGGCAAAACGATTTTACCAGCTTATTAAGCATCAGATTTTACATAAATGCTGATATTTTTATCAATGTATCTTTGATTAAACCAGAGTTATAACAAAAAGTATGAAAATGGCCAAAAATCGCAATTTTTCCTGAGTATATATATGGAAAAAGTATTAAAAAAAATTAGGTCTTCAAATTAACTACAAATTCTATATTTTATTAATATTGGGGCGAGAAAAACATAAAAAGCATTATTTTTCATGTAAAGTGAATTGATTTTTAGTTATGAATGAAAAGAGAGTTTCAAAAAGTTTTGGTATATAAGAAATGTTATGAATAAAATATTAATATACTAAATAATTTTAATCTTATGAAGAAAATGATATTGTCGTCTTGTCACGCATATATTTTTGTATAACTTATAATATTTTGATAATTGTTACTTGACTTATAAGAACTTTAAAAGGAAATTACTTAAACAAACATCTAGTCACAATTTCAGGAAGAAACGATATTTTTGTTATATTTCCGAAAACTATTAAATATTTAAAAGAAATAATTGTGTTGTCTTATTAAGCATTAAATTCTACATAAATTGTGATATTTACATATACATATCGTACTTTCATCCAGAGTTACATGAGATAATTCATGCGAATTTAAACTAATTAATCACTGATTCAAATGATATTTATGCTCTGAATGTTAAAAGCCGAATATCTACTAGAGAACTAATGATTATTTCTTATTACAAATTAATTGCTGTATAAACGGTTATATTGTCATCAATGTATTATACTTTTTTTCCAGAGCTATGTGGGAAAAATGAACAAAAATTAATAGAATGAATTCAAAGAAAAATGTTACTTTGCTACAGAAACTTAAAACATTCAAGTTTAAAAAGAAAATAGCTGTAGTATCTTGTTAAACATTAAATTCTGTATAAAGAGTGATATTTTCATCATAATATCGTAGTTTTTATAATAATCGTATCGTTTTGGATTTTAAAAATGTCCAACTTGTGAAAGAAGTAAATATACAACCTTAATAAGAATTAAAATATAAATAAATAGTCATGTTCTTATTAATATATCGCAATTTTTTCAGAATTGTAAAGGAAAATTAAGAAGAAAATGAATAAAATATAGGGTATATTTACTAATATAGTATTAGATTTATATCATTATTGTACAGGTATTAAAATATTCTTCATACAGAGAGATTTGTTTTTCAAATATGCTTTATAAAGATCAATTTTGCACATATTGAGCCAATTCTTTAAAATTATTTTCGCTGCTTAACGTGGACTTTTTGAAGCAGCTTAAATTCTAAGCAAAAACAATCATCGCTGGAATATGCAACATAAATATTTTAAACGCTACACATGGTAATTATAGAGCAATACTGCTAATAATAACAGTTAACGGCTAATTAGGGAATATTGATAATTTATTGAGAATAATTACATGAATTCTTGACTGTTATCTATAGAAAACTGGGATTTCTGACACGATATGTTCTTCCAGCTAATGAAGTTCCATACTGGGCCATCTGCGCCGATTTTCTAGAAGTGATAAACTGCATCCTTCTTGGCATACATTCTCTGGTAAATAACCGATCAGAGGAATTAATTTTCTTCGAAGCATATTTAGAAAAAATCGATTTAAATGAAATATAGTTCCCCGAATGTTGCGTTTTCCTTATTAACATATTATAATTAGTTAGTCTATCAAGAACAACTGTTTGAATCTTTTTTTACTGTTTCGTAACATATGTATAATACTATCTATATAACAGGTCAATTTGAAAAGTCACCGGCCTACCACAGTAAAACACACTTTTTTGGCAAAATTATTTTATTTCCTTCAAAGGTGATAGATACAGTGATTATAGCGACCCTCGAACTTTTCGATACCATTTTTGTAGCACGATTTGTCCTTTTCTGCAAAATAGACCTCACTTTCGGCGATCACCTCTTCATTCGACGAAATTTTCATCACAGCGAGTATTCTTTTGAGATCTGAGAACAGGAAATAGTTGCTGGGGGCCAGATCTGGAGAATACGGTGGATGATTCGAAGACCAATTCATTGATTTTTGACACGGTGCATTGTCTTGGTGAAGCAGCACTTTCTATTCCTTCAAATGCGGATGTTTTTCGGCGATTTCGTCTTTTAAACGGTCCAAATATTCATGAATGATATGATGTACACGTTCAGTTGATATCTTTAGAGTGTCTGCTATTTCATTCAATTTCAATTTAGTCATTCAAAATCATTTTGTGGTTGTTTTAAATATTTTCGTCGGTAACAACCTCATTTGGGCGTCCACTGCATTCCCCGTCTTCGGTGCTCATTTCATCACGTCTAAACTTAGCATACCAATCATTGATGGTTGATTTTCCTGGGGCAGTGTACAGAAACTCAGTCAAGTTTTTGCTTCAACTGTATTTTTTCCCTTGAAAAAGCAATATTTTATCAACACTCGAAATTCCTTTTTATCCATTTTTTTTCACAATAACTTCACACAAAATGCTATAATTCACAAACTAATGATCCGACAGCTGTCAAATTTATACACGCATCTTTTGAGGGTTAGGGCTAACTAAAAAACATATGGATTTAATTCTAGTAGCGCCATCTATGCGTCAGGCTGGAGCTTTGCAATTGACCTGTTAAGTGTTCTTGTTATATCACGCTACTGAGTCCTAAAAAGCTCGTGTTTGTTATGCTTGATCATCTTCAAACACTGCTCCGAATCATCAACGCGTCATTGTTTTTGGTCAAAAGTCCAGAGAGCACAGAGCTTTCTCATACGCAAATATTCGTGAATGAAATGATGTACACGTTCAGTTGATATCTTTAGAATGTCTGTTATTTCATTAAATTTCAATTTACGGACATTCAAAATCACTTTGTGGATTTTTTAATGTTTTCGTTGGTAACAACTCTTTTGGGCGTCCACTGCGTTCACCGTCTTCGGTTCTCATTTCACCACGTTTAAAGCTAGCATACCAATCCTTGATGGTTGATTTTCCTGGGGCACTATCCGGAAACTCGGCATTAAGCCAAGTTTTTGCTTCAACTATATTTTTTCCCTTCAAAAAACAATATTTTATCAACACGCGAAATTCATTTTTATCCATTTTTTTCGCAATAACAAAAGTTGCTTCGCTCAAAATGCTATAATTCACGAACTAATGATCCGACAGCTGTCAATTTATACACGCAGCTTTTGAGGATTAGGACTAACTAAAAAATATATGGATTTAATTCTAGTAGCGTCATCTATGTGAAAAGCCGGGGGCTTTTCAATTGACCTGTTAGGTATTAGGTTTATTCTCTCTATAATGATATTTTAAATAATGTAGTTGCTATAAGCATTTGAAATAATAAATATGAATATGAAAAAATTCTCGGAGATAAAATTATATCTATTAAGATCACCTGATACTGAATAATTTTCGGAAAAAATCTCGTGAATCTGACTAGGACGGCTCTTATTATATGGGTATCACGAGATGATATGGATAGCCGTCCGTGAAGATTTATTTTAATGGGGTTTTATATTTTTGTCTGCCGGATGGCTGGCACCAAATCAGAATTATCTTTATGTGTTTATTAATATTGGGGCATTTTTTCATCTATTAGTCACGGAAAATAGAACGCGATCTGTTTACATGTGTTTTGGATGTTCACATATCTGGTGAATGTGAGACGATTTATACAGCTTTCATTTGATGTGTGTTTTTCGGTCTTTCGGCGAGTTTGTAGTCATCCCTGGAGATTTATTTCAGGTATTTGTCGTGATCTATTCAAAGCTATATCGTTATTATGTTATTTTATTCTTTCCGAATAATATTTTACTTTTATTTTTCGATATATGAAAAATAAGCGTTCAAAAACAGGAATAAACTAGTTAGAAAATCTTAAAAACAATTCCTGAGACAGCATGTTTTACAAGAAACCTTTGTAGTAACATATATTATTCTTGGGTGTTTTAAATTAAAAATAGTTTATTTAGAATATTTTTAAAATTCTAATGTGGTAATGATTTAATAGTCTTTTGGCCTTATATTGGTGAGATATAGACAGAGCAAGTTTCCAATTATTTAACTCTTATTCCTGGCCTTGCTAATCAGAATCACCTCTTTTAAAACACTATAACATTTTTCGATATATTTGATCAGCTACCTTCCACCAGTAATTTCCCGCAAGAATGCTTTAACGAAATACAATTATGGAGGCTATTTTGCGTAGAATAGATACATAGAAAAAAACGAAGGAATGCTGTATTACCTACGCTATATTATATCCAAATTTGCAAGTTAATTTCAGCGACTAATAATGCAACAAATTTACATTTGGTTTTTTTAAATTGTTTCTGTTTAAATTAGAGTATATTCGAGATATGTTAGACTATCTCCAGTATACTCGATCTTTAAAAAAAACATTTATTTTATTGTTTTCCATATATATTTGTTTATTATTTATGTATATTTGTTTCCGCAAAACTTGGAAGCTTGAAAAATAAAGAATTGAAGTTTGAAATGTAGGTTCTAGGTGTTTTGCGGGGTTTTATAGGAATAATTTAGACAATTTAAAGAAAATTCACCAATTTTTGTGACCGTACATTAAGAAAAAAGTTGCAAAAATTTTTGATCTCCAAATACAGTGAAACTTTTACATTATACGTAAATTGCGGTGAAAAAAATGGTGAAATCGTTATTTTTTGTATAAAATAAATAGTTTTTAAGATAGGACCAAAAATTTAGTTTATACATTTTTCAGCCAAAATTTTATTTTGCCTGTATTTTTTCAATACTTAAATTTAGAGGCAAAACCATATTACCAGCTTATTAAGCATCAGATTTTACATAAATGCTGATATTTTCATCAATGTATCTTCGATTAAACCAGAGTTATAACAAAAAGTATGAAAATGGCCAAAAATCGCAATTTTTCCTGAGTATATATATGGAAAAAGTATTAAAAAATTTTAGGTCTTCAAATTAACTAAAAATTCTATATTTTATTAATATTGGGGCGACAAAAACATAAAAAGCATTATTTTTCATGTAAAGTGAATTGATTTTTAGTTACGAATGAAAAGAGAGTTTCAAAAAGTTTTAGTACAAAAGAAATTTTATGAATAAAATGCTAATATACTAAATAATTTTAATCTTATGAAGAAAATGATACTATCATCTTGTCACCCATATATTTTTGTATAACTTATGTCATTTTGGTAATTGTTACTTGACATATAGGAGAGTTAAATGGAAAATACTTAAACAAACATCTAGTCACAATTTCAGGCAGAAACGATATTTTTGTTATATTTCCGAAAACTATTGAATATATAAAATAGATAACTATATTGTCTTATTACGCATTAAATTCTACATAAATTGTGATATTTTCATGTACATATTGTACTTTCATCCAGAGTTATATGAGATAATCCATGGGAATTTAAACTAATTAATCACTGATTAAAATGATATTTGTGTTCTGAATTTTAAAGGCCGAATATCTACTAGAGAATTAATGATTATTTCTTATTACAAATCAATTGCCGTTTAATCGGTTATATTCTCATCATGTATGTATTATACTTTTTTCCAGGGCCATATGGGAAAAATGAACAAAAAATTAATAGGATTATTTAAAAGAACAATTTTACTTTGCTGCAGGATTTTAAGGCTATCGAGTTTAAAATGAAATAGCTATAGCATCTTGTTAAACATTAAATTCTGTGTAAATAGTGAAATTTTCATCATTGTTTCGTAGTTTTCCAGAGTTATACAAAAATATTCAATATATTAGAAGGAAATTTGTTTCTGATTAACATAATGACCAATAAATTACGAACAGTATGAAAAGCGTAACTGTTTTCAGTTGTCTGTTGTCGTTTTCTCTTCCTTCAGGCCTCACTAACGACTTCGAACGTAATAAAGCGCGGCTGTCAAAAGCGGCCATCGAACGACCACCGTGTACCCACTCGAGTCGGCCCTTCGGCATGTCGTCCCAACAATGCACGTCGAAAAAGTCGACGTATTCAGACACGAAATCCAATTCCTTCGGGTTTTCTCTACCTACTCGGCAACGTAATCGCCTCTAAACGGTGAACTAACGCAATAATTGTCCCGGGTACCACCCATCGCCATATGGCTTTGTGCAGTTCCCTTTATCGGAGCCGGTTTCCTAGAACCAGGCCTAATGGTGCCAAGCTGTCTGCCAAGGGGCTGAGGTAGAAAGCCGGCCTACGGACCTAGTCTGTCCGCTACAACAGTTCAAGGCCTATTCATCCTGTTAGTTACTATTTGGATCATTAAATTAATTTAATCTTAGTACTTCCACATTTATCCAAATCAATAAACGTACAATAAGTGATGATTCAGTACAATTCTTTAGATTTTATACTTTATTATCGATAATTTTAATAATAAAGATGGGGACCATTTGGTACTTTTAGCTAATATTAAAGTGTGTCCGCTACAACAGTTCAAGGCCTATTTATCCTGTTAGTTACTATTTGGATCATTAAATTAATTTAATCTTAGTACTTCCACATTTATCCAAATCAATAAACGTACAATAAGTGATGATTCAGTACAATTCTTTAGATTTTTTACTTTATTATCGTTATTTTTAATAATAAAGATGGGGACCATTTGGTACTTTTAGCTAATATTAAAGTGTGTCCGCTACAACAGTTCAAGGTCTATTTATCCTGTTAGTTACTATTTGGATCATTAAATTAATTTAATCTTAGTACTTCCACATTTATCCAAATCAATAAACGTACAATAAGTGATGATTCAGTACAATTCTTTAGATTTTATACTTTATTATCGATAATTTTAATAATAAAGATGGGGACCATTTGGTACTTTTAGCTAATATTAAAGTGTGTCCGCTACAACAGTTCAAGGCCTATTCATCCTGTTAGTTACTATTTGGATCATTAAATTAATTTAATCTTAGTACTTCCACATTTATCCAAATCAATAAACGTACAATAAGTGATGATTCAGTACAATTCTTTAGATTTTATACTTTATTATCGATAATTTTAATAATAAAGATGGGGACCATTTGGTACTTTTAGCTAATATTAAAGTGTGTCCGCTACAACAGTTCAAGGCCTATTCATCCTGTTAGTTACTATTTGGATCATTAAATTAATTTAATCTTAGTACTTCCACATTTATCCAAATCAATAAACGTACAATAAGTGATGATTCAGTACAATTCTTTAGATTTTATACTTTATTATCGATAATTTTAATAATAAAGATGGGGACCATTTGGTACTTTTAGCTAATATTAAAGTGTGTCCGCTACAACAGTTCAAGGCCTATTCATCCTGTTAGTTACTATTTGGATCATTAAATTAATTTAATCTTAGTACTTCCACATTTATCCAAATCAATAAACGTACAATAAGTGATGATTCAGTACAATTCTTTAGATTTTATACTTTATTATCGATAATTTTAATAATAAAGATGGGGACCATTTGGTACTTTTAGCTAATATTAAAGTGTGTCCGCTACAACAGTTCAAGGCCTATTCATCCTGTTAGTTACTATTTGGATCATTAAATTAATTTAATCTTAGTACTTCCACATTTATCCAAATCAATAAACGTACAATAAGTGATGATTCAGTACAATTCTTTAGATTTTATACTTTATTATCGATAATTTTAATAATAAAGATGGGGACCATTTGGTACTTTTAGCTAATATTAAAGTGTGTCCGCTACAACAGTTCAAGGCCTATTCATCCTGTTAGTTACTATTTGGATCATTAAATTAATTTAATCTTAGTACTTCCACATTTATCCAAATCAATAAACGTACAATAAGTGATGATTCAGTACAATTCTTTAGATTTTATACTTTATTATCGATAATTTTAATAATAAAGATGGGGACCATTTGGTACTTTTAGCTAATATTAAAGTGTGTCCGCTACAACAGTTCAAGGCCTATTCATCCTGTTAGTTACTATTTGGATCATTAAATTAATTTAATCTTAGTACTTCCACATTTATCCAAATCAATAAACGTACAATAAGTGATGATTCAGTACAATTCTTTAGATTTTATACTTTATTATCGATAATTTTAATAATAAAGATGGGGACCATTTGGTACTTTTAGCTAATATTAAAGTGTGTCCGCTACAACAGTTCAAGGCCTATTCATCCTGTTAGTTACTATTTGGATCATTAAATTAATTTAATCTTAGTACTTCCACATTTATCCAAATCAATAAACGTACAATAAGTGATGATTCAGTACAATTCTTTAGATTTTATACTTTATTATCGATAATTTTAATAATAAAGATGGGGACCATTTGGTACTTTTAGCTAATATTAAAGTGTGTCCGCTACAACAGTTCAAGGCCTATTCATCCTGTTAGTTACTATTTGGATCATTAAATTAATTTAATCTTAGTACTTCCACATTTATCCAAATCAATAAACGTACAATAAGTGATGATTCAGTACAATTCTTTAGATTTTATACTTTATTATCGATAATTTTAATAATAAAGATGGGGACCATTTGGTACTTTTAGCTAATATTAAAGTGTGTCCGCTACAACAGTTCAAGGCCTATTCATCCTGTTAGTTACTATTTGGATCATTAAATTAATTTAATCTTAGTACTTCCACATTTATCCAAATCAATAAACGTACAATAAGTGATGATTCAGTACAATTCTTTAGATTTTATACTTTATTATCGATAATTTTAATAATAAAGATGGGGACCATTTGGTACTTTTAGCTAATATTAAAGTGTGTCCGCTACAACAGTTCAAGGCCTATTCATCCTGTTAGTTACTATTTGGATCATTAAATTAATTTAATCTTAGTACTTCCACATTTATCCAAATCAATAAACGTACAATAAGTGATGATTCAGTACAATTCTTTAGATTTTATACTTTATTATCGATAATTTTAATAATAAAGATGGGGACCATTTGGTACTTTTAGCTAATATTAAAGTGTGTCCGCTACAACAGTTCAAGGCCTATTCATCCTGTTAGTTACTATTTGGATCATTAAATTAATTTAATCTTAGTACTTCCACATTTATCCAAATCAATAAACGTACAATAAGTGATGATTCAGTACAATTCTTTAGATTTTATACTTTATTATCGATAATTTTAATAATAAAGATGGGGACCATTTGGTACTTTTAGCTAATATTAAAGTGTGTCCGCTACAACAGTTCAAGGCCTATTCATCCTGTTAGTTACTATTTGGATCATTAAATTAATTTAATCTTAGTACTTCCACATTTATCCAAATCAATAAACGTACAATAAGTGATGATTCAGTACAATTCTTTAGATTTTATACTTTATTATCGATAATTTTAATAATAAAGATGGGGACCATTTGGTACTTTTAGCTAATATTAAAGTGTGTCCGCTACAACAGTTCAAGGCCTATTTATCCTGTTAGTTACTATTTGGATCATTAAATTAATTTAATCTTAGTACTTCCACATTTATCCAAATCAATAAACGTACAAGTGATGATTCAGTACAATTCTTTAGATTTTTTACTTTATTATCGATAATTTTAATAATAAAGATGGGGACCATTTGGTACTTTTAGCTAATATTAAAGTGTGTCCGCTACAACAGTTCAAGGCCTATTTATCCTGTTAGTTACTATTTGCATCATTAAATTAATTTAATCTTAGTACTTCCACATTTATCCAAATCAATAAACGTACAATAAGTGATGATTCAGTACAATTCTTTAGATTTTTTACTTTATTATCGTTATTTTTAATAATAAAGATGGGGACCATTTGGTACTTTTAGCTAATATTAAAGTGTGTCCGCTACAACAGTTCAAGGCCTATTTATCCTGTTAGTTACTATTTGGATCATTAAATTAATTTAATCTTAGTACTTCCACATTTATCCAAATCAATAAACGTACAAGTGATGATTCAGTACAATTCTTTAGATTTTTTACTTTATTATCGATAATTTTAATAATAAAGATGGGGACCATTTGGTTAATATTAATTTAGCTAATATTAAAGTGTGTCCGATACAACAGTTCAAGGCCTATTTATCCTGTTAGTTACTATTTGCATCATTAAATTAATTTAATCTTAGTACTTCCACATTTATCCAAATCAATAAACGTACAATAAGTGATGATTCAGTACAATTCTTTAGATTTTTTACTTTATTATCGTTATTTTTAATAATAAAGATGGGGACCATTTGGTTAATATTAATTTAGCTAATATTAAAGTGTGTCCGATACAACAGTTCAAGGCCTATTTATCCTGTTAGTTACTATTTGCATCATTAAATTAATTTAATCTTAGTACTTCCACATTTATCCAAATCAATAAACGTACAATAAGTGATGATTCAGTACAATTCTTTAGATTTTATACTTTATTATCGATAATTTTAATAATAAAGATGGGGACCATTTGGTACTTTTAGCTAATATTAAAGTGTGTCCGCTACAACAGTTCAAGGCCTATTTATCCTGTTAGTTACTATTTGGATCATTAAATTAATTTAATCTTAGTACTTCCACATTTATCCAAATCAATAAACGTACAAGTGATGATTCAGTACAATTCTTTAGATTTTTTACTTTATTATCGATAATTTTAATAATAAAGATGGGGACCATTTGGTACTTTTAGGTAATATTAAAGTGTGTCCGATACAACAGTTCAAGGTCTATTTATCCTGTTAGTTACTATTTACATCATTAAATTGATTTAATCTTAGTACTTCCATATTTATCCAAATCAATAAACGTACAATAAGTGATGATTCAGTACAATTCTTTAGATTTTTTACTTTATTATCGTTATTTTTAATAATAAAGATGGGGACCATTTGGTTAATATTAATTTAGCTAATATTAAAGTGTGTCCGATACAACAGTTCAAGGCCTATTTATCCTGTTAGTTACTATTTGCATCATTAAATTAATTTAATCTTAGTACTTCCACATTTATCCAAATCAATAAACGTACAATAAGTGATGATTCAGTACAATTCTTTAGATTTTTTACTTTATTATCGTTATTTTTAATAATAAAGATGGGGACCATTTGGTTAATATTAATTTAGCTAATATTAAAGTGTGTCCGATACAACAGTTCAAGGCCTATTTATCCTGTTAGTTACTATTTGGATCATTAAATTAATTTAATCTTAGTACTTCCACATTTATCCAAATCAATAAACGTACAATAAGTGATGATTCAGTACAATTCTTTAGATTTTATACTTTATTATCGATAATTTTAATAATAAAGATGGGGACCATTTGGTACTTTTAGCTAATATTAAAGTGTGTCCGCTACAACAGTTCAAGGCCTATTCATCCTGTTAGTTACTATTTGGATCATTAAATTAATTTAATCTTAGTACTTCCACATTTATCCAAATCAATAAACGTACAATAAGTGATGATTCAGTACAATTCTTTAGATTTTATACTTTATTATCGATAATTTTAATAATAAAGATGGGGACCATTTGGTACTTTTAGCTAATATTAAAGTGTGTCCGCTACAACAGTTCAAGGCCTATTTATCCTGTTAGTTACTATTTGGATCATTAAATTAATTTAATCTTAGTACTTCCACATTTATCCAAATCAATAAACGTACAAGTGATGATTCAGTACAATTCTTTAGATTTTTTACTTTATTATCGATAATTTTAATAATAAAGATGGGGACCATTTGGTACTTTTAGGTAATATTAAAGTGTGTCCGATACAACAGTTCAAGGTCTATTTATCCTGTTAGTTACTATTTACATCATTAAATTGATTTAATCTTAGTACTTCCATATTTATCCAAATCAATAAACGTACAATAAGTGATGATTCAGTACAATTCTTTAGATTTTTTACTTTATTATCGTTATTTTTAATAATAAAGATGGGGACCATTTGGTTAATATTAATTTAGCTAATATTAAAGTGTGTCCGATACAACAGTTCAAGGCCTATTTATCCTGTTAGTTACTATTTGCATCATTAAATTAATTTAATCTTAGTACTTCCACATTTATCCAAATCAATAAACGTACAATAAGTGATGATTCAGTACAATTCTTTAGATTTTTTACTTTATTATCGTTATTTTTAATAATAAAGATGGGGACCATTTGGTACTTTTAGCTAATATTAAAGTGTGTCCGCTACAACAGTTCAAGGTCTATTTATCCTGTTAGTTACTATTTGCATCATTAAATTGATTTAATCTTAGTACTTCCATATTTATCCAAATCAATAAACGTACAATAAGTGATGATTCAGTACAATTCTTTAGATTTTTTACTTTATTATCGATATTTTTAATAATAAAGATGGGGTCCATTTGGTACTTTAAGGTAGCATTAAAGAAATTACTTCTTTTTGTTAATGAGATCTTACTTTACGTGCTTAGTACAATCTTAATTGACAAATGAATTTGTTACTATTGTTCTATTGTACTTGAACCAATTCACAAGCAAGACAAGTGTAGGATTAATTACCCAAATTAAAATTAAATTAGATTACTTAAACTAAAGGTACGGGTAACACTTCAAACACTATAGAATTTTATGTGTTTTGCTTAGCTTCAATTTTCTGATTTCCTGTGTGTTATCCAGGAGCTATATTGCTTCCGTCTCACCGTGAGCTTATTTCATGCTTTATAGCGAAATCTTGGATAACTTCGTAAATCTATTCGATTTCGAGGTTATCGTGTAGTTAGTTCTTCATTGGTTGCGTAGCGATAAGCATTCGTAATCATTCATAGAACTTTCTTTTGGAAGCTTTAGGTTACTAGTTGGTTTGATGTTTTTGTGTAACCCCATATTTGCACCCCATAGGTCCAAATTAGCTTTATGATTGACTGATTATGATTTTCACCCACACTTTTATTATTATATATTAAATTTGTATGGAACTGGTATCGAATTCTCATTCTACTATTGCAAATAGATTGTGTTGTACGGATACTCAATACCTTATAAAGGCAAAATATAGCCCGTTCAATTAAACAACTGACACCATTTATGATGTCAGCACGTCGCAATGTTGCCACATTAATTTTCACTTTTGGTTGATAAAATTTGTCAGTTTATAACCTAATTATTATCACTAAAGCTATAAATTATATAAACTGAATCGGTTACATGTTCCGACGTATCAGACACATTCTAGTAGCATTCAGAGTTTAAAACAAAAATTTCATTTGATAGTATATTTGACGCCATCTATACACGTACATTGGTTATTTTATTGGCCAGGCTATAAGTTTTAATGTTTTAAGATCAATTGGCACTTAAATTAGACACAATAGAGATATTTTCGTTTTATATTTTCTCTATTCACAAATCATTCCTATTTTTCCCGTGATTATATGACAATTTGTAATATATAGCTAGCAGTATATTTTAATTGATTTATTAATATGTTTTTAATAACAATATTTATTAATATTTTTAATTGATTATAGTATGCAAGTTTAGCCTTTACTCTGAACTCTGTTATCTTGGTGCGTTGAAAATAGTTTAAAATTATACCATCAAGTGATAGTACTATGTGTGCGGTACCACTTGAGGTATGGCTCTCGTATTAGAGAGCAGAAAGTACTCGAGTAAATGGACGGGATGGACGCACAAATGAACAAGGCAGCGGTCGTGATTGCCTTTCGAGCGGATAAGAAAGGTACACAGGTTCGAATACCGGCATAATTTATTTATGTAATTATATATTCGGTATGATTTATAATAGGAATTTCGTTACTTAATAGAGTGAGAGTTATTTTATTACGGTCGTTTATTATTGGTTTTTATGGACGTTATAAATTCATATTTTATTTGATGTCTCAATTTAATTTATTAACTGTAAATATTGGTCGGTGAATAATGTGAAACAAAATTACATTTAATGTTGGTCGAAGAAAGGTGCTTGGATTGTTTGTGACTAATATTCAGCGAGAATGACTTCAATCATAGTCACTTTTGCTTAAGCAAACAAAGTATACTGTTTGCAAAATAAACTAATCAAAAATTATGTAAAAACAACAATAAGGTTAATAATTAAGGGTAACCAGTCTGGCTATCTTGTCTATTGAGCATGAAGTGTGTTGATATTCTAATAATTTCTATAATTCTTCTAATTTCTATAATAATTCTATAATTCTAATAAGTGATATATTTTTCAATAAAAATATAAATATTTACAGTATTATTCTAGTTCGAATTTGAAGACGATTTGTATAAATTTGACAACCAACAACAATGTCGATGCTTTGGGACAGTGACAGTCACATTGTTTAATCAAATATGTGTCACTTACCCTTAACCCGGTGAAGTATAGCTCATGAAACTAGTTAATTTACCAGATATGTGATACTGGTTTTTCTCAATCTAACTATGATGGTATTTGATTAACACTTTATTATTTGTAAACTGATAAAAGAACAACATTATTACAACATATTCATATACACAGTAAACAATACAAATGAAGGCTAGTCTCAAATGTTCTCAACAGTCTTGTTTATTTCGATATTTCGTTAAGTTAATTACATTTTAGACGTAATTAAAGGTACTCAAAAATAGCAAATACTGACATTAGAATGATCTTATGCTGCGAGTAAATTATCAATGTCCAAACTATACTGGCTGGTTCTTGCCTTGTAACTAACGAAAATACACCACTTGTTTGGATTTTTTACACCATCGATACACATTCGAATATCTAATTATAACATAAAATGACTAAAATAATGTATAAATTAGACCTGTATAAATTTAATTATTTCAAACGTCAATTTTTCTTTAAAATGCATTTTTTGCAGAAATAACTGTTATTCCGGGTAAAGTAAATACGTAGAATATATAGAGTCATTCAGTAGAATTCGTCATAAAATAGTTTTTAAAAAAATGGTCATCTAGCTTATTATGACAAACGGTCAAATAAATGACAGAAAGTTCACGAAAATAAACAATAACGTTCATTAACAATCAAGTATATCGTATTCAGTATCCAGTAACCCGAAATGAAACCTGATGTCAGACTGTACTTTTCAAAAATGGAATCTTTCTCAAAGGTCGGTCTTTTTGGCAGCCGAGAGACCTTTTTTCTTCTCTCGGAGGCCGTAACACGAAAACCTATTAACAAGTCCGTCGTTTCAAACGACCGTCCGAGCCCATTCCAGAGCTGTTGTTTCGAGATGAAGTGATAAAATTCTATTATTAGCGTTTGGACTTTTCTTATTGCTAACGACTTTCGAGCTGATACGGTTCGGCGTTTCTCCTCCGTTCGATCGACGTGACTCGACAAATCGACCGGTTAAGGATCGGAGGAAAGAACCGATCGATTCATTTAAACGGCCGTGTCTGTAATTTATATTTTAGCCCGGCAGTTATTTAGGCAATCGTACGTTCTTGACCATTAGGTAATTAATGCTTGTTAGTACATATTTTTAAAATATAACAGGTCATTTGAAAAGTCCTCGGTCCACCATAGTAAAACACATTTTTTTGGCAAAATTTGTTTATTTTTATTCAACATAATTCCCTTCAGGGATGATACACTAATTATAGAGACCCTCCAACTTTTCGATACCATAAAATAGGCCTCAGTTTCGGCGATCATCTTTTAATTCGACGAAAAGTTCTTCCCAGCGAGCATACTTGTGGATAAGGAAGCAATTCGAAGCCCAATTAATGGAGTTTTACCATCGTTTTCAATGACTTGTGACACGGTGCATTGTCTTGGTCAAACAGCACTTTTTCCTCGAATGCGGCCGTTTTTCGGAGATTTCATCCTTCAAGCGGACCAATAACGCTATGTGATAGTTGATGTTGATGGTTCTTCTTTTTACAAGGTAGTCAATGAAAATTATTCCATGCGCATCCCAAAATACAGACGCCATAACCTTGCCAGCCGACTGTTGTGTTTTCCCACGCTTTGGAGCGGGTTCATAGCGTGCAGTCCACTCGGATGAATGTCGATTGGACGTCGGAGTGAAACGGTGTAGCCATGTTTCATCCATTGTCACATATTGATGCAAAAACTCATGTTTATTACGCTTGATCATCTTCAAACACTATTCCGAATCATCAACTCGTCGTTGTTTTTGGTCAAAAGTGAGCTCGCACGGCATCCACTTTGCACAAAGCTTTCTCATACCCAAATATTCGTGAATGATATGATATACACGTTCAGTTGATATCTTTAGAGTGTCTGCTAATTCATTCAGTTTCAGTTTACGGTCGTTCAAAATTATTTTGTGGATGTTTTTAATGTTTTCGTCGGTAACAATCTCTTTTGGGCGTTCACTGCGTAGCATACCAATCCTTGAAGGTTGATTTTCCAAGGGCAGTGTCCGGAAACTTGGCATCAAGCCAAGTTTTTGCTTCACTTGTATTTTTTCCCTTCAAAAAGCAATATTTTATTAACACGCGAAATTCCTTTTTATCCATTTTTTTCACAATAACAAAAGTTGTATCGCTCAAAATGCTATAATTCACAAACTAATAATCTGACAGCTGTCAAATTTATACACAAATCTTTTGAGGGTTAGGACTAACTAAAAACATATGGATTTAATTCTAGTAGCGCCATCTATGTGTCAGGCAGGGGACTTTTCATTTGACCTGTTAGACAATACAACATCGATACTGCAAAGCGCGCATTTTAACCGATAACGACTAAACAAGAAGAACGTATACTAGGTTGCTACTTCACAAAAACCTATTTAAGACAAAATAATCCTCTAAAAACAACATTATTTATTCAAACAAATTTAATAAACTATAAATTATATAAATACAAGTATTGTCCGTAATAATTTGGCTATAATACATGTTTAAAATATTTAACAGTATTTTTTCTCTCAAAGTTCGTATATTTTTTTTATTAATTATATCTTAGGTTAGATATTAGTAGCTTAGTACAATCTTAATTAACAAATAATTTATTACTACAGATTTGAAGACGAGTAGATTTGGAACTATTAAGAATTTGGAATTTTAAGTCAACAAATTACTGAAAAAATATCAATAATAGTAGGGAATTTTTGGTTTATATAGATTCATTTTCACACTATAAGAAACCCAGTTAAATTTTATTACTTAACAATGCCACGAACCATTTTCCAGACCCAATGTTATGTGAGTTCGGTCAGAATTAGTGGAAAATTACAATATCCAACAATATGTCGGCTTTCTTTATACACTAATTTACATTGGAATCATTGGAACTTTCCGGTTGTTAAGTTTTACAACATATGACATATATATTTGAAATGCAGTAATCAGTTCGTTTTTTCTACTACATAACAAATTAACTATTATAAACCAAGAAAACGTATCACATATTATACGATAATATTATAAATGTTTTGTTTGATATAACAAATTATGTATAATGATTCTACATAAATAATGTATATGTAAGTAGCTAGCTCTGTAATTAGTGTTACGTCTATTTAAGGTATTTAAGAATTTAAAGCTCTTAAGGTGGCATTTGACACAAGTAATTACTTGGTATTTAGCACTACAGTTTTAATCCTCGGTCTGATTGACGGTAATCAGATGATATTGTGTAAAACCTATCGAGGCGTATCAATGACCATACTTGATACAACGTGGGGTAAAAGTCCCGCTACAATTTTGATTGCGTATAACTTTGCTCAATGAAAAGATCAGTAAGTTCGATTTTCATAAAAAGTTTATTTGGTCTTTACGTTTTTTTCCATTATGACTGAAAAATTATATCGGCTAAATGGTGACCGCGATTCGCTATAGAACTTTAGGCTCTTTTTAAGGCATTTTTCATGGCATCCTGCAACATCTGAGGCTGAATTTCTTCAATTTCGCGACGAATATTGTCTTTAAGATGTTGAGTCGTTTGGGGCTTATTCACATGAACTTTTGATTTTAAAACAACCCATAAGGAAAACTCTGGTGCTGTTAAATCCGGAGATCTGGCTGGCCATGTTAAATCGCCACTTCGCGAAATTAGTCTTCGTGGAAAAACGTCATCTACTAATTGAATTGTTGAACGAGCTGTGTGTGTCGTGGCCCCATCTTGCTGAAACCACATGTCCTCTAGTCCTTGCTCTTCCATTTCAGGTACAAGAAAATTTCGAATCATGTGTTGGTACCGTTCAGCAGTAACAGTAACAGCAACATCTTGGTCATTTTCAAACAAATAGGGACCACTGATGTTTTCAGCATGAATACCACATCATATAGTTGTTTTTAGTAGATACAATTATATTTTATGAATTAATTGAGGACTCGGTGTTCCCCAAAACCAACTGTTCTGTTTATTGTCGTGGCCATTTAGAAGCAAACGGGCTTCATCGTTCATTATCAATTTAAACGAGGAATCTTCAATTTCACCAGACGCCCCTAGGATTGCATTACTGTACTCGTTGATCAGGATCTCTTGGTAACAATTTTTGGACTAATTGAATTTTGTACGGGAACATTTTCAAATCAGTTTTCAAAATTCGCCTTAAACTGCGTGCAGAAATGTGTAACTGGGAACCACGTCTCCGAATTGATGTTTCTGGAGACTCTGCAACACAATCGCGTATCACAGTCACATATTCAGCGTTACGAGCTGTCCGTTATCTTCCAGCATGAGGGCTGTGTGCTGTCGTACCGTACTGTCGAAAATTCGCATGTAAACGATAAACTGTAGTTTTTGTGAGGCACTGGACGATTAGAATATTTTTAACGCAAGTTCCACTGAGTGTCAATAATGGAACGATTTTTCATTAAATATTGTCACTATTTCTGCTCGTTCTTGTGGCGTATATTTACCCATAATAAAATTTGGACGTCTACACAACATAATGGTTAAAGTGAAACTCAGCTATATGTCACATAACCAAGATGGCGCGCAATCAAAATGGTAGCGGGACTTTTGCACCACCTGTTACTATATTCTGACAGTTTAAATATTTATACAATGTAATGTTGGTAGCAGAATAATTTTGTAGATTTCACCACAACAGTTGCTATTCCTGAAACTGATGATAGCGATAGAGACTATGTTCTGTTTACTGCTGCTTAAGTTCTAAATTTTAGTAGAACATTTGATTCATATAACAAGCTTATGTTAAATTATTAATATTTGCGCCCCAAAATATCAAACCGATTTAAAATATATAAGTAAATATTTTCATGTATTATATAATTACCATTAATACATAACCAAATCTAATATATAACCATTTTCGTTAAATAATTTTCTTTTATTACTCTTAGTAGTTCCACAATCTGCCCAAATGGCAATAAGTATTTGTTATGTTTATATTATATATACATGTCATGTAGAAAATCACTTCATTAAGTGATCTCATGTACAAAATACTATTTTAATTAATTGATCTTATTTTAAAGCTGATTCTAAAGTCTATATATGTCCAAAAATCACATCGGATGGTGTTAGACGCTTTAGTCTACGCACTTCACTGTCACTTCGCATATTTAGTTGATTAGCGAGTACATTGGGATGCACTGATATTCTTTCGAAGTACTTCACACAAATACGTTGAATTACATTAGTTATTGGTTCTAGAGGAATATCGCGTTGTATCACTTCATTTGAAACATCGTAAGGAGCATCGACAATGGCACAGAATACTTTGTTTTGGAATCGTTGTGTATGATGGATATATTAGACTTGCTAGCGGTTCCCCATAGTTGCATTCCATGTGACCAAATAGGCTTTAGTATAGATTTGTACAATACTATCTTATTATCTAATGATAACTTGGATTTGCGCCCAATAAGCCTATACAGTACAGTAGGTGCTTCTTCCAAGTTAGACGTCAATTTGGGTGCATACCAAGATATTTAGCATCCTCTGCTTCCTGGAGTTGACAATTATTGATATAGATTGGAGGACATGTTCTTCTACCCAGCGTAAAAGTTGATGACTGGGTTTTGATTCGTTGATTTTTATACGCCATATTTCCAGCCACATTTGTTTTTGATTTAGGTGTGTTTGTAGGTTAATTGATACTATGGCTGGATCTTCATGATAGGCTACGACGGCCGTGTCGTCTGGGTATGTTGCCACAGTGGTTATTTTTCTTGTAGGTAAAATAGTATTTTGAAGTAAACTAATAGTTTTTCTATGTACATATGTAAAGAGAGAATAAAAAATAAACTTAATAACAGCTGTCTTTTGATTTATAACATTTATAATTAATGATAATGAAATCGTTTAAAAAAAAGCCAAGCTCAAGAAATAAACAAGTTGAACTACCAATGTAATTTAAATCGTTTAAATGAAAAAAACGGTTATATAAAATTAATTATTTCAAATTGTTCGCCGCCAAAACGAACGGTTAATAACATAAATTACGCCGATGAATTATCGCTCATCCTTTAACCAAATTATTTCAATAAAATGTTAACAAAATATCAACGCTATTAATTAGACGAATCACAATTATGTTATTAAAGAGCATCTTCCATTATAAAATGGACGGGCTCGCTTTATAAACGAGTTTTGGTTTAGACGCGGCGAATGGACGTTACGTCATCGCGTTAGCTTCAAAATTATTCCTTTTGATTAATACGATACATAAAGATGACGTGGGTTATAGTCGCGTAAGACGTATAATTTTCCTTTCAACGATGCAAATTGCCTAAAACCATAAACGTAAGGTATTTGGTCGAGAATTTTCAATTTTATCGATTAAATCTTGATTAATATTTGGGTCAGTTTGGATTTTAACATAATGAGGTATGAGAGTCACGTGGTCGTTTGAAATACCAGTTTACCTTGTGCCTCGTGTCATTAGAGCTTGGTTACAGGTGACTACAGCAACAGGTTGCACAGAAAAACTCCAACACTCTTACGCTCTGTGATGAGGTACTCCAGTGGTACCTCCAGTGCTTTCTTATCTAAAAGTCAACGTTCTCCTGTCATTGGTGCATCAGGTTGACATAAACCGGATGGTGTTTTCCATTTGTGACATCTAATGGCGTTATCCACCTTTAGAAGTCTGGATGCTTCTTTATTGACGTGGTTCTAGTCTTCTTTGATAGGTACAGAACTGGAAAAAAACACATTCTTCACTTTAATTAAAATACTACTATACTATATTATAAAATATTTTTAACAAAAAAATTGAACCGACTACAAAAAATAAATAAGGAGCTCACTAAAAAGTAAAACATAGAAAATACAAAATCAAACTTAGATTTTTAACCAAAAAAAAACCTTTTAAAATAAAATATGTACATAATAATCGTTGTAATAGTTAAATAAAAATAAACAAAAAAACTTATTTAACCTATCTACATAGGACGCTACGTATTTTATATTCTACTATATTGATAGCATCCTCCATCCTTTTTGTATGGTTTGGGCTCGGCACCGACTTCGAACTGCATCCGATCTAAACTGCTTATTATTGATCAAGTAGGCAGAAGTGTTCTATAATAAGAATTGTTGTAATAACTGGGAACAACATTGTTACCAATAAATTAAAATACACTAATAAAAAATATTATGAAAGTAAGCGTGTAAAAATGAAAATCGCTATTGACAAGACAATTTGACGTACAGTACGGATGCTGTTTCTCTGAAATCTATTAGGCATTATTTTCTACAGAACGTATCTGAACCGCACAACTATTTGTAAAATCTATATATATCATTGAAACTATTTAAATATGTGCTAACCTTCCTTTAACATTAATTACCTCCTCAATATTGTATACCACACCAATACAGTCGTAAAACTCGACGAGTCTCTAACGTAGCGTGATCAGAAAGAGCTTCTCCCTTTTACCCGGGCAATAAATTATTTCCAAATAGCGTTCCAAGATGGTAGTTTCTTCGCCAGTCTATAATTCCGCGCATTCGCGATTACTAAGATCGTCTAAGATCGACAAGATAATGGGGATATATGGTTTTAGCTCGCGGCAATTCGCCATTTCAATTAATATCTTTACGCAAATATTTATATAGTCCATATAAAGTTATTCGATATAAATTCCGCACGATCTTAACATGATTTATTTATGAACTTCGTGGTCTGGCGTTCTAGCTCTGGTCTATCCGATAGAATAGCCAACGCGCGTCATCAAGAATTTTGAAGAATTTTGTAGACATTTGACAACAGGGTCGACCCTTATCCCTTATCGGAAGAACTATATGTATAGTTGTTTGAGCTAATTATCTATTATGAATAAGGGTATATATAAAAAATCATGTTATCTTTTTGCTAAACTTAGTTTAGGTTTTTATTAACGTACCAAAATATATACAAAAAGTATATTAAGTTCAATAATTTATTAAAATAATATATATAAAAACTAGCTGACCCGACAGACTTCGTCCTGTCAAAAAGATTTGTAATGTGGCAGTTTTTGTGCCTACGTATTTTAAAAAATTCTCCTGAACAGAACCATCACCCTGGTGATAGGGCGTTGTGAATAAAAAATAATTAAATAAAACATATATAAGGATTGAAAAGTAAGTAATCGCTTTATTGTTAATCATGTGAATCATAATTATTATTATTATTATCATTATATTGCTTTGTGGTATACGATGTTTTTTGTTTGATTACCTGGCGCATAGATAAACAAATCTGATGGTTTTCCAACACGGGAACAGGCAACATACAATTGACCATGTGAGAAACATGGGTTTTCTAGATTAATACCACAAACACTTAATGATTGCCCCTGGGACTTGTTTATAGTCATAGCAAAAGCAAGCCGTCAACATGTCTATAGGAAATTTGCCATTACCAATGTCAATGAGTTGTTTAGAGAATATGTTTCCAGATTGGTCATTTTGCAACTCGACACGCATATTCTTGCTTAAATGAAGTACTTTAACATGTTTCCACAAATTGGAGGACTTTAGACATGCATTGAGTTCATCAGCTGGCGTTGATCGTGGAATCACTGGCAATGTTTGACGAAAATCTCCTGCTAATAAAATCATTGCACCACCAAATCGGTTATTATTGCTACATAGATCTTTTAAGGTTCTGTCTAAAGCCTCCAAAGATTTTTTATGTGCCATCGTGCATTCATCCCAAACAATCAATTTACATTGCTGCAAAACCTTTGCCATTGCAGAGTTCTTCGAAACGTTGCAGGTTGGAGTTTCATTGCTTTGCATATTTAATGGCAATTTTAGTGCTGAATGGGCTGTTCGACCACCTTCAAGCAAAGTTGCTGCGATTCCCGACGAAGCGAGTGCAAGTGCAATTTTATTTTGTGAGCGAATTGTTGCTAATATTAATGAAATAAAAAAAGTTTTTCCTGTACCACCAGGTGCATCTAAGAAATAAATCCCTCCAGTTTCATCATTTGTTACTTTCATAAGAGTTTCAAATACATACTTCTGTTGTTCATTTAACAGTGGAAGATTTGTTTGAATTTATTCTTTCAAAGC
This sequence comes from Rhynchophorus ferrugineus, assembly GCF_030347505.1. NCBI lineage: Eukaryota > Metazoa > Arthropoda > Insecta > Coleoptera > Curculionidae > Rhynchophorus > Rhynchophorus ferrugineus. The sequence goes on along the minus strand of NW_027472585.1, from coordinate 852,125 downwards.
GTTGAGATCATACAGTCTTTCTCGATGCAACTCTTGGTTAAAAGCGTCATGCATTGGACGATTGGGCGCGGTCAGGCCTAATTGAATTAATAGTTTGTTTGACATTATCAAGCACATGTCCTCAATTGAAATCAATGCTTCATTGTAAATTTCTTCACTGATTTGTATATTTGGATTACCCATTCTATTCCGTATTTGATACAAAATATCATCACACATATAATCTTTGTACTTCATCCACAAATCAATTGGGTTTGATGGGAAGCATGTAGATATGATTATAGAAAACAATGTTCGTATTTGATGAGTGTGTGATGATATTACAGCATCATTGAGAGTTTGATCCCAATGAGCGTCATTTTCAAGCAATTGCAAACGTTGACAGGCTTCTCTGTAGGATCCACACAATTCACCATCAACAGTTCGTAACTGTTGGAATGATGTTGGGCCACGTACATTGACTAATAGCAGTCGTAAATAAAAACATTCATCATTGCTTGGATGTACTGAATAAATCCGGCCAATCGCATCGGTGGAATATACATCTGTATATCCTGGAACTGGTTTTCCTTGTTTCCGTCGTATAAATCTCCTTGAGGATTGATTCCAGGTATAATATTTTGGCATTTCAGAATATAGCAATGTTTGTGCGAAATCATCGTTTTGGCATGTCTCAAAAAAACTGGTTAATGTAGTAGATGGTGGCTGAGCAGCTCTTTGTACTGCGTTCTGTGCTGTAAAATACACTCTTTGTCCATTTTCCAAATGCACAGCTAAGTGAACAACAGAAGGGTGTCTCTCATGAATAGGAAAAGAAAATATTCGCCAAACTGCTTCATTACTACTGACATAGCGGCCCATTTGGTATTGGGTAACTTCATCATTAGAATTCTCTGCAGCAATTCCAATCACAGCCATATCACTCCCTTTGGTTACATATTTGCAAATGTATTTAATCGATTTCACTGAATGGCAAGATTCAACGTTGATGTGTGCTTTGAATGTCTTTGATAAAATGGGTGAATATGGAACAATCCAACGATTATCTATTTCAATATCTTGTTAATTTAATTTGACAATTGTTGATTTTCCATTGTCTGCTGTCGATCTGCGACGATACAATGGATAACCGTCATTACCAGTAATTGTTTCCGATATTAATGTCCGTGGATATCGTTTTGAACATTTACCATCCATCATACACGGTGAATTTTGATTAAGAGTTCCACAGGGACCATGTATCATGTTTTTGATAACTACCTCATGCAATCCAGGATCTACTTGTACATTAGGGATTTCAGCTGATATCACTGCATCAACTTCATTTGGCCTTATCTTTTCAACCAACCAAATCAAAATGTGTGCATGTGACAATCCTCGTTTCTGCCACTCCACAGAATACATCCAGCAGCGTGTCTCACCAAACACATTATGTTTTACGATGAAATTCATTAAAGATTTCAACTTTTGTCTAAAGACTCTGGCTGTAATATCATGACGATCAATGGATGATTTCCCAGGTAATAACTCCTGCTTAATTTCTATCCATTGCGGATTGCATGTAAATGTGATGAACAAATCTGCTGTACCATAATGACGAACATACGACATGGCATCTTGAGCATATTCGTGCATATGCCGAGGGCTTCCGATGTATGTTGCTGGAAGAATAGTCATCCGACCGACATTCTGTGCATTTCCATCAGTATTAATCGCATCTCGAAGGTGAATATACTCTTCAGATCGGAGTTTGGTTTGATTCAACCTGATGAATGTTAATCTCTCCGTTTCAATTTTAACATACATGTCATCAACATATTTGTGATATAATCGCCGACATTTCAATATGTGATTATCTGCATTTTCCCGAATCATTAGGCGGTATGAATAATAGTTCATTGAACTGACTTTTTTGTTGGTTTCAGAACCTGTAAACAGATTTTGTTTTAATAACATTCAAATATAAAATTAAAATACATAATATAGTGACTGAGATATTATCGCCATAGCTAAACTAATATTTTAGTTACCTGTAATGGGATTTATCATTTTTATTGATAAATCGTAGCCATCTTCACCTTGCCAAAATATAATGGGATATTGCAGTGCATCATATGAGCGGTGTGTTTCCTTTATAGGTTGTAATTGAAAATTCCGACGATGTAAAACAATATCACGGGATTCCAAGTTTTCTCCAACTACAACGATAGCAACTTCATCAATAGTTGGTGCATTAAAACGTCTTGTATGTTGACCTGCAGGTGTTTTATCAGCTCTGATTACAATTTTGTGATTATCGGATGGCATCAGATCCAGGGCAGTTTTAAACAATATAATCAATTGATTGTGTTGATGAAATAAAGTTTGTAATTGTTCTACAATAGACCTTTTTACTAAATTGTTATGTGCACAACGCAGATCAATTTCTTGTGGTGAATTGCCCATAAAATAAATTTGCAGGAATTTGTTGTCGCTATCTGACACTGGTAACAGTGAACCTGCTCTGTGATATATTTGCCCTTGTATCTGTAAATAAAAAAAATATTATGGTGTGGTATAAATTAATGGATTGTCAATGATCAAACTTAAATAATATTTGATCTTAAAAAGTATATATTTAGTTTTAACTAATATCTATCAAATATAAAATATAATAAAAGTGTCACTGAAACTGAATCACCATATAATATGATGACTAAGTGATATATTTCGTAATGATTAAGAAATTGAAGATTAGTAACACATCTTAACTTTGGTGACAGAAAATTTTGTTCGCTAAAATAATTATGAGTAACTGCTATAATACATACCTTGAAAGTTGGCATAAAATTTTCCCGAACTGCATTTGTTGCCCCAAATGAAGTCATTTGAAAGCAATTGTTATATTGTTGAATATGTGTCAAAAAGTGTATAGAATCTGTTCCTATTCCTGAAACCAATGAGTACAATGGTTCTGGTGGTGGATCCAATTGTATCAATTTCACTTTACCTTTTGCGCAACACAATCCATTGGCTTCGTTTTTGTATTTTAATGCCTTACAGTGTGAGCAAACCAAGTTCATAGAACCAATAACAACACATTGGTAGTTACTGTAGTCAATTGACACATCGTAACTGAAAGCAGCTGGATTCAAACTTGCGCGATTATTAGTTGAATGTCGCGCTCGCGCTTCACGCGTTTGTGATATCCGAATTCTTTCACGTTCATTTCCGTCGTCACGTTCTTGTGCAGTACGATTAGATCGGTAATTAGCTTGGTTTATAGCATTTCTGGTTCTTCTACCTAAATTGCTTCGTCTTATAGGAGGCATATCAAATATAAATTATTTTTTCACTAATCACGAACTAAACAAACACTAACTAACTAAACACTCTGCACAAAACACGATATACGAATTTGTTTCGTGTATCACTTGACAATTCATCTGTCATCTGTCAAAAGTCATCTGTAACAGACAACTTTTTTTTTAAATTTGATATGACTTGAACTCAAATCCTTTTAATCCGTACGAATTGTTTTATTTATTTAAAATTTGAATTAAATTTTAAACAAATAAAAAATTTTAAATAAATAAAACAATTCGTACGGATTAAAAGGATTTGAGTTCAAGTCATATCAAATTTAAAAAAAAAAAGTTGTCTGTTACAGATGACTTTTGACAGATGACAGATGAATTGTCAACTGATACACGAAACAAATTCAAACAAAAAGGGCTATTTTTAGGGTTTTTCCAGCAATAATTCTAATTTTTCTCGCCGTAAAAACCATCCCTGAACTTCAACGAACATTTTAAAAAAAGATTTGGCCAAATTGGTCCAGGCGTTGTTGAGTTATGCGCTTAGGAACATATTTTGCGATTCATTTTTATATATAAGATTACATATCAATAAAAGTGCTATAATCGATTTTTGGGGACTTTAGCTTTATAGAAGCTATCTAATTTACTGCATGGATTGATTCTTTTCACTGAAGCATCTTAGCAGGTATATGACACTTTTCAAATAAATGTTAATGTCAAATAACCCCCACTATTAAAAAGCCGTCTTTTTCTGACAACCCAATATATCTAAAGAAATATATCTGATATATCTATCCTAATTTAAAAGATTCAATATAATATACCATTCTATTTAAATTATTACGAATTTTTGGTTACATGTTTTCCCGCATTTAAAAAACCTATTTTCAGCTCATAATTTGCATATTTTTACTCCATGACTATTAAGTTATGAAGTCATTCATAGAGTCAAAAAACAACTAATTTATGTGTTCATGTAAAGTAGCTGTTTACTTTTTTGCTTCGTTAATATAAATGTATAATATTGCACTATAAGTTTTCGATTTTTATTATCAAATAGTATAAACTTTATCGGAGCTTACTTCTGTTGCCATTTATAATAATTTTAATTAAATTTTAGTCCCTCTATTTACAATCATGTGATATAGAGTATATTCAAAGTTTATATGTATATGCGCCACCAAGATGTTTAATATATTGCCTACCGCAATTTGTAAATTCGTTTTAGAATAAGACAATATTTTTCTTCTCATTTTATCCTTGTTAAAAAGAGACACAAAGCTGTCTGATTAGTTTGAAAATGTAAACGAATAAGCCTGTCAAAGTCGTCTAATTGTCCTATAAACTATTGTGGTTGTATAATTAACTGTAGTGTGCTGTTGAGGAATAAGTTCAGAGAAAACAAATTACCATGGTTTGGACATGGCTGTCGAATGAAAGGCAAAGACTCCTGCGACAAAATCGACCAATGTTTAATTCCTCATATAAACACCTAGCCGATTTATTTATAAACCCATTAACTGAAATAAAGAAACTGTTAATGCACGTACTGATGTGGAAACATTGAAATTAATTAAATGAAATAATCGTTTAGTTTTTGCTTCAATCAAGATAAATGCATATTGCACTATAAGTCGTCGATTTTTAACATCAAATAGTATAAATTGGTGTAGTTACACCGTGAAAGGCGCTTTATTTCTCGACAATTACCCGCCATTCAATCGAAGTCTATTATTTAGCAATCATCTTTGTCGATGCGAATGTGTAATACATTTCGAGTTTGGCTATTATCCGCTCTATAAACAATGCTTGCGTATCGGATAGATCCGTCTGGTTTTTTTTACCCAGTTTCAGACGTGCTTTCTAGTATTTCAACATGAGGATATCTGCTTTATGTTATGCCAAAATATGTTTTGCGATTACTGGATCGATTCTGGTTTCGAATTCTGATACTTTCAGTACGGTCACATGGTTTCGCCAATTATTTATTTTATCTGTGACATGTTAGATTGTAAAGCTGACGGGATTTTTCTGTTTCCATCTGTTCTTTCTCGTTTTGATTTGAGTGGTAGTGACTGGGTTGTATAAGTTAACGGTATGTCAATATGTTAATTGTTAAGATGTATCCAAGTTTTGCAACTCTAGATCACCAAAAGGCTCGTCAAGCGAGAATATCTATAGCGGGAAATTAAAAAAGTTACTATGATTAGCAAAAATAACATATTTTTCATTAATCAAATAAAACAGAGTATAGTGAAAATTTTATTCTTTAAGATATTAAATATAATGTATATATATATATATATATATATATATATATATATATATATATATATATATATACATATACATATATATATATACATATATATATATATATATATATATATATATATATATATATATATGTATATAAATTCAATTGTCGTTTTGTTAATGTTTATTCTTTTTAACCGACTTCGTACACGACAATGCTTTCACCTATTTTTTATCTAAAATAATCAGATATTTGGGTATAATGTTATTGGTGAACTAATGTGACGAAAAATCGGAAGTAGTTCAGTGTAAGAGCCACTCAGTATGCTTTTTACGTACTGACCATATCATATGAGAAGTCATTGTCATCATTGTTTCTTTATTTCTATTTTTTTTTTCATATGGTCCGTACTTTTACTTGGGCTATCCATTGTAATACTTAATAAAATAACTGCGTCATTTATTGAGTAAATATCTAATACCAAAAAGTGAAAAATAAAATATTTTTACAAAAAAAAATTGAACCGACTTCAAAAAATTAATAAGAAAGTCACTAAAATGTAAAAAATAATCAAACGACTTTTAACACAAAAAAGACTAAGTTCTAACTATGAAGGAATCTAACAGATCTGGGTGTCTCGCTGAATCAGCTGCATAATTAGTTGATTTTCCTGTTGACATGTCACTACATCTTAGTTCAGCAGCGGCTTTATGCCTTTAGTCCATTGCCCAGTGAATCTAATGAGTCTAATTCCTAGGTGAGCCTTGAAAAGTTTTATGGATTTTTCGAATAACTGGTTTAGGAAACATAAACATTCACTAACCCATTTTCAACGAAGTATTTCCGCAAATAAAATCGACCTTTATTCATAGAGTCGATTAAAATAAAGATGACTGTTTTCTTTTTGTTGGCTGATTCGAGTGCGGCAATCCGCGGAGATCCATCGATGAATCTCTGCCAATCAGTCCGGTTTGGGCGGTCAAACAAAGAGCGCTTTTGTCTTAATGCTGTGCGGTTTTTGCTAAGGGGGATAGTGGTCACTTAACTAGATACAAGTTTTGCACATTGTTGTTTTTGCATATTTAATTAGGACAGAGGCGGGTCGGGTTTTTATTACCTACTATAAATCATGTCCTGCGTTAAGTAATTGTTATGGGTATTTAATTAATTTTACCTGTATACATGCTCTGCTAAATGGATATTCGTGTTATGATTTTGAACAATGCGATCTGCGGTTTAGGTAACGATGACCAGTAAGTTTTCTACCATCCCCCAGTTGTTAAGGCAAATCAAGAAACATATATAGACGATGGTTTTTAAATAAAGTTACTGCGGGGTCTACACGAACATGCATATTGCTCCCCTGTATTTGTAGACACATTCTGACAATCATTTTAACTTTCATAATATGTTCAGTTACTACAGTAATTGTGGATATATAATTAAGTTAATTGTTCCGGCAAATAAAATACATTATTTACAATGGATACTTAAAAATGTATGTATTCAACGTATTTCTTGTCCATCTGTCAGGCAATTAATGCATGCCATTTCAAATGAACAGCTTCACCCTTGAGCTCGTGCAACTCTCGCGATAAGCATTGGTAATTAATCGTAGAACTTTGCTTTGGGTGCGTTGAATTATTAGTTAGTTTGATGTTTTAGTGCAACCTGATAGGTCCAAATTGGATTTATGATTGACTGATAAACCAATCTCTTTGATTTTAGGTTAAGCTGAGAGTATCTTTCGAATAACCAGTACAGTTGCTTGACTTTGAGTCTAATCTGCTCAATAAAAATGATATTTCCAATTTAACCTACCATCGAGATGAATGACGAGGTATTTTGTTTGATTCTGCTTCAGGAATTGGGCGTCAATCGATATAATTAGGTTTTTGCAACGTAAAATTAAAATGGACCGATTTGACTTATTAAGCTGTATTTTCCATTCTGTAGTCAGTTTGTAGCTCTTGTTAACTTCTACTAATACTTTTTATACAAACTTGGATAGAGTCCCGTTTCTTTTATTTCGTTTGTTTGATACAGGAAGGATCCCAAGACACTACCCTGGGAAACTTTGAAATAGCTAGCTTTTAAATGTTGAAAATATCGCTTTATGCGGGACTCTAAATGTTCTTTCAAAAAGATTGGATTCCAGTAGTTGACAGTTGTTCCACGGTAGCAATATGCTCATTTTGTAGATTAATCCTCAAATGTCATATCCAATCAAAAGCAAGTGAGACGTCTAGGAATATTGTAGGACAGTATTTCTTTTCTTCGAATGTCTTTGCAACAGCCGCTGTTGCCCCGTGCACTTGGTCGATTGTTGAGTAGTGATTTCGCAATCCAAATTTAATACGTTTTAACAGCAGTTTCTCTCAGATAATTTTGATATGGCAGGTTACAAAGAAATAGGTCTGTAAGATCCGGCTTCTTCTTCCGGTTTATCAAGTGTTTTAAGCGTAATTATTCGAGCAACTTTAAAACATTCCGGAACATGCTTCAGTTTCAAACAGACATTGAACATCTATGTCAACATCATTATTGTTTTTAATAAAACAGGATTAAGGTTGTTGTTAATTTCTTTGACAACCTTCGACACCATTCAATTTCATTCTTCGACCAGCATCAGGCTGATAAAAAGGAATTGCCTCCATATCATTCGGTTGGAATACGTTAGCTAAGTCCTGCGAATAATTCAGATTCTTCATCGTTGCGTTGAACCCATTCATTTCGATCATTTTTAATAGGCAGTATTCTGATAATTGCTCTTTTAAATCTCCAAGTTGCTGTCCATAGCAAGTAATCTTCGTCTGCTGCGGAGCTTACATATTACACTTACATATTTATTGAACTCTGTTTATGTTCTTTAATCTTTTGATTTGTCTGATTACTAATTTTATTTGTAGGAATGTTCGTCTGATCGGTCGGTCGGAATATGTGGCTGTCGATGCGATTGTTTGTCCGAACACACACTACTATTTTGTGGAAGGAATTCGCACGATAACTGAAAACACTGGTTGGATAAAAACTTGTTTATTGCGATATTAAATGATATATGTGGTCGACGGGACAATAGACAGGATATTAGGTTAGGTAAAGGAAGTACGGTAGCGCTGTGGAAGTGGTACTGTTACAAGGGGGTAGAGAAAAGAAAAAAAGAGGAGGTGGTGGTCTTTTATAGCCGGGATCCGCATGATACCAATCCACCAGCATTGCCAACCTTAGACTTTGATGTGATGAATGGTTGTAGCGGTCGCTACATATTAAATATTGTTTTGTCTTCACGATTTCTAGTTCTGTACTTATTAAATATGTTGACTAATATTTAAGAGACCAACCTTTAAAGTAAAATCATCACATTATAAAAGTACCAGACGTTAATAATAATTAATGTAATAGTTTAGCAACCAAACAGCACACCATCTTCCGCGATTCCGTCCCTGAAGCCCCGCATTCCGGCCGCCGACTTTGAGAAATGTCTCTGCAACTTTTCGACCGGCCAGAATCCGACCGACATCGCTCTGTGATGCGATTGATTTTTAACGCTTTAACGGTGCACATTATTAATTATTGCTATCCGCCACTCTCGCCTCGCCGTTTAATGTTTTTATCATGTTTTGGCTGTCGGTCCAGCGGATCGACGGGTTCTCTCGATGGCGCCGATCGCAACGAGATTATCAAGGCGTCAGAATCATTTTTATCGAACATGAACGCTCATTTGTTAATTAAATTATACTGCTCGACGTACAACGTTTTGATGTTCGTCGGATGCGTGGTGGATGAAAAAAACTCCGGTTCTGGTTCTTAGGGAGGTATTGTATAGTAGATATTTCAAAAATCGATCGTATTTTGAAAGCTTAACCCTTTAAGAATACGGTGTTAAGAGGATTTTTCAAAATTTTTATGGTTTTCGGAGAAATAGCTGTTTTAGTGGCGTGGCATTCAAAAGTGGCTTGGCTCGAGACGTTTTGCTCTTGGCGTGAGTCTATCGTTCTGTCTATATTCCATCATGTCGAAATAAAAAAGTTAAACACATTTTTTTCTCCAAATTACAGCTGTTCAAAACAATTTTAAAAATGCATAACTTTGTCTCCGAAAAAAACCCTCTTTAGGCCATATTTTTGGAGGGTTCAAATGTCTACACTAGAAAACCCCCTTAAATTATAGTGAATTAATATAGATTTCTTTTATTTATATATTTGATTTGTGATTTGATTAGCACATGCCCCAGCAGGATTCGAACTCGCGACTATCGTAACAGCAGGAGGACCGTCTTGTTGTATTTACCACTACGCCTACCAAGCCGATATATTATAGATTTTACACGGGTAAAAAGACGAAATAGGAGATAGATTGCGGACAAAAAAGTGAGACTTGGAGCTGAGATAGAAAGTAGTAACTACTTAGTAGTCATTATAGTAGATAAGTTTAACAGAGAGACCAAATAATGAGGACAAACTGAACAACCCTTCTTTTTTTTCAAATTTCTGTTCTGTTTTTTATCTTTCTTGATATTTCCAAATTTAAAAAAAATAGAAATCCAACTTTTGGTATACATAGAGATAGATAGGGATCATCATCGGGCTTAAAGGTTCAGTAGAACTTAAGATATGATCCCTCTCAAAAAAAAAATTCGAGGAAAGTGTGTTTAAAGTTTCGTTTTGAGATGTTAAAGCGTCTTATATAGCTGTTTTAGTAGCTATATCTCTGAATATCATTTAAATATTGAAAATCCTCGTAAGGGCATATTCTTAGAGGTTTAAACCTGAAATATATAAAATGAAGTATATGAAAATGGTGACCATTAAGAAGGATTGTGGCAAGACAGCATAAAACTACCGCGGCTAAACTGACAGCAAAACTTAACACTCGCTTGAGTAATACTATTTCGATAGAGAAATGGTTGTAGAAATGTGGTATGATCCTATAAATAATTATTTACACTCTTTCCTACAAACGGCCGGATTTATGTATGGAAAACCCCAAACTTGGGGTATTTCGCAACAAGTCAAACATGGAGGAAGTTCCCTAATGATCCCTGGCCAGCACAATCGTTAGGCCTCAACATAGTTGAACTGTTATGGAGAATTTAAGAGTAGAGTAAGAGTATTCCATCTCCAAGATCATTGAAGCAATTAGCAGATATTTTGGTACAAGAATGGGACAACACTGCATTGGAAACTATTAAAACACCTTATGAATATATTCAGCGAATAATTGCAGCTGTTGTAAAAGCGAATGGTGGCTCTACACCTTATTAATAAGTAAATATTATGTATTTTCAGGTGTTATATATGGTATTATGGTGTGTATGTTCGTAATGTTCTAGGTAGGTATTAAGTTAAATAGTGCGTATATAGTAGAATATAAAATACGTGTAGTAGATAGATTAAATAAGGTTTTTGTTTATTTAAAAAATATATTATATTAAGAAAGGTTTAATTATACACTCGAAACTAATTTTGATTTATGAAAACAAAGAAACCTCTTTATAATAATATGAAAAATAACTGTAGTGATTTAATACAGCAGAATATTCTTAAAATAAATTTATTTATTTAATTATATTAATCTGTATTACAAAACGTGTAATTGCAAATAATATTTACTCATTATAATGTACTGTTAGATCTACTAGTATAATGAACTAGAAAAAATATTACTCCAACTGTCCGAAAGACTCATTGTGATCATATTGAAAATCGATTCTCTGAAATTGATCTCGGTCAAAGATAAATGTTCGGCATCATGCTTCTTGAAATTGTTCGCCTTTCACCTTACAATTGTGCAACGGTCAAAAAACCGTTTTTTTCGTTGATTCCGACTGAATAGTAGACCATTTTTTACAATTATTATTTAATTAGACTCACACAGTGTAAATATTTTAAGCAGAATACTTTCTCACTCATAACGACAATGCTGATTTCTTGCTTAACGAATGTTCTTGGAGATTCTTAATCTCCATTTTCGATCCGGAATCAAATCTTTCAAAAATTTCAGTTTTCTTGAACAGAAGTTACTATAATAACGTTTGAGACTTATTAATTATTCGGTACATATACTAATTGAATAATTTCATATGCAAATAAGTTTGCATATATGAGAAATAGCAACGGAACCGCCATATATTAAAAATTTAATTATCCATTAAAAATAATGAAGAAAAAAGCTTATTAAAACGTACCACTTCGCAGTAAAATTTAGAAATTGTTGGTTATAAAATTTAAGATGATTAGAAAGCTATGCATTTACTTAAGATAATTGAAAAAAAAACAATATCTTAACCGTTTGTTATTACAATTGTTTCTATAATAATTTTTACTTAATTAATATCTTGAAACGTCAACAATCTGCCCGTGGACAATAAGTATTATTGTTTGATTTCCATTATATAATATAACCATCCTAATCTGTAGAAGATCACTTCAGTAAGTGATCTGCTGTACAATTTATTATCTAAATCTTATTCTAGATACTATTCTAACTAATTTGAAAGTCTATCGTAACTTATTATAATGACTATTCTAAACTTATTCTAGAAATTATTACATTTCACTCTATGTGTCTATTAACCAGTTCGTATGGTAGTTTGCGTTTGAGCCTACGCACTTCACTGTCATCGCGCACATTTAACTGTTTGGCGACTGCATTAAGATGCACTAATACTCTTTCCAGAGTACTTCGAATCACACTCGTTATGGGTTCTATGTGGATACCGCGTTGAATCAGTTTGTTGGACACGTAATATGGGGCATCGACGATGACTCGCAACACTTTATTCTGGAACCTCTTGTGGATATCTATGTTAGATTTGCTAGTAGTACCCCACAGTTCAATACCATAGGTCTAAATGGGCCTAAGTATTGACTTATACAGCAAAACCTTGTTATCTAATGATAATTTACATTTACGCTAACACAAGTCGACTTTGTTAAGATGAAGTTGGAGGTTTTTTGTGGCTGATATTGGATCCTCGTGTGATGATAAAACCTCTGTATCGTCAGCGTATGTTGCAACAGTAGTGTTTCGTGAGGTCGGTAGGTCAGCTGTATACATAAGATATAACAATTGGCCGAGAACACTGCCCTGCGGAATACCCGAATATACGGGGCTGTAGGACAGTGTATTCGACACCCTGTTTGAGAATAAAATGTCTGACTGAGAGGTACGATTTAAGCAAATGAAAGTGCGTATGGGGCAAAAAAGCTTTTTCAATTTAACGTGCAGTCCAGTGTGCCACAGTATGCCGAAGACCTGGTTTATATAATAATAACAACTATCTAAGCAAAAATATTTTCAGTGTTTATTTCATGTAGTGTAACTGCACAAAATTATATTGAGAAATCAGAATATTGACGGAACTATATAAAAGTGTGCCAATATCGTTGCTAAGTTACATTAATAAACAAGATATTAGGTATTTTTATTGATTTTTATACGACATTTCACTAAACCATGGCCATCTTGATAAGCGACGTAATAGTAAATAATAATTATCAATAGAAAATTTACATATTTATTGTTAAACAAAACCCGTGTTTTGTCGATTAGAAATAGAATTCCAGATGGAAATTAGGTAATTAAATTATATTTGTCATCATTGTTTTTAGTAATTTCTATTAATTAATAATGTCCATTTGGTTTTCTAAATGAGAAATGAATTCTCAAAATTATTAATTTTTAAAATATCGCCTGGTTGTCAAACGTCTGCGAAATTCTTGAAAACATTAGTGACAATAATTACATGTTATAAACCAGCAAAGGTCATTTTGGCGCTTTGCTTGTTAAAAAAAAGAAAAATCAAATTTCTGCGTATTATTATTCTGATTCTGAAAATGTCGAAGACAGTAGGTAGTCATAGTCAGAAAAAAGATCACGTCTCTAATCAGTTACTTCGAACAAGAACGAGTTAATATATGCTTAACATATGCATTAGATATAGTGTTAAAATGAATTATATTTGATAACATTTTTTTTTAAATTTTTTTTATTTAGATTGTAATTTAGTTATATATCAAATTAAGAAATAAGCAATAACATATACTTAACATAATTAGCAAATAAGTGAAAAAATAACTTTAAAATTAAGAAATAATAAAAATAACAATTTAAATTATCGAAATGCGCATAGGGAACCAATCATACGCTAGATCTTGTTTTTTACGTCTTTATAAACTTGATGTTTTCAACCCATCAATTAGGAGAAATCAAAATTATGTTTCCAGATCATATACATTCTCCAGGTTTGTATATCTGACGCTGCTTTCGAAGAATTCTAATACTTACCAGTAAACTAAAACGGGCTTAAACCCAAATTAATCACCTGGGACTTAACTAGAGATTTATTTGAAAATAAAACAGCTCATTCCAAAAAGCCTAACGTATCATACCAATAAAGTTCCGGTATATTACCCAAAATAAACAATTCCCCAAATCTGGACGGATCCCCTATGAAACATCGATTGGAATTCGTAACACCTGGACGTGTATTATTCACAAAACCATACATAACATATACTTAACATAATTAGCAAATAAGTGAAAAAATAACTTTAAAATTAAGAAATAATAAAAATAACAATTTAAATTATCGAAATGCGCATAGGGAACCAATCATATGCTGGATCTTGTTTTTTACGTCTTCATAAACTTGATGTTTTCAACCCTTCAATTAGGAGAAATCAAAATTATGTTTCCAGATCATATACATTCTCCAGGTTTGTATATCTGACGCTGCTTTCGAAGAATTCTAATACTTACCAGTAAACTAAAACGGGCTTAAACCCAAATTAATCACCTGGGACTTAACTAGAGATTTATTTGAAAATAAAACAGCTCATTCCAAAAAGCCTAACGTATCATACCAATAAAGTTCCAGTATATTATCCAAAATAAACAATTCTCCAAACCTGGACGGATCCCCTATGAAACATCGATTGGAATTCGTAACACCTGGACGTGTATTATACACAAAACCACCGTGAGGCGCCGTACCTTTTTTTATTCCAAACAAATAACGAGAATCTAGATCTTCCTTGTCGTAACGCTACTGCGTCGCATGGACACATTCGCAAAATCCGAAAATACCGACGAGATCCACTGGAGCGACGAAAGATGCGATAAACAATTTGGTCTGGTTCGACTCAATAAATAGATAGATGATTCCCGGAGGTTCACGGATCAGATGCACCGAAACCAGGATTTTTCAGAGAAAGCAGGGGCTTGAAATGGGCTGCATCGCGATTTTTTTCCGATTGTATATTTTGCTTAAGTCGTTTTATATCGAATTGGGTCAGTTGATTGAAATACAGCAGTTAACGCAACGCTTACTTTTCTTTATTTGCAATTAGTTGATTTAAACAGGTTGAAGCTTCATTTGACAGACGATATTTTTTCGTATAGCTTACGAACAAGTCAACATTTATGTTTTGTCTTCTTAATAACCAACAAAATATGAAAGTAGAGTTTTCCTATCAGAAAATGTATTTATTACAAATATTTAATATACTTTATTCACCTCTTTATCGTTAATATTTTTAAAAGAAATTTTACAACTGCTACTGTAAAAAACTCTTCAAGTCTATTGGATCTATGCAATTTCTGAAACCCTTGGAACCTAATTGTAGTTTTCAATATTTTAGGAAAAAAGTTTCGACAAACAAGAGGCTTGGACAAAAATCGTGAAAGTTTATCAAAAAAGTATTACCTATTATACTAGTCCAAAGTATTACCTATTATGCCAGTCAAAAGTATCTTACTATTTATCATTTACAATTTAATTTTTTTGCCCTCGAAAACTAGCGCTCCAAAATGCTGCTATATTAATTTACGATATATAGTTATTCACAAGCAAACTACAAAAAAAAACATAAAAGCACATATATTATATAAGCATAAATTCGGCGCATTACTTTCAAGGTCGCGGCTGGGACGGAAGGCCAGAACGTTAAAAATCAGTCGAATGAACTAGTAGAACCGAAAATAGTAACTAAAAGTAAACGACTGAAACAGTCGATAGTAAATAGTAAAAATAGTATCGGTCGGACCGAAAATAGCGACTGAAAACAGTTACTAGCAAAAACAGTCGAACCAAAAATAGCGACTGAAATAGTCGATAGTAAAAAGTAGTCAATTACTGAACAGTCGATAGTCGATTTCAGTCGATTGTTCCCAACACTACTTAATACCTACCTAAACCTATTTATTTATTTACAATTTTATTTTAATTACTACCAACTGACTACTTTGAAGTCGGTGCCGAGCAACATATTATATTTTAGTTCGTAATTTAATTTTGTATATATCTCACATAATTATATTATTATTTTTATAGTCGTCGTTGAACTCGGTTAAATATAGTGTTTATTTTAATGTTTTTTTATGCAGAACATTGTTAGTTTTATTTTCTGGCGCGGAAATAAATAATGTTGATGGTTTTCCATCTTTTCAACGGTAAAATTCACAATGAAGCATTCATTTTAATTGAAGACAAGTGCTTTATGCTCATCAACAAAGGATTAACATAATTAGGAATGACAATTGTCACTTATTTATTTATTTTGTTGTTTATTTTTTGAAATCGGTTCAATTTTTTTGTTGAAAATATTTTATTTTGATATATTTTTTAAAATTATTTATTCCAGTTCATAGCTCGGACGGGACATCTGTCGGGTGAGCTAGTACAAAAGCAAATAAGGCAATCAATATCTATACCATATTGGTGTTTACCTGTTTACTATCTATTACACGATTATAAATTACGGTAACCCATAATTATCCATGCAGGTTCTTGTGTATCGAATTTGCGATCAGATGATTCTATTAGCAATTTGACTCAATTTGCCATTCGAGCACACGATGTCGGAACTTCACTTAAAAATTAAACGACTGGTCTCGGTCTGTGGCGATAAATCTCATAAACAAATTTATTGAGACCGGCTGAAACCGCGTCTGGTCTGTGAATTAGTTCGGACGTGATTTGTTGGTTTGTCCTCGATGGGATCAGGGAAAAAAGTAACATTAGTTTAATTGCCATTCTGGGTTGTGTTTTATTGTGTATGTAACAGGTAAATTGAAAAGTCCCCGGCCTGACACATAGATGGTGTTACTAGAATTAAATCCATATATTTTTTAGTCAGCCCTAACCATCCAAAGGGGCGTGTATAAATTTGACAGCTGTTGGATCATTAGTTTATGAATTATAGAATTTTGAGTGAAACAACTTTTGTGAATTGTGAAAAGATTGATAAAAAGGAATTTCGCATGTTGATAAAATATTGCTTTTTTAAAAGGAAAAAATACAGTCGAAGCAAAAACTTGACTTGATGCCGAGTTTCCGTACACTGCCCCAGAAAAATCAACCATGGTATCCTAAGTTTAGACGTGGTGAAATGAGCACCGAAGACGGTGATCGCAGTGGACGCCCAAAAGAGGTTGTTACTGACGAAAACATTAAAAAATCCACAAAATGATTTTGAATGACCGTAAATTGAAATTGAATGAAATAACAGATACTCTAAAGATATCAACTGAACTTGTACGACATATCATTCACGAATATTTGGGTATCAGAAAGCTCTGTGCAGACTGGGTACCGCGCGAACTGATTTTTGACCAAAAACAACGACGAGTTGATGATTCGGAGCAGTGTTTGAAGATGATTAAGCGTAATAAGCTCGAGTTTTTGCGTCGATATGTGACAATGGATGAAACATGGCTCCATCATTTCACTCTGAAGTCCAATCGACAGTCATCTGAGTGCACTGCACACGATGAACCCGCTGCAAAGCGTGGGAAAACGCAACAGTCGGCTGGCAAGGTTATGGTGTCTGTATTTTGGGATGCACATGGAATAATTTTCATTGACTACCTTGAAAAAGGAAGAACCATCAACAGCGACCATTACATAGCGTTATTGGACCGTTTGAGGGACGAAATCGCCTAAAAACGGTTGCATTTGAAGAAAAATAAAGTGCTGCTTCACCAAGACTATGCATCGTGTCACAAGTCCGTGAAAATGATGGCAAAAAACCATGAATTGGGCTTCGAATTGCTTCCTCATCCACCGCATTCTCCAGATCTGGCCCGCAGCGACTATTTCCTGTTCTCAGATCTCAAAAGAATGCTCGCTGGGAAGAAATTTTCGTCGAATGAAGAGGTGATTGTTGAAACTGAGGCCTATTTTGAAGCCAATCGTACTACAAAAATGGTATCGAGAAGTTGGGAATTATATTGAATAAAAAAACTAATTTTGCCAAAAAAAATGTGTTTTACTATGGTAGGCCGGGGACTTTTCAATTGACCTGTTATATATGAACCAATATTTTCTGGCGAAAAATACCATTTTATTTCACAGATGCTTGCGAAATCGTAATTTTATTTGGCATTTATATTAATGTAAGTAAATATTTCCAGTGAGTGTTTACATATAAGTTAGTTAACGTCAAAATGTTTGTGTTTTCTAATAGTCTGCACGATGTTTATAATATACAGTGAATCACTGTATATAAAGTTCCTTTTTGCTTTATATTTTGTAGGAATTACGTATGTTACTATTCAATTAAGGTTTTTGCAAGTCACTTGAACGCTCCAACAATAGTATAAGATGGATATTTTCTTTTATTATTCAAATATTGTGGCTATCACAATTAATCTCCCTTCAATCTCTCATGACAGCTGCCTGTCAAACTTCTTCAGTTATGGTTTTATCATTATCTTGGCGGATGTATATGTTCTACGAGGGTAGGTTGAAACGAAAACAAACACTCTCAGCGACATATTCACATAGAGGGATGGAGCTACGCCCACAAATGGAAGTTCTCTCATAAAACGTTACAACAAATAAATAGTTGAGAGGTTGGTCAACATAGTGGCTTACTGTTTGGCGCCAGATTGCCATGTCGCAGAATAGAAGAAAAAAAAACTTTACATTTACCATCTTACCATTAGTTATCTAATAAGAAAATTCTTTATTTGTTGATCGCTAGTGATAAGGAAACAAATTTTCCGCTGGTAAAATTAACGTAAACAAGTCTTGTTTCATTTCTGTTGGTTTCAAATTCATTTCTGTCTGTTCGGAGTAATGGAGTAGACAAACACTTGTGAACATATGTGATGATCTTTACTAAGCATGATTTTTTATTTATATAAGTAAAAAGTTCAAATTAAAATTAATTTAATTCCGAATTTTTAGCTACTTCGTATGAAAAATGACATATTATTCTTCGAACGTAATCAACAACCTAGTTTGTCATTATTTTTTAATATCAACTGAACAATAGAAGAGGAAGAGTTCGTTTTATTATTAAAATATCGCGGCTCTTCGTAGCATTTGTCTTTTGGGTCAACCAAACCAGTCTTTTCCCAAGTCAAAAACGAAAAGGCACCGGTTTAAGATACGCGGGGTCTCCGTTTCATAATACCGTCGCTCGAATAAATGGTATTTCACGCCAGGATGTGTCGAGTCTCCTTAATATTTAAGAGAGATATTTTGTCGATTTAATGATTTCGTAATCCTTTCTATGTTCAGTCTTATGGAAAATAGAGAAATTATTTTACTACAATTATACATTATTGGTCAGATGAATACATATTTTATTAAACTAACAAGAATTAATAAAAAACTGATTTTTATATTGATTTACAACTTTTCTATTTTATAGAATGACGATTTTGTATACGTTTTTAGCTTAATAAATTATTCTTTGAATTTTTAAAAATATACGAAAGTAATCTATCTGGAAGTCATTTCATTTGTCGATTCAGATTGGGTTCACCGACTTTGGGTTTACAGTATTTGCCGATATATATACCTCCAATTATTACCATTAATATTTTAAAGAATTTTCAGACATTTGGCAACATGGTTGAAGAAGAATTTTACACGTTACGATACAAATATATTCGGCGTCATAGTTATATAACGTGCATTGACTGTTTTATTCAATGGACTTATCTATTACTTCTCAGCCTTTGTGTCCTTTATTGTCTTCATTCATATCATGCTTGGAAAAAGCGTTTGGACACGGATTCTGATAAAAATATCGAAATATATATATACCAAAAGGTTTCTTTTTGTTTGTTCTTACTTTTGTGCATATATATTGAATCACACCCATCATGCTACTTCTGCGAGTTAATATCAAATTTAACATAAGTTCGTAGTTAATAAGATATATTTTATTCTCATTTAACTCTTACGAGATGTCTATTTTAATTATTATCTTATTTGCCTCTCGTCATTTTGCGACACAGCGCTGCCAGGTTTTGATTTTAAAAACTACGCGTCCGTTGTTGATTTACGCATAACAAAAACGAGGAAAGCCAGCTTGGTTGGCGCAGTGGTAAAGGCAACAGGACGGTCCACTTACTATTGCGATAGTCGCGGGTCCTGCTGGGCCAGGGTCGAAAATTTCGGTTTGTGATTGTCCTAGAAGAGTGAAAAATCGGCCAAGAAAAATGATTCCAGTCACGCCAGTAACCAGGCTGGGTAAGACCGGATGTGTTCTGGGATGATTTCTAAGTTGGTCACTCGCCAGTCGGTAGGCTTAATGACGAGGACCGTGGTTCGGAGTCCACTTTAAACAATAGGTCCAGTCCAGATAAATCCTCGGTGGTAAAAAGGAGACTTTAAAATTTAAAAACAAAACGAAGAATAATCAACCGTATAAGAGCCAATGCCTAAAATATGTGTTTATATATTTTTTGACGACTATTCTTGGTTGTTTGATTTGGGCCTATTTCATTTTATTGGAATTTATTTATTTGTAGCGCATATTACATTAAAATTTTAGGCCTAAGTTCCTAATCAATATAAGCTTTAACCGTGCCAAATTTCACGCCTCCAGATGCCTCTGCGTTTTCCTCAAAAAGGGAGGCGAAAAAGTACCAAGATTATACTTGTATTCAAAAAATTCGAAAAGAAAATAAAAAATCCAGTATACAAAACTCGTTTCACATCGAAATTCTTCCATAGGCTTATGTTCCTTGTTTTTCTTAATCGTTCTTGCTATTGTCGAGTTTCAGCATCTCTCCTCCCCGGTTGGTTGGTTGGTCGCATTCTGGTCGATGCGTCGTCGGCGACCACCGGATACCACCGGCCCTACGGCGAAATCCGAAACGAGTATCATTCCTGGCCGCGCTATCCCACGCTTCCATCAACAAAGAGCCCCTTTCCGTCGGCGGGGCGCTTTGAGCTCTCGCAGAAACAAAGGCGGCTATGATTTATGCAAGAGGTACGCGCGCAACGGAGCCGGTCGTTCCCGTACACCTACGAGAGCGAATCGGATGTCTTGATAAATAAATCGTCATTAACGGGCCCGTGTTCGTGATAATCCCCGCTCGGTTTACGGAAGATTTCTTTTACTTGTCTCCCTTGCGAGAGTAGATAACATAATTCGCGATAAGACCCAGAAAAACTTTATTCGCTTATGTAGAAGATATTTTTAATTAATTACATATTATATTAGATACTAGCGACCCGCCCCGGCTTCGCACGGGTGCAATGCTGATACTAAATTAAATACACTACAGAAAAAATATGAACGTTGTATATAAAAACATAGCGGCCCGCTCCGACTTTGCACGGGCATAAAATATATATGCCTATGTCACTCAATGAAAACATGATTAAAATCGATCCAGTATTTTTGGTTCATTCATTACTGCCCTTGGCCTGCACGCATTAAATTTGGAGTAAAACAATTCCTCTTCCCCTATACTTACTATGAAGATTTCCTGCTATCTTTGGAATATCTAAATTCATACAATTTTTATTACATTGCACATTTTTAAACGCAAATTTTAAATTTGTAATATCTCCGAATATATTTGTTTAATTTACATGCTGTAAGGAACCATATTGATCTATATTAATTGCACACTATATTTAAGGTACTTAATTCGATAAGGATTAATGCCGTATTGCTTAAAATAGCTTCGTAAATAAGCCATTTTCTCACGTAAAAAGTAAACAGTAAAAATGGTTAATGTGGGTTATCCCTAAAAGATAAACATATACCATCGCGGACTTTTTTGTAGACCTTTTTATGGTGTACAATACTGTAGTACATTAATTTGATCTAACTCGTATGGTTAGGCAGCGTTTTTGCTAATTGCTAAATAAGCCTAAAAAAATAGGTTAATTTACGACATCACGTTAGAAACCTCTAAAATTATCAATGTTGCCTTAGTATATTATGCATGTATTATACATATAAACCTTCCTCTTGAATCACTCTATCTATTGAAAAAAACCGCATCAAAATCCGTTGCGTAGTTTTAAAGATTTAAGCGCACATAGGGATATAGGGACAGAAAAGGCGACTTTGTTTTATACTATGTAGTGATTCTTAGTACAATCTTAATTTACAAATTCATTTATTACTGTTAAGCGTGTCAACAAGACAAATGAGTAAAATTGTTCATTATGTTTATAAAATCCTAATAGTTATTTCCCAAAATACCGCTTTTATAATATCGGCATTTTTATAGGTTTATGACGGTATTTTGGGTCTCCGACTGATGGTCGGTCAGTGTTTGATCTTTTTTTGTTATCGCTACCTGGCCTCTGGCTTATTTGGAACATGGAAAAACCTTTATAATTGGACATTGGTTAGAAGAGGTAGTGATTGGCAGATACAGTATGGTTTCAAAGGAGATGTGGGATACTAACTTTCCAAACATGCCGAAAAAATGATTGTACGCTCTCAATAGTTTCACTAACGCAAACCACAACATTCCCAACGAACAATGCGGTTTCCGTGCCAACTCAAAACTGCCTGCTGCTCTTAAGCTGCCCGTGTTGCATCCACCATTCGTCAGGTTCTTTGTAAAGGTCGCAAGACTGGAGCCATCTTTCTAGATGTATCGAAAGCTTCCGATCAAGTATGGCACAACGACCTAATCTTCAAACCTAACAAACTAGGTTTACCAGTGGCTTAATATACCTAATTCATTTATACTTGGAAGATAGGTCTTTTCGAGCAAATATAGGTGACTCTAGGTCTTCTAGGGTGACTTAAGGTTCTTCATTAGCCCCGCCCTGTTCAATTTGTCTCCTCCAAGTAGACTGGCAACTGCAGATTAACCCGATTAAGCCTCAGACTATTCTGTTCCATCGCTCAATCGTTAAGGTCCTATCCCCTGGCCCCAGAAAGTATTATTACCTCGGTCTTCAATTCGACTGCAGTTTCCAATGGTCAGCTCAAATCTAACATGCTATCTGGCTGGCATGTATAGCAGCCTATACCTAAAATGCCAAAAAATATTTTTCCTTGTAGTGTATATATAAACATAAACATACTGCAACCTTTGTTAAATTTCAGGCAATCCAAACTACAGAAATTTTATAATTTTAGTAGAGCCTCCGCCGAAGATTTTACCAAAATTTAACCGAATAAGGAAAATAAACCGCGGATAATATTCTAAATAAAATACAGTGCACCAATTTGTATGAATAAAAGCTTAATCATTTTAAAAAAATTGCCTAAACTTATTTGCATTCATTTTTTATAACCATAGTCTTCCAAACCATTCTTATTAAGTGACGGTAAAAATGCTCCATGGATAAAAACGAATAACTATTGCTTTCTCTCTTTTTTATATTTTAAAGTCTCCTTTTTACCAACGAGGGTTTATTTGGACTGGACCTACAGTTTATTATGAGCTTCGAACTAAGGTCCTCGGCATTAACCATAGCCATTATATTAGCCAGTGACCAACTTAGAAATCATCCCAGATGACATCCGGTCTTATCCAATCTGGTTACTGGCGTGACTGGGATCATTTTCCTTGTCGGATTTTGCACTATTGACTAGGACAATCACAAACAAAAATGTACAACCATGCCCCAACAGGATTTGAACCCGCGACTATAGCAACAGTAGGAAGATCGTCCGGTTGTCTTTATCACTGCGCCAACCAAATCTCTTGATAAAGAAATTATGAAAGAAAATTGGAATTGGATTCAATCATTATTGTTCATACTGTTCGTTCTGGAAGGCTACTGTTCATACAAATAAGAAATATATGAAATTCATATGTTCATATGAAACAACTTATTACCTTTAGTTTAACTTTTTTTCATTAAAACAAAATAGTTTTTAACTTTACGAGAAAATATTATTATATGAACACAAGAGGCTATCGTTAGAAGTCAAGCTGCTGTATCATTTACTTGACATAAAATACCGAGTCCCATACATGCAGATTATAAAATTGATAAACTACATAATTGATGAGAACTAGGCACCACGTTGGTGTCACTTAAGTCTCGATAAAAATAACTGTTAAGAACCCTCAAGTGTGTCCATGTGACTTCCTGGGTTATTGGCCCCCCATTCATCGTCCGCTATTGTAACATACCATAAAATAAAACTCGTTAAAAAGACATCGTTGTTCTTAAAAAGTGAGGTTGATAATCTACAATCGGCAGCCACCGGCAGCTGTTGCGTAACGTCAATTTACGCCCAATTACGGGACATTACGGCACACCACGCCGTACCCTCTGGAATGGTCGAAAACCGCTCAATTACTCGATTAAAATCAATTGCCATGGAACCGACCTTCGTAAGTTGGGCTTGGACGCGATGAACAGCTTAGAGAAGACAAACAAAAGTGGATGGTTATTTCATGGCTCATTGCCCAGGTGTATGTGTCGATGGGGGGCCCATAACATTCCTTTGGCAACTATTTTGAACAGGTGTTCATTGTTCAGCTCGATCCTTTTGTGTACAACACCTGTGCCACCATCTACCTGTCAAATAGACGCAGCAGGACGGGTTTTACATACAGCTTTCTCTACGTGATATCCCGAGGAAAAAGAAAATATATCGCATTCAATATTTATAATTAAAGTTAAATGTTATAGAAGTTACCTTTATTTTTCTTGTAATTTTCTAACTATAAAACTAGGATGATTGTAAATAATGATAAATTTGTACGAACCCTTTTTAAGTTTTTTTTAATTACAATTTCCGGAAATACTAGTTTCATTTCCGTGAACCTATCAAACATACAGGTCGCATTACTATATGCGATGACTTTTTATCTAATTAATTTGTCTAGTCAAACTAACTAAGGCTTAGCAATCTATTATAAAAACCGAAAAGGCATGACTAACTTGTACTAGTTTTTTTACTAATATGGCATATGTAATTTAGATTTGTAGCAACAGTTACCTATTTGGAAGTCAAGGTGAGAACATTTTATTGTTCACATTATTTTAAGCTACAGCCTTTTATCTTATTTTCTTTTCAATATATTAACACATCAATAATTAATTAAAAACTTTAATAAAATTAATATTAAATTACAAAAATTATGTGTGTACCAGAAGTATAAAGTAATTTAGTACAATTTTAAATACAAATTAATTTATTACTACTGTTCTGTTGTACTTGCATTAATATACATACAATTAAGAACGTTGCTGTGATGTAGCAACCCTATTTCATGTTTTAAGCCGAAATCTTAGATCACTACGTATATTCATTTTATTGCATTGTCATCGTGCAGCTCTTCGTTGGTTACATAGCTATAAGCACTGGTAATTAATCCTAGAACTTTGTTTTAGCTGCGTTGGATTACTAGTTGAATTGGATTCTTTTTAATTTTAGGTCAAATTGAGAGTATTTTCCGATTAAGTACAGTTGCTTGACTTTGAGTCTAATCTGCTCTGCTTTTTGTCTAATATGATGTCTAGATGTCTAGCGTTGAGATGGATGCCGGGGTATTTGGCTGATTCTGATTGAGGAATCGAGCAGTCAAGTGATATAATTAGGTTTTAGTCATTTCGCCGCAACTCAAAATTAACATGGACAGATTTGGACCTATTAAACCATATTTTCTAGTCTCTAGTGCATTTATAGATTTTATTACTGTACCTTTTCTATGGACTTTAGCAGAAAATTAAGCGGATTTAATTTTTTGGAAACAGTTTATATTGAAAAAATTATACTACAAATCAGTAGTTCAAATAATGAGTTAATTTTGTTTATTAATTACATCATCGAAGAAGTTAAAAAATGGCTCTATGAATGGTTTAGCTCCAAGGAGAAATATTTTTTTTTATAATGGCATTCATAAATTGCCTTAGAGTTGAGCAAAATGTATAGAATCAAATACACATTTTTTTCTGGAGTTCTCAGAAACTGTTTTGTTTTTTGAATAAAATAAAAAGATAATTGCAAATGAAACTTAAAAAGTAATAATAGAAGATCGGTTCCCAATGACATTTATACTATTCTTTTTTCAGTTAAACGAATGTAATCCTAAAGCTTGTCAAAAAGCCGATAACGAAAAGGCAGTATGCGGTTCGGACGGACTCAGCTATCCCAGTAGATGTCAGTTGGAGCGTGTCAGATGCCAAAATCAAAACGTTACCGTTATTAAAAGGGGCCTATGCAAACAACAGCGACCATGTCTTGAATGGGACCTTATCTCATCGGAAACACCTCAGTATAAATTTAAACCAAAGTAAAACCAACTGACTAGTTTTTTTTTTCAATTTAACGTTATTTTACTATTTCCCAGGTGTAAACAGAATGGAACATACGAAGCTGGCCAGTGCCACCCGGAAACCGGATATTGTTGGTGTGTGACGCCTGAAGGAATACCAATACCATACACCACGAAAAAAATTAACGATAAACCAGGCAGCAAGCCTATAAGGTAAAAATAATCGTAGTTTTGATATCCTGACAAGGAACGACATTAAATATATGTTTTTGTATTGTTAGCCAACTCAGCTAAGTTGAAAATAATCATATCTAATCTACATAAAAACTGATTTAAAAGGAAATTACGAAAAATAATTTATGTAGAAGTAGCTCCTCAAAAGAAAATAAAAAAATATCAAATTAGAATATTACTATTTTCTCAGTCTTATAATATTTTTTATCAGTCACTGAAATATATATAAATACCAAATAATTAGGTATTTAACAACTAGCCAAATATATATTGTAGGTGTAGAAGCCGTAGAAAGAAAACCAGATCACCCATAGGAAGTACCAAAAGGAACGTTTGCAAGATCAACGAGAAATCTCTGTTCAACAGGAACTTAATCTCCAGCTTCCATTCGGAATACCAAAGAGAAATAGAGAGAAAGGTCGACGTCAAAGACGAAATGGTGATTGCGTGGAAATTCCAGACGTTGGACCTGAACGTCGATAGGGTCCTAGATAAGGCTGAATACAAGGATATCAAGCGATTAGTGAAGAAGGCGATGAAACCGAAAAAATGCGCCAAAGCCTTCCCCAAATCTTGCGATATTAATAACGATGCGAAGATTACTCTCGAGGAATGGAGCGACTGCTTCGACAAAAGCGGCAAAACAGGTAAATATCATCATTTTTAAATTGGGTAAAATGCTTGTTTTAGTTTGTTTTGTACTCAGTTTGTTTGGTTTGGTTACAATTTGAAGAGAAATTATTTTGCTTCCGACCAAAATGAAATGGAACATGTTACTATATGTTAATCATCCATAAAACACATTCAAACAAAATTTTTCAAAAAGAGAGGACAGTGTGGAACTTACAAAGAGATTTGTCAAATGCTTCTATATTATATCATATAATATATTATATTATAAACAACATTAGTTAACATTTATGTCAGAGTTTTTTCCAGTCCATCCAAGCTCTTCGAAGAACAGAGAAATATTCAAATTCGGTTAAAAATCAAATCTAAAGTAACTAAATTTGACAAATAATAAACATTAACCTAAAAATATCTATAAGAATTTATTTAAATCTTATTAAATCTCTTAAATTCTCTCTTAAATTTTATTTATAATATTTTATAATCTAACCAGTCCATTGGCTTACTCAGTGATTTAAACACACCAATCACAAATCGAGCAAATTATAATAATTCTGGGTGTGTATATAGCAACTCGTATTTTAATAATATTTTGAGTTCAACAACTAGGGTTTTCCATAATATAGCTGATAAATAGTGTTCTTCTCTACCCACAATAAGTCACATATACAATATTTACAGCTATTATCTAGTCAATATTTGTAATTAATTTCATATTGATTAATATATAAAAATGTATTATTTATTTCCTTTAGATATGCTAAAACATTATTGTTTAATAAGTAGTACATTAGTTATTGTAATAGTAAAGTAGACCTGGGTGTTTACCACATTCTAATCGGTTTTTGATGGTACCAATAAAGGAATACTGTCAAAAATTACCTTTATTTAAAATTAATTATGCCATACTAACTAATATGATATTAATGTAACAAGTAATTCTATAGGTTTTGTCATGCTAAACCTTTTTTGGTTGATAGGAGGTGATATGTTATATTTACATCTCTTAACAGGTCAATTGGAAAGTCCCCGGCCTGATACATAGATGGCGTTACTAGAATTAAATCCATATGTTTTTTAGTTAGCCCTAACCGTCAAAAGATGCGTGTATAAATTTGACAGTTGTCGGATCATTAGTTTGTGAATTATAGCATTTTGAGTGAAGCAACTTTTGTTATTGTGAAAAAAAATGAATAAAAAGGAATTTCGCGTGTTAATAAAAAAATTGCTTTTTGAAGGAAAAAAATACAGTTTAAGCAAAAACTTGACTTGATGCCGAGTTTTCGGACGCTGCCCCAGGAAAATCAACCATCAAGAATTGGTTTGCTAAGTTCAGACGTGGTGAAATGAGCACCGAAGACGGTGAACGCAGTAGATGCCCAAAAAAGGCCCAAAAGATTGTTACCGACGGAAACATAAAAAAAAACACAAAATGATTTTGAATGACTGTAAATTGAATCCATCATTTCACTCCGAAGTTCAATCGACAGTCATCTGAGTGAACAGCACACGATGAATTCGCTCCAAAGCGTGAGAAAGCGCAACAGTAGGCTGGCACGGTTATGGCGTCTCTATTTTGGGATGCGCATGGAATAATTTTAATTGACTTTGATTTGACCTTGAAAAAGGAAGGACCATCAACAGCGACTATTACATAGCGTTATTGGACTGTTTGAAGGACGAAATCGCCGAAAAACGGCCGTAATTGAAGAAAAAGAAAGTGCAAATCGTACTACAAAGATGGCATCGAAAAGTTGGGAGGTCGCTATAATCAGTGTATCACCCTTGAAGGAAATTAAATTGTTTAAAAAAAAATTGCCGAAAAATGTGTTTTGCGATGGTAGGCCGGGGACTTTTTAATTGACCTATTATTAGCCCCCTTTTTGATTCAGGATCATGTTAGTTTATTCAAGTCTTACTAAATTGTTAAAAACAGTGGATGCTTTCAATATCTACAAACACCAGATGAGAGAAACTTCACAGTTATTCTTAAAATGTAGTTTGGTTTTAGATAAATAAAATTATTTAAAAAATAAACGAATCTAGCATGATATATTTAAAAAATAACACTGAATCTTTGTCGAACGACTAAACTTATTGAATTAAAAATTAAAATATTCTATTGCTAATAAACATTGGGGTTTAGTAAAATAACAATAATATAATTTAATTAAAACCAACACTAAATTTGGGATTGAAAATTAGACATAAATGATTTTAATATTGATCATTGTAAGGATATTTTAAAAGGCTCAGTAACTAGAACATAAATTCTTAGACACATCTAATACTGATATATAAATAAAACTTTCATCATTGCTTATTTAAAGTAAGAGATACTAAAAACTAACATACATTAAACATTGGTAAAACAATGCAAGACTTGCAATGGTTATATTCTATTTGCTTAGCAAATATATCCGCTGATGAGACTTAATTCAAGAGATGGAAGGGTCCTAGAAGAAACGTTTACGCTCATAGTAGGTGTTAATGTAACTTCCTAATAATATAAATCAACACAAGATGGCTGATATTGCCGTGGACCAAAATATCCTCAGAACCTACACGAGCGACAAACCCAATTTATTTTATTACCAGCAGAAGGTCTTATTTATTTTAGATATTTAACCAGGAAGTCGCTTTAAGTTGTAATATCCGTTCGTTGTTATGCTGACGACATTTCAATTAACGTTCAATCGATTGATATGATTTATTAGTTTTTTATAACAAGCGAATTAAAAAACTCAATTGAAAAAAAAAACACCATTCAATATAGTTTAAGAGAATTGTAAATATAGATAAAAAATATATTGTGAGGTAATATTTTTTTGTTCCTTGATAAATATAGTAATTAAATATCATAATTAATATGCACGCATTTAGATCGTAGTATGTGGTAAAACTGGGAATTTTTAAATATTTTAGTAACAGTTCCATTCTAAATAGTTTCTTGTTTTAACATGAGAATTCCTGGCACCTTCGTCATTTTATCATAAATATAATATATGCAAATTCTCATTGTTAAAAGCCGATTGGGTTTCTTAGTTGCTAGTTTAGCTTAGCTTCTCTTGTAGTGGGTAGTTCGTTTAACCTAGGACGTACAGCCCGCGTACTTTGTTTTGAACTTAAATAGTTTCTTTCCGTGTGTTTTTGTCGCTGGATTCAGATGGCAAACAGAGCAGTTCGACGGATGGAGAGGATGACGAAGATATCGAAGATTTTGCTAATCGCCACCAACCGCCGCTCCATGGAGGTAAGTTATAGCTTACCGATCGCAATATCAATAAAAATTCTTTCTCAAATATACCAGCAATTCGAATTTAAAAAAAACATATATACTGCTATAGAACTATATATAATAGTTACGTCACACCATTCCTGAAATACCTTTGCATATAGGTATATATGAGAATTTGAATATAAGAAAAAATGATTTTTTATTTGTTGCTGCTTTGAATGTCTGTTTTTGGTTAGTATTTCAGAGCACCTTAATATCAAACTATTTTGATACTCTTACAGATGTCAGTATATCAGCGTTTGCGTCAATATCCACAGAATAAGTAGTATTCCGTATTTTATGGCCAATATCTGGAAACAATGTAGAGTTACGTCAAGTTTAACGTTTTTTTTTTAAATAAAAATATTTCAAATCTGTAACGTTTGGTAAAATTTTTAATATCCACAAATGCTCATACATAATGACAGGTACTGATTAAATTTGTTCTAAACATTTTGTTGTTTTCAGTTTTAAGTGAAAACAGCGCTCCTTTGCCGCTCAATCAAAACTACGATGACGAATCAATGGAAAACCGGGAAGAAGACGTCACAGACTGCATATCTGATCGCAAAATGGCATTAGAAGAAGCTAAAGATCCCAATCATGATCCAATATATATACCAGAATGCACCCCTGATGGCAGATACCAAAAAGTAAGTAACGGAAATAAATGTGTTGATGTCAGTTTTACAGCACACTCAATATATTTTACAGGTTCAATGCTACAGATCAGCTGGGTATTGTTGGTGTGTGAATGAAGATACAGGAAAGAATATACCGGGAACATCAATTAAAGATAACATACCCAATTGCAACCTGCTAAAAATTACACAACATCCAATGAAAGGTTGTGCAGATGACAAGAAAATTATATTTTTGAAAGAGCTTTTACAATTTCTGCATAACAAAATGACAGAAAGTGTTAGTATAAATAATCCTGCGGGTACATTAGGTAATAAATGAACAGGTCAAGTAACATTCTATTTTAATTATAAGTATATTTCAGCTTTATTGCAATCAAGGGATGAACAAGCAGCTCACTGGAGCTTTAACTATTTCGATAAAGATCGAAATAAAGTGTTGGATCGACCAGAGTGGAAAGCATTTAAGGAATATGTTTCTCCTATAAAAACTTTAAGGAAATGCGGCAAGAAATTACCAAAATACTGCGACAGTAACAAAGATAGAGAAATTAGCAGAACAGAGTGGTTGGATTGCTTGAACATTCAAGAACAGCAGGGTGAGTAATATCTCAGTGGACAAAAATGTTACCTATTTGTGATTAGGGTTATTTTTTGAAATTTAGCCAAAGAACACCTTAATTTTTCCTACAATGCTGCTCTTTTGTCTAATTCTATTTCATTAAGTGGATTATGGTCTATCGAATTTGTGTTTTCTGTTTGCATTGATTTAAATTAATTACTGAAGTATTATGGATTAAATAACTATATGTATCATATCTAGAAATACTACATTAATATTGTTAATTTCTTCAATATGATATGAATGAATGAAGAAGTCCCCGGTCTACCATAGTAAAACACATTTTTTTGGCCAAATTAGTTTTTTTTTATTCAACATAATTCCCTTCAAAGGTGATACACTGTAGTACGATTTGCCCTTTGCTTCAAAATAGGCCTCAGTTTCGGCGATCACCTTTTCATTAGACGAAAATTTCTTTCCAGCGAGCATTCTTTTGAGATCTGAGAAAGGAAATAGTCGCTGGGGGCCAGATCTGGAGAATCCGGTAGATGAGGAAGCAATTCGAAGCCCAATTCATGGATTTTTGACACGGTGTATTGTGTTGATGAAGCAGCACTTTCTTTTTCTTCAAATGCGGCCGTTTTTCGGCGATTTCGCCCTTCAACCGGTCCAATAACACTATGTAATAGTCTCTGTTGATGGTCCTTCCTTTTTCAAGAGAGTCAATGAAAATTCTTCCACGCGCATCCCAAAATACAGACACCATAACCTTGCCAGCCGACTGTTGCGTTTTCCCACGCTTTGGAGCGGGTTCATGGTGTGCAGTTCACTCGGATGACTATCGATTAGACTTGGTGAAATGATGGAGCCATGTTTCATCTATTGTCACATATCGACGAAAAAACTGGGGTTTGTTACGCTTGATCATCGTCAAACACTGCTCCGAATCATCAACACGTCGTTGTTTTTGGTCAAAAGTGGGCTCGCGCACTTTGCACAGAGCTTTCTCATACGCAAATATTCGTGAATGAAGTGATGTACACGTTCAGTTGATATCTTTAGAGTGTCTGTTTTTCATTCAATTTCAATTTACCGGCATTCAAAATCATTTTGTGGATTTTTTAATGTGTTCGTTGATAACAACCTCTTTTGGGCGTTCACTGCGTTCACCGTCTTCGGTGCTCATTTCACCGTGTCTAAACTTAGTATACCAATCTTTGATGGTTGATTTTCCAGGGGCACTGTCCGGAAACTCGGCATCAAGTTTTTGCTCCAAATGTTTTTTGCACTTCAAAAAGCAATATTTTATCAACACGCGAAATTACTTTTTATCCATTTTTTTCACAATAACAAAAGTTGCTTCACTCAAAATGCTATAATTCACAAACTAATGATCCGACAGCTGTTAAATTTATACACGCATCTTTTGAGGGTTAGGCTAACTAAAAAATATATGGATTTAACTGTCGTAGCGCCATCTATGTGTCAGGCCGGGGGCTTTTCAATAGACCTGTTATGTTGTTTGAGGTTCACCAGTGAAAATCATGGCGTGAAAATATTCTCAATTTAATTTGGGATAGTTGGGATATTCAGAAACCTAGTATTATTCAACCAAAGTTCATAGATAACTTGATAAATATTACAACAATTAACATAAAATAGAACTCGTAAACTAATACACCATTTTTATAGCATCAGCTTTTCCTTCGCCCAGAACTGGGAAGAAAAACCCCTTAGACGTATTAAAGGACGACTAATATTAATCAGCGAGATTAATTCAAATCTTTGAATGTATTAAACCAGTATCGAATGGTAAACATGTATGAAACTGTAGGAAATGACATGAATAGTAGATATTCAATATGATAGCTGGCCAGATTTAAACAACATTGTATATAACTGGCCAGTTTTGCCGTTGCAATTATGTGATGATAGCTTATAATGTACAGCTTATGTAAAGTTACATGTTTAATGTCCTAGCTTTAAATGTGTCTTATTATTAAGCCTTTATTTATTTAAATGTATAGACACCAAATGAATTCTGAATATGTTTGTGCACAGTTTAGTTACAGTACCTACGATATAACGAACTCGGCCAAATACAGTTACTATTGAACAGTAACAGATTGAAATAAACCTTTCGAAAAAGTTATAAAATGTATATACGTTCGTTTTAGATAAAAGATCGCTAATGTTGTAATACGCATTTTTACTTATATCATCGAAAATTTATTGAACATATATTTCAAAGTTGAGAATTTTAATCTGTTAGTTAGTTAAGTCACTCTTCAAATTAACTTTGAAGCTATATATCAGTAAGTTTTCATTCGATCCAAAATTCTCATTGAAAGCATTTATATCTTTATCTAGTGCCATATACATATTATATTGTAATATTTTTTTTATATTATAAATAGTTATCTATTTTAAATACTTAATTAATGTTAAGATCTAGGAATAGGTACTGTAAGAACTAGGAAAAGAAGTATTTTGTATGTTACTATTAGTTATTTTGGATAATTATTTTAAACTGATTATATTTTTGTACATTTTACTGTATAGACTATCATTGTAAGTTATTCAAAATGACTATTTGTTACGTGTATTAAAAAAATAAATAAATGGAAAATCGACTTGTTAAAATCTTTTTTTTTTTATTGAACCCAATCTACCAACAAGAAATATTCAGTTCAAATTGCTGGATCTATTTAAATAACACAATTTTTATTACTAGGTGAGTATTCAATTATTTTAAGGGCGCCCTCTATGCGTTTATAATAGTAAAAGTTTGATGCTAATTACTTTCAATCAAGATTGAAGTAGCATGTCTTCCGTTTTTTGATAATAACAGTGATATCAAGCAGCGTAGTAACCAGTGTGTTATTACTACTTTTGTGACGTTCTTTTGGCAAGTAGTACAATAAAATTTTCAAGAATTTCGTATAAGTAAGGAAACATAAAGTGCCAAGCTAAAAAATAAAATTAATGTATAATATTGTTTGTATGCTACTATATGACTTTCAACTTTTCAAGCATGGCATACTGGATTGCAAGTTAAAAAGTTTCTTCCCGATTTGCATCTTGGGTTACATAAATTTGATTTTACTAATAAAAGGTTATTTGTAAAACAAGTTGGTGAACACATTGAATATATTCAGTTCTACCAGAATTACTACTGGGCAACCATAGTATTACAAAAAAAAATCCAACAAGGACGGAAAAGTAATAAATTAGGTGAGGGTGTGAAATAAAAGCAACACGTTCTCTTTTGGATTTTTGTATTGAATGACCTAACCTATACGGTGTTACGAACAGATTCTACTTACAAAGACATTATTAACATCTAATATTAAATTCTAACTTTATTTATATATGTATATTTTAATTACTCTATGCAAAGAGTTTTATTAATCGAGAAGCATTTGAAATGCCCCTGAACATAATGTACATTCATTACTTAGATCAAGCTGCCGAAAAATTATTTAGAAGAAGGAAATCTATAGTACATCGAAATATGTATTGGCATTATTTTCGTTTGGGATAAAAATCAGCGATGTACCGAACGTTTTGCATCAATCTATGTATGAATGATCTAGATTTGTTTGTGGTGTTTTGTTCCAGTATCAATTGAAAATCTCGAATGAAGAATTTGTCATTGACAGCAAACCTGAAACTTATGCCAATGTATTAGTTTCTAAGTATATAAATCATTCAATCTCCAAGTCTTAAGATTGATCTGTTCATAGGCAATTGCAGCTTGTCCCATAAGGAAAATGACATACATTGCACTTGTCTAACAAAAACAAAAAAAATGGACACCTTAAATGTAGAAATTTTAAAACTAAGCAGTCATTAGTAGCTGCAGCTATTTAAAAACAAAAGCCCCCGCCTCAAGGAATATGGCACAATAATCTCTTTTTGTTGAGACGAGGTTACAGGTTAATTAAACAACTGCAGCCTGGACAGTAAAGGTTTTTTGTAACTCATTGGGTCGAACCAAAATCGCATCAACATATTTTTACAGTTATATCTTACACATAAGAAACTCAAAATCATATTGCACTCTTCAAAAACAAATAATGTGAATAATGTAAACTTAAAATTTTTTCATTGCACTGAAATCTTTGCTAAATTCATATATATATATTTTCCTTTCAATAAACTAAACTATATATAGGACACATCTATTTGTTTTTTAGTATACAATTAAGTAAATAGAAACGACATTTTAAACTAGATAATAACTGTAAAATTATGTTAGGTTGTAACAACAGTCTAAGCGTAAGATTCGGTCTTTGTGCCTTTATGTTAAGTTTAGACTGAAATCGTTCTCATTTATTTTCATCCTCTAATAAATGCAAATTCCTGAGGAAGCCAAAAACATAAACTGTATCAGTAAATAGTATAAAATATCACATGTTTCTTTTACATATAGGAAAAAATGTTAATGCTTCACGAGGAAATTAGTAAACTAAAAAATAACAAGTGCTTGCAGAACGAGGTTCATACAAAGAAGGCAATTCTCAATAAGTTCTTATCGGAAAAAATCGGTATTCTAGGTACGTAATACCGTCTTTGTATGAACGTGACATTGTTTCCCTGACTTGCTAAAAACGTAACAAAGGGTGATGTTTTTTCGCCTTAAAAAATATAAAGGAAAAATTCATGAAATCTGTATATTGCAATTTGTTCCCAAAAAAGAATAGAGTTATTATTGGTTCAAAAGAAAGATATCGAGGCTGCCATGGCCTTCTATATAAAAATAACAAATAAAATTTCAAAACGTCAAAAATACATTTTACAAAAAATTATAAAATTCTTATATAACATTTGAATATGTACATGTTACTTACAGATTTTTTTTTAACAATTTACAACTAACTAATAGAGTGGTACAGAAAACCAGCAGTATATTCATTGTTCCATTCTGAATTTGAAATAAATTTGTTTGTTAAAGAAGAAACGAACGCATTTAGTAATCGAAAAAAACATTGTGGCACAAGGAACATTAAACAAAACCGAACAACGCTCCTTGGATATTGTAACCACAGCTTTTCTTGTGTAAGAAATGGTTGGTGAGGTAGCCGGTGAAACTAAGTTGTAATTAACATTTGCATGTCTGAGAATTAAATTTTTTCGGTGTTGCTATTGGTGTTCTGAATTTTGTTCGTTATTATAGGTATATTTGTACCGATTTGCGTTTGTTTATTGAAGATGTACCATAAAGGACAATTTGTTAAATTTGTATCTAATTATAAGGATTCATACGCCCTTTTTGTTGGTGTTTTAATGAAAAATATAAAATATTATTAATTATAATGAGAGGTGATGGAGGGCTATGCTTTTGTTATGTTGCTTGTGCAAATAAATTCGTTCTGTTTGATAGGTGGCGACTCTCTCCTTTAAGTACAGATCGTTATTGACGGATACAATATCCAAGAGAGTGAGAGAGAGAGAGGAGCAAGAGGAGACGTAAGAAAACCAAAAACTAACTACAGAATACAAAAGAATAGCTATATAAATATACATAATATATATAGTAGAGGTGGTTTTGGCAAATGACATTTCTGTTACATAGTAAAAAAACACGTCCGGTGACGTCCGAGGGCACCACGGTCCGTTGAGATCGTCGCGCGCTTGTTCCATTCGCGGGGACACGCCGTCGAACGGTCGGATCGTTGACGGCCGGTGACGAAGCACTAGCCCTACGCCCGAGGGCTACGTGACGCTGATGATGGAACGGGTCGTCTCCTTGTTGCCTGCCGTGTCGGCGGAATCGTTACGCACCACACACTGCCCCGTCAATTGGTTCACACTCAAGGGATTGTTCGCGTCGCGCGGATTCGTACCGACGGGGTTGCGGGGGGTCGAGGGGTGATGGAGCTGGGGCGGCGGCAGTTTGACGTCGAAACCGTCGTGTGGCGTCAGCGGGCTCTGGAGCATGTAGGGGCTGGCCACGCTGACTGAGGGACTGGCAGCGCTGGTCGAAGGGCTGGGCAGTACCATGCCGCCAGGGCTGGTAAGGCTGCTGAGGCCGGACAGGCCGCCGGGACTGGACATGGACTGGTTGAGGCTTTCGGCGTCGTCGTCGGGTGGCGTGTGGGCGTCGCCCATGCTGCCGCAGCTTCCTAGATTGTCGTCGGATTGGTTACCGTCGTTGCCATCTCCCGACTCCATGTAGCGTATGCATTTCTTTTTGCGTCTGGAACATTAAGATGGGATTAGGTCGACGTCGTAGCTGATTTGCGGTCGCGGACAACACAAACCATGCCCATAGTGGTTAAATAAATGTAAAAGAAAACATGCATTGTCTCGATATTGTCTCTCCGGTAAGGTGTAGTGGAGTGCCATTGTAAAAACTCCATGCTAAACTAAAGAAATTAAACGGAAATCAATTTATTATAAATTCACAATCAACTCATGATATATTCTATTTAATATTACTCCAGCACAGTTGTATGAACACTGCTTTTATCCTTATTTAAATATTCTCAGCTGAATAAGCTCTCAATACTTGACAATAATCAGAAACCAAATTTTCGTAGTTGATAATATCAATATAACTAACGTTTATATTATTTTAATGGAGTGCCCCGAATGGTAATTAATAAATAAAAATGAAAAAACCAAATTATCTAAATATAAATTCAACATTTTTCAAAAATAATGAAAAATTGTCTTGTGATGGGTACCAACCAATAGGCTTAATAAATATATACCAGGTGTATCGGAAAGTCATTACCGGTTTTTCTGACAGATGTCGCTAGGCTTAAGTATGCTATGTTATGATTTGATGCATATATTATTTTATGCCACTGACATCAAGTTTCAAGGCTATACATGTTATATTTTACAAAAGAAACATCGTCATAGATTTATACCTCTTTGAAAATGTTAAGTTTCGTGCCTGAAAACGCGCATTTGCACGTTCGGGAAGACCGAAAAAGTTTGAAGATGCGAAACTGCAAGAGTTATTGAGTGAAGACCCAATCAAAACTCAATAGCAATTGGCAGAAGAATTTTAATAGTTAAGTTTCCTAGTTAAAAAGAGACATATTCGGTGTATAAAATTTAATTTGCATTGGTACTGGTCGACTCTGTTGTCTACAAAAATCTTCAAAGCATTAGTCTTAATAATTAGAGGTTATAAACCGGCCGACGTTGTAAACCTAAAGTCAAAGTTGGTGCGGCAACATTATATCGTGTTGATGTCATACATTTTCGAAAGAAAATATACGTAATAATAGAATTTGGGAATTTGTTTATAAAATTATATCAACTGCAGGCTAGTTTAACCCAACAAAAGTGTTTCTGACACTTGCATTTCGGAGTTTTAAATTTAAGGGCTTGTTAACTATAAAATATTTTTAACGAATTAACAGCTTCAAAAATGATAAAAACAAACACAGCAATGGTAAAAAAGTAATCTATGAATTGAAATAATGGTAAAATAAGTATCGATTATCGGTTCAATTTGCTACCTTATCCTTTATTATATTACAGTAACAGTTTGCTAGGTTACGTACTGTGAAATCAGATTTATTTCGATATAACAGGAACCATATTAAAACCAATATACCATGAATTCGTTAAAATATCTGAAACTCTCAAAACATTTGATTGTGAATTCTTACAAATAACAAAAATCTATAACCTACTGGGGGAGATATTAAAAACAGTCATCGGTTGTCTTTTTTGCTGTTAGAGAAAAAATAAAAAAAAAGCAAGACGTCAAGTCAAACCAAAAATAAAGGAAAAATTAATCAATAAACGTCTAAGTTCTAAACATCGAACACCAACACTGCTGTTGACTAACCGACGTTTTGCTATAGATTGACGTAAGTGGGTTCCTGCAGCGAATCAGCTGTCGAGGTTCCGGTGGCGTGCAGCAGACTCCCATGGATGGCGGAGACGGTACCCCCGTGCGAACTATTGTCGGGGCTAAACAATCGTTAAATGTACAAGGGGGCTCGGACAACAAAGTACAAACAATTTAATATAATAAATATACATACAGATTTTTTCAAAAAAAAATTAAGCGGAAACACTAAGAAAATAATAAATGTACAGTATAAAAAAAAACGACACATAATATAAATATAAAAATAAATCAACGCTAGTAATAATAAATGAAATTAAAAAAATATATATACGTAGATAAAGTGCATGAATGCATCAGAAAATGTGTCTAGATTTTGCAATAAATTCTTTCTGATCAAGTTAAAGATATCTGCATTAGATGGCCCCTTGCACTGACTTAACAATTGTTTTTGGCTACTCAACAGCAGTGTATAGTGCACAATATCTAAGTTTTGCTTGGGTACTTTTTCTGTGTGGGAAGACACATTTTCTGATTACTTTTGATTAAACAAACTATATGTAACTAAAATTAGGTAATGCATTGGGGAAAAATACCTCGGTAGTGCCTTCCTTCGATAAACAAATTATATATAACAAAGTAAAATATAAGTAAGTCTTTCCACATAGATAAGAAACACCAATATTTTGCATGGGTTTGCAAACGTTTCAAAAAGCACAACTGATTTCTCTCAACACCCAATAAAGTTAAAGAAAAAGTTTAAGCACAATATGAGGTTCTTTCGAAAAAAGTCAATTTATCAAATTTGTAATGATCTGAATGACCCTATTGTTAACACTTAATTTTAAATGAAAGACACATACCATGTATTTAAAAAAACGAGTTCCAGAATTATTTTGGTCTCTTTAATTTTAAAATTTTTTATAATGATTTATCTCTGTCGTGTGTGAGTAGTTAAATGAAGTTAAACAAGTTATATATATTTGACATTTTATGAAGAAAAAACGTTTGTACAGCGAAAAGTTTAAAAGAAAGATTTAAGTTGGATTTAAATTTCATAAAATAATGTTTCAACATATTAATTATATTATTAAATAATTAGTAATTTGGTGGAGGCAATTTTAATCAACATCATAATTAAGCACATAAAAGTGTTAAACATTTTGACTGTCAAATAACTTAAAATGCGTCACAACTAAATATATTCTGTGCTTTTTAATATATGGCAGAATAAATAAATGCATTGTTGAATTATTCTTTTATTTATTATAATAAGACACTCTAATTATGAATAAAAGAACAAGTTTTAGTTTAAAAAAGGTGTTACTAAGTAAATTAGTGTTGTTGAATTTTTTTGTGACTTAAACAATTAAAAGAATCAAATATTTTCACTATTAAATAACCTAAAATGTGCCACAACAAAATATTTTATGTGATTAGTAATTTGTGACAGACTGAATGAATCATTGTAGAAATATTCTTTTATTTATTATAAATATTACAAACAAAGAAATTTAAGTTAAATAAGAGGTTCCAAAATAAGCTAATTTATTGCTAAAAAATTGCTATTGCTTTTAAAAATGCTAAGAAATGAAGGATTATGAAACGGAGATATAATGAAATAATATTATGTTGATAATTAAAAAAATATTTGTTTTGATTTTCATTGTAATATATAAATGGTTAATTACAGGAAACGTGTAAGACCGTTGTTAAAACTTTCTAGTTTCTTTTGTCTTTTTGCAAAACCATACAAATAATTGTATCAACTTAAAATCTGACTACATAACTGCTACTTTCGCTATAAGCTAAAATAAAATTACTTCAGCATGCCTGTTCTAATGAAAATTTCAAAATAAAAGTGATTTTGTATAAGGGAACTAAGGAGTTGAAGGAAAAACAGAACGAAAAAAAACAACAGCACCGATACTAACCTGCACGGTTTGCACCACTGATTCTGTTGATCCAATCCATAGCGAGCACGGCACTTTTTCATACTATTGCCTATTTAAAACAGATCGATTCATTAAAACGTGTATTTTAATAATAATCGGTTCAAACTAAATTGCATGCCTATCTAACCAGCCGTGGCTATTTCTGGAGAACCATAACTGGTATTCGGTAAACTTCGTTAGTTTACGCTTGATTTTGCGACGTTGCCATTTGCAAGCAATCCAGAGGTAGAATCCAACAAGCTACAGCGGCCATTTTGGATTTGACCCTGGTATTGATAGGAGCTCTGTTTTATAAAGTTAAGAATTTTGTTGCTTATAGTTTATTTGATCTTGTACTGATTATAAATGGCAGGCAGTAATGGAGAAATCATTGATTTGTGAATATGTGTATGAGGATATTCAATCCAGGCGCGTTTCCATTTAAATTTCTAAATTGAATTTGATTTTATAACAAATTCGCTATATTTTGGGTAAATGTAAATGGTCGGGTAATGAAAGTAAAACTAAAGATAAATATGACTCGATGGCCTGGAAAGGGGTGTTGTGTTATTTGCTCTTTTTCCTTTTAAAATTAAAATAACTTCAGATTAACTGAAAATTCGAGAATATATATTATACTCTTCAAGTATACGAATAGTTTACAAGAACTATTCTTAACCATTCTTTGGTTTGTTATTGTAATGTTTATATATTGATAAATAATAACATATTGCTTTATTTTCTCTGTTTCTCTATTCAAAATTGATTTAAAATGGAAGATGTCTATAAAATGTTTTTCATATTATAGAAGATGAAAAAAAAACATTTATTTTACTTGAGTCTCAACAGAAATATTAAGTTAATTTGCTAGCTAATTCAAGATAATTTATTCAATTATATTACATTCTTCAAATGTACGTATAATTTGCAAGAACTGGCAACGTTGCAAATTTAAATTATTGTGGGCATGCCACGATTCTCCAGAATTAGATGCTTGTATCTAATCATGAGACAAAATTGTACCTTAATCTACATAAGGAAATATCTACATCAAAGCTAGTGAGAAGTAACAATTTAAAGCTAACAACATCTAATAAAATAAAAAACAAACAATGTCGTTTAGGTGAATAATTAATCTCGTGTGTATCACGAAAAGGATTTCGGAATATCTGGAAATTCTTTTCGATCTCTTGATTCAAATTCTATTGTTAAAATGATATTTTTAAATAATTAAATCAATATGACATGACGTGTCGTCGGGAACAGTTACTAATTCCTAACGACACGTCATTTTAGTGTTAAGTTAACATCGATATTAATACCCAATAAAGTAAAAAAAATTAAGCTAAACTAATCAATGAACTAGGGTCTGATAAATATGGTAAGATCGAAGGGTAAGGGCCATGCTGGAACTACAGTAACTATGTTACGTCAGCGGTTAATTTTGCATCAGTTGATAACTGAAAAACCTTCTGGAGGTATGGATCGAATGT
This sequence comes from Rhynchophorus ferrugineus, assembly GCF_030347505.1. Classification (NCBI taxonomy): domain Eukaryota; kingdom Metazoa; phylum Arthropoda; class Insecta; order Coleoptera; family Curculionidae; genus Rhynchophorus; species Rhynchophorus ferrugineus. The sequence continues at coordinate 809,519 of NW_027472585.1, read as the reverse complement.
GCCTGTTTTAAAATAGACGAGGGTCCATTCACCGGTCGTGTTGATCAGTGAGGGTGAACATTGGTGTGACAAGCAACGATCGACATGATAAATGGACCGCTCGGTCTGTCTTAAACGACTGGGGTTCTGTGCATGCAGGCTTCCGACATACGTGCATACAGTTGTCCATCGAGAGGTCTGCAGTACGACCCTTGCAGAATAGGTCCTGGCCGGTAACCGTTTACCCCAAACATGCAATATATAGATATAATAATAGAATAAAGGATGGCCCACAACATACTAATTCTTCCCAAATTGCTTGGCCATACTCCAAGTGTCCATCTCGCGATTACGTGAAACCGACCTTTCTTTTGCCATTAGACTCATCGTCAGCATCAGAAAACTTAAATAACAGGCTATAAGTAAGTTCACCAGACTTATAACGTTATAAAAATATGTCCTAAGTAAAATAGATAATCTAGATTTAAATTTCGAATAGTTAATGAACTTCTAACTATAACAACAAAGAAGTTTTAAACAATATATTACTATAATTAATGACAAATATTTAATTTTAAAATTCTTATACCTAATTGCAAAAATGATATTGTCATCCCAACGATCGATTTGGTTGAAATTGAATAATGACTTTCTGGGATGTAATACTAAACTTATAGAGTAGTTTTTAGTGTACCAATTAGAACAAGATGGAATCCAATGATCATTGATTTCTTGGAGCTTGTGATAAGTAATGTATGTGTTGTGAGGGTATTCTATAAAAATATGTCCAAAGTAAAATATAGAGATTCTATTTAAATTTCGAATAATTGTGAGGTTCTAACCATAACAATAAAGAAGTTTTAAACTCTTTCTTATACATATTTGTAAAAATGATATTGTCTTCCCAATAATCGATTTGGTTGAAATTAAATATTGACTTTCAAATTCTGGGATTAAATACTAATCACATTTTGAGTTGTTCTTGGTGTACCAATTCGAACATGATGGAATCCGATGATCATTGATTTCTTGTAGCTTGTGATAAATGTGTGTGTCGTGAGGATATTTTATTTAAAAATATATTTATAACATTATTCATTCATACAGAAATGAGATCGAATGGCATAAGAGTGAAACGGGCGCGACGATGCCGGCTCACTTGGAGTAGAACCGAAGACGGCGGGAGGATAGTAGATTGCGAGGGTGGCTACCTCCGTCTTGGGGGTCTTGCTTACGCTTCCTCTTCTTGCCGCGAGTGGCGTTGGCGCGGGACGACCAGTCAGGATAAAGCTGCATGTGCAGCTGCCTCTCACGGCGTGCCAATTCATAGTACTTGGCTTGCTCCTCGCGGCCCAGCGCATGCCACTAAACAGAACAGAGTCAGCAACGTGTCGCATCGGCAGGCACCAAGAAGCCGCGTGCAAGATCGCCACCGGCCAGCCACCGCCGGCCTGCCGCCGTCGCAGTCGACCCATTCTGCCGCCAACACGCAGGTATGCACGTCGGTCGGGCCCGTGAACCCTCCCCCCGATTAGGTTAGATGGGGTTAGATCGAATGCAATCAAGTGTTAGTCCCAGGGATCAGTGTGCGCGGGATCGGTACTGCGATCAGTCGCTTCTCGGACCGCTTCCAATTATGAACGTAACGTTCCAACATTCTATTTGGGTTTGCTCTTGATAATTCAAGAATTATTGAAAAAATGGTGAAGGAACCAACATATGGTGAAGGCGCCCGTATATTTGTTTAGATTAATTTTACGTTCATGTTTGGAAGCGGAAGGTTCGTGTTATCCAACCGACGCACACAGATCCGGATCGGTACGAGCACTCTACTAGTTAGGGTGCGCGATTTTTTAAAATAACTACCTCCCGACTCGATTGGTGCTCGCTCTTTCTTTCGCTTCTTCTTCTTGGTGCCGTAACCGTAATTGTCCCTTGCGCTCCAGCCCGGGTACAGCTGCATGTGCAGTTGACGCTCGAGCCGCGCCTTCTCGTAATACTTGGCCTGCTCCTCGCGACTCAACGAGTGCCACTATGCAACCATACTTTTAGCTGATTTATTCGTACACATCCGGTTCAATGTCACTATACTCGGTCATCATTCATACAAACCATATTAAACCATTCACACGGCAAATTCAAAAATGACAATAAAGTGTATATACAAACCACAATAGTTAGAAAAAACGAAATTATCCTTGAAAAAGAAAAGGTGTAAGAATACTACGCGAAATTAATGAAAAATTATATGATTCACGTTTTTCAGGTTATAAGTACTGTTGGAACTAACCAAATAACTTCAAATATACTAAGCAAGGGATAAAACTGATGGATGATGTAATATAATCTTCTATATATATGAAAAATGAATTGCTGTTCGTTAGTCTTGTGTAAACTCGACAACGACTGGACGGATTTGGCTAATTTTGGTTTTGAAATATTTATAGTCCAGGGAAGGTTTTTATATTGCGAGAAAATATAGAATAATTGCGACACTGTCCTGTCGTCAACAGTTTCACTGTCATAAAGGATCGACATTGTTGTTGGTTATCACATATAGATGAGTTAGGAATTTTTTTAAATACTTTAAAGTCTCCTTTTTATAAACTAGGGTTTATCTGAACTGGACCTACTGTTAAATGTGAGCTACGGGAGTGACTGGGATCATTGTCCTTGTCGGATTTTACACTCTTGCCTAGGACAATCACAAATATAAATTTACGATAGTGTCCCAGCAGGATTCAAACCCGCGACTATCGCAACAGCAGGAGGACCGTCTTGTCGCCTTTACCAGCCAAGCCGTGGCCGTTCGAAAATTTACTCTGTGACTACAAATGTTGAACGGTAACTCAAGCTACAGCCAATGTTACCAAACAGCGATTAAAATATATAATTACAATGGTTTATATTTCATATAATGTGATAACGTGAAAATCAAGTGAAAATAATGACATATATCTCACATACGATTACCGTAATTTCGAATGGTATTCTAAATGCTGTCGAGTCAACATCTGTAAAGAATAGGATTGAAATATGTAGTGCCTGTTTATCATAAAGCATACTTTGTAAATGTATTTCAGATTTTGTGTTATTCAGTCACATATTTAGTGCGAATTTTCTTTACTTTGACTATTAACAATGCCAAGGAGAAGGCGATCTGACCTACGTCATCCAATATCAGAAACAACCTCACATGCCAAGCGCACTGATGATGGTCAGCTAGAGAAATAGAAAACAGTAACCACTAACCACGATATTACTAATAATAGTAATTGCGTTCAAGAATAACTGGAAATGAAGTGGATAGGCTTACAATGAGTTAGTGCCCATCAAATACAACAGCGAGTACGACACAATTAAATTGAGCGATTTCGAAGGCACAGTAGTCCTGTGATCCAGAAACAGGTAGCATTCTACTACGATTTAGAAATAGATTATGGTGTCAACAAATCAGTTACAATTGGCGTAATGTAAATCGTTTGCTAATAATGTAAAGCATTAAAATACAGCGGTGGATTTACACGGTTATGTTGTGCTAGTGGAAAAGTATAATTGACACGTTAGTCCTACCATAAGATCCATTAAGCTTGACCAACATTAAAAAATATAATAATTATTTTCAAATTACATCGTTTATTGCAACAAATATTGTATAGGACAAGTTCATACCTAATTTTAAAGTATTATACCACAAACATTTTTTACAGATACTATTAAAAAACCAATGAACAATGGACTTTTTTTGAATTTGCGTTATATATCGTTTAAAAATCGAATAAACCAATCACTTAGCAATGCCAACTGATTCACACTCACGCCGCATTCGTTCTAGAAAAAGGTTCAAGCAAAACTCCTGGGACACACTTACCCTTCGACCTAGAATCTGATTGATGGCAGCGCTTTCTTTCAATGTACATTCCGCCACTACTTTGGCGCGCATTTCCTTCATGTATAACATGAAAGCATTGAGGGGTTTCTTAATATGGGGCTTCTTCTTCTCATTATCCTGATTATTTTTACTGTCAACGTTGTTTTTATGTTCCTGCGACCTGAAAAAACAACAAAAACCAATAACTCACTGAAAACGTTCCCTTTAACTGATGTTAAATATTAAGGATATTTACCGTCCAGTTTGGTGAAACCTTGAAACAAAATGAAAATGACTAGAAAGAACAAAATATTTAGGCTTGTGTAAATTAAAGCTATATACGCAAAAAATATAAATTATTTAAACATTTTTCTCCTTAACAGTTTCTATAAAGTAATAATCGTACTAATGCAATTAAATAATTATGATTGACATTATTAAATATTCCGTATGCAAAGCTAAATATAGTTTTATAAGTATATAAATATTAAAATAAAGTTAGTGGTGGTTTATTACTTATTGACTTACTAAATGATTATGTAAGACAAAAAGCCAGACAGAGTAGATTAGAATCATAATCAATCAAGCAAATTGGTGTTGTTTCACAAATCACACGAACTTGTATAATGTATAAGTGTTATTTTAACTTGGGAAATACATATTGATGCACTTATGACAAATACAAAGTACAACAAAACAGATGTATTACATTAATTTGTCCAACATATATAAGTATTCCGCAGGGCTATGCACTTGGTCCTTTGTTTTATCTATTGTATACAACTGACCTACCGACCTCAGGAAACACTACTGTTGCAACACATGCTGACGATACAGCGGTCTTATCATTACACTGGGATCGAGGATCAGCAACAAGAAATCTCCAACTTCATTAAACAAAGTCGAATTGTGGTTGAAAACAAGGCATATCAAAACAAATGAGACGAAATCTACATGCGACATTCATTCTTTGTAGAAGGCCTTTTCCTCCAGTAAAAAATGAATGATTATGAACTCCCGGAAGCAGACAATGTTAAATACCTGGGAATAAATTTTGATGAACATGGACTGACAACAAAATGGAAAAATGTAGTCACAAAACGCAAATGGCTGGGGCTTGGGTAAACCAAATGTATTGGCTGATTAAATTGGGAGTAAATTGAAATTATCCTTAGATAACAAGGTTTTGCTGTATAAGTCGATACTTAGGCCCATTTGGACTTATGGTATTGAACTGTGGGGTACTACTAGGAAATAAAACATAGCTATCCTTCAGAGGTTCCATAATTAAGTATCTAACAAACTAATTCAGCGCGATATTCCCTTGAAACCCATAACGAGTGTGATTTAAAGTGTTAGTGTAAAGTATTCTGAAAGATTGTTGGTGTATCATAATGCACTCAGTTGCCAAATAGTTAAATGTGCGCGATGACAGTGCGTGGGCTTAAACACATACTACCATTCGAACTGTTTAATAGACACACAGAGTGAGATCTAATTATCTCTAAAATAAGTTAGAATAGTCTCTAGAATACGATTTAGAGTATAAGTTTGTACAGCAGATCACTTACTGAAGCGAACTTCTCCATGTCAGTATAAGTATATTGTATAACGAAAATTATTAAAAAATACTTCAACAGTCTACCCACGGACAGACTGTTGAAGTTCTAAGAGATTACAAAAAAAATGTAAATTAAGATTATACTATGCATATATAATGTGAGATGTAATTAATAAAAAATTACTTTAAATAAATATTGAATTTAATTTTAGGATAAACATAAAACTAGATTTGTAACATATACTTAAATAATTTGGTAAATTGACACTGACATATTATGTAATCAAACATACTAGAATAAAAGTTAAATAAAAATTATAAGAAAATGTCCATCATATCCCTACAAATTATGCCGAGCGAAACACCCCGCGAAATTATGCAACACATAATACACAGCTGGCGGTAAAATTGACTCTTACCCGTTCGTTGGTTTCTCGATCTTTTCGCATTGCATCTCATTTTTTATCAATGCATCGAAACCGCTGGGAAACTTGTACGTGGTGAACGGTTTTTTCTCCAGCAGGTTGTTTAAGATTCTGTTCGACGACGGACTGTTCGATTTGTTTTCGAATGTGGACGAGGGATTCGATTGCGCCGTGAAGTTTAGCAGTTGCCTGGCTTGTTGCTGCTGCGACAGCAACGAGTTCATGTACCAGGCTGTGAGGAACTTGCTGTCCAACGCGTTCATGAACGAGTACGGATCGGATGGTGCCTGATCGTCTTTGGAGTCCTCGCTCAAGTCCTTCTTCGAGGGACTGTATACGTTCCTGCTGTACAGATCGTGACGTTCCTCCTTCTTCATCAGGTAGTTCTTCAGCTGTTCGCTCGGATTGAGATTGTTGTGGACATTGGTGTTTTTGCTCAGGTCGAGACATTTCCCCTTGAGCGATAAATCCTCCGGATAGTCGTCCGGGTTCCATTTAGCGTCTTCGAGGTCCGTCGGCGTTTCACTGACGTCGGTGGTTTTCTCGTTGGCGGGCTCCGTTCTCGAGAACGGTGCCACGATGGCGATGGGCATCTTCTTCACGGTGAGATTAAGCGGTTCCTCGGGACAGTCGGTCATCGTGTCACACGCACGACGCGCAAACGAACGGGGCTACGACGTAAATCCGACGACAACAACAATAAGGATCGCGCGCACTCCTGCCGGTCCCGATCAACAAGTTTTTTATGTGGTCGTTTGTCGTCGAAAATCAATATGAATGGCTGAGCCCGTCCTTTGTCGTTCGGCTTGAATGGAAACAGACAGAGAACACGTGGCGTGCGAGAACGGCTCGCCCTTACGCGGCCCGCGACACTTTCCTCGTTTTTCACCGTTTCACCACCGACACACCGCCGGGACGATAATTTTCGCGGATCGCGATGGACGAGGAGAACTTTCGGGGCTGGGCCCGGCCGGTTCGGTTCGGTTTGGCTGCCGTCGCTGCTGACGCCGCTCGAAACCCGGGCAGCGTTTTAATAGCCGCTTGATAGAAGTGCCGTCGTCGTCAGGACAGTCCCGATAGTGGGCCGTTACTAGTTAGATAGAGAGAGCGAAATGCCCCGCCGTTTGTTATGTCGCTATTTGACGGATTGATTCTGCGATTTACCGCTTACTGCTGGGTACAGCGCATCCAGGAAAATTGCAACAAGTTCTCCCCCTCGTTAAAATCCGGATCGTTTAATTGTGTTTGTTGGCCGTTTCCAGCGGATCCGTCTTCTCCCGGCGTTCTCCACCACGTTTTCGACGTGCTATAGCTCCATTTACTTTGTACGACATTATTTTGTCGACACAGATATTTAATTAACTCCATAGTAGTTTCTTTTTCATCAAATTTTGATCAAATTAATAAACTGATTAGAAATGATTTAGAATACCTTGAAGTCACAATGTCATTATCATCAACGGCCAAGACAGCATTTGCTTCATCCTCATAAAACAAGCATGTCAATATTCTAATAGATGATCATATTTTAAAATAAGAAACACAAATAATTTTTTCTGTACTATGAAATTCAATTATTTTAAATCTACTGAATATTTGATTTTGAATTTGACTGAATAATTATCTCTAATGAGCCCCGATAATATAAATTCCTAAAACTACAGTTTTTATGATGGGATATCCTAATCGTAACAAGGATAGTAGCATTTTTTCATTAATCTTTTGGTCACTGTTTTTTTTATTAAATTATAACGAATTATATTTTCCATTTTATTGTATTTTTAATTTTTAGTTGATATTTCTTTATATGCCACATCGCCATTTACTTTATACTATATTATTTTATTAACTTCTATTAGATATTTATATTAATTACCTCAGTATCAGTTTCTTTTACATTAATTTCGATCGATGGAATGAATATATTGATTGAGAATAATAATGAATAATAATGATATTGAATCCCCTGTAGCTCCAAGATCATTATCATCAGCAGTCACTATAGCACTCAGTTAATTCGCATAACAGAAACAAGCTAATAATTTGATATGCATTTTCAAAAACAGTAACTAACTATTATAAATCAAATAAATACTCATTTTATTTGTTTGATATTAACAACTATTTAGTTACCTCAACATTAGTTTATTTTTCATCCAATTTAATCGATCGAATATTGATTAATAACGATGTTCTGTAGTTCTATAATCATTATCAATATTATTCACTATAGTATTCTTTTAATCCTCATAACAGAAACATACTAATACATTAATATCTGATCTTATTTAGAATAACTAATTAACTATTATAAATCAACTAAATAATCATTTAATTCCTTCGATGTTGATTGAATAATTATTTCTATTGAGCACCTATAACATGAATTTCTAAAATTACAGTTTTTATCACGGGATATCCTAACCATGACAGTGATAGTGTGAATCTTCACTACTATCACAACCACAAGAAGTCATCAACAGTGGTCAGTATATCGGTTAAATTATAAGGAATTTATGAAATGGTGTTTTTCATTTTTAGATTATACTTATAATTGATGAATACTTGGGAAACTCATTATGATACAATAACAATTTTTATTATAATCGATTATATAAGTATAAGAATAGATCTAGAATCAAATAATAACTAGATATGTTTGTTACTTGATATTCAGCACTCAACAAATTGCCAGATTTACAAAAAACATAATCGTATAGAAAGAGAATCTTTAAAAAGCTGTTACAAGACATCACACCAGAAAAAAGAACACTACGCTATTTCAAACGACTGATCGTTAGTTCCATCGCCATCGTTCAGATATATCCGATTCAGAGTCCGGAAGCATTTTAACTCGAAAATTGCCAAGAAACTTCGACTGAAGCTATAGCAACTGTTTGTTTCGACGGAACCGAGGGAAGTCTTCCTGAATGGGGAAAGGGGTCCATCGAAACCAGTCGGGAAAAATTCGACGAAAATCCTTTTTCTCGACCAACGAGGACGACCCACTTTGAAATTCAATAAAAAATGCATGTCATTACCGACGAGGCGTTCTTATCAAAGGGAATTATTGATCAGGCAGCAGGGAGGGAGAGAGGGGGTAGCGGAGCGCCGTCGGCCAAAAGAGGCAACAATGGGGACGACAGCTACATCAGGGGTGGGAGCACGATAGACCGAACGAGAGGGAGGATGGGAAAGAGACCGAGCGGAGGCAGCCTCGGGCCTCGGCAGATAGATGGGGGTATGATCGGGAACGATGGTAAAAAAAGGAAACTCTCATTTGCAGGAACCAAATTAATTTTCGATCAATGGCGTTCAGACGATTGATTAAACCGGAGTAAATACGCGAAAACTGATACAAATAATCCGCTGTGATCCGAAGAAATTAAACTGTTCCAAGTTCAAAATGGAGATTACTTGTTTGCCACAAACTATTTTGATTAATCAAATACTGAATATGTAAAGAAACTATTTTCAAAAATGAATTTTACACTTATTAATATACTGTAAATAAATATATGGTATGATAAATCTGCTACAGATTCCTTTAAATATGTTATTTCAGAAATTGTCTACATTACAGGGACTTTTATATCAATACCGGAAATATAATTGATTAATCAATAAAAAAGTTGGAAAACATATAGCAAAATATTCGCAACGTTCTTAATGATAGAAAACTGTACTGATTACAGCTGTTATTGATTTATTATGGTGGCGGGATTGACAGGGAAGTGATCATTCGGGTGGTAGTTTTATTTGCGGACAGATGGGGTAACTATGATTGACGTTTAATTTAAAAGAAATATAAAATTTATATAATTTTTCTGTTTATAATGTAATATTTTCGTTATTAAAAAAAAAGTTTCTGGCGTAAATTAAAGCCATTATTGGGACTAAAGGAAAATATATATTAGTAGTACATAATTCACCAGTAAAGTGCAGGCGTGCTTAAGCAAAATGAACATTTCAATTTAGTTTGATTATGAATGAAGTTTGTATTGTTTACAATATTAACGGAATTTGAAATGGAAAGTTGAAAAACTTGCCTGAAGAATAAAGTCAAACTTTAACATATCCTACTAAATACAGTTAGATAACTAGTTACATTTTACTTTCCCCACTATTATGTGAGCTTTGGAAATTACCCTATCCTGATAATATTGTCGGTTTTTAATTTTAGTAACGTTTCGAATGAACTTTGTACCGGTAATATATAGCATACTAACAGATCCTTACTGGGGTATATTCATTGTGGAAATCATTATTATCAATAAAAAACTGTTTTTTTTTATTTCTAAATATTATGAAATTATATTAAACAACCGTACATAACAAATTATAAAGTATTTAAAGATATAATCATAGAATTAACAAATTATAAACATAACCAGATGCAGATTATCGGAATGAGCATGCGCATAACGAAGCAATCATGCACTACATCTTGTTCGCTTCCCCTTAGTCTCCATTATTGAGTCAATTCAGCAATAAACTAATAATCGTTGGTATGCCGTAAGAAACGCGATTTAACATAATATATTGCCTATAACGCGATGCAGGATTTTACTGGCGAGGTAATAAAGCATCTTTATGAGCTGCACCGGCTATTTTGCATACCCACACAGGACTAATTAAAGAAAATCCTAATTTGTCAGGGGCGACGACTAACTGCGATTCCCCAGCTCGCGTTTCTCACGGTTTAACGATTCCAGCACTGACAAAACAAGACCCATTTTTTAACTTCAGCTGCCGCGAAAGGAATTAGGGATGTTGGTCGAGAAAAATATCGATACTTTTTTTAAAAAAATCGATATTTCGTCACTACAACCCTAATTTTCCACGCAACAATTATTTGATGATGCGGGGAAGAAATCTCGAAGAAAATTTCGATATTCTCTTTTCAAAACCCTACGTTTTGTATCGAACTTTTTTAGCTCTAGTCCTGCTTTTGAAGTAAATGTTTTTTAATCTTTGTTGACGACAGAAAGGGGAAGAAAATTCACCACAAAAGTTCGATACTTCCCTTCCAAAACCTTAGATCAGTGTTTTTTGTCCTTGTTAATGAGCGGACGGGGGAGAAATCTCGTTCTTAATATCGATATTTTAATTTGAACCACAAAGTTCGAAACTTTCTTTTACAACCACCGGGGGCATATATCGGAGGCAAACATCTCACAACAAAAGTTCGATAACTTCCTTTCAAAACCGTTGGTTTTTGTATCGAACTTTTCCCGCACTAGCACTGCTCTTGATGTCAGTGGTTTTTTAATCACTTTTATGACCGCAGGGATGAGACATTTCACCACAAAAGTTTAATAATACTCTCCTTCTAAAACTCTAGGTTCACCGATCGAACTTTTCCGGCTACAGTTCTGCTTTTCACCCAAAAACTCTCTCTCTGATAATTGGGGAAGAGGGAGAAATCTCACAACAAAAGTTCGACGCTACTCCACAAAACATTACGTTCGTAATATCGATATTTTACTTTGAAACTCGATACTCTCACAACTATCGATATTTATTTTTTTAAATATCGATCTATCGGCCGAATAATCGATATTTTTTCGCTATCCCTACCTCGAAGGCTTCAGTTAATTGGCGGTTTCGGAATGACGCCGCTCTAATTCGAACACTCGCAGCCCAGCGGATAATTATCGCGGAAAAATGACTTTCGAGACGTTAAAATTTTAATAGAATCCTTGACGACGGCTGCGGGCTAGAAACGGAATAAATATAATTTTACCATCGTCGAGCATTGCCGGCCACGGCCTAAGTGAATAAATAAATTAGCATATTTTGTAAGAGAGCGCTTCATCCTCAGGGCCCTCAGCGGCGTTATTCTCCATCGGTCAGCCAGGAGAATAGAACGGAATAGCTGCGAGTTGTGCCTTACCACGATTTAAAGTAATAGAAAAGGCATTGGTATGCATGGAATAACATTTTGAGAGGAAATTTACGCACCGAAAAGTTAACCTTTAAGCGCCGAGTATAATAATGTTCAAGATGGCTATTTTAAAAGTGCGATAGTCGACCAACACAGACTTCTTGTGTCAGCCACCATGACCTCTTCTAATGCAAATATTAAGCCTATAAACTATTTTTAAACACTCTTGTTTAATTTAAACCTTTATCCGTACATTCTAATTAAATTATTATCCATCGACAGCTGGTACATTTTTCCATTTTCAGGCAATATACGGAATCCAGCTCGAAAGAAGGATGTATGTTTTGAAACTACTTTACGAGAGGGAATAAAGGAAGTTGAAGCTGCTAAGATACCTTTGTCGAACATCAAGAAGTGAAGAAAACATGGTGAAACTGAGAAATTTTCTCAAAAAAATTATTGTGGATAAAATAGCGACGACAAATTTTGACTATCATGAATTTGATAACATATACGATGAAACTCGATAGTAACTATACAGGCTAGTTCATAATTTGTTATTTAAAAAAAACTAATCGGAGTTTCTTAGCGGTAGAATGTTGTGTTATCAAAATTTCGAAAACCATTTCACGGAGGGATACCATGGAAATTTGAGTAGAAACAGTCCTTTCGAATATCTTCAAAGGCAAACTGACGGGTGAAGATACAATCGATAGTCCAAAAACAATTTTATAACAACTATAAGCTGTCCAGGCGGAATAACGACCACGTATATCCCTGCGACAGATTCTTTAGGAGGGGGTGTTATGTTATGCTGTGCGATTGCTGTAAGAAACTGTTCCAGTTAACACATGGGCTGAGAAGACCCTAGCCTAACACACAGATGGCCCCAGTTTTATTGCATTCACCGCTTTTTCAGTTAGTATTAACTTTCAAAAGAAAACTGTTAAAATTTCATGATATTCTACTCATAAGTTTTTGAGTTATTAGACAGTTATTAGAGTGACACTACTTTTGTTATATTCAAAACAATGAATCAAAAACAATTTGTGTTTTAATTTTACACTGCTTCTTGATGGGAAAAAATACCATTCAAGCGAAGCAATGGCTTGAAAAGTGTTATAAGGACTCCGCTTCATTAGAAACAACAATAATACGTTGGTTTGCTGACTTCAAACGTGGTCGTGAAGACACAGATGATACAGAATGTAGAGGTCCAAATGCACCTCATTTGGTAACAGAAAACATAAAAAAATCCACTACATCGTTTTGAATGATCGAAAAATGAAGTTGCGTGTGTTAGCTAACATCGTAAAGATATCAAAAGAACGTGTTGGTTTTATATTGCATGAGCATTTGACTATGAGAAAGCTCTGTTCAAAGTGGGTGCCGCGTTTGCTCACTGTTGAACAAAAACAAGAACGTGTTGATGATTCTGAGCAGGGTTTGACCCATGTTTAAACGTAACAAATTGGAATGTTTGTGTCGATATGTGACAATTGATGAATCACGGATCCATCACTCTACTCCGGAAACAAAATGATCGTCAACTGAGTGGACAGCAACTGACCGGCCTATTTTGAAGCAAAACATTCGTTCTACAAAAGTGGCATTAAAATATTAGAGCAGCGGTGGAATGATCGTGTGGCTCTCGATGGAGATTAAGTTGATCAATTAAGCCAATTTAGAAGAAAAAACTGCATTTTTATGCCCAGGCTTTTTCAGCCCATATGTTACACATGAAAAAGAAAATAGTAGCGTTAGAAAAGTTTTAATCGATAAGCGTAAGTATCAATAAAAGAGTGGCGGGATGGTAAAACGCGACGACAACCATCGACGGAGCCCAGCCGACGGCCGATTCCCGACATACAATGACGCCAGATCGGAGATCGAACGAAAACCAAACAAAACCCGGAAAACGACCGTCACCTAACCCTTCGGATACTCGGGGATTTCGTTGCCCGGGCAACCCGTGGCCAATGGCCGCGGCTCCGATAACCAATCTTGGATCTCATTCCCCGCCTGACCGCCCTCGTCGAAGTTGCGGGATTATCGCGAAACGGCAATTAAGCGAGGGGTGGGGTGGGGACGCGGTCGAAGGGGGGAGGGAGAACGCGTGAGGAGCGAGGCGCGGGGAAGACCCGGAGCGAGCCGGAACCCCGCGGGCGCGGCTCCGACGACGACGGCTCGCCAGACTTAATTTCCTTCCAATCGGAAAAATCGGATTGCGGCCGTAATTCTGTCGGAACGAAAATTGCCCCCCTTTCTTTGTTCGAGAGATCGCCGCTCAGGGTTGATCGGAATTATCGGACAACTATGAATCGATTGTTTTTTGCGTTATTAATTGATCGCAAAATTAAAAGGATGACATAAAACTATTAAATTTGCTATAAAATAAGGAAACGAAACATCGACAATAATGATTGATAATCTCTAGAAACAGAGCTAACATTGATAGTAAAGGAAATACTGATACTTGCTGTTAACAGTAAAATAACAATAAAATATTTTTTACCAAAAAAATGAACCGACTTCAAAAAATAAATCAGGAACACTAAAAATTAAAAAATAATCAAACTTAGATTATTATATTATTATTATCTTATTACAGTTATTTATTTTTTGGAGTCGGTTCGATTTTTTTGTTAAAAATATTTTATTTTTTTCTTTTTAATATTAGATATTTACTCAATAAATTACGCGGTAATTTTTTTAGGTATTACAATGGATAGTTCAAATAAAAGTACAGTCCGTATGAGGAAAAATAGGAATAAAGAAACAAAGATTGAAAATAAAGAACATTTCAGGCCCTCGAGTCCGCTATCCAGTTCAGGTGATTTGACAAATGTTCCAATCAAACTAGAACAAAAAAAGTTGTTGCTTTGTTGGGAATCGAACCCGCGAACTACGAGTGTGAGCATAACGTTCTATCCATTACAGTATAGAAACAGTTGCCTACATCATTTCTACGACCTCTCATATGATATCGTTAATGCTTAATAAGCAAACTTTTACACTGAACTACCTCGGATTTTTACACAAAAATAGGTGAAAATATTGTACGTATTCCCTCGATTTACCCCCCTACACAACTCAGATCCTGACTTGGTTCCAACGGGATCACCTCGGATGAGCACTCTTTCGAATAAAAAAGAATTTGGAAAGTCGCATAATTGACGGAGGAATCATAGAACCTCCTCCTTTTTTGAAGTTGATGAATAAAATAAAGATAAAGAAAAGGAGGTTTCGTAATCAATATATTTAATATATTCAGTAAATTCAAATATTGTATTTTTTAGCATATTTTGGACAAATATTTTTATAATTTATAATTTTATATTTTATAATATTGAAGGCAATAACAATGTACAATTAGAAAATAAGTTGTAATTGTTTTTTATGTACTTGTTATATGAAAATGTGAACTAGCATTTAAATAAAATATTTTATTCAAATTTTCTATTTTAATTCACCGCTAATGACTTAGTAAATAAAACCGCTTTGCGCGCCGTCAGATGGCTCTGACGAACAAAACTTGACTACAACTTTATACATGGGAGATCGAATTCTGCTTAACGAAGCAAAAAAAAAGTAAATACACAGATATATGTTACCTGTGATTGACATCTGGCAGTTCCTGTTTGGGACCTGGCGTTACAATGGCGGGGTGCGATCCCAAATGTGGAGGATGGGGACTGAGTCCTGGGTGAGGCTGTATCAATCCGGTCGGGGAGAATCTATAAAAGTCCGACGATAGCCCGCCACTTGAGATCGGCAGCGCACTAGGGTATGGACTTCTAAAACCGGCTCCTGGAGATAAGGGATACATACTCGGCGTGTGCCTACAAAAACCAAAATGTTATCAACAACAACCGAAAAATCAAACAACCGTTTAAATAACTAGGAGAAACAAATGCCGCGTCACTAAAACAACTGTATCTTCAAAATTGATTTTTTTTCATATTCTTAAACTAGAATGCCTCCTTAAACGCAGGAAAAATATCCCCCCCCTGAAGAAAGTTGGTATATTACGGCTGGAATGACACTTTGTGACTGTTATATAGTAATAAAAAGGTAATTTTCCAAACTGTTGCACACTAATGGCGGGGATCACTTGCAGTCCGTGTGAACAACGTCCGATATTTGTCATGCAGGACCGACAGTTGTTCCGACGACGAGCCGAGGGAGTGTGAATCACAATTAAAAGGATCAGGAACGCGGTAATATTGACTAAATGGATTTGAAATTGCCGGTATTGTGAAGGACGGCCCTTTAATCCGACACCAAAAGGGGTCGGTGATGGGCATACGGGTTGCGAGAGATGAGAAAAAATTCACTTACCAAGATGCCACCTGTGCCGACATTTCCGGACTGAGCATGGGGTAGGGGTATTGCCCCGCAGAGAACGGATACATGGGGGGTCGCGTGAGCCCTAAAATAAAAAAAAATCAATCAATACAATAATCATATTTACTCCGCTAGTAAAGAAACTAATAATATCATAAAAAAATTTACCCAGTGGACATCCAGATGATATATGGCGCTCTAAAATCGAAACTATGTAATATGTCAATTGAAAAGTTCCCGGCCTGACACATAGATCAATCAATCATCAAAGATTGGAATGAGCACCGACGACGGTGAATGCAGTGGAGGTCCAAAAGAGGTTGTTACCGACGAAAACATTTAAAAAATCTACAAAATGATTTTGAATGGCCGTAAATTGAAATTGAATGAAATAGCAGACACTCTAAAGATATCAATTGAACGTGTACATCATATCATTCACGAATATTTGGGAATGAGAAAGTTCTGTGCAACGTGGGTGCCGCGCAAGCCCACTTTTGACCAAAAACAACGACGAGTTTATGATCCGGAGCAGTGTTAGAAGATGATCAAGCGTAATAAACCCGAGTTTTTCCGTCGATATGTGACAATGGATGAAACATGGCTCCATCATTTCACTCCGAAGTCCAATCGACAGTCATCCAAGTGGAACGCATACGATGAACCCTCTACAAAGCGTGGGAAAACGCAAGAGTCGGCTGGCAAGGTTATGGCGTCTGTATTTTGGGATGCGCATAGAATAATTTTCATTGACTATCTTGAAATAGGAGGGACGACCAACAGCGACTATTACATAGCGTTATTGGACCGTTTGAAGGACGAAATCGCCGAAAAACGGCCGCATTTGAAGAAAAAGAAAGTGCTGCATCACAAAGACAATGCACCGTGTCAAAGATCCATGAATTGGGCTTCGAATTGCTTCCTCATTCACCGTATTCGCCAGATCTAGCCCCCAGGGACTATTTTAATTTACGTCGAATGAAGGGCGATACTGAGACCTATTTTGAAGGAAATTATGTTGAATAAAAAAAATAATTTTGCCAAAAAATTTGTTTTAGCTATGGTACGCCGGGGACTTTTCAATTGACCTGTTATAATCACATTTCCGTAATCTCAGCGTTTGATGCCTCAGCAGTGGTGTTAGTTAGAGGTAAAAGTAAAATTCAAAAACACTTCGTTAAAACAGTACAAATTTAGGAAACTAAATATCAAATAACCGGGACACATTGCCGGTCCGGTCCTGTAAGAGGAAACCGTCCGAATCAGGGCGATCCGCAAGCAAGACGAAATTAGTCCTCTTTGATTCTGATATCGGCGAAAAAATAAAGGTAACAAATTGGGCCAGAAGCAGCGTCTCGACGCCGGCGCCCGAGTAGCTCCCATTATCCTAATTATCCTGGCAGTTTGCATATCGCGCGCCGCTCAAAGGAACGCCAAGGCAGTTCCGTAATTCGCGGGACCTGGCGCCGCCTTTGAGGACCGCGGATCCAATTTTCCCTGAACGGTCGCCTCTCTCACGCTACAAACCCCCACCCGACGCGCGCCTTCTGCGTTCCTTTATTTTTGTTCTTTCATTTTCTGTTTTTCTTTTTTGGAGTCGACGTTTTCCACCCAGGTCTCCCTTTTTCCTTCGCCATCGATAATTGATTGGGTAGCACACGAAGAAATGCCCCCTTTCCCGATATTTCATGCTTATTTTGCGCTGATGTTTGCCCTGCACGTTGACGTGTTCGCATAACTTTCCCCAGTCCTCCATCTACCCTCTTCTCCCTTTTTTCGTGCCTCCCACACCATCCAATTTACCGCTTTCTAATGTAACTGCGTTAGATCTAGTTTATAAATATATATATATATATATATATAGTGAAATGAATATGCACCGATAAGTCTTACTTGAGTGACTAACTTCACTGAATTAGTCTGTCTAAGCCATTATGATTTAAGAGCTGGAGAGATTGTCGTTACGAATGTACCATAGAGCATCAGTAATACCTCGCAGTACCTTGTTTTGGAATATTTGTATAGTTTTTCTATTACATTGACTGGTACAATCTCAGAATTGAACGTTCTAAGTCCATATTGGCTTCAAGATTTGTTGGTAAAGGGAGTACTTGCTGATTTATATATACTGGCGGGTGCTTCATTCTTTTGTCGGTGAAATCAATATGCACCAATTTATTTCTATTCATTTCGAAGCGCCAAACATTAATTTAATTAATAGCAAAAGGCCTCAAACCCAGAGTAAAAGAAATATAAGAAAAAATAAGAATACAATAACAATATTATTAATGTATAACCGCCCATGATCTGGAATAAGAGAGATTATATATTTGGTCTGCATAATTTTGTTTTAAATAAATTATTACTTTTTATCCTTTAACTGGGACTAGTAAGAGAAATGTATATAACCAGCACAGTTGATAAGAAATTGGCTAAAGAGCCATTTAAAAATATATATTCCTATTCGAGTGTTTTTAAATCTATTTTTTCACTACTTTCCTTTTAATTTCTATTCTGTAATGTGTAATGTTACTGGTTTTCTGTGGACATCAATTGTTACTAATAAGCTATAATCGTGCATGAAAAATTATTTCTCTGTCCAATTTTCCGTGAATTTTTCTGATATTTTAATAGTTAATACTTAATTTCACTTGCTATTAACATTGGAGAATGTTTACAAAAGGAAGTTCGCTATTATTTATTTTTTAATGCACTACATTTATTTGATTGAAAGAAATCGTAATAACTCAGACACTATTGAATATTTCTAAAAATATTTCATAATAATCAAATAAATAATTAAAATATTTAGTAATATAATCTTCAGCCTACATACCAAAATGGAAAACGACAAATAAAGAGCAATTGCACCATAATCCGAAAATGATTGAAGATAGTCGTCGACTTTTTATTGTGCAATTTTGCACGGCATATTAACCGACCATTAATAACTCCGGGACGGGCCTCACTAATAACGGGCGCCCCTCGGCGGAGGGGGAGGCCGGCCATTGTGTCCTCCCGTCAATATCAATGCGTTGCTCAGATCAACAAGTCGCCATTGAGAGGCAACGTACCGTGTGCGGGTCCTTTGTGCCGACGAATTTGTATACAACCCCGGAAAACTGATATCAATCGGCAACCGTCCCCCTATCGAGGTTCTTTGTGTCCGGTTTTTGTCTCCACCACCCATCCATCCATACGTCGATGCCCGATCGATGGGACCGGAGTGAAAGGAGATGCGACGCTCGTATCGACCGAATGGGGCCGTGAATGAATGGATGGAGCGCGCTTCGCGAAAAAAGGGGGTCGGTTTCGATATTAGCGTCGGGATTTTAGTAAATTACACGATGCCGATGCGGCACGGGGACTTTTTGTTTGATGAATAAATGAAAAGATCTCGTCTAGTTCCAAAAATAAAGCTATTATTTAAAATTGTCCGTTTTTAGGATTTCTGGTTCGAACGAAATCGTAATTGTGGAGTTGTATGTCTAGAAAGTAAAGAGTAACACTTTTGATTCACTAAAAATAGTAATAGCCATTACTCTACTTTGGTTGGTTAATCACTAAGACTGATGGAGTTGACCATGTCACAACAGAATGAATTTGGTCATCGGAAAAAGTACCGTCATCTTAAAAGAAAACCATAATTGTCCCTATAGCGAAAAAGAGAGTAAAAACTATCGAGTTATACCAGGAGGCTTTATTCTATGTCATTATAGATATGTGGGTAATTGTTCAAAATATATATGAGCATATTGTTAAATTGTACATGGAGAAAATGAATACTAACTGTTTTGCAGATATAGCAAATCCATTAGAGAAAATTCAGCCATTAAATCTAATTTTATCAAGAAAACAGTACACAGGTAGTAACACAGGAAACTAAGGAGAAATAGAGTGATATTAGAATGAAGGAAACATAAAAAGTTAAATATGTTTCATAATGAAAATAAAATACATTTTTTAGATGTACAATTATTTATTAGATGGATTGAGCCACCAGGGGATACCATAGGTCGTTTAGAAAATAGTTCAATGTAAATAGAATAAAATTACTCTAACCTACAAACTATAGTGGCTGTTTAATTAACGGTGGTTTAAGTCCTTCGATAATATACGTATTAGTTGTACTGTACTGTTAAAATAAATTATACTTTATGAACATTTTTGTTTAATTTTTTTTATATTTTAAAGTCTCCTTTTACCAACTGGGGGTTTATGAGAACTGGATCTACAGTTTATTGTGGGCTCCGAACCACGGTACTCGGCACTAAACCTACCGAGACTGACGAGTGACCAACTTAGAAATCATCCCCGAAGACATCCGGTCTAACCCAGCCTGGTTACCGGCGTGACAAGGATCATTTTTCTTATTGGATTTTACACTCTTGCCTAGGACAGTTACAAATATTAAACAATCACAAACATAAATTTACGACCATGCCCCAGCAGGATTCGAACTCTACCACTGCGCCAACCAAGCCGGCGTTTCATTATTTTATTTATATTAGAATCTTGTTATATATCGAAGCTAAAATAAAGAAAAAGCGTAAAATGTCAATGTTGAATGTGGCAACTTTGCACCGTTTTGACGTCATAAATTGAGATGACGTGAATTCGTTGCTACTTTGAAGGAACTGTATATTTAAATTGATGTTGTATGTTTGTCAATATTTTCTAGTACGTCCATAATATTGCTTATATATCGGAGTTAAAATAAAGTAAAATGCATAAAATGTCAACGTTGAATGCGGAAACTTTGCACCGTTTTGACTTCATAAATTGGGATGATGTGAATTCACATTAGAATAGTATCTAGAATAAGATTTAGATTATGAGTTGTACAGCAGATTACTTACTGAAGTGATCTTCTACATGTCAGGATGGTTATATTATATAACTGAAATCATATAATACTTATTGCCCACGGGCAGATTGTTGATATTCTAGGAGATTAAGCAAAAAAAAGCTTATAGATTTAACGATTAGAGATCCTTTCTAATACGTCGCCAATCGAACTGATTATCACATTGTCCAATCTTATACTGTTAAGGCTATAACGATATGTTTTACATATTCAGTATCGCAATTTTGGATGTTTAATTGCTCTAATGCTAATTCTGTAGTAAATATTTTTAATAATCGTAATAATTCGTAATAAAAATAAATGTTTAGCTGACACATTCTACAAATGAAGACGGTTAGTTATCGTATTCATGTAAATATTTCAAAAAAACTGGTAATGTTTACTTAAATGTGATGCGACAAAACTATAGCGCAGCCTGGTAAAATCAAGAAATAATCGATATTTTAAATGATTTTTATGTTTAAATGTTTAAATGTGAATTCACAGCTACTTTGAATAGATTATATATTTAAATTTCTGTTCTGTATTTGTCGATATTTTCTACTACGTCCATAATTTTGTTCATAGATCGAAGCTAAAATAAAGTAAAATGTGTAAAATATCAACGCTGAATCCGGCGCGGCAACTTTGTACCGTTTAGACGTCATATATTGAGATGACGTGAATTCGCTGCTACTTTGAGTAGACATATGAGCTGTTGTGTATTTATTGAGATAACTAGTACGTCCATAATTTTGCTGGCTTCTTTATAGAATAACTACATTGTATATTCATAAATTTTGTCGCAATAACGACGATGATGACAACCGCATAAAGGAACTGGCGGGGATTTTGACAAACGCCCTCATCCTTACAGGGAATCGTTAATGACTCCCAACCGACGGCAAAGCACTAATCAAAACGATGAATAGTTAAAACCACCATTCCGCCCGGTTTCCATAAAACGGCCGGGCTTTTTTTCTCGCTGCCGACCGTGCGTGCGGACGCCGCAAACATTATGACATGAGGCGACGCAAAGTATACGGTATTTCGAGAATTGTGCCTAAGCGACCCCAAAACACTGTTATTTGCGCGGTCTTGAGAGTCCGCCGGGGACAGGTATCGTTTAAAATTTTATTCGCAAACTTACCGGCCGGTGGCAAGGGCGGCGGGGAGATGGGGCTACCGCATTTTATTATTCAGAATATTTCTGTTCGGAATGATTGTTTATATCGATTTCATCGTTGTCGCTCCGTTAAACACCAGCCATCAGCTTTGTTATTTACAACGAGCGTTTATCACGGCCGTTTGGGCTATTAAAAAAATATATATAAAATGGATATAATTGGTTTTATTGATCGTATGACGAATGATAAGTATAGCCCATTCAACACAACTGGGAACCCACGTCCTCTAAATTTATGATGTTGAAAAAAGCCGAGCTTGTCGCTAATTCATTCGAGAACTAAATGAAATGCAATCCATCTTTTAGCCCACCTCAACAGACATTGTCCATCATAAATGATACTATCCCCTCTCTAAAGAGGAAATACTTCCAGTCAGTTCATCTTCTGAAGAGCATAGTCTCGCCCGTCTTCTAAAAAAGCTCCAGGCCCAGGTGATATAACAGCAAACCATCTGAAAAAACTCACTAGCAAGCAATCCTGAGGTTAAAGCATTTCCCAAAAAAAATTGGAAACATGAGGCTTGTTGCTGTCATTCCTAAAAAGAATGCCAAGTCCAATCCATCTGACTACAGGCCCATCAGCCTGTT
The DNA here is from genome assembly GCF_030347505.1 of Rhynchophorus ferrugineus. Lineage (NCBI taxonomy): Eukaryota > Metazoa > Arthropoda > Insecta > Coleoptera > Curculionidae > Rhynchophorus > Rhynchophorus ferrugineus. Next base: position 786,829 of record NW_027472585.1, on the reverse strand, counting down.
TATTTCATTTTCCACACATGCCGAAAAAGAGATATTACAAACTTTAAACAACTTCACAGGCGCACCCGCAAACAAGCTGCCCGCGTCGCAGCAACAATCCACCAGACATTAAGAGAAGGTCGAAAAATTTTTTTCGAAACCATCTTTTTAGATGTCTCCAAAACTTTCGATCAAGTATGGCACCACCCTCTAATATTCAAAGCGAAACAGCTTGGTCTACCGAATGATCCAATCTCCCTGCCGAAATACGAACATATACACAATAATATTATTCTTCAGCATGATAACGCGGAAAGATTACAATGTAAAGTGCTTCCCCACTCACCGTATCCTCCAGAGGTTGCAGCTTTCGATTATGCTGCTTTCGGTATGCAGCTATCGATGAATTACACCGATTTTTTATGCTAATGCTAATTTTTCTACGGTAAATTTCTAAAAAGTACTTTAAAACTAATTTATAGGTCTTACACTTTTTTTCAAAACATGATATCTCAACTTCTACTAAGCCGATTGACTTGAAATTTGGAGCGAATCTTCCCTACACATTCTACTATCGTATCAAATACAGTTTTTCCTAAAATTACAGCTGTATGGAAAAAACGGAATGAAAATATGATGATGGATTTATATATATATATATATATATATATATATATATATATATATATATATATATATATATATATATATATATATACTAGCGACCCGCCCCGGCTTCGCACGGGTGCAATGCTGATACTAAATTAAATACACTACAGAAAAAATATGAACGTTGTATATAAAAACATAGCGGCCCGCTCCGACTTTGCACGGGCATAAAATATATATGCCTATGTCACTCAATGAAAACATGATTAAAATCGATCCAGTATTTTTGGTTCATTCATTACTGCCCTTGGCCTGCACGCATTAAATTTGGAGTAAAACAATTCCTCTTCCCCTATACTTACTATGAAGATTTCCTGCTATCTTTGGAATATCTAAATTCATACAATTTTTATTACATTACACATTTTTAAACGCAAATTTTAAATTTGTAATATCTCCGAAAATATTTGTTTAATTTACATGCTGTAAGGAACCATATTGATCTATATTAATTGCACACTGTATTTAAGGTACTTAATTCGATAAGGATTAATGCCGTATTGCTTAAAATAGCTTCGTAAATAAGCCATTTTCTCACGTAAAATGTAAACAATAAAAATGGTTAATGTGGGTTATTCCTAAAAGATAAACATATACCATCGCGGACTTTCTTGTAGACCTTTTTATGGTGTACAATACTGTAGTATATTAATTTGATCTAACTCGTAGGGTTAGGCAGCGTTTTTGCTAATTGCTAAATAAGCCTAAAAAAATAGGTTAATTTACCACATCACCTCTAAAATTAGCAATGTTGCCTTAGTATATTATGCATGTATTATACATATAAACCTTCCTCTTGAATCACTCTATCTATTGAAAAAAACCGCATCAAAATCCGTTGCGTAGTTTTAAAGATTTAAGCGCACATAGGGATATAGGGACAGAAAAGGCGACTTGTTAAACAATCATAAATATGAATTTACGACTATGCCCTAGCAAGATTCGAACCCTCGACTATAGCATCATCAGAAGAATGGTCCTGTCGCCTTGACCACTGTGCTAACCAAGCCGGCTTTAAGAGCATACTATTGAGGAGTTAAACTTGGAAAATATGAAAATAAAATCGATTTTTTCATATTTCTAACAAGTATACCCCCTTCCTTTAATAGATCCATCTCCATTAGAATGCTTACTATGCTTTTTAATATATCATGAATTAAATCGTTTATTGATCGTGTTATTCCAAAATGGAAAGACAAAAATAACCGGGACAGGGGTAACGGGAAACGGAGAGGTTTTCATTTCAATAGAGAGTTACCTTAACGGGGGACTATCGAATGACAAATGTAATAAAGAATCCCGCTGCTATTAGAATACGATGCTGATGCTAAATCCGCGTGTAATTGTCATTTTGGAACGCGAACAGGGCCGACATCAACCCTCCTTCGATTGTTCCACGCTACAGACCGTCGAATAAAAATAATCGGGTTTTTTATTTCGTAGAGAGAAGGGTTGGCGGAGATGGAACGGTGGAGGGCTCGCTCTAATTGAATACGGCGATGAAGGAATAGGGACCTATCCGGTCGGTCAACGAATGGTCAGGACAAGAAGGTTGCGGTTCGCTTGGAATAATATAGCCTTTGGGTCCCAACCCTCTCTAATACGTCACTAATCGAATCGAGCATCACTTTGTTCGATCTTAGACCCTTAAGGCTATTACAATATACCTTGACATATTCAGTATCGCAATTTTGGATGCTTAATTGCTCTAATTCTGTAGTAAATTTATTTAATCAACGTTACAGCGACAAAACTTTAGCACACTACAAATTTTTCTTACAGATGCTCCATACCCACTTTCTGCTGAAATAGTACCTCAGAGACAGACATTTTATTGTCAAACAGACCTACACCTAATATATTCGGGTGTTCCGCAGGGCAATGTTCTTGGCCCATTGTTATATCTATTGTATACAGCTGACCTACCGACCTCAAGAAACACTACTGTTGCAACATATGCTGACAACGGTTTTATCATCACACGAGGATCCAATATCAGACACAAGAAACCTCCAACTTCATCTTAACAAAGTCAAATTGTGGTTGAAAACGTGGCGTATCAAAGCAAATGAGCCAAAATCTACCCATGTGACATTCATCCTTTGTAGAAGAACATATCTCTCAGTAAAACTGAATAATCATGAACTTCCGCAAGCAGACAACGTTAAATATCTGAGAATATATTTCGATCGACGTTTGATATGGAAAAACATATAATGACAAAACGAAAACAGCTTGGGCTTAAACTAAACCAAATACTGTGGCTAAATAAAGTGACTGATAGGGCGTAAATCTAAATTATCATAAGATAACAAGGCTTTGCTGTATACGTCAATACTTAGACCTATTTGGACCTATGGTATGGAACTGTGGGGTACTACTAGCAAATCTAACATAGATATCTTCCAAAGGTTCCAGAATAAAGTGTTGCGAGTAATATCCCCCATAGAACCCATAACGAGTGAGATTCGGAGTGTTAGTCCGAAGTTCTCTGAAAGACTATTAGTGCATCCCAATGCACTCGCCAAACAGTTAAATGTTCGCGATAACAGTGAAGTACGCCCAAAAAAACTACCATACGAACTGATTAATAGACAGATTGAGTGAGATTTAATAATCTCTAGAATAAGCTAGAATAGTTTTTAGAATAAGTTAGGATATACTTTAAAATAAGTTAGAATAGTATCTAGAATAAGATTTAGATTGAGTTGTACAGCAAATCACTTACTGAAGTGATCTTCTACATGTCAGGATTATAACTGAAATCATATAATAATACATATTGCCCACGGGCAGATGGTTGACGTTCTAGGAGAATAACAAAAAAAAGCTTATAGATTTAACGATTAGAGACCCTTTCTAATACGTCGCCAATCGAACTGATTATCGCATTGTTCAATCTTAGACTGTTAAGGCTATAACGATATGTTTTACATATTCAGTATCGTAATTTTGGATGTTTAATTGCTCTAATGCTAATTCTGTAGTAAATATTTTTAATAATCGTAATAATTCGTAATAAAAATAAATGTTTAGCTGACACATTCTATAACTGAGGACGGTTAGTTATGGTATTCATGTAAATATTTCAAAAAAACTGGTAATGTTTACTTAAATGTGATGCGACAAAACTATAGCGCAGCCTGGTAAAATCAAGAAATAATCGATATTTTAAATGTTTGTTTCACTAATGGGTATATCGTCCTTTATTTTTCACGACTTTCAATCGGTCTTTTCCTATAGATTTAACCTTTTTCACTAATCTTGGACAGCATTTTTTAGTTGTTCAACACTGTTAAAATGACTTCAATTGAATTGAAATTGTTGACGGATGCGTTAAGTTGATTTGCGTAAAATTTTCAACTTAAATGCCCAACATTATATAGGAGACGTTAAATATTTCTTATACTTATTTTCGAGACAGTTGTAACAGCAATTTCATTTACTGTTGTGTGCTACAGTTTTGTAGTGCATTTTTGGTGGCACGATTTTACGCGGAACTTATAAGGAACTTTATTTTTGGATGCGCATGGAATAATTTTCATTATTCTTTATTATTACATAGCGTTATTGGACCGTTTGAAGGATGAAATCGGCAAAAAAAACGGCCGCATTTGAAGAACAAGAAAGTGCTCCTTCACCAAGACAATGCACTGTGTCACAAGTCAGTGAAAACGATGCCAAAGCAAAAATCCATGATTTGGGCTTCGAATTGCTTTCTCATCCACTGTATTCTCCAGATCTGGCCCCCAGCAACTATTTCCTGTTTTCAGATCTCAAAAGAATGCTCGCTGGAAAGAAATTTTCGTCGAATGACAGAAAGAGGTGATCGCCGAAACTGATGGCTATTTTGAAGCAGAGGAGAAATCGTACTACAAAAATGGTATCGAAAAGTTCGATCACCCTTGAAGGGAATTATATTGAATAAAAAAAATAATTTTGCCAAAAAAAGGTGTTTTACTATGGTAGGCCGGGGGCTTTTTCAATTGACCTGTTACATTTTTTCATTTATTGGATCATGATTCAGCCATCCTTCGAGACCTGAATTAGTGCACACAGTCGAGACTATTTTCTTGTCGACTTTCAAGATTCCCCACCGTACCAATTAAACGTATTCCTGACGCGGAGCGAGAACTGACGACGAATCCCACCCTAATAGTTACCGGTTACAATTGTTGCAACCCTTTAACCCCTAAAAAACGACCAAATTGGACGGCGCTGGCGTCGGACACGTGCCCGAAATGAATGGGGCTTCCCCGGTAATTGGTGTAGTTTTTGTGTCGATGTCGTTCGAAAAACCGAAATATAATTGGCATCGATCTGGATGTCGGTTAGTCCACCAACCCACGATGTGGTAATTGACACAGCGCAGTTTGGTTTTTTTTGTTGCGAACACAATCAGTTGGTAACGCACGGAAAAACTACAAACATAGGCTTCTTTGGAAGTCAATATGAATGAGTTTTGTATATAAGACGAAGGAAGGGTTTAGGCAATAAAGTTAATAAACACAAACGTGTGAAAATAGATGTTATAATGTCCAAACATTTATAATGTTCCCAATTAATATGAAAACAAATTCATCAATCAATTTTTTAATATTTCTCGGCTAGAATGTGTTCTTAAACATTTTAAATACATTTCCCAGTCCCACTAAAATGACTGAAAATAAAAGGAGTGACTGGAGATACAACAGCATGTTCTTAAAGGATCTAGCTTTGAAAATATGAGCAATTTTTTAATATTTCTAGACTAGGACATGTTTTTAAACAATTTGAATGTACTTCCCAGTCCCAGTAAAATGACTGAACATAAAAGGTGTGACTGGAGACACAACAGCATGTTCTTAAAGGATCTAGCTTTGAAAATATGAGCAATTTTTTAATATTTCTAGACTAGGATATGTTTTTAAACAATTTGAATGTACTTCCCAGTCCCAGTAAAATGACTGAACATAAAAGGTGTGACTGGAGACACAACAGCATGTTCTTAAAGGATCTAGCTTTGAAAATATGAGCAATTTTTTAATATTTCTAGACTAGGATATGTTTTTAAACAATTTGAATGTACTTCCCAGTCCCAGTAAAATGAGTGAACATAAAAGGTGTGACTGGAGACACAACAGCATGTTCTTAAAGGATCTAGCTTTGAAAATATGAGCAATTTTTTAATATTTCTAGACTAGGATATGTTTTTAAACAATTTGAATGTACTTCCCAGTCCCAGTAAAATGACTGAACATAAAAGGTGTGACTGGAGACATAACAGCATGTTCTTAAAGGATCTAGCTTTGAAATTATGATCAATTTTTTAATATTTCTAGACTAGAATATGTTTTTAAACAATTTGAATGTACTTCCCAGTCCCAGTAAAATGACTGAACATAAAAGGTGTGACTGGAGTCACAACAGCATGTTCTTAAAGGATCTAGCTTTGAAATTATGATCAATTTTTTAATATTTCTAGACTAGAATATGTTTTTAAACAATTTGAATGTACTTCCCAGTCCCAGTAAAATGACTGAACATAAAAGGTGTGACTGGAGACACAACAGCATGTTCTTAAAGGATCTAGCTTTGAAATTATGATCAATTTTTTAATATTTCTAGACTAGAATATGTTTTTAAACAATTTGAATGTACTTCTCAGTCCCAGTAAAATGACTGAACATAAAAGGTGTGACTGGAGACACAACAGCATGTTCTTAAAGGATCTAGCTTTGAAATTATGATCAATTTTTTAATATTTCTAGACTAGAATATGTTTTTAAACAATTTGAATGTACTTCCCAGTCCCAGTAAAATGACTGAACATAAAAGGTGTGACTGGAGACACAACAGCATGTTCTTAAAGGATTCAGCTTTGAAAATATGATCAATTTTTTAATATTTTTAGACTAGAATATGTTTTTAAACAATTTGAATGTACTTCCCAGTCCCAGTAAAATGACTGAACATAAAAGGTGTGACTGGAGACACAACAGCATGTTCTTAAAGGATCTAGCTTTGAAATTATGATCAATTTTTTAATATTTCTAGACTAGAATATGTTTTTAAACAATTTGAATGTACTTCCCAGTCCCAGTAAAATGACTGAACATAAAAGGTGTGACTGGAGTCACAACAGCATGTTCTTAAAGGATCTAGCTTTGAAATTATGATCAATTTTTTAATATTTCTAGACTAGAATATGTTTTTAAACAATTTGAATGTACTTCCCAGTCCCAGTAAAATGACTGAACATAAAAGGTGTGACTGGAGACACAACAGCATGTTCTTAAAGGATCTAGCTTTGAAATTATGATCAATTTTTTAATATTTCTAGACTAGAATATGTTTTTAAACAATTTGAATGTACTTCCCAGTCCCAGTAAAATGACTGAACATAAAAGGTGTGACTGGAGACACAACAGCATGTTCTTAAAGGATCTAGCTTTGAAATTATGATCAATTTTTTAATATTTCTAGACTAGAATATGTTTTTAAACAATTTGAATGTACTTCCCAGTCCCAGTAAAATGACTGAACATAAAAGGTGTGACTGGAGACACAACAGCATGTTCTTAAAGGATTCAGCTTTGAAAATATGATCAATTTTTTAATATGTCTAGACTAGAATATGTTTTTAAACAGTTTGAACATATTTCCCTGCCCCAGTAAAATGAGTGAACATAAAAGGTGTGACTGGAGACACAACAGCATGTTCTTAAAGGATCTAGCTTTGAAAATATGATCAATTTTTTAATATGTCTAGACTAGAATATGTTTTTAAACAGTTTGAACATATTTCCCTGCCCCAGTAAAATGAGTGAACATAAAAGGTGTGACTGGAGACACAACAGCATGTTCTTAAAGGATCTAGCTTTGAAAATATGATCAATTTTTTAATATGTCTAGACTAGAATATGTTTTTAAACAGTTTGAACATATTTCCCTGCCCCAGTAAAATGAGTGAACATAAAAGGTGTGACTGGAGACACAACAGAATGTTCTTAAAGGATCTAGCTTTGAAAATATGATCAATTTTTTTATATTTCTAGACTAGAATATGTTCTTAAATATTTTAAACACATTTCCCAGCCCCAGTAAAATGACTGAACATAAAAGGTGTGACTGGAGACACAACAGCATGCTCTTAAAGGATTCAGCTTTGAAAATATGATAAATTTTTTAATATTTCTAGACTAGAATATGTTTTTAAACAGTTTGAATATACTTCCCACCCCAGTAAAATAACTGAACTTAAAAGGTGTGACTGGAGACACAACAGCATGTTCTTAAAGGATTTAGCTTTGAAAATATGATCAATTTTTTAATATTTCTAGACTAGAATATGTTTTTAAACAGTTTGAATATACTTCCCACCCCAGTAAAATAACTGAACTTAAAAGGTGTGACTGGAGACACAACAGCATGTTCTTAAAGGATTTAGCTTTGAAAATATGATCAATTTTTTAATATTTCTAGACTAGAATATGTTCTTAAATATTTTAAACACATTTCCCAGCCCCACTAAAATGACTGAAAATAAAAGGAGTGACTGGAAACACAACAGCATGTTCTTAAAGGATCTAGCTTTGAAAATATGATCAATTTTTTAATATGTCTAGACTAGAATATGTTTTTAAACAGTTTGAACATACTTTCCAGCCCCAGTAAAATGACTGACCATAAAAGGTGTGACTGGAGACACAACAGCATGTTCTTAAAGGATCTAGCTTTGAAAATATGATCAATTTTTTAATATGTCTAGACTAGAATATGTTTTTAAACAGTTTGAATATACTTCCCACCCCAGTAAAATAACTGAACTTAAAAGGTGTGACTGGAGACACAACAGCATGTTCTTAAAGGATCTAGCTTTGAAAATATGATCAATTTTTTAATATTTCTAGACTAGAATATGTTCTTAAATATTTTAAACACATTTCCCAGCCCCAGTAAAATGACTGAACATAAAAGGTGTGACTGGAGACACAACAGCATGTTCTTAAAGGATTTAGCTTTGAAAATATGATCAATTTTTTAATATTTCTAGACTAGAATTTGTTCTTAAATATTTTAAACACATTTCCCAGCCCCAGTAAAATGACTGAACATAAAAGGTGTGACTGGAGACACAACAGCATGCTCTTAAAGGATTCAGCTTTGAAAATATTATATTTTTTTAAATATTTCTAGACTAGGATATGTTTTTAAACAGTTTGAATATACTTTTCAGTCCCAGTAAAATAACTGAACTTAAAAGGTGTGACTGGAGACACAACAGCATGTTCTTAAAGGATTTAGCTTTGAAAATATGATCAATTTTTTAATATTTCTAGACTGGAATATGTTTTTAAACAGTTTGAACATACTTCCCAGCCCCAGTAAAATGACTGAACATAAAAGGTGTGACTGGAGACACCAGAGATTATTCCATATTTCAAATAAACTAGCAATCATCGTGTTTAAAGCTTTCCCCGCATGGCCGCAATTACAACCATAAGAGACGATATTAAGAGGCAGCGTTCGAATCGGACACAGCGCGCGTAATTGCGAGCGAACGCATTACGTATGCGTTTTTTCCGACAGTGACAAACGGCACGACATTTCTGATGTCCCAATCTGCATGGAAACTGGTCGACGGAAAAATCCGATGCGGGAAAAACCGCGATCGCAGGAAATCCTAATTGAGCAGCGCGCCATTTGCAATTTAATTCGTTCGTTATCCGATGTTCGTTCCGAGCGGAGTCCGCAGAGGTTTTTGCGCGCCCTCTGCCGTCCCAAATGAGCGGGGGATTAGGAAGGTTTATAATACTAGCGCGACAGGTATGGGCCTAAGTCGATTTTAATTAATTGGACGCCGGTTTCAGCGGGCTGGAGATTCTTGCCGGTCGAGCAGATGAAGGTGGTCGCGGTCGCTCGATCATGATGTATGTGTTGGTTGCCTATCACGTACACAATATTTATGTCTGAATAGTTTCCGATGGAATGCTGTCTTGTTCTTTGCTGCCGATTGCTTCAGTAATGTTGGAGATGGAAATCTACTCCTCACTCTGCTCTAAAAGTGACATGTTAGTTCAACTACGTTGATATTGTGCTAACCAGACAAGATGGTTGATATTCTGACGCTTCTCAAACCATATTTGTATGGGTACATTATCATCTAGGAATACGACAGTGTTTGGCAATATGATAGTCATAGTAAGAACTATCGATGATGTTGAGACATTAATTTGCAGTAATCCGACCAGTGATGTGAATACCACGATATTACCGCCCAAATCATCATAAAACCTGCCCCATGCCAGTTCCTAAGCTTCTTTTGGGGTTGTCCGTACATAGACCTGTCCATTGTAACAAATAATAAACAACGCAATAATTGTATGTGATTATTCATCAGACCACACCATATACAACATGGGGCAAAAGTCCCGCTATCATTTTAATTGCCTATAACTTTGCTCAACGAAAAGATAAGTAAGTTTGGTTTTCATTAAAAGTTTCTTTGGTCTTTGCAATTTTTTTTCGTTATGATTGAAATATTATATCGGCTATATGGCGATCACGATTCGTTTTGCAACTTTCGGATCTTTTAAAGACTTTTTCATGACATCCTGCAACATCTGAGGCTGAATTTCTTCAATTTCGTGACGAATATTGTCTTATTCACATAAACTTTTGATTATAAAAAACCCCATAATAAAAAATCTGGTACTGTAAAATACGGTGATCTAGCTGGCCATGCTAAAAAGTCACTTCGCGAAATTAGTCGCCGCTTTCTTCCAGAACGGGGCCTCTTTGCTGTCATGCCGTAGTGTCGAAAATTCCTATGTCAATGAAAAATTGTGGTTTTGTGAGATACTGGACGATTAGGATATTTTTGAATGGCAATAATGGAACCATTATTTTCAATAAATTTTGTCACTATTTCTGCTAGTTCTTGTGATGAATATTTACCCATAATAAAATTTGGACGTCTAGATAACACAATGTTTATAGCGAGCTGAACTTTACATAACCAAGATGGCGCGCTATCAAAATGGTAGCGGTACTTTTACCCCACTTATTACTTCCAATAATTTATATAAATATATGTATTTGCAATACACTGTCGAAAGAAGCACTGTCTAAAATAACACCTTCCCTTTGGATAAACTCCATCAAACAGCCAGAGAAAAAAATTTACAGATGAACTATTTAACAAGTATTCGATAGATTAAAAATTATAGAGAAACACCGGGTAAAACAACTAGAGATGAGTATATAATTAACATAGGATAACTGTAGAAAATCATATTGTAGAGTGTGAATTTGTGATAAGAGATTTGTACAATCGTCTAGAGCCAATTAATACTGCTTTGCAGATATGGCAAATGCATTAGGGAGAATATAGTGATTACATTTAATTTTATAATAAATATGTTCACAGACAGTAGCAGAAGAAACTCAGGAGAAATTTAAAAGTACGAAAATAAGAAGTAAACATAAAAAAACATTAACATAAAAAAGGTAAATATACTCTCCAATGAAAGCAAAATACACTGGATTGGATATACAATTGTTAATTAGGTAGATTAGGTCTCCAGGAGACATAACTACATAAAAAAACGTGCCTAGAATTCGATCACATAGGTGGTGTGGAAAGAGTTCAATGTAAATCTAATAATACAACTCTAACCAATAAACTAATGTGATTGTTTAATTAACTGTACTTTAGGTACTTCGAAAATATATGCACTGGATGTAGATGTACTACAATATTAAAATAAATTATATTTGATAACGTTAATTTTGTTTCACTATTTTTTACATCAGTATTTTGTTATGTCAGAATCAAAATAAACGAAAACTTAAAATTGATGTGGCATCGTTGCGTTATATATTTTGATGACGTACATTGGATAATTTATTGGAAGCATTATAATTTTTTTTATAACATCTTTATTAGATACGCTTAGTTCAATCTTAATTATAAATTAATTTATTACTACTTTTCATTTGTACTTGGATTAATTTACAGACAAGACGAGTGCGAGAAAATACATCAGTATGTATTCCACAATTATAAAATTATAATAACTTATAGATATAGTTTACACTAAAGACATACACTTTATATAAGTTCGTATGGTTAGGTTCGCTTCAATCTCCTGATATCCTGCGCGCTGTCCAGCAGTTGTACTGCTTTCACTTTAGTATGATTTAGTAATATTCTTTCGTGTTTCAAGGTGATGTCTCGGATAACTTCACAAATCCATTTGATTTCCAGGTCATCCTGCAATTCTTCCTTAATTACGTAGCGATAGGCATTGGTAATCAATCAATCGAAGAACCTTGTTTTGACAGCGTTGAATGACTACTTGATTTGAATTTTTAGTGCAACCCCATATTTGCACCCCATAGGTCCAAATTGGCTTTATATTGTCTTATAAATCAACCTCTTTGATTTTAGATCAAGTTGAGAGTATCTTCCGACTAACCAGTATAGTTTTATTATTTTGGTTCTAATTTGTTTTGCTTTTTGTCTAACATGATGTTAGGATTATAAATGAATGTATTATAAATATAACATGTAAAATAAATAATGGACGAAAAAACCATATTCTATTCTAAAAGGTATTGACATTAAACGAAGTATAACTTATATGCGTAGAGGCAAAATACTTTGTTTGGCATCTCCAAATAAAATTAAACAGAAAGCTTAATTGGTGGCACGCCCCAGACCGAAAAGGATGCGAGCAGATTTTCGTGTCACGGTTGAATTAGGGAAACAACATCTCGCGATGGGCAAGTGATGAGTGCTCAACTTTCCACCTGCTTCTTTTAAATTGCTAATTGGCAGGTTTATACCGTCACGCCATCGCTGAATCAACGTCGGCGGCTTTCAGAATAAATCGGCAGCAACAGCCGGCAATTTTTCAAGAGCTCCTTTTTTTTCTTTTCGCCGATTCTGATATTTTTCGGTTAGTTTACTTTAAATAAGTAATGTTGATATAGGAGGATATAATTGGATAGATAATGATAATACCAAACATGTAATAAGATAAGAGCACAAAGAAATTCTAATTAAACAACACTTACACTTTGATTACGTTTGAATCAAGAAGTTTACAAATTCGAGCCAACTTTTGAACCCGAGTAAATGAGAATGATTCTTAACGTTATTTGATGCCCTGAACTCAGGCCTTCAATCCCTGTGTAAAGATTGGTTCTAGTTTTCGAGTTTAGTAGGCAGCATCACTGTGCTCTTATAACGGCTGTGAGCTGACGACGTTACACTAAATATCATTTGTAACTCGTTTTTGTACTGTGGTTGAGCTTCAGAACGTGCGGAAATGGAGAGACAACGTTGATATGCTCGGTAAACGTACAAAAATCATGACAAATTCACTCAAAGATACGTATTTGCAGTACTTTTGTTTTGCTATAGTAAACACTGATAAGGCATGGGTACCGAAATTGTTTTGTAACGCGTGCAAAACCAAAACTGTACAAGTAGTCACTTAGTGAAAATGTATACCTTCCATTTTCTGTGACCACATTCTAAAGAGAACAGAAAAATCATATAGATGACTACTGCTTTTGCTTGATGACTGTAGTTGGTATGAATGCAAAAAATAATACATTATAAATATCCAGACGTATCATCAGTGTTGAAGCCGCTTCCACCGTTCCACGGAAAGTGATTCATTGCCAATCTGTTCAAATACAAGTGCAAAAAATGCCTTAACATTTTCGTAACCACAATATCACCGGACTACAAGTACGTAATCTACAATTTTTCGCAAAATTACCAGAAGATTGGAGCTTGAATGTCTCCCAATATACATTTTTTGCGTTCATACCTTAATTTTTTTCTTGGCAAAACTTGGACAACATAAACGACGAACAAGTAGAGAGTGAAAGTAATGAAGTGAAGGTGAACAGATCGTTCCAAGCAGCATAAGACTCAAAAAAAAACGGATTGCTGATTTGTGTATCTAATAAAGATGTTATTAAAAAAAAACATGGATTTTATGGTGATTTTTTAAAATTTAAATCCTTAATTTCTCCAATAAATTGCAATAGTTTACTTAAATCCTTAATCCAGACCCAGAGAGCTAACAGAAACGCAATACCATATTGAATAAATAACCTCCTAAGAGACTGCAAGTAATTTAACGCCCTGATTTTGATTCATACCCCCCCGAATAACCAGAACATAACATCTCCTTGAGTGTGTTATTAAGAATATCAGTTCGTGCATTATATCGAGGACGACGTGGACCGGGGTGCCCCTCGAGTGCTCTATTTGGTTAGTCATTAAAACCGCATGAGCGTGGAGTGGTCACGTGCTGGGACTAATGACAGTCCCTATTTACGTTTAGCGACCGTTCATAACGCGGCTCCCATGTGGCACTGCTCCGAAACGATCAACCGATCCAATTTGCCCAAGTTTTTTCGGAATGGGGACAATGGGGCTTTAAAAAATGTAAGAATCCTTCAAACGAGCACCGAATAATCCCTGTAAATTAGGAGTGAAATTATTTTTTATTATTATTACATTGTTACTAGTCGTTTCCGTCCAACCTCTCAGTCTCTGGTCATTTCACCAGTTTATATTGTCATTTTAGTTTATATCATACATGTTTATATTGTCAGTGTTATTATTTATACATGTCACTGCTGTATTTTTTATTATATGCACCTCACTACATAAGATCAGATGGTTTGATTCTTTTGAGTCTGTGTCCTGTTCTGGTGGTATCCAAAAGCTGCAATACTTCAATATTCTCATGAGAATGGCGTATTTCCTCATGCCCCCTTGCAATTCTCTTGATTTCTTGACTGACTGTGGGTATCTGAAGGTCTCGATGTAGGTAATCAGTCCTATAGTATTTGGGTGCGCCCACTATACCTCTCAGGACTTTGTTCTAAATAGTTTGTATTTTATTTGTATTATTCTTTGCAGTATATGCCAATAACTCCGTATGTCCAGATAGGTTTCAGTATTTGCTTATATAATAACAATTTATTATGTACTGATAATTGTGATTTTCCTCCAATTAGCTAGTACATTTTCCTATGTTTCAATTCCAGTTATTTTCTTTTATTCTTTATATGTTCCTTCCAGCGAAGTTTTGCACCAAGATTCATTCTGAGATATTTAGCGTTGTTGCTACCGAAGAATTGCCACCGCGAGATCCTGATCAACGAGTTGAGTACAGTAATGCAATCCTAAGGCTGTCTGGTGAAATTGAAGATATTTTATCTAAATTGATAATGAGCGATGAAGCCCATTTTCTTCTCAGTGGCCACGTCAATAAACAGAACAGTCGGTTTTGGGGAACACAGGATCCTCAATTAACATCATTGTATCCATTAAAAACAACTGTATGGTGAGATATTCATGCGAGAAACATCATTGGTCTCTATTTTTTTTTAATGACCAAGGTGTTGCAGTTTCTATTACTACTGAACGGTACCAAGACATGATTCGAAATTTTCTTGTGCCTGAAATGGAAGAGCAAGGACTAGAGGACATATGGTTTCAGTAAGATGGGGCCACAGCACACACAGCTCGTTCAACACCTCAATTATTGAATGACGCTTTTCCACGAAGACTAATTTCACGAAGTGGCATTTAGCATGGCTAGCCAGATCAGATGCATTCAGCCTCAGATGTTATAATATATAATTTATATAAAATTTTTCAATCATAACGAAAAATACAACAGACATAATAAACTTTTTTTGTGAAAACCAAACCTACTTATATTTTCTTTGAGCAAAGTTACAGGCAATGAAAATGGTAGCGGGACTTTTGCCCACGTTTTATGAGAACGCAAATATATTTAATGACTTATACTTTAAGTTTAAAATAATTGAATATTCTAACAAAGGCCCTGATTTTTATTTTAACCCTGAACTTAAAACAAGTATAGTACCATATTAAATATACTCAATTTATGATTTAATAGTATTTTTTCTTTTTCAACTGATATAAAACTGTATGAAAATTAATTAGAGAATTTTTTTTTAGAATAATAAGGTTCAAATGATTTGAAAATATTTTCCAAGTCCGTAAATAATGATTCCCTATGACATTTAAATTAACATTATTTAAGCGAAAATAAAAAGAAAAGACGGTGAAAAACTGCCTACTCCAGTAGAAAAAGTCCCAATTTTGACTGCTGTAGATATTTTATGAAGGAAATTAATATCAGAATGTAAATAAGTTTAATAAGTGATCTTGTAAGTTAAAATAAATGAGTATTCTGATAAATGTCTTGTTATTTTTTATAAATACCTTTACTAAAATAAATATCAATACCACATCAATTTTTATTAAGAAAATTAATGTTAAATTAGTTTAAATTAAATTATGCCTATGTTCGCTAATTTTTTAATTAGAAACCCTAAAACTTTATAAAAACTAATTAAAGAAAACCTTATAATAGTCAAAAGCTCAAACTACACTTAAGGCATAAATATTTTATAGTAACTATAAACTAGACTCAGTAAAATACGTCACAGAACAACTATTCTGGAGACATCAGAAACCTAGTATTTTCTGGGATGATTCAATTGGTCACTTGTCAATCAGTAGACTTAGTTAACGGACCATGGTTTGGAGACTAGTTGGATACAAGGTCCACGTAAGTCACACTTCGTAAAAAGGCGGCTAACTAAAAAAAACACGACAAAATATATCACCTTAGACTTTTTCGAATGTAATTTTCCATTAATTGAAAAGTTCGATTTAATACTATAAATTTCCATGGGTCACTATTTATATTTCGGTGATAGGAAAAAACAAATAGTTAAGCTGCGAATACAATATAATTGTTTCTCAAATTACTCGCCACGATGATCGATACACTTTTGCATACGATTAAACCAATTTTCAAAGCATTTATTCCATTCCGAATGAGGTATCTTCAAAACATGATTTTTGAACGCTTCAATAGCTTCTTTGGGCGATGAAAATCGTTAACCACGCAGCTTATTCTTCACGGATGGGTACAAAAAGAAGGCTGTATGGCGGATGATCCATCAATTCGATGTTTGGAGTGCTCAAATAGTCTCTTGTTTGGGCCGATGTGTGAGAGCTCGAATTGTCATGATGAAGAACAATCCGTCTCTTGTTTGTTTCCCTTATTTCACCGAAGACTTCTGGCAAACAAACGGTTGTGTACCAATCATAATTTATTGTTATAGGATCCTCTAGAGGCACTGTTGCAATATGACCAGTTTTCCCGAAGACACATGTGCTTCAGTGTTTCGTGCGCGAACAACTTATCTTGGATTTGGTTCATCTTAGAACATCCATACAGTCGACTGCTGCTTACTTTCGGGCTCATACAAATATATCCATGATTCGTCACCTGTCATGATTTTATAAACGTCTTTTGAAGCATCGTAATTAAATTTTTAATCATTTCTTGGCACCAATCGACACGAGCCTTTTTTTGAACGATTGTCATATTGTCTGGGACCCAACGCGAACATAACTTTCGCACAGCTAAGTGTTCATGTAAAATCGCCTATATGCTGGTGGAACTAATGCGTATGGATGCCTCAATCTCACAATAGGTGACGATCTTGCTTAATTTCGGACACAGCATCGATGTTTTCTGGCACAACAGCCGATTTTGGACGACCTTCACGAAAATTGGCGGACAGCGAACTACGACCACGATTGAATTCACTAAACCAACGACACACGGTGGTTTTTGATGGAGCTTCATCGCCAAAAGTTAAATTAAATTGATTGATGCACTCTTGTGATAATCCACGCCGAAAATCGTAAAAAACCATCGCACGAAAATGTTCACGATTCAGTTTCATTCTTGCCGAGACGAAAATATAAAATAAAGAAATAGCTTCCGTGCGACATAATGTTCTGACTACGTATATCGTCAAAAATGTCAAACTTTACGATGGAACCCAATGGTCGATGGTCGCCAATTCCTGAAATATAAATAGTGACCCTCGCAAAATAACTAAATATTTTCTTTAGATGATTAAGCAGGAAACGATGAATAAGCATAAGACTTAATATTTAACTAAAATTTATAATTCAGTTCAAATGGTTCCAAATCTTTACTAAAGTCACTTTTCAAAAGTTTTGGTGTGATGCCAGCTTGGTAGCACAATGGTCAAAAGGTGGCAGAACAGTCATCCTACTGCTAAAATATTCGTGTGTTCGATCGAATAACTGACGGCATGAATGTTTGAAATCAACCATAAGAAAGAGTGTGAAATTAGAAGTATTATTATTGACATTATATTATTTTAACTTAGTATTATTGACTTTAGAATATCTGTTGGGATAATCACCAATCCCTGTTATATTTAGTTACCATTTCATAGTTTTTTAGTTACGTTTTCATTATGTTTCACAACTGCCCCCCGATCACCTCGACATCCAAATCTCGCACGTTTAGAATTTGCTTTATTTATTTTGCCATTTATTGTGTAAGTAGTTGTTATATCACTTCTTTTAACTTCTGTTTTATATTGTTTTATTAAATATGATTTTTATCTTACGCACTGGGTTGGAAACGCTATTACCATTCTTTAATGTTTCCTTAGTTTGACGTAACTAAATAAATGAGAGCTCGCTCCAGCGTTGATCAAGGTCGAACGTCATTTTAATTAACTTTATAGTCTTACAGGAATCATTAACGCACACCATCTCCTTTGTGGGATCGGCATCCTATGGATATTGGCTCGCTTACTTAATAAGCGAAACTCTTTCGAGCAGTTACCCGTACTCGGACCAGGCCAGTACCTGTTACAACATTCCCGGTAGCATCACGTGCTATTAAACTCCGATTGGACACAATCGATGAACCTACGTAATCTGACTCTGATAGGTCTATTACATGGTTAAATTTCAATCAGCGTTTTTGTCGGTCGACACGCATCCATCTTTGTTTCAGAACGTACCCGTCGAGACAATGGCGCACCACGGTTCCGAGAACGGCAGTAGCAGCGACACCGAGTCGGAAGAGGAGAGAAAAAAGGCGCGCGCGATAATAAAACGGACCTTCTGGGGAGGTGGCGGAGTGCCGCGACGAGGACGACCGGGATCGAATCTGCCGGTCCCACATGCCCGTCGAGAAAATGGCACATCTATCAAAGTAATTTACTAGCAATTAAAACGAAAATTAAACGTAAATCATGGGAAATAATTGCCCGCCCGGTCAGCGCTCGCCTCTAAACAGCGCTAAGGCCGTAAATTATCGGGGAAAATGTTTGATAATAATAATGAAAGAAAATGGCCGGCCGCGGACGAACTGGTCCGTACATCACGCGGTCGATAACATTTAATTTTGATGAAATCACGATAGATGGAGTAAATATGTGATATTATATCGGCAATATCATGTGGATACCCCAAAATTATATTGGAAAGTGAGAAACGTACACCATGTAAACTATTCAAAGTAGCAGTAAACTCACGTCATCAATACGTCTTGATAACAATGTATGTATGTATTATGTGTTGCATATTGTAGTTTGTAAATAGTTTTTAAAATGAGGCAATACTTTCCTTCTCATAACAAAAAGATAAAGTCTCTATCTAATGAATAACTGTAATAGTATTAGATATTAAGCTGTTGGTGTTTATGGAAATATTTTAATTTTGTTGCAGTTGCACTCAATATTAATATGGACACTATAAAAAGGAAAGCAATATAATTTTGAATTCACCGAAAAGAAAGTATTTACATATCTTGATGTTAGTTCTATACAAGATTACATGTGTCAAAGATACTGTTAGTTTAGAAAGTATCCTCCCTTGGGGATATAAGTAATCACTTTACACACTGTTAGGGGACATATGCTTTAATAGTGTAAAGATAACCCACGAAGAGCTCCAATGCTACTTCGAAGGACAATGTGTGTAATATGCAATGCAATTTCTAGACACAGTAGACTTGCAGGCAGAGCAAGGATGGATGAACTCCATCCAGACACACAGAAAAAGAAAAAGACAAATGGCGGAACTAATGTTGAATAACTGTCGAATATCGTATTTTAGAGTATGAATGATTTTTGTGCTTAGATATTTGTGTAATTGTTCAAAATATGAGCATTTCTTTAAAATGTAGGATGAGAGAATGAATACTAACTGTTTTGCAGATATGGCAAATTTCTTTATTGGCGAGAACGCAACCTATATGCACAGATAAAAAAGTACAATGTTGTTGAGGAGCATCAGAGAGTCATCAGACATCTTCTGTGGACAGCACAATCAGCAGATATCAACCTAATAGAGCTGCATGAGGAGCTTTATAGCAGATGGTGATTATTGAAATAACTGGAGGATGTTTTCGTACAAGAATGGGAACAACATACCGTTGGAAACTATTCAGGCACTTTACCAATCTATTCTGTGAATAATTGCAGCTGTTGGTGACTCAATACCTTATTAATAACTAAATATTGGGTATATGTCAGGTATTCACATATTTTGTGTGCAGTTCAGCTACAAAAATGTTAAATCACACAATGAAATCACTGGCAAACTTTACTTGTCGATTTTTATTGAAAGGAAAATATTAAGTAACATATTTAGTAAATTGAATGCATTTCACTAACGCAGACGAATCAGTTATATGCACAGTGTTAACTATGAAAAAAGCTATATGAAGGCATCTATAGAAACTTTTTTCAAAAGGAATGTATGAATGAACTTACCGAATTTTAATAAAGAAGCTTAATAAAAAGCACCACTGTAGTAAAATAATTTTTAATTCCTCAAAATAGGTGTCAACAAGTGTGACAAAAAATAAACAACCAAAGATCGACACCATCAGAAATGAAGTGAATTACAAATTCAACGCCCCCTAACAGTTCCAATAACTTAAATTTCCCATAGTTTCATCAGATATTTGTCACGTATATAACAACTGACTTTGTTTTAAAGTTTCTCTGTTTTAAATTGAATCTGTATAAAATAAATTTAAAAAAAAAAATTTTTTATACTAAATACCAAAGTCTAGACTAATTCGGACACGTCCAAAGTACTTCCTATATTTAAGATAAATATTAGCCACCTCACAACTACAAGAATATTAGATTAAAAGGAACATTTTCACGCCAATAATGAATGAATCAATCTCCGACACCTCGTGTCCACCGGGTAAAAGTTCACGTATAATTATGGATTACTACGGCTGCTTATTAAAATTCTAACTATATCTAGCAAGCTTATACACAGAAAGCAAAACAAAAGCAAAACATTTCCGTGCTTCGGGAAAAATCGTAACCTCACTGCCTTGCTGGTTAATATTTTTCCCTTTAGCACAAAAACAGAGCAAACGTTCTGGCTTCTGCCCTCCACCACTCGACTTTTATTCAAACATTATTTCTGTTTATTACGGCCCTGGTTTTTTCATTTCGACATCAGATTTCGCGGACTAACGGTTCTTATCGAATCAAACTAATAACACTGGGTTGGTCAGAGATCTGTTTAAAATTTTAATCGGCAAGATGGGACGGGACAAGACACCCACACATCACCGGAGGATTAAGAACGTCTTGTCGATACTCAATAATCAACATAATCAAATTTATTCTCGGAATTATTATGAAATCTCGGAAATCTACTGGGTTTGATATGTTGTCGTGTGGGAAGAGCGAGTTTTAAATGTGTTAGTAGACAAATTATCAAACCTATAAATTAGTTTAAAGGATTTATTTTATTGTGAAAAAGTATTTTCCATCAATAGCCGCTACTTTTTTGCATCTTTCAGACAATTTACGGATTCCATCTCAAAAGAAAAGATGTATTTTTGAAGCTATCCACGAATCCAACCATTTTTTTTAAATCTCCAC
Organism: Rhynchophorus ferrugineus; assembly: GCF_030347505.1. Classification (NCBI taxonomy): domain Eukaryota; kingdom Metazoa; phylum Arthropoda; class Insecta; order Coleoptera; family Curculionidae; genus Rhynchophorus; species Rhynchophorus ferrugineus. The sequence continues at coordinate 765,367 of NW_027472585.1, read as the reverse complement.
AATAAGTGAGGTGCCACTCAGACAGGTCACGACTCATATGTCGGAATAAGTAGCAATCAGAAGGAGCAAGGCCGGGAGAATACGGCGGATGGGGTAATATTTCCCATTTCAATGTTTCCAAGTAACACGTCAACTGAAACGTTTCCGGCCTACCATAGTAAAACACGTTTTTTTGGCAAAGTTAGTTTCTTTTATTCAACATAATTCCCTTCAAGGGTAGATACCATTTCTGTAGTAATATTTGTCCTTTGCTTCAAAATAGCTTGCTTCTCTTAATTCGACGAAAATTTCTTCCCAGGATAATTCTTTTGAGATTTGAGAACAGAAAATAGTCGCTGGCGGCCAGATTTGGAGAATACGGTGGATGAGGAAGCAATTCGAAGCCCAATTCATGGATTTTTGTCATCATTTTCACTGATTTGTGACACGGTGTCGCAGCACTTTCTTTTTCTTCAAATGCGACCGTTTTTCGGCGATTTCGTCCTTCAACCAGTCCAATAACGCTATATAATAGTCGCTGTTGATGGTCCTTCCCTTTTCAAGGCGGTCAATGAAAATTATTCCATGCGCATCCCAAAATACAGACTCCATAACCTGGCCAGCCGACTGTTGCGTTTTCCCACGCTTTGGAGCGGGTTCAACGTGTGCAGTACACTCGGATAACTGTCGATTGGACTTTGGAGTGTAATTATAGAGCCATGTTTCATCCATTGTCACATATCGACGCAAAAACGCGCTTTTATTACGCTTGATCATTTTCAAACACTGCTCCGAATCATCAACTCGTCGTTATTTTTGCTCAAAAACGAGCTCGCACGGCACCCACTTTGCACAGAGCTTTCCCATACCCAAATATTCGTGAATGATATGATGTACACGTTCAGCTGATATCTTTAGAGTGTCTGCTATTTCATTCGATTTCATTGTACGGTCATTCAAAATCATTTTGTGGATTTTTGTTTCCGTCGCTAACAGCCTCTTTTGCTTTCACTGTATTTTTTCCCTTCAAAAAGCTATATTTTATCAACATGCGAAATTCTTTTTATTCATTGTTTTCACAATAACAAAAGTTGCTTCACTCAAAATGTTATAATTCGCTAACTAATCATCCGACAGCCCTCTCTTTATACAGACATATTTTGAAGGTTAGGGCTAACTAAAAAACATATAAATTTAATTATATCTGCCATCTATCTCTCAGGCCAGGGATTTTTCAATTATGTTATGTTTTCACCAGTTTTGTAAGATGTAATCGAGCGTTGTCGTGCTGAAGGATAGCATTACTGTGTTTTTGCTCGTATTCCGACAGATTTTCGCGCAGTGATCAGCTTAAACGTTTCAATTGTAGTCGATAGAGATTCTGATTCTTGGTTTCATCGAGTAATACCTTTATTAAATCCTCGTCTTCAATTTTTTTTTGGCCATCCAGAACGCTCCTTCTCTATAATGTTAGAATCATCACATTTTAAACGTCTACACCAGTATTCGCATGTTGAAATCGATGGAAAATGATTGCTATACACAACCTTTTTCTTCAAAGCTAGTTCGCTACTAATACCCACATAACACATCTCTAACACAATCTGTTGTAAATCCTTCAAAACTCATTTGTAAGCCAGATAAATTAAACGTTGCTAACGTTTGATTTAGAGAATTTTCCAACAAAAGGCCAATAAAGGAGGAAGGACCTCTAAATAATTAATTAACAAAGGAGAAATAACGGAGACATACGGTCTGGCACTTGAATTTGATTTTCCGTAATTTTTTTGTTCAAAGAAGAGCAAATTTAACGAAAACTAAAATGTAATCATGGTAAGTGAGGGAAATATGATGCTATACTGATCAACCCAATGAGATATTTAATTAATATTTTCGCGGCTGACTAATAAAAAATAAAAATATCAGGGCTCCTGAAAGTTCGTTCGTTCGTTCGTTGTGGTGGTACCTGTGGCGGCGAGCAGCGGGCCCAGGCGTCTCCATTCCGCGGGACTGATCGGTCGATGGGGCTGCGGGGGGACACCCGCGCCTGGCCCCCCGTACTCACCCATGGCGCCGGCGCCACCTTTGCCATCCAGCTGGTACGGGGGGATGCCCATGTGGGCCGGCGGTGGCTGTGACAATGGATCGCCGTTGTGACAGAAGAACGGTGACATGTGACCTCCTGGTCCGAGACCCATTTTTCCCTGAAACGAAAATAAAGAAAAATTAATCAAATCTTAAAACCTTTAGCTATTATTCATCTATGACTATAAAGAAACTGATAGTTATTCTGTATCGCATCGTACATTAGTTATGTTTAGGACAATCTTCTTTTTATAATACTCATACTTTATAATAATCAGTGTGTATTTCCCAAATTAAAATTAAATTACAGTTAAAATTATATTATACACTATATAAGTTCGTGCAGATTCGTTCGCTTCGATTTTCTTACTTCCTCCTTATTGTTTACTAGCTGTTGCTTATGTTGCTGTGAATTTTAGTAACTTTACTTCATATTTTAATCAAAATCATCGTGCAGTTCTTCAAGGCGATAATATTCAAACTGATAATATAAACAGTAATTAAATAATTAACACAATGAAAGGAATATCACTTTCTGACATTAGACATTAAAAAAATATATATCTTGTTATATTTATATCATCTATTTATTAAATATATTTATATAGTTATTAAGTGTATTGTTTTAACAATTTTGATTCATAAATATTTTTTTGATAACATCTTTATTAGATATGCTTAGTAAAAATCTTAATTATAAATTAATTTATTACTACATTTCATTTGTACTTGGATTAATCCACGAGCAAGATGAGTGCGAGAAAATACATCAGTATGTGTTCCTCAATTATAAAATTATAATAACTTAAGCTATAGTTTACACTAAAGGTATACACTTAAGTTCGTATGGTTTGGTTCGTTTCAATCTTCTGACATCCAGCGCGCTGTCCACCAGTTATGTTGCTTCCACGTTAGTATGATTTAGTAATATTCTTTCGTGTTTGAAGGCTAAATCTTGAACCTCTTCACAAATCCATTTGATCTCCAGGTCATCGTGCAGTTCTTCGTTGGTTACGTAGCGCTAGGCATTGGTAATCAATCGAAGAACCTTGTTTTGACAGCGTTGGATAACTAGTTGATTCGAATTTTTATTGCAACCCCATATTTGCACCCCATAGGTGCAAATTGGCTTTATGATTGTCTTATAATGAACCTCTTTAATTTTAGATCAAGTTGAGAGTATCTTCCAACTAACCAATATATTTGTTTTATTTTGGTTCTAATGTGTTTTGCTTTTTGTCTAACATGATATTAATTAATACATAAATACTATGGAGTTTTAGTAAGATAACTAAAATAGCAATAGCAACAAAATAAAGGACAAAGATGAAGTAAAACATCATTTGTTTGATTATTTATATCTGGTAAGTTAACGAGGGCGATGGCTATTAAAATAACGATATACTATTTAAAAAATAATAGTTTATTTATTAATTAATAAATCAAGAGTGTTATTGTGACCGTTCTATAGTATTTGTTTCATTGTCAACAAACAAAAAGCCAATATTTAGGCAAGACAACGTCTGTTGGTTCCCCTAGAATAACTATTATAACATACTTTTTTTCATCGGGTAGGCCATTGGGATCATATCTTTACGTAGTTTCGCGTAAAGAAACATTCTCAATATTTCAACCTATTTCGGCTTGAGTTACTCAGGGTAATATCTTGGAACCACACCTGTATCTGCCCTACATTGCTGATATCCCAACAATAGAACAAATATACCTTGCAACATTTGCCCATAACACAGTTAATATGGTAAAACATACTGCCTAAGGCCTTAAAAAAAGTACAAGTGGCAGTCAACAAAATCTATAAACGGACTTAATTATATCTTATTAAATACCTCTGTATCGTAAAGCCAATTTGGATCTATGGGGTGCAAATAGGAGGTTGCCCCAAAACATTAAATTAGTAAACCAACGCAGCTAAAACAAAGTTGTACAATTAATTAGCAATGTTCATGGCTACGTAACCAACGAAGTTAGAAGCACGATGGTCTCAAAATCAATGGATTTTCGAAGTGAACCGACATTTTGCCTTATATAATATATATATATATATATATATATATATATAAACTTAAACATTACTAGTTCCCTTGTAGGTACAAATAAATGTTTCTGAAAATTATTTCTTTCAAAAACAAAAATTGACCCACCATACGTATATTTTACTTCCTTTAGATTCCTACGTAATAAATATTAAACAAAAGGAAGAGAATCAAAAATTGGTAAAAGATTATCTTCCAAATGAATGGCACCTAGATAGTATCAATTAAGTCCGATTTTGTGCGAAATGTTATCCAGATTTCATAAACCAAAAATTGGATTTTATAGGAAATACGTAAAAAATCTGGAAGTTAAACCGCAACCACTGAATGTCATCTTCGCCAGCCCTCGGTCGAAAATATCTCATTATAACGCGACATTAATTGCGGAGGTAATCGTTGGATTTTTCTGCAACTAACGCCGGCATAACGACAAGAAAATCTCTACCTGCTCTCCCCTATGTACACACACACGCACACATACGCGCGCATTCCGACAGGCTGCACTTTCCTCATTTCCATAGACGACCCGAGGCGCACAACCGTTACTATGACGACGACTGGCGGCTGGGGGAAATCCGCGGGGGGAGGGCGGGGGGCAAAGGCGCATGATCGTAGCCCGCGGGGGAGGCAATGAGAGGCGGCGGCGGCGGCGCGGGAGAACGGTCGACGGACGAGAACGGGACTGCCATGCCGGGTAGAAGATTATGTAAAGCTGGAGAGGACTAATCCCGAAAACGATTAAAAATTCACGGGGCCTGCGAGCGGGCGGGCGCGTTCACGTCCGAGGTAATTGTTTTTTTAATCAGTCAACAACTCATTACATGCTCCGGACAAAAAAAAACCCGGGAGAGAGACGGAGTGAACGACGAGATGGGGAGGCGGGCGGCGGAGGTCGAGCGAGGCAGATGAAGGGAAAAGGCCGCCGGAGACAGAAGGGTTTAATCTAGCGGAAACGTCAAATTTCGGGCGGAAACGTATTGTTCTGGAAAAGGGCTGCGAAAGCATCAGCAGCAGCAGCCAGCGTTTAGAGACGAAACCGGCGGGTACCAGAAAAAATAACGCCACCGAATAATAAAAGAACAACGGCAACGGGAGAATACTGAATATGCCACAATAAAGGGAATATTAACTACGGCATTGTTGGGAACTTTTTTTAAATTAAAACCAGTTCCAATTAAATTATTCTTCAGTATATAACTGACAACATAACTCATAGAACATTGCAGCGCCTTTATACATTGCCATCGTGACTGCTTTAACATAATCAAATCAACAATCGTTGAAACATTAAGTCGGCCTTTGTGGGTTACTTATTTAATGTTCTCTAAATTCCATATCCTTATGTTATCATTGATTCTTTTAAATTTATATCATTAATTCTTTTGTTGGGGACATTTTTTGATATTAAAACTAGTTCTAAACAAATCAAACTTTAGAATATAACTGACTTAATATATTAATATATTTATGTATATTAATTATATTAACTTAATATACAGTGATACACTGATTATAGCGACCCTCCAACTTTTCGCTACCATTTTTGTAGTACTATTTGTCCTTTGCTTCAAAAAGGCCTCAGTTTCGGGGATCACCTCTTCATTCGACGAAAATTTCTTCTCAGCGAGCATTCTTTTGAGATCTGAGAACAATATGGTGGGTGGATGGACTTTTGCCACCGTTTTCACTGACTTGTGACAAGATGTATTGTCTTGGTGAAGCAGCAATTTCTTTTTCTTGAAATGTGGCCGTTTTTCGGGGATTTTGTACGTCAAACGATCCAACAGCGCTATGAAATAGTCGCTGCTGATGGCCCTTCCTTTTTCAAAGTAGTCAATGAAAATTATTCCATGCGCATCCCAAAATACAGGCGCCATAACCTTGCCAAGCCGACTATTTTTCCACGCTTTGGAGCGGGTTCATTGTGTGCAGTCCACTCGGATGACTGTCGATTGGACTTCGGGGTAAAATGATAGAGTTATGTTTCATCCATTGTCACATATCGACACAAAAACTCGGGTTTATTACGCTTGATCATCTTCAAACACTGCTCCGAATCATCAACTCGTCGTTGTTTTTGTTCAAAGTGAGCTCGCGCGCCACCCACTTTGCACAAAATTTTCTCATACCGAAATATTCGTGAATGATAATCATTCAAAATCATTTTGTGGATTTTTTAATGTTTTCATCGGCAACAACATCTTTTGGACGTCCACTGAGTTTACCGTCTTTGGTGCTTATTTCACACTATCTAAACTTAGCATACCAATCCTTGATGGTTAATTTTCCTGGGGCAGTGTCCGGAAACTCGACATCAAGCCAACAACTGTATTTTTTCCCTTCAAAACGCAATATTTTATCAACACTCGAAATTCCTTGTTATTCATTTGTTTCACAATAACAAAAGTTGCTTCACTCAAAATGCTATAATTCACAAACTAATGATCCGACAGCTCTTTTGACGGTTAGGGCTAACTAAAAACATTAAAAACGGATTTAATTTTAATAGCGCCATCTATGTGTCAGGCCGGGGACTTTTCAATTTACGGTAAGTTGTAGGTTAGTCGCCAAAAAAAGTCACGGGATGATCACGATTGGTGAGGTTTTGATGTGGAACCTGTCTCCCGAAGTGGAAATTGAACTGATAGGAGATTAGCAGACCTTAGATGAATAATAAATAATTGTTTCTTATTGTTTTATTTAAATGACACACTTTTGAATTTGAAATCAGAGCACCGGGTCACTGTAGCGAGCATCAGCGTAATCACGGCGGAAAGATGCGCACTTTCGTGATTGCGGCCGACTAATCGTATTCTCCCGAGGGACGACGGTACGACACGTAGCCGGGCGTCGTCGGGCGTAAATCCAGAACCAAAGCCGGTTAAATATGGTCCCGTTGCATTTATGAATAAACATTCGGCGCGGATTTATTTGCCCGTCTCCGTTTGCGATGTCCTTTTCGGTCCGCAATCGCGTTTCCTGTTACCGGCTCTTGTTTATTCATGCGGCCGATTATCCGTCCGTGTTTTCGTCCGGAATTCGAATCCCTGCCCGTTATCAGGCTCGGTTCTGGTTAATTATGGCCGGCTATTTATTTACCCCACGTACGACGGGATCCGTTCACAGTTGCCTCGGCAAAAGACAAGCGAACACTCTGAATCAAAATGTTTTTCACGCTAATTCTAATTGCACTATACCTGTACAGATGCAATTATATAAGGGTCATATGATTACTTAGTAATACTCCAATTATACTTATTCTATATTCTATTCAAAATAACAGTGAACTAACGTCATCACGATGTCGAAAATATTGCCTGTCGCAATTTGTCATAATTGGATTAAAAATCAGACAATACTGTCTTTCTCATGTTATTCTAGTTAGAAAGAGATACAATGCTGCCTGAAACGTTCAAACACGTCACCGAATCAGCCTACAAAATTCGCCTTGTTGTCAAATGTCTACAACATTGTGCAAACCATTACATATAATAATTACAGATTATAAACCGTATTTTGACTCTTTGCCTGTTTTAATACAATTCATATTGCTGCTTATTATTATTCTGATTATTAGATAGTTACAGCCAGAAAAAGACTGCGTCTCTAACCAGTTTGTTCGAACAGGAACGACATAATATATGCGTTAGATGTACTGTAATATGAAAATAGATTTTAATTGATGACGTTATTTTGGTTTCATTGTTATATATCAAAGCCAAAATTAACTAAAACTTAAAGTTGATAGATTTAGATGACTTTAGTTCACTGTTTTATTCAACGGACTATAGAGTTCTTTTGTATACTTAATAGGCCATTTAACTGCCAAGGGAACAGCTGCGGCGATAAAACACGATGCATTCACAATGTTCACTGTGTGTGTGTGAATCAGAATTAAGAACTAAAAGAAATAGACAGAATTAGAATTAATAACAGAAAGAAATAGTCTGAAACACAATCAGTTAAGAACAAAAACAATGAAATGTTCAGGAGTTAAGAATAAAAAAACACTCAGAAACAGAATTAATCAAGAACAGAAACAGAACAGTCAAAAGCATTTTTATTTCAAATTCATTTAATTCATTTTCCTACATTTTAGTACTTACAATATTGACAAACGATTGTCAGTTCCGCAGTTGTAACTGATTTGTTTTCACTTATACGATACTTATTTGAAAAAAAAAAACAAATGAGAATAGCCATTTGTTATCTCCAAAAATTTAAAGTAAGCCTTAAAGTAAGACATTTTAATAATTTTTTAATTTTTTTACTGATAGTATACCAGTGATTCATTTTCAAAATTGTGTTTAATACTTAGTCCTATTGTTTAGAAGCAAACATTTATTAAAACTACACAATTACGGTTTCCTTGCATGACAGGTCAAAAAGTCTAGGAGAAACTATCATCCTTCTATACGGAATATGTATAGTCACTAACAAATATCTGATCAACTAACGACGGTATGCCAAAAGCTTTCAATCTGACTTTTATGGCACTAAATGTTGCTTAGTCCCATCTGACATGAAATGGGATTCACACGTGGCAACAGTGTATCGACGAAATTAGTTTTGTTTTTTGTTGTTTTTGTTAAATATGAAGTTCTATAAGTAAAATAGGTCTTTTTCGAATATTTACCTTTCCAATCCTTTCAACTTGGATTGCTACGGTCTGGTAGGGATAAAGTCTTTAAACTTTCTACATATTTTTCTTTCTACACTGTTGAGGAACATATAAGAACAACTGTAACTGACTTCCAACTGAAAAATACATGGATCAGGATCATAATAAGTGGTCTGAATCGGAGACTAGTATTGTCCAAGGCTAGAACAACTGTAGCCGACAGCCAACTGTGGCAAGATTTAGTGAATAATGTTCGAACATAAGCAGAAGACACTCCACCCAAACATCAGTTATGGATTGATGATGATGATGATTATGATGACTGAACTCGTGAAATTCAAATCATACATCGCTACAAATCCATAAAATGGACCACATTGAAACTGAAGGAAATTATATTTGAAAACAAAATCATTTCTGCGGTAAATCCATTATCGTTGCGTGAACTTATTGAACACCTTCGCGTGTACGTATTGACAAAAATACAGATAAAACAATTTCGAATAATTCAACAAAAAATGTAAAAAAAGGAATTTTCGTTCACGACACAACCCCCCCCCTTCCTTTACCCAATTTTTTTTTGGGGAAAGATCAAACGGAAACGTCATATTCACATGCACCCTTACCACCGTCGATTCCCCCCACCCCTCTCCTCGAGGGACCTACGCTAGTTCGGTCCTGCGCCAGCAACAGCGTTCGGCCCTTTGATATTGAAATATGGGCTCGCCTTCTATATGTTGTTTCCCGATATAATTGAGATTCATAATACGGTTCCCGGCTTCAGCTTACGTTGATACGGTCGCGTGGTATCGCAGCGCGCGTGCGATATTCTCGTCTAATTACTTTTTCCCGTACTGGTGTCGATTTTGTTTTTGTTTTCCGTTTATTATCCCACTTTTTTCTGTCGATGGATCCGTTTCTTCCTCATGAGCTTTCGATGGATCGGGTGTCTCAAATAAAAAGTAAATACGAAGAGGTACTATATAGGTTTTCGGGTATTATGTTTATTCATTTATTGTGAAAACTTGAGTATAGTACATCCAATAAAACAGCTAATACATGTCACCGAAATGTATGCCAGCACATGGCAATGTTGCCTGGTCAACAAGGTCAACAAGTACCAGTTTTTTTTGACAAATTCTCAGGCAATATTATTGGGCATCAAAGAGGTGGAAACCCTTTTAAATCTTTTTAATTATCTAACACTTTGATTGAAAATGTGACAAAAAAGCTCGTAAAATACTTAATGTGTTCTAGTCAAACTAATACCTAAAGATGAATAAATCAAGAAAAGTCTTGGAGATATGTTAAAGAAACTTTGAAATAACTTATTGGGACGTAAAACAATTGATATTAAATGAATCAAGTGCGGCTATAGTTAACAGTTTAAGGAATTCAACAGAATACTCACTCCAGCTTTTTATGTTACGTATTGGCGATACTGCAAATATGTAGAAACAAACAGTATCAATATTTAAATGATGCTGACTGACTAGTTTTCAAGAAATAGTACGAATATATACAAAATCCGAAATATAATAGCCGAACATCCTAATTTACTATTAGGATTAACTTTTAAAACTCAACGGAAATAAAACTTTAATATCTGTGTGAAACATTGGTCTAGATGCATATTAAGATATTTAGCATCTTCAGCTTGGTCGGTCGCTTATATATGACCATATCACATTCTTCCAATCAAGTGTTCAATCAATATGCAACAAAATGTATAATACTTGGTGTACATATTATTTTGTCTATCCCCTGTAAACGTATCCTATATATAATTGTATGGCATTGGAATCACTAGAAGTTACATTACTATGAAATAACGGATTCAAGATTCAGCTTGCTACAAAAAAAAATTGTGAAAATTTGAATATTGAAGTTGAAATCTATTTTTGACGACGGAATATATTTTAGCCGTGTGATTCTATTTACGGCCGAGGCTAAAAACATTATACACGACCGAGTGGCAAATGTTCTGCATAATAAACCGTTTATTCGCGAAAGGGCCCCTAGCCTAAACGAAAGAGTCTTAATCCACTCGGATGGTGTCGTAGCTGTGCTCCCGAATTCTCTCTGGCACGCCATCAAAGGGCCGGGACGCTTTGGCGGAAAGGAGACGACCTAACCGTCGAAGTGTGCGAACGGGAGCGATCAAAGAAGCCTTTTTTCGGGATACTTCTTATTTTTAACTGACGTTACATTACCTTTTGACCCGAAAGGCTTGTCCTTGGTGCCCTCAAAAGATGTATACATTAAGATTTTTATTCGATAATTCTATATACATATATTCTTAATGCCCGAACATTGGCTTTTTATTTGGATGGAATAATTTGAAGAAAAAACAAATACTACAATAACATCCTATTGATTTCGTTGTAATAATTTGTAAAATATACAAAAAAAATCCTATCGCAGTGCCAGCTACCATTCTGGCTGAAAAACTTGGTTTGTTATTTTCAGCGGCCTCTTTTTAAGATAACGTTATAGCATTAACAGAGTTTACAGAGATAAGAACAAAAGAAAATCGGCGATGGTTGGTTATATATGGATCCGAGAAGATCGATTCCTAACCTTGCCTATTCTCTATATCTCCCTCTATGTGTCTATTAATCAGTTCATATGATAGTATGCGCTTCACTGTCATCGAGTACATTTAACTGTTTGGCGAGTGCATTTGGATTCACCAATTATTTCAGAGTACCTTGCACTAACACTTTCAATAACACTCGTTATGGGTTTTAAGGGAATATCGTGCTGAATTAGTTTGATGGAGACGTTCAACACCATAGATCCAAATGGGGTTAAGTATTAACTTACACAACTTGTTATAAAGAAATTTTCGATTTACACCCTATTGATCAGTACGTTCGGTTTAGTTTAAACCCAAGCTGTTTGCATTCCCAGATATTTTACACTGTTTGCTTGAGGGAGTTCATAATTATTCATTTTTACTGGGGGACAAGCCTGTCTACAAAGAATGAATGTTACATGGGTAGTTTTGTTTCATTGGCTTTGATACGCCATGTTTTCAACCACAATTCGACTTTCTCTACTGCCAATACTTTGAATAAATAAATGTTTCCATTTTCTTTCAGTAAGTTCTCAACTTAAAATTAAAGTAAAAAGTTACATAACAAAAAATATTGTAAAAGAAAGGAAAGAATCAATTAAGTCTTTGTATTAGGTAAAAAAAACGAAGTTAAAGGGTAAAAACGATCGACACAAGACAGCATCGGTCGAGACGTTTTCGGTTTTAGGCGTCCATTCCGACGGAAAGAACCAGAGGGAAAAAAGACGGGGAAAAAAGCGAGCCGGCTCGCGTCTGTATGCGATGGCGTGCGCCTGTCCGCACAGTCCGGACCAATGAGTCCGGTCGATGAGGCCGCTCCGGGCCCGCCCATGTGTAGATCGAGTTATCGCGCGTTCGGCTTTGATCTGGCCGCCGATTCTCCTTAACTCCGAATAAACTTTCCGCATGGGCCATTTGACGCGGGGCCCGTTCCCAAGAAGCCGCCTCGTTCCTTCCTCCCCCCACTCCTTTTTTTCTGTTGATCTCTTCCGCCGCAAAGTATGTATGTTTTTCGCGCCGAACTTTCGATTACGGACGGGAAATATTTGAGTTGCCTAAACGGGAGGCCCTCGGAGTTGCTGTCGTCGCATAATATTGACTTTTATGATTGCCGTTTCCTTCCTGTTTCTAAACTTTTAACGTACTGCATTGGTTTGATAAACATCTTATTTGTGATGTTTTAAAAACTATTTAATATCGGCAAAGACGTTTTTAGAGCATCATATATTTATTATGTTATATTTTAATACAGTTACAAAAACGTTAATAAAATTAGGTTTAACTATTAGGTTATTATTCAATAAAACAGCCAATGTATGTCATCAGCTTATAATGTTAGGCGACATTTGGTTTACAACGTTTGTCGGTTTGTAACCTTTAACACTAACGTTTTGAAGAATTTTTGAAAGATTTGACAACAGTGTCGATCAGAGAATTGATATTTAAACGGAAAATCTAGAAGGTTAAAAATCAATTGAATGAAACTAGTCAATTACTAAACAGTCGATAGTTCTCAACGCTAAGTAATAGAATACAAAGAAAATTCCAAAACATTTGTAAAGCATTTTGTTTTGTAATCAATACTATCTTCTCGCTAACGTACGCTTTAGAACATAACTATAATAGATTTTGTATCAACTTCTTCTGGCTACGCTACTGATCGTTTTTCAATTAAAATTGCACGTCGAATCTGTCAGCAGCACGTTGATGTTTTTGTCGTTGTGGTGGTATGGCGTCTACGACATAAAAACAATGCCCGCTCACTGACGGAAAAGCGTTTTGTTACAAGAGAAGGGTTAGCAGGATAGTATGCTCCCCCCTATTCCCCACATAGTTCGCCGAGACCCCCTCGCGTCATTGTTCCCGAACAGATCGTGGTTGCATTTTTATGGACTCGGCAAGGGAAAAAATTTAATGTAAAACAATAACCGGTGGGCTGAGGAGGAGCTTTTCCATTACTCCCGACCCGGTTTCCGCTTTAAAAGCATCATACAATATCTTATTTTGGGACATGCATTGTTCGCTTGTTTACAGCTATACAACTGAAATTAAAACTGATAATTTTTTTATAACATCTTTATTAGATACGCTTAGTACAATCTTAATTATAAATTAATTTATTACTACTTTTCTTATGTGCTTAGATTAATTAGCAAGCAATACGAGTGCGAGAAAATACATCAGTATGTATTCCTCAATTATAAAATTGCAATTATTTATTAATTATTAACTTATAGCTATAGTTTACACTAATAATACACACTAAATGTTCACACAAGTTCGTATGGTTTTGTTCGTTTCAATCTCCTGACATCCTGCGCGCTGTCCAGCAGTTGTATTGCTTCCACGTTAGAATGATTTAGTAATCTTCTTTCGTGTTTCAAGGCGAAATCCTGCACAACTTCGCAAATCCATTTGATTTCCAGGTCATCGTGCAGTTCTTCATTGGTTACATAGCGATAGGCATTGGTAATCAATCGAAGAATCTTGTTTTGACAGCGCTGTATGACTAACTGATTTGAATTTTTAGTGCAACCCCATATTTGCACACCATAGGTCCAAATTAGCTTTATAATTGTATTATAGATCAACCTCTTTGATTTTAGATCAAGTTGAGAGTATCTTCCGACTAACCAGTATAGTTGTTTTATTTTGGTTCTAATGTGTTTTGCTTCTTGTCTAACGTGATGCTTCCAATTTAATCTACCGTCAAGATGGATTCCAAGGTATTTTGCTGGTTCTGCTTGAGGAATCGGGCTTCCATTGAGTGATATAATTAAGTTTTTATTATTTCGCCTTAATGCAAAATTAACGTGGACAGATTTGGAGCTATTAAGTTGAATTTTCCAATCTTTTGTCCATTTGTAGATTTTGTTGACTGCCACTTGCACTTTGTTGTTGGAATGTCAGCAGTGTAGAGCAGATACAGGAGAGGTCCTAAGACGCTAGAAGAAACTGATAATGACAATAACATTATTTTAACGATAACTTAGATCTTAGAAATAAAGATAACAAAAGGAGAATCATAAACCAAGAAATTATGAGTCAAGGATTAGAAATAACTTTGTTTTGACATAAACTTAGAACATATATCGATAAAGATCCCTTTTCTCTCTGACGACTTTAGTGGTTTCACTTTTCGAGTTTATCCAGATTAATTTACGTTCGAAATGGAGGGCGGATTATTTCAATTTTATTAACGAACTTATGGCTTAAAAACAAATTGTAATTATTTTCTATTTAAAATTGACTACGTTACTGGTGATCTACTGGTGAAAAACTCTACTGGTACTGCCAGTATTTTGTTTAAGAGGCGATAACGAAAGCTTTTACGATGTATGTTTTTGTTTTATATTAGAATACATTGTAGCTGAATATTTTTCTTTTATTTTTACACATAACAACATTTATATTTATCAATATATCTTCAATATCAATTTTCAGCTACAGGTCCGAAAATAATTCACATTTTGGAAAATCCTCTTAAGGACAGATTCTTAAAGCTTTCGGCTTGGAAAATATTTGGAGACGTTCACAAAGAACGATGTGAGAATAATTCTTTTCTTTTGTTATAATGAAAGCAAATAAATAAAATTGTAATAAAAGTATTTTAGTATTTTCTTTTGCAAGATTGGCGCAATGGTTTATAAATAAAATAATTTTTCAAGTCTGTTACCTTATTTTAATTCTTATTACCTTAATATCTTATTTTAAAGTTAAATATCAAGTGACGTCTCGTCCTATGACAAAAAGGAAACTGTGTGTTAAATAATAGAATAGAACATTGAATGAATATAATTTGATATAAGTTACAGCATGCTTTATGATTAGTTTTAAAAAAATACTACGATAAATATCTTTGTAAAAATGTATGTAATCTACACACTTCCCCTCTTCGTGCATTAATATTACGCGTGCTGTCACAGTGCCATTAGCTGATTCCATCTATCTCCGATTTTAATCAGAGGGAACATTTTATTATCCGTCGACATCTGTCCAAACCTGATCGGATTTATCTCGATGGTATGGCGTTACACCCAAATATTTCCCCGTTCTTATTCGAAATTAAAACGTACATAATGACTACATTTCGAGATATACGATAAAAATCGTTCGATCGACAGGACAAAAACATATAGTGGGGACAGGAGGGGTGCAACGCAATCGCCGTAATCGAGATCGAGCAATGATTAGAATCCCGTCGGGGCTTTCGTCTTTTAAAAGCATTAATTTGCCTACGCTTAAAAGCCCACCCCTTTGCTACGAACCTTTTAATAATGCTATTCTCGATAAATAGATGTAAGTATCAACCCTAAAAATGACAATAGTTTTTTTTTGATCTAGAAAAGTATAATTAAATAGTTTTTTATCAGGTTATTTTTAGTAATAACTTTAACATAAAAAAAAATAGAAGTCGTTTTAGATTTTATAGTGATTTCAAGCACTGTTTAAAAAAACAGATCCCATAACAAAGCACATTCGAGTTTTTATTTACATTTTAACGAATACAAAAACTGTAGTCTTGTATATTTATTATTTTCGGATCGTATTTTATCATTTGGACTCGTTATTTCCAGCAGAATATATACAAAAAAAAAACTACAAACATAATCTGTACGATTGTGCTATAGTAAACATAAAAAATTTAATTATTTTAAAATTTCATTTGTATTTTGTCGCACAAAAGGAAGGGACGTGCATTGCTATTGAAGGTTTACAATACGAAATCAAATCAAAGAAATATAAAGACGTTATGCTTTTGCTTTGATTAAAATAACATTAAATTATGGTTTCCTGTAACATCTGAAATACATTAGGTTGCCAGAGGTAAATATGTTATTTTTATTTGTTATATTTTAGAGTAATCCTTCTACCAACGACATGGCATGACCCTGAATGTCAGGCTTAGGCGGAAGGATGAATGCAAAATATAAAAAAGAAGCGCGATGAACACAACATCAAGTTCAGGAAAATGGATTGGTTTCTTGACAGAACAAACTGCACCTACAACAACCATATTGTATAGCATCAGGTAATGATACCAGTGCGGAGATATGAAGTTCAGCTGTGGGACTGTGCTAGCGATTTCAATGTCCAAGTAATTCGGATGTTTAAAAATTAGGTGCTGAACTGTATTGTTAAAAACCTACACAAAACGTTGCCGAAGAGACTTATTATAAAACTGTTGAGTTGCTAAAAATCAGTTGTTTTTTTTTGTTACTCAACTGTGTTATAGTTTTGTCACATCGTTTGAGCGGCACGATTGTACGCGCAACTTATAAATAAACATAGTTGTTTCTTTGTTTTTTGCCGAATGTTTACACGAATACCATGACTAACTGTTTTTAATCGTAGAATCCAAAAGCAAGAAATTTATTTTTATTAAAAGTTGTAATGAAGAATGTGTGGTGTGCTAAAGTTTTGTCGCTGGGTCTATATTATCTATGGACCATTAATATTAGACTAAATAAGCAATGGCAAAAACTATAATTAGAACAAATGACCGGAAATATTACTCAACGCTATTAATAGGATTCTTCCTGCGTCTGAAAAGGCAGGGAAATTAGTATTCCCAATTTTGGGGGAGGACTACGGTCCGATCCGTGGAACGGCTTTATTAAAAGTTGCAGAGGGCGCTGGCGCGCTTTCTCTCCCCCTGAAAGCGAATCGGCACCAGGGTCGGCTCGTTTAAAATGCAAATTGGCGAAGGACCGAGCGTCGCGACGCCGGCGTCGAACGAGAGGCGTCCAGATGAGCTGCGAAATTAGGTAATTCGGAAGGCGAGCCGGCGAGATGGGCGACGGGGCGCAGGAGGCGACGATGATGCTCTCCATCCGTACCGCTTCCAATTTTCCGCGGAAATTTCGTATTTTCAAGAAGCGGGTGCATATTCATGGAACAATTTTCGGCTTATCGTTCGAAATGATGAATTTGAGAATGTTTATTAGGCAGTTTCTACAACAGGTTATGTTTGGTAAAAGGTTTTCAATTGTACCTGTAAGTACATTTCATATATACAGTATATATTTATATATACACAGTTGAATATCCAATTTTTTTTGCTCTGGACTAAAACTAGGCGGTGGAATGCACGACGCATACCTGGTCGCGGAGACTTGCCCTGGAGCGACAAGTTGGACCGGGTTATGTGGGACTGCCTCTAGGCTTACCAATACACTAAACCGAAACTGCCTCACAGTTGACCCCTGTGCATCGCTACTGCTACTGCATTAAATTTGGGGATATGGCACCCGCTGATCGGGCACGAAGACCCGGAGATTCTATTGATTCGCTAACTTGAGGTAACACACGACTAGATACTGTCGTATGGGGACAAAAGTTATGACTGCAGCGACGAAAGCCTGGAAAAGGGGGAGGTTAGCGGTGACGTGGCGCTAAGCATGTCCCAGCATGTCGACCAGCTCGCGAACAAGCGCGTTTTCAGAACTTGAACTGAATTGTTGTTTGTGGAATGATTGAGATATAAAGTGCTTGATTTCTGGAGTGTCAGTTTCCTTATGAATTTGATTATTTCTGACAAACCATGGAGCGTCGTTTAAGATTCTCCCGAGGAGCTTACTTTGGAAAACTTGAAGCCGTTTCACCTGGTTAGGTATAACAAACTTGAAGTAGACATTAGATCCGTAGGGGAGTACGGATCTAATGTAACAGTTTTGTCATATAAAGTTTGGGATAAGGGTTTAAGGCATAATATTAAAATACTTCTCTCTAGTCGAAAATTTTAGTCATATATAAGTGATGCAGCTAAATATTTTGGCATGAACCTTGATGTTAAACTAAAGTGGAATCCACGTGTTACAAAAAATGTGAAGAACTCTCAAGCTGAGATACAAAAGATGTACCGCTTATTGGTTAGATGTTCAACCCTGTCAGTATACAATAAGTTCTTGCTTTACAAGCAAACAAGCAAGCAAGTTCTTGAAACCAGTGTGGACTTAAGCTGTTCAACTCCGTGGTTGTACTAGGCAAAGCAATAGAAATATCATAAAAAATAAATTGCTATAATACATAACAATTAAAGTATTTTTAATAATAAAGTATTCATTAATTTAAATTAGAGTAATAGAGTCTTTAATGGTATTTATAATGTCGATAAATAACAAATACAAACAAATAACAGAAAGCAAATAAAATAAATGCTACATTAAATGGAAGCCAATGAGTAGAATAGGTAGGACTCGAACCAGGGACGCCGTTAAAATCATAACAAATAACGAGATCGATAACATAATCATAACAATAACGAGCGAGATCTTCATTTCATTGTTGACGCGCACGATACGCTATAATGACGATAATTCGTTTTATTATAAATCGGCCCATTAGGGCGGCTATCGGTAATAATAATACGACTCGCAACAATGGTAAACACGGCCACCGAAGTGGCGTTTTCATTAAAATATAATTCGATATTAAATAAAATAATTTCGGGTCGTTTTAGTCACCCGGAAAACGTTCATTTCCGCTTTTCGTCGATTATAAATGCCGCGACACTCTCGCGGCGTTTACGCTCAATTCGATTTCGTTTTCATTTTTGCCGATTGGTTGCCTAATACGTATCGTTGCGTATTGCTTTGATCTGACCGATTGTTTCCCATTGTGTCTTTAATAGATCTGTTTTTCTCCTTTATTAATTTTTTATATTATTCAACACTGATATGATTTCGTTTTCTACTTTATTCATGAACTTTTGATGCTCGATGATCCATGTGAAACGCAAGAACAATACGCAGAATTATTGTGAGTAACACAAGAAACCATTTGCAATCGGCACGAATTCAGGCCAAGAGATATTGAATGACGTTTGGTTAAGTGTGAAATGCCAAATGCACACGGTCATTCATCAACAATTACGGCAGATATTCATATAGCTCCAAGACCAGTATTTAGAGGGATCAGCTTGGTGTAGTAAACTATGAGCTGTTACTGACTACAATATATACATTTAAGCCGAGCGAAAAATGGCCGGATATGACCAAAGACACAAAAATGGTACTCTTCAGCATGCCAACGCTCGACTACATGTTGCAAAACTGGTGAAAACATACTTGGAAACATTAAAATGGAAAGTGCTACCCCACCCACCGTATTCTCCAAACCTTCCTTCTTCTGACTACTACTTGTTCCGACATATGAGTCGTAACGTGACTGAGCAACGCGTACCCTCAAAAGATACATTGTTCTTTCAAGATAGAATCCATAAATTGTCTGAAAGATGGGAAAAAGTAGCGGCTATTGATGAACAACACCTTGAATACAATAAATTGTACCGGTTTTCCACAATAAAGCTTTAAAAAAAACGGTTAAAACTAATCTACGGACCGAATACTTCTCCATTTGGTTTAACGCCATTTCTCTGATAACACCTTTTTGTGCATATCCTCATTAATAGGATTGATAAATTTTTCTTATTAAGAATACAAGCAAATAAATTGACCAAACCGACATAGCAGACGATAAATAAGAGCCGTGCATGATGTCAGTCTTGCAGGTATTTTATTAACAGTCCATTTTCTATGATCGTTGGCTGAATAGCGCGAATACAAACGAGATAACCATTCACTTAGATGACAGTACAACATTCAAGGTAATAATTTGATGACGTAATAAATCAAGTAGGCGGTGTCTTGTCGTTGTTTATGTAAATAACGATTTAGCATATCTTTGTTGTGACTGCAACTACAAACCAGGCGCGTTTAGTTGACAATTACGATCGAAACTTTTTTTTCTCCGCCCGACACGATATCCTGTATAATCGAATTATACGAAATGAATAAGCGTTAAACGTATTCAAATTTTAGCGACTTATTATGTGTCTCATTGTTATTTCATTTTACACAGTTGAAGTACAAAAATTTATTGTAAATTATAATTACTATCATATAATTAATTAACCACTGTTATTTATGTGAAAAACTTGTGAATGTCTTCTCTGTACCAATATTTTTTTATTGTAGAGTAATCAGTTAATATGTACTTGCTGATCACAAAAGTGTTGAAAATAATTACAAAACAATTTAATTTAAAACAGTTATAACCTTTATTTTTATTTTAATTATCACTGAAATAAATGATAAATTAAATCACACAGTACAATTTATAATTTAAAGAAAGTTAACCAGAACCAGGATAATGTAAAATATTATAGAGTACTGAAAAAAATAACACAAAACATGTTATCATATACAATTTATTTCAACATCATATCTGTTAGCCTTATCTACAAGTCTCCATTAATAAAGTTTGATATTTTATGTCTTATAGCAACGAAAAATATTATTGTAGAAGTCGCAAAAACTGGAAAAACTAAATATCTATAAAAATTAATAAAACCGCGATTAATTTCGTTTGTTCATATGGTGGAAACTTAGATGTTTATTCCGTTTAGTACTATTTCTGTTGAAATATCATTATCTATTTGTTTATTCTTGTATCTTAAGATATCTTCTACACGTTTATTGCCTTTTATTTTTCAGTGTGTGTAAGTCTTTTTTTAATTAAACTCTTCTACTATGTGAATCATTAATTACTAAGATAGACACATATAACTCTCTCATTTTCTAGGTTATATTGAGCTACTTCTTTTCTTATTTTCGGTTGCCTCTAGAGTAGGTAAAAATGATTAAATATTTTAATTAGTACAATTCCAAAGGATATTCATTTGTTCTCCAATTTAAAAGTTATAACCCAGCAGATGCTACAGTAATATATTGTCAAGAAATCTTATATTGAATTTAAACCAATTATGATCCTCTAAGGTCGAATTTTAGATAAAAACAGTCCGTATGTAATAAGTATTTCTAATGATTTCTGTCTATAGCTGTCTGTAAAATTATACGAACTACAACCTAAGTTTTGCTCAAGACTTTATGTAAATCCGTTATTTTTATATCTAATATTTTATGGTAGTACACTTTTTAGTCTTTCAACAGTAATTTTAAACATATTAAAATTATCTTTGCTTATTGACGGTTTCAGTAGATGAGAGACAGATGTTTTAGAGTTGATGTTACGAAAGTATCATAGTGTGTAATAACCTAACCACTAATTGGGGAAATAAAATAGAATTCCTTGGTTAAGTCGTTACCCAAATAGGACCGGATATGACCTTTTTATGGCAAATTCTTTTGCTAGGTCTTTAAACTGAGTTTTTTTTTATTACATGATTTTTGATCTTGTTTAGACAAGTTTATTGATATAAAGCGTGGCGGCTCCATCACAACAATGACCCACCCAGAAACCTAACAAGAACCCCACTGAATGACCGAAAAAAATATCAAAAACACACACGGAGAGAGAACTTCAGAAAAAAAATCGCACGCTAATTTTTCCTTTCGACACAACCGCAATTTCTGAATCGACGCGGCCGAAATGAATGGGACCAAAAAACCGGGCGGCGCCTTTGATGTCTTCCAGCGTCAACGAGGTAATGATACACCTAGAGGATTAGAAATTTCACGGCTGTTTCTCGGACTGAGTCCGGCGCTGCAATTATCGTTTACCTGGGCCAATAACGTGCGGCCGGCTCTCTCGTATTTGGTTTGCGGATTCGCTTGTTTGTTTTCGCCAAATCTGATTTTATTGAGCGCCATAAAGATAAACCGTCTACGACGTCTGCTTGATGTTCGAGGATGGTGATGAGTGAGCGTAGCCGTTTATTTAGTAACAGTAAATTAATGTGGTATTGCTATCTTTTATATGATTTATATTGGTATTAGTTTCCTAAGATTTCTTTTTTAATTAGCCCTTTTCGGAAGTTTTCTCCAAACATTGAACTGTGGGGTACTACTAGCAAATCTAACACAGATATCCTCCGGAGATTCCAGAAGTCTTGCGAGTTGTCGTCGATACCCTATATTACGTGTCCAACACACTGATTCAGCGCGATTTCCCCATAGAACCCATAACGAATCTGATTTGGAGTGTTAGTACGAAGTACTCTAAAAGACTATTACTGCATCCCAATGCACTCGCCAAACAGTTAAATGTGCGCGATGACAGTGAAGTGTGTAGGCTCAAACGCAAACTACCATACGAATTGATGGTGACCAATTCACCTAATTATCTATACAATGTTGCTTATGAAAGGTATTAACCAGCTTGGTTTCTTCTTTAGACTTACACGGGCAATAGCAATGTTTTTGACTGTCTTTTCTAAAAATGGCTATAAAGCCATCTCTGCTCGAGAACATCTTACAATAAAAATGTTTAAGATTTGGACACGCTTCTGAAGACCCTATAGTTTATTTTTAATAAATAAAATAAAAAAGAACGGGGTATATTATCCTTTAAATCATCCGATGTGGTTGGATTATTTTGACGTACAGATAAACTGAATCGTATCATAGCTTAAATATGTAATTCCAAACAGAATAAAACAACATTGATCCATTATAAATAATCAAGTTCAAAGGAAGCCGACAACATTATCTCAAACCTCTAAATAAACAAATCTTTCCAATTTTTATAGTGTTGTTTTGAAATAATTGCATCGCTGAATATATAGAGAAATTACAAAGAGTTCATCGTTCATCAGACAAAACATGCGGAATATTTCTGAATAATATATAAGAATCTCTTAAATTGGACCAAGTATCATTAACGATATTAGTGAAATATATATATTTTAAATTAGATGTTACGTTATATATGCTTGGAACGATATTAATTTATTACTATACAAGTCATATGGTTTGGTTCGCTTCAATCTTTTGATTTCTTGCGTGTTGTCCAGTAGCTGAGTTAGTTCTATGTTGCTGTGATTTTATTTATTTAATGTTTTAGGGCGAAATCTTGCTCTAAGCATTTGTCATTAATCAAAGAACCATATCAACAGAATCACAGGTCCAAATTGACTTTATAATTGACTGTTGACAAGCTGAGAGCATCTTCAGGCTAAGCTGTATAGATATTCCTTGATTTTGATTTGTCGTACTTACGTAGCCGAACTACCAGTATTTTTTTATATTAAAAACTACAGGATCGATGGTGAAATAATATCGAGATTTATGACGAAATAAAAACGACAACTTCATAAAATTCGGATATTTTAAGGATGGCACCAAGCGGCCTTTTCTTGGGTGGGTGAAAAATCGACCCTGGAAGATTTATTTGCGATGCCCAGACGACCTAAAAAGAAAAAAGACGAAAGTAAAAAGGGAATATGGGCACTCTCCATCCCAGATTACCATACAATGGCGCGTCTCTGGCCAGTTCGAGTTATAAATATCAAGTTCGTGTTTTTTTTGTACGGCGATTTTTTTTTAATGCGCTAAGTACTGCCGGCAATCGTAGATTTTCCACGGCCAGCGTAGTACGACATGACCACAATAACTTATCGGTTTTCCTCGGATTTTTTAAAACTCGCCATTTTTTACCACCGAGAAATACTGCCGCATCTTCGTTACCATCGAAGATTACCTCATCCGTATTGGGTAACGAAGAAGCTATAAACTGCTTAAATTATCAGAAGGAGCAAGACATAATTCTCCCAGTTGGTTTATTCGAACTTAAAATTATATTAGAGCCGTATAGATTTACAATTTTATGAAAATATCGAGTTCTTGTGCCTGAGAACGTGTATTAAGTACGTATATAAACGAGCCAGGCCTTACTTTTCTGGTTTCATCAAAAGAAAAAAGTCACTGACTTATGGTGAGCATGCTCCAACTATCAGAAAATGTTAGAGTTGGTTTCGATAATTCAAGTGTGGTGCTTTCAACTTTCAAGCCAAAAAAAACGTCCTGGTAGGCCGAAAATCTTGATGATGTGGAATAGCAGGAGTTATCGCATAAAGATCCAACAGCAAACTCAAAAACAATTGGCATTACAAGAGATGGGAAAGATACAAAAAAATAGAATGGATGTCAAATGAACTGAATGACGGTCCATTAGAAAATAGAAAAATCGTTCGAAGACTACCCTTTATTTCGGCTCGTAACCGCCGCCAGTCTCCTTGGTAACATTTATAATAATATACCGAAAACAATAACAAAAGGAAAACAAAAAAGAACACACTCTGTCGAGAAAGATGTAAAACATTGAAATAATAATTATTTTACAAGCAAAAGTAAGACGAGGATATTTTGCAACAATAGAAAAAAACCTAATTAAAAACGTGCTTTGATGTAAAATTCATAAGTAGCAGTAAAGTGATGGCTAGCGAAGGATAACATCATTAAAATGAAAAATAGATCCTAAAAAGAAAGTCACAATAGTTCCTTCATCTTTCTAATTAACTAGAAAAACTAAATTGTAAACATTTAGTAGTAATTAAAGAGCTTGAAATAAGATAATATAAGCTTTGTGGTGTGGAACCAATGCTATTCAGAGGATCATTGAAAACAAACGGGCGGACGAAAAAACAGCCTATACCCACAAATAATTTTAGTACAAATAGCCTGTCCAGACAGGATAACGACCAAGTACACACCTTTGGTTGTTTCTTAAGAAGAGAGGTGACTGTGTATTCAAATTATGTGATAGAGATAGGAATTTGGTTTATGTTAATATAGTCTGTTCAATGAAACAGTGAACTCAGGTCATATAAATTTATGACGTCAAAACCCCGCATCAACTTTGAGTTCAGTTCGGCTATGACATAACTAAATTCTAATATAAATAAAATAGTGAAATAAAAATTAGTTATCAAATACAATTTATTTTAATAAGCAGTTATTATTTTATAAGCAATTATTTTAATTTGAAATTTATCAAAAGAAACAAAGAGCAAAATTTTAAATAGCCTATGAAGAATGTCATTTCGTATCGTCATTTTCTTCCGTGAAATAAAATCGTTTTTGACGTAAATTTGTGTATGTTTTAAACCCCTTAGTTTACCTTTAAAACCCACATAGTAAAACCTGGAATCAACAATAACACGTCAATTGAAAAGTCTCCAACCTGACACATAGATGGCTCTACTAGAATTAAATCCATATGTCTTTTAGTTAGCCCTAACCCTCAAAAGAAGCATGTATAAATTTGACGGCTGTCGGATCATTAGTTTGTGAATTATAGCATTTTGATTAAAAATGTGGGCAACTTTTGTTATTGTGACAAAATGGATAAAAAGGAATTTCACCTGTTGATAAAATATTACTTTTTGAAGGAAAAAATACAGTTGAAGCAAAAACTTGGCTTGATGCAGAGTTTCCGGACACTGCCCCAGGACAATTAACCATCAAGGATTGGTTAGCCTAGTTTAGACATGATGAAATGAATACCGAAGACGGTGATATGTGACAATGGATGAAACATGGCTCTATCATTTCACTCCGAAGTCCAACTGACAGTCATCCTAGTGGACTGCACACGATGAGCCCGCTCCAAAGCGTGGGAAAACGCAACAGTCGGCTGGGAAGGTTATGGCTTGAAAAAGGAAGGACCATCAACAGCGACTATTACATAGCGTTATTGGGCCGTTTGATGGACGAAATCGCCGAAAAATGGCAGCATTTGACGAAAAATAAAGTGCTGCTTCACCAAGACAATGCACCGTGTAATCCATGAATTGGTCTTCCAATTGCTTCCTCATCCACCGTATTCTCCAGATCCGTTCCCCAGCGACTATTTCCTGTTCTAGGATCTCAAAAGAATGTTGGCTGGGAAGAAATGTACGTCGTTTGAAGAGGCGATCGTCGAAATAGACCTATTTTGAAGTAAAGGACAAATCGTACTACAAAACAAAAAAAAACAATTTTGCCAAAAAAATGTGTTTTACTACGGTAGGCCGGGGACTTTTCAATTAACCTGTTATTATTCTTATATAGAGCTGAAAATAAGAAAAATCGAGGGGGAAACGGCGCAGAAAGAAACGAAAATGTTTTCGTTCGAGATGATCCCGGAAAAATTAGATCGGAAAACCGGGAGACAATGGATCCGAAGATGGGGATCATTGGGAAGGCCGCACGATTGACGAGAGCAAACAGGAGGGTCGGTCGACGAAGCTGACCACACTCACACACGCATGCACACATCCTTCCTGCCGAAATCTTGGATAAGTGCACGGACCATTATCCCGATTGCTCAGGTCCTTTAGTTCCGCGCCTTCGCCCTAATCCATTTACCGGCCGGTCTTCGGGCCCCGGTGGCTCGATTCTTTTTTGTCGTCCTGCGACTTTTAGGGGCGGGCGTTTTCCTGTCGCCGACCTTTTTTAATAATTGATTCGGGGATGGTGACGTTTGACGCTTACAAATCAACGAAACGGGCTTATTCGTACTGAACGAAGCAACTACAAAGTTAGAAACTAGAAAATTTTGTAATAACTATCTACAGCAACTAATTATCTTGAATGGTCACTTTCCAATCTGATCAGCGGCTCGCCATAGCTGATATGATATTAATTATTAATGAAAATTTGGAAAATTTAGTTTAAATAGCAGTTTATGTGGCTTCTGATTAATATGATTTCTGTCAACATCGGAAAATTGTTAATGAAACTGAAAATATGTATTATCTATCGAAAAATATAGTTATCCCAAGAAAAAATGATACCAAAACTTAACTATAAATTAATTATAAACTTACTATGAATTTTCCTTAAACCTTACTGAGAAAGAAGTCAACTGGAACCAAATTTTCCCTCGTGAACTACCTTACATTTAAAGTTAAAGAAAGAAAGAGTAGCACCAAGGGATACTTAAATCATTTGAAACTATTTCGGCTGGAATTACCCTTGGTAATGTCGTTGGCCCATGCTTGTATCTGCTCTAAACTGCTGATATCTCAATAACAAAGAAAACAGTCCTTGGAACATTTACCAACACAGTCATTATGGATGGTTGAAGTCATATCTCTACATATGATAGTAGGAAAAAGGCAAGTGGCAGTTAAGAAGATCTACAAATCAACCGCAGACTGGAACATACTGCTTAATAGCTCCAAATATGCTCATGCCAATTTTGTGTTGCGGATAAATACTAAAAATTTAATTATATCAATTCGTGGATACCCAATTCTTCAAGCACAGTCAGTAAAACACCTTGGCATCCATCTCGATGGCAGTTTAAATTGGAAACATTATATACATCTGCTCTGTAACTAAAAATCCTATTGCCATCAAACCAACTAGCGATCTAACAATGTCGAAACATTTAACAATGTTTATCGCTATATGATCAACGAAGAACTATACGGTGACCTCGAAATCAAATGGATCTACGAAGTTATCGAATATTTCGACTTAAAACACGAAATAAGTTTACCAAGCCAGTCCAAAGTATATCAATACAGCTACTGGACATCAAGCAGGAAATCAGAAGAACGAAGCAAACCAACCACTCCGTCATAGAGTCTAATTTAATATTAATTTGGTATATACATAGTCATTTATTTACTCCACATCACATTCGAATAAGTAAATTATGATTGTACTAAGCATATCGAGTGTAAAATATAATTAATTTTAAAAAATATATAATATTTATGTATCGATCAACGGTTTGTAACAATATAATATTTATGTATCGATCAACGGTTTGTAACAATGTATAGTAAATTTTATCGTATCTCCCGTACCCTAAAAACAAAAAATCCAGATCCAGATCAGCTAACGATGAATGAAAATAAAAAAGGAGATAAAACATCGAAATCTCATTTAACTCTCCCTTCTTACCGCGCGTCAGTCCAATCCCCGTCGCTCATACGTCCCAAGATTAAAAACCGACTCAGCATATTCTCGTCTCCCACCCCGTCCTCGTCATTTGCCCCTGCCCGGTCTCCTTCACCCCACCACCCCCCAATCCGGTAATCCTAATCCACGAAATTAAAAAACCTTCGCCGTTGTTTGCCGTTTCGGAAAATGTCAACGTCTTCGGCAAATATTTGCGCTTAAT
Organism: Rhynchophorus ferrugineus; assembly: GCF_030347505.1. Lineage (NCBI taxonomy): Eukaryota > Metazoa > Arthropoda > Insecta > Coleoptera > Curculionidae > Rhynchophorus > Rhynchophorus ferrugineus. The sequence goes on along the minus strand of NW_027472585.1, from coordinate 737,193 downwards.
TATCTTTTTCCCGTACTCCCAGGGACGGAGGGCAAAGAGAGGGAGAAGAGCTGGTGACTGGAGAGATCGACAAAGAGAGCGGTACGACTAGACGGGGAGAGAGTGTGAGAACGAGTGGGGTGGAGGGAGACAACAGGGGGTTAGCGAGGGGGTGATTGAGGTTCCCGCCATCGTTCAAATTTAAATTAAAACTGAGAAGCAAATTGGTGAGTCACTTCCAAAATAACAGGGACAACTCATGATTTTTGTTATCACATGAACAGGATTGGCTCTGAAAATAGCTTTAGCATACAACAAAATTCCATTCTAAAAATAATTGAATAAAAATGTTATTAAATATAATTTATTAACATTATAGTACATCTAAAAACTACATTACCAGTTAATTAATTATACAGCCACAATAGTTTATAGGTTAGAGGTATAACCTCTCACTATTGCTTTCAAGAATTTGGCATATGTCTGACAACCAGACGATTTTGATAGGGTCGTTTACATGTTCGAACTAATCAAACAGTATTGTGTTTCTTTTTAACTAGAATAAAATGAGAAGGAAAATACTGTCGGATTCTAAAATGAATTTACAAATTGCGACAGGCAATACGTTAAACATCTTGATGACGTATGTACAAAAAAACTTTGCATAGACTATATATCAATAATTATGATGAAAATTTGTTATTATTAATGTGTATATATTTCTGAATACGTTTAACATTGAAATATACACTAATTTAAAAAAAGACGCAACGAAAGAAAGTTGCACCCAAAGAATAAGATATTATATTGTAACAATAAAGTAATTGTTAAAATACCATCATGACAATATAAGGCCTTAAATAACTCCATAATAATAATTATTAATGTATCGCCTATTAAAAATGGTCCAAATGATTCGACGCAACGATGAAAAAGCTGAATTATTCGAAGAACCTTTATCTAACGTATTGAAACCTAATGATAAAGAATCTACCATGGATAGTGTATTGGTGTTTAGTGTATAAGTGTATTTTTAACTTTAGCTTAAGTAGTTTAGCATTATTTTAATTTGTAAAATACATACTCATATATTAATCCCGTAGTTGCCTTGCTTTTGCTTAATTGTCCATTGTTACCTACTAATGCCAATTAGTAGGTACAATAGTAATAAATCAATTCGTAAAGTAAGATTGTATTCAGCATATCTAATGTAAGATATAATTAATAAAAAAAAAATTAAATAACGAACCAAAAACAATATTTATATAATTATCCGATTGCAAAAAAAGTTTTTGGGAAAAGAAAGCTGCAGACGAAATAGTCAAAGCGATGGGATACCAAATTATTTACATAACAAAGACAAAATCACTAAATACCATAAAATCCATCGGACAATTATTTGGCGGCTTCATAAACCACGGTCGATTAAATCCGGACATATTAAGGGAATTGTACGATCATCCCATCTCATCCCGCCGAAAAGCGCAAGCACGACAGGGACGAGGAGAAGGGAAAAAGACGATAGAGACGGAAAAAAGCCCGACTAAGCAGCAAAAATAAAAAGAAAACCTCTCTGCCGATCGGAAAAATAATCCTGCGAAATCCTAGAGGCCGGCCCATTATCAGACGACCCGCTGCAACGGAAGAGTGCCGCGAGGGTTGGATAACGGGGACGGGGGCGGCGAGATCAAAGGAAACCGCCCCCCAAATCAGATCGACGACAGGGGGGAGGGTGGGCGCGCGCCATTATAACATCTCAATGCTCATTTAGATATTCCTGACTCTCTGTGTTACGTAAACGGATAGCGGGTCGTCGTGTGCAACGGGCTCGGCGAATTCGGCGTCTCCCCCTCTCCCCACCCTGCGTGTTTCCCCATCGCCGCCACCCCGTCCATTATCTGACGTATTTAGTTGGTGCAGATGGGTCCCTTGGCCCAGGAAGGGGTGGGACGGGATGGTCTTTAATATTTATGCGATTCAACGTCTGGCTTCGTCGAAATGGCTACGTGGACGTTTAATGACTTTTTCCATGTAAATTTTTATGATTGTCATGTAAATAGGAGATGTTGACTTGTCGGTATCTGACATAGATTCATAGAAGACCAGTTTAACGATGATATTAAAAACACAAGTGGGGTTTCTTAGAAAAAATATTGAAAAAAATGTAGTGACCAACTTCAGATCATCCCAGAAGACATCTGGTCTTACCCAGCCTGACCACTGGCCTGACTGGGACCATTTTCCTTGTCGGATTTGACACTCCTGTCTAGGACAATCATAAACAGAAATTTATGACCATGCCCCAGCAGGATTCGAACCAGCAACTATCGCTACAGTAGGTGGACCGTCCTGTCGCCTTTACCACTGCGGTAACCAAGCCGGCAGAATTAACATATAACAATAAATACCAATTAGTAAGTCAATAACAAAAATCATATACATAAATGGACCCAAATCACAGGATTTGGAGCAAGCAGTTGCGGGGTCAGTAATGTTTTGAAGATCTCCTATTAACGCTCAATACTTATTACAGAACTCTTTTGACATACATTAGGCTCTTGTCCATCTTACTGCACAGTAACATAGAAGCTGGTTAATTCTCAAATGTCGTACAGAGGTTAATGAGACCGAACACAGCCCTAAATGGAAATATGTAATAATAGGCAATAAAAGAAAAACAAAAATTATGGTCAACTAAAACAAAATCGAACAAAACTAATAAGGAAAGAATGTGCTGTACCAAAGTTTTAGTGTCAATACCACAACAATAAGGCTGATCTGATAATAAAAATAGAAGATCTTGATCGCTGGTATCTCAAACAAATTGCTATTCCTTCAGAACTTTAGTAACACTATTTAAGTATAAGAATTCTCGTAGCATTGTTGATTTTTTAATAAAATTGAATGAATTAAAAGAAAAATAGCAAAACCAAATTTAGCAAATTATATATGGAAATTTCTTTAGACATTTAATAAAATAATTCAAAATATATTTTATAATAAAACATTATATTAACTTATTTTTATTTGGTGTTCTTTAAAATGCTCGCTAGATAGAAATAATGATACGACAGGAGTCATCAGAGCATAAACGAATAAACTCCGATTTCCGCATGAAGAAAAAAAGAGTACCTCATCCCAATGATACAATATTGAAGAATAAAACGATCTTCGCCCATTTCCATTACCGTTACCATATTTCGTCGCGTTCTTTTAGCCAGGATACCAAGTCCCCCAGTAGCCAGCCACTTTTCTCTCGGCCTGATTATTAAAACGCTAATCACAGATTTACGATCTCCACAAACCGCTCATCTAGGAGAACATAAACTAATTGCTGGCGGAACTTTCTCGTTTTTCGAATGGTTTTAATATCCGAATGTGACTGAAATTGTGACGCGCCTCCGGCAGAAATCACTTTGAAATTGCCCGTGCCCGATCTGAAAATGGTACGAGCGATCGAACGGAACGGCGCTAATTATAGTTTTAGCAAAACTATTCGAACCTTTTCAATTACCTGTTAGATTTTAATCGGCGGTACGTTCGCGGCCTCCAAGTCTTAATTATCGTTGCCTCTTCGGCGTACAGTGCCATATTCGAGAGCGCTCGGCCATTTTTTGGATGGTGGTTCGCCGCTTTACGCGACTCCTCTCGGATAATTAATTAGTCGGACGTCGTGGAAACGTAAATGGGAATTGTGCCCGTGCGATTTTTCTTTGATCCGCGTATATGGCTTCGTGGCGATAGCTTAATTTTGCGTGAGAAAATCCATCTCGAGTGACGGCTGTCGTTGAAACCTTCACTGAATTCCACTAAGAACATTTTAGCTGTAGCATAAGCCGTGTAAGAGTGGTAAACAGTTTACGTTTTAGAACGATAGGTATTATTTAGACTACATCTAGTCTAGAAATTTTAAAAAAATCGATATTTCTCAAATATTCTTAGCTTAACACTTCACAGATTTTTTCAAAATTTTAGTTATTTTAAGACCACTAATCACATTTATAAAGGAGACGCACAGATAGGTAATAGATATTAGTGTCCACATGAGTGAAAATCGTTCAATGAATTGCATTAAGAACTTTTATAGAACTTTTTAAGAACCGTATAAGAGTGAAAAACAATAACATTTTAGAAAGACGGCATTATTTAAGCTAGATCCATTATTTCCGAGCTATGATTTTGACCCATGTCTTTTTGAAGGTTTTATAAACATTTAGGAGTGAAAAACAATAAAGTTTTAGAACGTGAGTTATTACTTAGACTATATCTAGACTAGAAATTTAAAAAAATCCATATTTCTCAAATATTCTTAGCTTAACACTTCACAAAATATAACGTTCACAGAATTTTTCAAAGTTTAAGTTATTTTAAGTACACTAATTACATTTATAAAGGAGACGCACAGATAGGTAATAGATATTAGTGTCCACATGAGTGAAAATCGTTCGATGAATTGCATTAAGAACTTTTAGCCGTAATATATAGGCCATATAAGAGTGAAAAACAATAACATTTTAGAACGAAGGGCATTATTTAAGTTAGATTCATTATATCCGAGCTATGATTTTGATCCATGCCTTTTTGAAGGTTTTATAAACCATTTAGGAGTGAAAAACAATAAGGTTTTAGAACGTGAGATATTACTTAGACTATATCTAGTCTAGAAATTAAAAAAAAAACGATATTTCTCAAATATTCTTAGCTTAGCCCTTCACAAAATATAACCTTCACAGAATTTTTCAAAATTTAAGTTATTTTAAGACCAATAATCACATTTATAAAGGAGACGCACAGATAGGTAATAGATATTAGTGTCCACATGAGAGAAAATCGTTCAATGAATTGTATTAAGAACTTTGAGCCGTAATATATACCGTATAAGAGTGAAAAACAATAACATTTTAGAACGAACGGCATTATTTAAGCTAGGTCCATTATTTCCGAGCTATGATTTTGACCCATGTCTTTTTGAAGGTTTTATAAACATTTAGGAGTGAAAAACGATAAAGTTTTAGAACGTGAGTTATTACTTAGACTATATCTAGACTAGAAATTTAAAAAAATCCATATTTCTCAAATATTCTTAGCTTAACACTTCACAAAATATAACGTTCACAGAATTTTTCAAAGTTTAAGTTATTTTAAATACACTAATTACATTTATAAAGGAGACGCACAGATAGGTAATAGATATTAGTGTCCACATGAGTGAAAATCGTTCGATGAATTGTATTAAGAACTTTTAGCTGTAATATATATACCGTATAAGAGTGAAAAACAATAACATTTTAGAACGAACGGCATTATTTAAGCTAGATCCATTATTTCCGAGCTATGATTTTGACCCATGTCTTTTTGAAGGTTTTATAAACCATTTAGGAGTGAAAAACAATAAAGTTTTAAAACGTGAGATATTACTTAAACTATATCTAGTCTAGAAATTTAAAAAAAAAAACGATATTTCTCAAATATTCTTAGCTTAGCCCTTCACAAAATATAACCTTCACAGAATTTTTCAAAATTTAAGTTATTTTAAGACCAATAATCACATTTATAAAGGAGACGCACAGATAGGTAATAGATATTAGTGTCCACATGAGTGAAAATCGTTCAATGAATTGTATTAAGAACTTTGAGCCGTAATATATACCGTATAAGAGTGAAAAACAATAACATTTTAGAACGAACGGCATTATTTAAGCTAGGTCTATTATTTCCGAGCTATGTTTTTGATCCATGCCTTTTTGAAGGTTTTATAAACCATTTAGGAGTAAAAAACAATAAAGTTTTAAAACGTAAGATATTACTTAAACTATATCTAGTCTAGAAATTTAAAAAAAAACGATATTTCTCAAATATTCTTAGCTTAGCCCTTCACAAAATATAACCTTCACAGAATTTTTCAAAATTTAAGTTATTTTAAGACCAATAATCACATTTATAAAGGAGACGCACAGTTAGGTAATAGATATTAGTGTCCACATGAGTGAAAATCGTTCAATGAATTGCATTAAGAACTTTGGGCCGTAATATATACCGTATAAGAGTGAAAAACAATAACATTTTAGAACGAACGGCATTATTTAAGCTAGGTCTATTATTTCCGAGCTATGTTTTTGATCCATGCCTTTTTGAAGGTTTTATAAACCATTTAGGAGTAAAAAACAATAAAGTTTTAAAACGTAAGATATTACTTAAACTATATCTAGTCTAGAAATTTAAAAAAAAAAAACGATATTTCTCAAATATTCTTAGCTTAGCCCTTCACAAAATATAACCTTCACAGAATTTTTCAAAATTTAAGTTATTTTAAGACCAATAATCACATTTATAAAGGAGACGCACAGATAGGTAATAGATATTAGTGTCCACATGAGTGAAAATCGTTCAATGAATTGCATTAAGAACTTTGGGCCGTAATATATACCGTATAAGAGTGAAAAACAATAACATTTTAGAACGAACGGCATTATTTAAGCTAGATCCATTATTTCGGAGCTATGATTTTGACCCATGTCTTTTTAAAGGCTGCTCTACTTCTACACAAAAGGCCGATTTCGTCAAAAAAATAGCCAAAATGGTACCGATTTCGATCAATGCCACAATCTAGCTGAGCAGAATTTCCATTATAAAGTTAAATATAATATGAAAAAATAACATAAAAAGAATATTATGATTTCATATGGTTTCACTAGATTGAACTTAGAATATGTCAGAAATATTAGCCAAAATAATAACTAGCCCCAGACAACAGTTTGAAAAAAATATTGTAAGTAATCCGAGAAATAAACAATATAAACAACATTTATTAAATTTAATAGCACAGTGGTGATTCACTCAAACCACTTATAGTCTTAGTCTTACTTTTTATTTATGTCGCAACGTTTATTATCTTTCCATACAAGAATGTTTCGACGATACATTAATGTATTTTTGTTATTACAATTAAAATATAAATAACAAACCTTGGATACCATTATAAATTCTTAAATGAATTAGATGAATAAAGAGTCCGTTATGAAAAAGGAGAAAAATTGTACCAAGTAACTGAATTAATGTTTTGGTAATTCGTGGTGATCCATGATGATTCGACAAAAGTTTGTCATCGATGCGCAATCCAAAACCTACCGCCATTATCATCGATTATAATCGGCAGCACGTACTTCCAATAAATTATTATAAATAAGAACGACGCAACATTTGAATGGAATAATGTTAACCAACAAAAAATGGTTTCCTTGAATTCCGCTTGTCATTCGTTCGATGATACAGTACTGAACTTAACGAATTGGTGAGAAACAATCGGTCGATGTTGGTAGAAAGAAAAACCGATGGTATACGCGACAAATAAACGCCGTTCTCATAGTATTGTGGATTCGAACAGTGGGATTACTGGACTCGTAATATAAAAAGGAGTACACAGTTTTTAACAACTTCATAGTACTTACGTGCTAATGGCTCAACGATACTCAATTGGGATTATTGGAACTTACCTGAAAAAGAAAAAATGTGTTAAAACAAAAGTTAATAGTTCATGTATAATTAGAGATGTTTCATTAAAATTTAGATTAAGATGTAATGAATTATCCTTTTTTACGAAAATATTGTAAATAGTTGTAATTATATTAATGTGTCCCATATAAAAAAGTTATAGCTTTGTTCTTTTAATTAATAAGTCATCAAATATATATTTTAAAGAAACTGGATCCATTGACGTTCATATTTTGAAATATTTGTGGGCATACTACAAAATGATAGGCCAAGAATATGGAAAAATTATTTGTCACAATATTAAATTAAAACGATACTTCAAGGTGCTGGTTTAAACACTTTTTCATTCAGCAATAATTTAGTGCTACAGAGGAACCAGTCAATCTTTGGTTCATGATACTTCACAGATAAGTTGAGTAACAATTTTGTGCATATGTATAACATCACGCGTCTGCTACGTCACTGGTTATAGACCATACTGCGTAGTCAAATGTTTCTAATAAGATGATAGGTGTTTTAACCTGTTTTGTAATAAATAAGTACCATCAATGTCGTTTTGTATCACCGTCCAACAAGTCTCCTCTTCTTACGATAAAATAAAATAGTTTTTTTTATTGAAACAACAGTCTTTAGAGTGAAGTTGATATGAACTAACCTAGTATACTGAAATTAAGACAGAAGCTTATGGTTCAACCAAACCAACGGCTACCAAAGGCGAGTTGCAGTAACCCAGTGTCTCAGTAGTACATTATTGGAACTTGTCAAACTTTTTCATAAAAAGGTACCATGGAAATTACGGTAAAAACAGTGCTATTCAGAAGATCAATAAACTGACATAAATCCAAACTGACTGGTTTGGGTTGTGAAAGATTTGAACCCTCAGTGTCGTTTTGCCGTTATCTTAACAGCGACCAAAGCCGATCAGAAAAATCAGAGAAAATAAAGAAATTATGAGAATAATATTAGAATGAGAAGACTACAAAAAAGTGAAATACACGTAAAATTTTGCAATGCATCTGATTATTTATCATAAGCTCTAATTTAACTGAGTAGATAGTTCCACCTGTTGCCAAATCATATATATCGACTTTTTTTATATCAGAAGGTCCGTATACGGTGAAGTATAACGGTTCGTTCACGATAATATGGCCAACACTTCACGCCGTGGGAATAATAGAGTTATAAATTCGTTATATGTTCCCATCGACGTATAAGGCAGCGAATGGTAAAAGCTGCGAAGCCTAATTCAGCGAGAAACAAAATCTCCCGGCCATTCTTCGGGGTCTAGCGGGCTAAACAACGGATAAACAACGCTCGGTTGATAAACGACACGAACCCGCTTTCGCAGCCTTTTCGTCGAGAGCCACAATATAATAATAAACCAACTTTATGCCACTATAAACGTCAGCAGGAAACGTACGCACACATCGGTCGAGGGAAATTTAAGGTATCCTGTGTCGGACGGCAGAAGATATACGCAATAATGACAGTTATCATAAAAGAGTATTTATTGGCATTGCGGAAGATGCCCGGTAAGGTTTGGTAGAATAAGAGCCTCGTTGGTCATTCGGGGTTAGTGAAGGATACGGTTTTAATCGATGTCATAACGCCGAAGAAGTTGTCTGTTTACCGATGGAATGCGGATAAAATGCAAATGTTCAAATATGAGATATTCAGTGAGATATGATATTTAGTTCATAAAGACGATTTACCTCAGACTAAAAAAATACATCACACGTTATTTAGAAAATAATTTCAGATTGTCTTAGATTTGGTACGTCCTTCTCGATCGAGTGAAAATATATAATAATAATTCTATAGGAATAATAAATAAATTGTTGTGTTCGTGGTGGTTTAACACACATTGGTTTTAAAATACGAAAAATTTTTAAAAAAATTTAAAATGCAGTGCTAAATATTTAAAAGTTATAAAATACAAATAACATGAATTTTCAACCACATCAAATAGGAAGCAACAGATGCCAAAATTTCATATCGAATTGTTTTTTACTTAACCTCGCAGAACTTCAACAATCTGCCTGTGGGCAATAAGTATTATGTGATTTACGTTATATAACATAACTATCCTAACATGCAGAAGATCGCTTGAGTAAGTGATCTGCTGTACAACTTATAATCTAAATCTTATTCTAGATACTATTCTAACTTATTCTAAAGAATATTGAATCTCATTCTATGGGTCTATTAATCAGTTCGTATGGTAGTTTGCGTTTGAGCCTACGCACTACACTGTCATCGCGCACATTTAACTGTTTGGCGAGTGCATTGGGACACTCGTTATGGGTTCTATGGGGATATCGCGCTGAATCAGTTTGTTGGACACGTAATATGGGGTATCGACGATGACTCGCAAGACTTCTGGAATCTCCGGAGGATAGATATGTTAGATTTGCTGTAGTACCCCACAGTTTAAAACCATAGGTCCAAATGGGCCTAAGAATTGACTTATATAGCAAAACCTTGTTATCTAATGATAATTTAGATTTACGACTTATCAACCAATACATTTGGTTTAGATTAAGCGCAACAATGTTGAAATAGCTGCACTTTTAAAAACGAAGAAACAGAGATACAAATTACTCTTGTTCGAAAAAAAAATCTAAAAGGTACGAGAAATAACATAGAATTGTAATAGAAGTAATATTAAAAGTAATTATTACATATATATTTATTATACATTTATACACAATTTTTTGCAATTATCCATCCATTCGTTTTAGGCTACTAAAGGTAACACATAGTATGTCACCAAAACCTGGATGACTACCTCCAGTCCAATAATGGGATTTGCCGGTGAATAGTAGCAAAAATTGTAGCAGTGATCTTAGTTGATATACATATTTCAACACAATATCTGCTACACCACTGGTTATTTAAAGAAATGGGTAGAATCCTCTAATCCATCCTCCAATTTTTGATGTAGTGCTAACAGCCAAAAAGTGCTATAGCAGCTCAATTGATGAAACTCGTTTTTCATCAATAATAATAATTGATAAAAAATTGGCCACGCAATTGGCCTAAAATATTAGTATACTCATCTGAATTTATTCTTGTACTAGAGATAATCTTTCTGACATGTTTTTTAATAGGTCTTTATAAGTTAATGAAGAACTAGACATTGGGACAAGGTAATATACGCTTTCAATTCATGACTTAAATTAGGAATTGTTGCTTCATCCACTGTATTTGCCACTAAGCCCTTTTGCTTCCGTTATAAGGAACGAATTAATTGTTCAGCCAATACTTAAAGATGTATGATAACTGCAAAACCCTATTAACATACATGGTTCCTTGTTCGCTTCTCCGTCCGCAAATTTCGACAAGCAATCCATTTCGGAACGAATCTAAGAGAGAAACAACGAGAAAAATAACACCATTTTCATGCGAGGCATTCCTGGCGTAGTCGAACAATCCCGGCAATGTGTAATATCGGGCGTATTTGAATTCCGGGAAGTCGGAACTATTCGGGCGGAGCGATCGGCTCTCGGCAGCAGGAATTTCATCAGTTCCAGCGTCAACCGGAAAGCATCCGTTCCCGCCGAGCTCCTGACGGACCCTCGCCGCCACCCTCGAAGCTACCACCATCGCCGCCACCCCCGCGCCCCGGTAATGGGAACCCGGGTTGGAGTCCTGGTTGGCTAGATCTCCGTCTGAGATTATACCCTCCCTATCGGAAAGGGTTTTCTCAGCACGCCCCCTCTGCCACCGGCGCCCCCTCCGACCCTGTCTCTTCCACGGGCTCGTTGGATGGATCTGGTCACGAAAGAAAAGGACGAGCAACTTTTAATCGAAACAGTTTTGTTCGGAGAGAATTTTTTCTGGATTAAATATTTGCTTTTGCCTAACTAAGCAATTTATCTCCTGCTAATGTTAAAACAAACATTACCCGATCTGACACATAGATGGCGCTACTAGAATTAAATCCATATGTTTTTTAGTTAGCCCTAACCCTCAACAGAAGCGTGTATAAATTTGACAGCTTCATTAGTTTGCCAATTATAGCATTATGAGTGAAAGAACTTTCGTTATTGTGAAAAAAAATGGGTAAAAAGAATTTCGAGTGTTGATAAAATATTGCTTTTTGAAGGGAAAAACTACAGTTGAAGCAAAAAGTTGGCTTGATGCTGAGTTTCCGGACACTGCCCCAGGAAAATCAATCATCAATTGAAATTGAATTAAATAGCAGACACTCTAAAAATATCAATTGAACGTGTACACCATATCATTCACGAATATTTGGATATGAGAAAGCTCTGTGCAAAGTGGACGAGTTGATGATTTGAAGCAGTACTTGAAGATGACCAAGCGTAACAAACCCGAGATTTTGCGTCGATATGTGACAATGGATGAAACATGTCCAATCAACAGTCACCCGAGTGGACTGCACACGATGAACCCTCTCCAAAGCGTGGGAAAACGCAACAGTCGGCTGGCAAGGTTATGGCGTCTGTATTTTGGGATGCGCATGGAATAATTTTCATTGACTACCTTGAAAAAGGAAGGACCATCAACAGCGACTATTACATAGCGTTATTGGACCGTTTGAAGGACGAAATCGCCGAAAAACTACCACATTTGAAGAAAAATAAAGTGCTGCCTCATAAAGACAATTTACCGTGTCAAAAATCCATGAATTGGGCTTCGAATTGCTTCCTCATCCACCGTATTCTCCAGATCTGATCCCCAGCGACTATTTCCTGTCCTCAGATCTCAAAAGAATGCTCGCTGGGAAGAAATGTCCGTCGAATGAAGAAGTGATCGCCGAAACTGAGGCTATTTTCAAGGAAAGGACAAATCGTACTACAAAAATGGTATCCAAAAGTTGGAGGATCGCTATAATCAGTGTATCATCCTCGAAGGGAATTATGTTGAATAAAAAAATTAATTTTGCCAAAAAAATGTGTTTAACTATGGAAGGCCGGGGACTTTTTAATTGACCTGTTATTACTGTAATTACATACATACAATGGAAAATTGATTAATTATGATAGTTTAGACAGTCCCTTAAAAACGTTACTTAAAAAAACAGGAGCATATATCAATTCTCATCTGCTATTCAATAGAAAGGGTCACGCCACTGACGAGTGGACAACCCCCCGTCTGTTCCAGGCGTGGAGTCGCTCAAGTGTATTGTAATTATACTCCGGCATCTGATTAAAATAACTTCAAAGGGAATCTTATTATTTGGGATGGATCTCCATCCGGATCCATCGGCGATCCCTTTTTTCGGCATGACTCAACCCGTGCCCAACGGAAAATTAAATTCGACATGCCGTTCTCTCTTCCCTACGACGGCGGGCGATTGAGAGAAACATTTCGCGAAACGAAAATAGAAATAAAAAAGAAAGAACCATGAAGATATTAAAGTATTACGAGGAAGAAGCGAAGGAATGGTTAATAGAATCTAGCTTTTACTTATTCTAGGGAGCGATACGTTAAGGTTTGAAGATAACATTATCAGAAATAGTATTTTTAGTCCAATTTTATTTATTAAAAATGGTAATCTAACGAAATTTGTACCACTTATGTAACATTTTATGACGAATTTAACGATGTAACTTTCATTGTAATATAATTAACATCTTCAAAGATATAATGGGTTTTCTAATTTCAAAGAAAAACGTCGATTTTCTTCATATCAAAATATTCCCTCAAGAACAAGTAGGAGGTAAAAAGAAATAGGTTTTCTGTTTTCTACACCATCAAATATAGTTTCTGTTAAAAATTCACTATGGTACGAAACAAAAACATTTTTGGCAATTTTTCCATATATATAGTCAGGAAATTTTGTATTTTTTGATCATTTTCCAATATTAGCTTGTAAAAATGATTGTACCAATGGTAATTTAACGAAATTTGTACCACTTATGTAACATTTTATGACGAATTTAACGATGTAACTTTTATTGTAATATAATTAACATCTTCAAAGATATAATGGGTTTCCTAATTTCAAAGAAAAAGTCGATTTTTCTTCATATCAAAATATTCACTCAAGAACAAGCCGGAGGTAAAAACAAATAGGTTTTCTGTTTTCTACACCATCAAATATAGTTTCTGTTAAAATTTCACTATGGTACGAAACAAAAACATTTTTGGCAATTTTTCCATATATATAGTCAGGAAATTTTGTATTTTTTGGTTATTTTCCAATATTAGCTTGTAAAAGTGGTTGTACCAATGGTAATCTAACGAAATTTGTACCACTTATGAAACATTTTATGACGAATTTAACGATGTAACTTTCATTGTAATACAATTAACATCTTCAAAGATATAATGGGTTTTCTAATATCAAAGAAAAACGTCGATTTTTCTTCATATCAAAATATTCCCTCAAGAACAAGTCGGAGGTAAAAACAAATAGGTTTTCTGTTTTCTACACCATCAAATATAGTTTCTGTTCAAATTTCACTATGGTACGAAACAAAAACATTTTTGGCAATTTTTCCATATATATAGTCAGGAAATTTTGTATTTTTTAGTCATTTTCCAATATTACCTTGTAAAAATGGTAATCATGAAATTTTAACAGTTTTCTATTGAAGGTTAGATTAAGTGAAAAAACGGCAATAAGTAGCGCCAGTTATGTGTTAGGCCGGGGACTTTTCAGCCTCTGTTCGATCACTAGTTCAAATAAATGAAAATACGCATGTGTTAAACTGAAATTACCTTCTGTTTTCTGTATCCTGAAAATTACGAGAGAACAACCAACCTGTCTCGTCGCAGAGGTAGAACCGTAGCGACTAAGCCCACCCCCGCACCCTTAATTGGCGGTTCCTCCGCTCGGCGCGTTGCTCGTTAGCGGTTGGCCGTTTTTTCGAATTCGCTAATGATGCGGTCCGCCGAGAGATGGGCGTCCTCGTAATTAGAGCGCGTCGCACGACGCCGCTACGACTACGACGTCGTCGTCGGCTGTGCGGCGGCCGCGGGTCCCGCTTTGGCTTTGTCGTGAAGGCGCGGGCGGTCGCTTTGTCGACGCGAAATTAATTAGATAAAAAGTTGCCGGAACGGCACAAAGGGCCCGAAAATAAACACCCTTCGGGTGTCGGAGAACCGTCCGTTCCAGGATTGTTTGGAGGCTGGAAGCCGAACACGTCTTGCCCAGAAAAACAGGCACCTAATTGATGCTGGGTACGGTTTTGTGTGTCGGGATTCTTTGTGTGTCTACCGACCAAACATTTTTTTTGATAAGAGTTTTGAAATCTCATTTAAGGTTAACAATACCCCAATTATAAATTAGTGCCTAAAATTTCTCTCAATACTTCCCTAATTAATTGTTTTCTCATTCTCTAATGTGACACAATTTCAGTCAGTTAGCAAGCAGGGCAAATATATTAGGAAAATACCAAAGCAATATAAAGAAAAACAAAAATTAGTTCGTTCTTAAGAATTATAACATGGAACGCAAATGGGTAAATTAGCGAGTTAGATTAGGGAACTAGAACTACTTCTTAGAACAAATAACATGGATATAGCTTCCATATCAGAGATTCATTATTACATATTGGATTATGATACATATTGGACAGTACACCTCAGTGAAGTCGTCGAGGAGGAACAGCTCTAATTATAAATCAAAATATACAGCATTTCCAACAAGATGAGATCAAAAAAAGAAGAAATACAAGCTACGACAGTTAGCATTGAAAAGAAAGACGCTGAAATATCCATTATATTCAGAAGTTATATACTGCTACCAAGATACAAAATAACACAACAACAATATAGACACTTATTTTTAAAATTAGGCCCGATATTTATTATTGAAGGAGACTTTATGAAATACATAAACAACATCCTATCACGACATATTTAGTCAAGTCCAATTGTTATGGGATGTGGCAAAGAATTACTACAGTAGATATACCGGCCGAGAAAGATATACAAGTAAGAACTGTATTATAATTGTTACACTATAAGCTCTTAGTTAAAATGTAGGAGGAGAGAATGAATACTAACTGTTTTGTAGAGATGGCAGCTGCATTAGAGTTAATGCAGTGGGGATCTATAATTTTATCAAGAAATAAAATAAACTAGAGAAAATACAGTGATATCAGAATCATTTGACAAGATAACGCAGCAACGAAGGAAACAAGAACTAAACGTAAAAAGGTAAATATGTTTTCTAATGAAAATAAAATAAATTACTTGGAAGTACCATTATTATCTAGGTAGTTTAAGCCCCCAGGGGATACCATAGGTGGTTGAGAAAAGAGTTTAATGTAAATGTATTAAAATAACTCTAACCTACAAACTGTTGTGGCTGATAATTAATTGTAGTTTAAGTCCTTAAATAAATATGCATTAGTTGTACTATAATGTTAAAATAAATTAGATTTCTCTTTCATTATTTTATTTATATTTGAATGTTGTTATATATCGAAGCTAAAATAAACCAAAATTCGTAAAATGTCAACGCTAAATGCGGCAACATTGCACAGCTTTGACCTCATAAATTGAGATGACGTGATTTCACTGCTACTTTGGATAAACTATATATTATTTGGTAAAGAATTTAGAGAAACGGATAGCTTGAAGAGCGTCAATTTTTATACCTTTGAGGGAAAAACTACGACGAACGATTTTTTCCCGGTTTTCCTTCGACGTCGAAAACAGAAAAGAAGGGACGGGTAAACAGGCGTCCCGACGCTGCTCGGAGGCGGCGTCGGCGTCGCGCTCAAAGGCTTTTATAAATAACATAATGTAATTCACTACGGCGACGCATCTGTCGAAATTTTATTAGTTGCGAGGCGAAGGTTGCGTTGTGTTCGTTTCGCGCTCTTTGGCATCGAGGCGAATTTTCCAAAGGCCTTTTTCCTTTTGTCGGTTAGCGGAACGTCGATGGGGAAGACGTTAGCGACGATGGGAACATCGAACAATCAGTCGAGATTGCTTTGAGACTGTCAGCGCGGCCCAATAGACGGTCGACTGTCGCGCTGCGGCTTTGAACATCGACGTCGGCCGTTGACAATGTTATGGTCAATATTTCGGATGGTCTCGCAGATGGTAAGGTCTCTTAAAACCGTCTAATTTGAAAATATGCAGAGGAATTTGGGTCGGGAGAAGTTCAATTATGAAATTAAACGGTTTTATCACTCTTTTGTCTCCATTTCGTTATTTTATAAAAATATTATGAATAAAGCATCATTTCGAACAAATAAAATTGGATAATCTGATTTGCTTTCGAGTTATTTTGACTTTTATTTATCACTAACATTCCTAAAACAGTTCAATTGAAAAGTCTCCGGCCTACCATAGTAAAACTAATTTTTTTGACAAAATTAGTTTTTCTATTCAACATAATTCCCTTCAAGGGTGATACACAGATTATAGAGACCCTCCAACTTCTCGACGCCATTTTTATAGTACTATTTGTCCTTTGCTTCAAAATAGGGCTCAGTTTCGGCGATCACCTCTTCATTTGACGAAAATTTCTTCCCAGCGAGCATTCTTTTGAGATCTGAGAACAGGAAATAGTCGCTGAGGGCCAGATCTGGAGAATACGGTGGATGAGGAAACAATTCGAAACCCAATTCATGGATTTTTGGCAGGGTGTATTGTCTTGGTGAAGCAGCACTTTCTTTTTCTTCAAATGCGGACGTTTTTGAACGATTTTGTCTTTCAAACGGTACAGTAACCTATGTAATAGTCACTGTTGATGGTCCTTCCTTTTTCAAGATAGTCAATGAAAATTATTCCATGCGCATCCCAAAATATAAACGCCACAATCTAGCCGCCTACGCTTTGGAGCGGGTTCATCGTGTGCAGTCCACTCAGATGACTGTCGATTGGACTTCGGAGTGAAATGATGGAGCCATGTTTCATCCATTGTCACATATCGACGCAAAAACTCTGGTTTATTACACCATCTTCAAACACTGCTCCGAATCATCAACTCCTCGTAGTATTTGGTCAAAAGAGAGCTCGCAGGGCAGCCACTTTGCGCAGAGCTTTCTCACACCCAAATATTCGTGAATGATATTATGTACATGTTTAGTTGATATCTTTAGAGTGTCTGCTATTTCAGTTTCAATTTACGGTCATTCAAAATCATTTTGTGGATTTTTTAAATGTTTTCGTCGGTAACAACCTCTTTTGGGCGTCCACTTTGGGAGTTCACCGTCTTCGGTGCTCATTTCACCACGTTTAAACTTAGCATACCAATTATTGATGATTGACTTTCCTGGAGCAGTGTCCGGTGTTTGCTTCAACTGTATTTTTCCCTTCAAATTTGCTTCACTCAAAATGCTATAATTCAGAAACTAATCATCCGACAGCTGTCAAATTTATACACACATCTTTTGAAGGTTAGGGCTAACTAAAAAACATATGGATTAAATTGTAGTAGCACCATCTATGTGTCAGGCCGGGGATGTTTCAATTGACCTGTTAATTTCAGCCAGTCATGCTTATATATCGAAGGTATTTATAGGTATGTCATTTTATAATACTTATGATAAACTTCAAAGCTTCAAAAATAAGAGGTTCTCGTAAATTTTCCATGAAACTACTGATTCGCATAGCGTATTACATGTCAATAAAATACCAAAAAACTCCGATTAATTCGTCAATATGGAACGCAACGTACATGTACCCCCCTTTAAAAACTCGACGAAGACCGAGACAAAAGATTTTTCAGTCGCCGACAAATTGCAACCCCCCTCCCCCATTTTCCACCCTCACCCGACATGATCCGGTCCGCCGCAACTATCACCACCCCATCCGTAATGCACGAGGACAGACAGACGAGTTTTTAATCATGCTGGCCCCTTTGTGAAAACGTCGTAATTTCCCAAAGACTCTCGTCGCTCTAGCCCCCTTTCCTCCCCCCAACCAACGGTCCCGTACCAAATGCGAGAATTGATTTCGTCGACCGGGCGAAATACGCCAGTGATAGGAGGGGTGGGTCCGTGAAAACCTACCCTACCCCACGAAAGATTGTAACGAATTACGCCGTGGTCTGTGCACTTATGAATTATTATATCATAACCGGTGCTACAGTCGACCAGTTATAAGGTGAACGCGGCGGGTCATCTAGAATGGGCAGCGGACACGACTGATCGACTGGGTTCGGTGGTATTGTTGGGGTGATGAAAGTCAGATGTACAAGTGGATGCTCATAAATATATTTAATGAGCTGGTTATTGTGCTGTTAAGTAAGGGCTTGATCGGGATTGGGGTTTTAGCGAACATTAACTGTGTAAACTGGAGAGGTGGGTTACGGTTCGGTTTACAATGGGGATTTTTTTCTTGGGCGGTTTGTTGACTTGTTGACTGTATCATATTAAGCTGTCATCTGCGTATATTTCTATTTGAACTGGATAATATTAATATAAATAGCTGTGCGTGGGGAGGTGTTTAATTGTAATGCTATGATTTTGATAGCATTATATATATATATATATTATTAAGGTGCATTACAACAACTTGCTAATACTCTTCTGTGAAGTTAACGACTTTAATTGAAGCTGCAATGATCAGCTATGAAAAAAAATAGATTGCTCCACTTGCTGAAGGAATACGTAACAGGTCAACTGAAAAGTCCTACACCTGACACATAGATGGCGCTACTAGAATTAAATCCATATGATTTTTAGTTAGCCCTTACCCTCAAAACATGCGTGTATACATTTTACAGCTGTCGGATCATTAGTTTGTGAATTATAGCATTTTGAGTGAAGCAACTTTTATTATTGTGAAAAAAATGGATAAAAAAGGATTTCGCGGGTTGATAAAATATGGCTTATTGAAAAGAAAAAATACAGTTGAAGCAAAAACTAGGCTTGATGCCGACACTGCCCCGGGAAAATTAAAATCATGAAGGATTGGTATGCTAAGTTTAGACGTGGTGAAATGACGTCCAAAAGATGTTGTTACCGACGAAAACATTTTAAAAAATACTAAAAATGATTTCGAATAACCGTAAGTTCAAATTGAATGAAATAGACACTCTAAAGATATCAATTAAACGTGTACATCATATGATTCTCGAATATTTGGATATGAGAAAGCTCTGTGTAAAGTACAACGACGAGTTGATGATTCGGAGCAGTGTTTGAAGATGATCAAGCGTAATGAACACGAGTTTTTGAATCAATATACGACAATGGATGAAACATGGCTCTATCATTTTACTCCGAAATCCAATTGACAGTCATCCGAGTGGACTGCACACGATCAACAGCGTGGAAAAACGCCGAAAAAACAATCGGCAGGAAAGGTTATGACATCTGTATTTTGGGATGCGCATGGAATAATTTTCATTGACTACCTTGAAAAAGGAACGACCATCAACAGCGACTATTACATAGCTTTATTGCGCCGTTTGAAGAACAGTGAAATCGCCGAAAAGACGAAAAAAGGCGGCATTTCAAGAAAAAGAAAGTGCTGCTTCACCAAGACAATGCACCGTGTCACAAGTCAGTAAAAACGATGGCAAAAATCCATGAATTGGGCTTCGAATTGCTTCCGCGTCCACCGTGTTCTCCAGATCTGGTCCCCAGTGACTATTTCCTGTTCTCAGATCTCAAAAGAATGCTCACTGGGAAGAAATTTTCGTCGAATGAAGAGGTGATCGCCGAAACGGAGGCCTATTTTGACGCAAAGGACAAATCGTACTACAAAATGGTATCGAAAAGTTGGAGGGTCGCTATAATCAGCCCTAGAAGTTTTTTACTATGGTAGGCTGGGGACTTCTCAAATGACCTGTTAATATGGAAAATTATATTTGATATCATGTAATCAAATTTGAATGCCAACAAGAATATAATTACTAAATGATCATATATTCTGAAGAAACAAGGAAATATTTTTGAGGAAATACGTGCCTTCAAAGCATCGATCACATTCTATCATGGCTAGATGGTAAAAAGGTAATATTATCGAACATCTGGTTTGTTATACGCCAAATAGTTCCATGAATTATACTTCACCGGGCTTTACAGCCTTTAAATTATATGTGTTATCGAAAACAGATGTCACTGAAGCGAAGTAAACAAGAACAGACCTACCTTTAAAGAGATTTTTTTTGTTTGGGCCATTTTTCCAGTGGTTCTAACGCGCTTTCACGCTGTGGACTTGGCCTAACTCTCTAAATTCTGTGTGGATACTGTCATATCTATCTGCCTCAGTGTCGGCACTCCTAACTACTGCCTCCACACCATTACCACATTCACACAAACCTTCACTCTCCCTTACTCTAAATCTGCTGATACCGCCTCTCTGCTTAAGCTCAATCTCTCGTATCCCACCCTCTCGCAGAAGTCATGGAGAGTTCTGCCATCGCTTTAGTTGTTCCATGCCAGCTGCTATCTGTCGATTGTTTCCCTTTTTTTCTCGCATTTGATCTGTCCCTTACTTATCCATTTTTGGTTGTCCATATCTCCTATCGCCTTTCTTGTTGCCTCCTCTGCCAATCTGCCTATCCTTATCATTTCTAATGTGGATAAGGGGCCTATCCATTACATGTTTACATGAATAGAAATTTCACTCAGCTCTCTCAATGTCGTCTTGAGCTCTTCTATGTACATATTCTTCCTTTGTGAACCGTGTTCGGCCCACCATAGCGCTATATTGCTGTGAGTTATGATAATGTGTTTACCAATTATCTTATTTTTGTTAACAATGTTCACCGCTAGCATCAAGGCAACGAAGTTCGCCACATCCGCGTTAAGCCTGCGATTTAGCTTAATGCTATATGCTGTTTCCTGTTCATTCTTTGATCTTCCCAACATGCCCACACCTAATCCATCCAAGCCAGCACCAGAGTCCACCCATTTTGTTCTAAACAGATTTTAATATGCTAAGGTATATCTAAACATATTTTTTTAAACGTACTCAGTGAAATATTATAATTGTACTGTCAGGACTCACTATTCCTCTATTAATTCCATTCATTGTTTTAATTAAATATAAATGATAATAAACCCTAACGAAGACTAAGAAATGATGATTAGACCATCCACTGGAACCGTCAAACGACAGGCAAATTAATTGGTACAATTAGTCGTGAGTTAGAAATGATATCATTTACATACGTTTAAAGGACGTGATTAGACATAGGAAATTGTGGTTCACTGATTTCGAACAAATTATGGTCGATAAAACCACAACTGTGGAGTTAAAGAATCTTATACTATATTTGGAATTGGGTTTAAAAGCTTCTAAATATGTTAACAATGTATGTGTTCTAATTATGTTAATAATGTGTATCTCCATAAAGATAACGGATAATAAAAGCTCAATTTATGAAAAAATAAAGAAACCTATAGTTCTATTTTTATATCAATCAGAAAAATTGTTTAAAAAAAAAACATAATTTACACACTTGATTAGATGAAACAAGAAAGGTTAATTCATAAAATTCTCATTCTTATTCTTCAATGAATACCATTTTAACCTTTATTAGGAAGCTACAATGTACAGTCTACAAAGTAAGCATCCTAAATTACAGTATTTAAAGGATTTTTATGGCTTATTTATGACTTACTAGAAAAAGGTGTAGAGTTGCAGTTCTTAGTATAAAAGTTTATTAGCCCATTTAGTTTCGAACCGTGAGCCAGATGTGTTCTGAGTTCATTTCAGGGCAAAAAAAGTTTTTATAGGTCTATTTTCGGTCTAAAGCAAAAAATTGATATTTTTAAGCGAACTACATTCGTATTTCAAATTTTTACCAGGAGAAAATGAAAAATTATATTTGATACGATTACTAAAATTAAATAAATATATAAAGTGTATTAGAGTTTTTACGTTTAAACTCGATACCGTTTTGTTATTTGTTCGTCTTTTAATGTAAAAGTATCAGAGTAGTCAGTTACAATATTAATCATGTAACATGTGGAATACTACATACAACCAAACGTTAATTTTAACATATGGCTGATGTCGCTATTGTTTAATGACGAGGAACACTCGCCAATGTTATAACAAAGAATGATTTCCTTGTGAATGCAGAACAAAACATCGCTAATGAAAGTCGTTAATAAATCGTACAGACATCACATGTTAATTTTAAATAAACAGATTATAAATTAAACAAATTCACATAATATTATTGATGAATGATATGACTACGCTATGACAGATGTTCTACACTGATAACAAAGTACCTAGAAAGTTCTACCGGCTTAACAGGTACTTACGTGCACATTTGAAGAAATTTACGAAATGTTGAAACTTACCTGAAATAAAAAGGAACAATTAATATACATATACAATAAATAAAAATGCAAATAAATATAATAATAAAGACAAGAAAAGTTGAAAAAGGTAAATGTTAGAATAACATTTGATTAGGTTTTTTGTTAGTTATAATATTTAGTAATAATTCAGTGCAAATATATTGTCAGTCTGGAAGCAGGAATAGTTTTTATTCTTGGCGCAGAGTTAGTTTTTTTCCCTCCAAGCCCAAGGGCGACTACTATTACGACTTACTCTTCATATTTGGGAAAAAAGCCAAGACAGTCATCGTTTGCTGGTAGAAAGTTGCGGTGATTATCTAACCTTAAAGACATGTGAGGTGTGGTTTCGAAAATTCAAAAGCGGTGATTTTGATGTGCAAGACAACGAACGTTCTGGTAGACCGAAAAAGTTTGAAGATGGGAAACTGCAAGAGTTATTAGATTTCCAGTTGATTTTGGATTGGTTTTGACAGAAGTGTTAAATGTGGCGCAAGAAACAATTAGCGACTGATTACGAGCAATGAGAAAAATCCAGAAGATCTGAAGATGAGTGCCACATCAATTGAATGACAGGTAAATGGAAAATCGAAACGTCGTCTGTTAAATGGTGCTTCAAAGGTATGCACTTTGCACATAAACAGATCGCTAACGACAACAAATAATCAATATGAACAATGCATTGATCGAAAAACGTTCAGAATGGGCCCAAAGACACGGTACTGCACGATAACGCGTGTTTTATAAAGCCAAACCGCAAAGGAAGCATTGAAAGTACTTGGATGGGACTTTTCGCATCAATGGGACACGCACTTGTAGACCAGCGCTTCGCCAATTTCGAAGATGTAGAGAGATGGATAGAATAAAATAGCCAATGCTTTGAATACACTTTCGCATTTTCTTGAAAATTATGTAGTTTGTTTTCGAAAAAACCGTTAATGAAGTAATACTCAACGTTCTCTGTTCACTGTCTTATTGTAGGGGCTTCATTTAAGTACCCTACGGAGCATAATTTAATAAACTAGATGTTTTTGCGATTAAATAAGAGGCTGAAACACCGCGAACAAGAAAACAAAAAATGGTGGTCGGACAAAATTAGGATGGTCCGATTCGGTGTCGCAATCCGAAGCGAGCGTCGCCGCCCCACGTCCGTTCTTGATGCTAATTAAAAAGTGCACAAAGGCACTAAATGATGAGCGGGCGCCGAGCGTTTTCTCACTAATTTTCAGGACGCGGGGCCGAGGCGGAGGCGGTCGGAAAACCACCCCCGGGGACAAAGGCGACTCGGCGCGCGCTAATTGGGACGCATTGTCGACGATCCGCGTGTCGTACGGCGCGGCTCTCAAAAGAACAAACCGCGTCGAGTGTCGGATTTTCAGCATCCGCGCGCAGGGTAATTAATTAACGAATATTAAAAGTCGACGACGACGTTGACGGTCTCGGGCCCAGAGCCCGGGCTCTTGTTAATTACGAGCCGCGGCCGCGATCTCGTAAACTCGAAGCGCCTTCCTCGACAATTCATCTTGGTTAACACCCTCCTCCCCCACCCCCACATCCACCTCCTCCTCCCCGTCGCCTCACCTCAAGCATGCTACTGAAACCAATAAAGGCGAGAGAGAGCCACGTAGGCTCTATAAGGGAAAAATTTGCTTATTAACTTCTTCGCAGCGACTGTTGCCATTCAGGATTCGTATTCGTTTTGATGCCCCCACAATGGTCGACCCTTAACCTGTCCGTCTACCATAGCAACATCATTCACCATACTGCGTTTTTTTATATAAATGAATCAATGACACTTACGGAAGGGTGTTTATCGCTTTTAAAATTGCTTATTAGTAACTCCAATACCGCATACTATTCACGATCTTGAATATTTAATGTCACGCAAAATGAAGCCGTAGCTATTTTACCTGTTAAAAAATGTTTATAATATATAGCTTTTTAATATAATACACACATATGAATTTACACACAAAAAGCTACGGTTTAACACTATAGCTAATATTTTAAATGTTAAGGGGTTAGTCTATTCTAAAAATTTGAAAAAAAAATCGATTTCTTTTTCATATTTCCAAAATTAAGTTCAAAAACACCTAAAACTAAATCAACAGTAAATTTTTCTGTGTTTATCTTCACGAACATCCACGCTCAACAAAAGTCCCGCTACCATGTCACAATAATGGAACGATTATTTTCAATAAATATTGTCACTATTTCTGCTAGTTCTTGTGACGTACATTTATCCCAAATAAAATTTGGACGTCTACACAACACAAAACAAAACTGAGCTAAACGTTATATAACCAAGATGTCGCGCAATCAAAATGGTAGCGGGACTTTTACCCCACCTTAGTGTCACGTCAAAATGTTTTTTTTTGGGATTTTTGTTCCACCCTATAGAAAAGGAAAAAATTAGAGCTTGTTTATCAAATATTTTCATAGCTTAACTCTTGAAGAATATACCATTAAGAGAATTTTTTAAAATTTAATTTATTTCCTAAGATATGTTTCAGTGAACTTGTTTACATTTAAATAAGTCAATCCCTTTTGCCAAATTAGGGCTGTTCAAAAAACACAATTTTTTTGCCATTTCATAACAAATTTTTTCCAAATAAAATAGGAATAAACGCTATGGTTTTAAATAGATATAGTTATGATAGAAAGATGTATAGAGAAGATTTTAAAATATCGGTAAATCGGCGCAGTTGAACTTGAGCGAAAAAACGCTATAAAAATTTCGTTTTTAGATGCCGGATATTATTAAGATTTTATTAGAATATAATTTATATATTGAAAAAATACTCAATAAAGTGCATATTTTTAGGATATTTGCCCACTTAATTTGCGTAGTGCTCAGAGCGACTTCCTATTGTTGCGATAGTCGTGGGTTCGAATCCGGCCGAGGCATTGTCGTAAACTTATGATTGTTTACATTAGTTGTGAACGCCAAAAGGCAAAAGTTAAAACCAAAAAAAAGGTTATTAAACTTTATTAAAAGGTATTGTAATAAGTTTGTCAAAAATATCCACTACGTAAATTTATAAGAAGATTTGATGACATTAACGCCGATCTATTCAAACAAGATAAAATTCCCCCTCGATTAAAAACAACAAAAAACAACAGTAAACAGAAAAAAGCTATTCAAACAATCTACTCGACAGTGGATTATTATATCCATAACATTCACGATGTCTTGTACCGAAGCGGATAGGAAAAATGTCCGCCGATAAGAAAAATCTGAAAACTACAAACAGTACACACACATCCAGATGTAATCTTTCTTTATTAGACCTCGACAACATCGATACGGATGTCGTTACCGTACATTTGTCGTGTAAATACGATGAACAAACGTTCGTACAAAGACATCGATCACAGCCGGAAGTGATATCGTTGAAACGTTATCACGGTACAGGGAAATAAAGAAATTTAATACATTCAACTGGACTATATCCAATATATATAGTCTATTCAAAATAACAGTGAACTCATGTCGTTAATATTTTTAACGTAATGCTCTCTGATACGTTCGACCATGTAACCGAATCAGCTTACAAAAGTCGTCAAATTGTCAAACGTTTGCAAAATTCTACAAAATACTAGTTACAATAACCGCAGAAAAATGTAATCTTGGATTCGCCAAAAAGAAACCGTCTTGATATGAAGCGGGTGACGAATCAAGATCAGCTTGATGTTTTTTAGCTCTATCAAAGATCAACTAAATGAAATGTGTAATATAATTTAATACAATTATCTCAAAGGAAATTGTTACTCTGGAATAAATCCATAAAAGCTTAGAGATATGCAGCTTTTTATAATATGTAGAACAAACCCTCATACATATGAGGACAGTATTGATAGTATTGTCAGGTAATATACGATTTAAGTGGTATAAAGATAACCCATGAAGGGATTTAATGGAACTTCCAGAGATTGCTTTTAAAAGAATACAATTTTTAAAAACATATAACAAAATCGAGGAAGAATTATTATATCAATTTATATATTTAAATGAGACATGAATATTTTAGAATGGTAAATTGGTTCGCGCTTGGCAAGATGATAAGAAATATAGTGTAAAGACAACAAAAGATGAGGGAAAAGATAAATATTGGAATAACTATCAATTAGGGTTTGCTAATCAGAATAGTTATTAAAAATTAATTGCAGATATATTGTTCTTCATGCTGAAAATAGGAATGGTTTTATCCCTGGCGCAGAGTTAGTATTTTCCTGTAAGTCCAAGACAGACTATCATGCAAAAATGAACCATAACATGTTTTTACTGCAGTTTGAAAATCAGCTCTTAAAGAACTTGGAAGAACCATCAGTCATTGTTATGGACTATGCACCATACTTAGGACCTCAAAAAAAGATACATTACATACTCAAAGTGTGGCAAGGAGTTATTACAATATAGATGCAGGTCAAGAAGGATAAACAAGCAAGAACTGTCTGACTATGTAGAAAGGAGCATAACACCTTTGGTTTGGATGAACTTCATCAGACACACGGAAAAAGAAATTGACAAATCGTGGAGTTCTTAAAAAGCGTTTAGATGGATTGGAAACTAAAAGCTCATTATTCACTATCGATTCCGAAAGTGACACTGATTGAGAATATGTATTAGATGTGTGTTCAGGACGTCAGAGGGATAAATTAGAAAAATTGGTTATAATGTTTATAAAATTCTTATATGTGTTTCCCAAAACACCGTTTTCATATAACTACTCAAATTAACAAATCCAAGTCTTAACACACGTAAATAAAATTAAATATTACAATAGTATCACTAATACATGTAATTTATAACAATGTTCATGGGAATAAGAAGAATCATTCCCCCATTCCCATTTCAATAAACGCTAGCGGTATATAATTCTTCGATATGGACAGTGGGAAAAGTACAAGAATACGATCAAAGCCGAACCAATGGAGACGTAAACAATAATTGGGTCTAGCCGGTGAAGAGCACGCAAATCAAAGGAGGACGCGTGACTAAACGTGTTGCCTTTCGGCGCTAAGGCCGCCATCTGGTTGTGATCAATTTTGCATCGGCTACAATTTCGATTATTATCCAACGACGTTCATTATCCCTATACGAAATTCTCAAATGCTTTCCTTCCACACAGCCTTCCAAACTTAAACATTGTCAATAGTATAAATTGTGTGAAAAAAATATAGAGAGAAATATAAAGAGATATAAATACTAAAATTGCAAGAATAATTCGAGAAATATACATTATCAATACCTATGTCGTCATTGCATGAAATCAAAGATCTCCAAAATCCAAGCTGCACTAAGACAAACAAGTGACAATTTAAGTCATGTTTATAATATTAACGGAAGAAATAATACATCTTGCTGGGGATTTAATGTAAATAATTTTAGCGTGTTGCAGCTAGACAGTAGCATAAACGATGGAGAATGCACCATATACCATAGTGAAAAAGATCTCAACAAGTAGATAAGCATGTGCTGTAATTAAGGAATGGCTTGCATAACATAAATTAAGTTTTGATCACACCATGTTAAAGAATGAATTAATTCAAACTGTTACTCTGAAAATTTAAATGAATTGTTTAATAACTTTTAATGTACTTAACTATTTTAGAAATAGGTCTGAAAAAAGATACACAGTAGATCAGATTGGCGTACAATATAGCCAAAGATTATCACGTCCTCCGTCTTATCACTGTACACGTAATGAAATGAAATTGTTATGGGGTATGGTAAAGAATAAATAAATCAGGAATAGATATACAGATCGAGAAAGATATACAAGCAAGAACTATTTGGATACGTGGAAAGAGTTGACTACAGTATTCTACACCCTTCGGTTCGGATGACCTCACACCAGACACACAGAAGAAGAAATTGTTAAATGGTAAAATTCTGAAATAACGTTAGATTGGAACTTAACATCTTAATCATTGACTTATAACGAATAACGGTTTAGAAAGTAACAGTGACAATGAAACTCTTGATATGTGGGATTATGATTCAATGATGACAATTGCCAAGACAGGGTGTTGACAGTGGATTACACAAATAATATAGGATAAGCGTAGAAAATGGTATTGTAGATTGAGAAATACTTATGTACATAGATACGTGGGTAATTGTTCAGAATTGTTAAAATGTACGATCGCAGTCATTAAATCTAATTTTATCAGGATAAATGTACACAGGTACTAAGAAATGAAAATGGACTTGACAAGAGAGAACAGCAACGAAAGAAAGACGAACTAAACATAAAAAGGTAAATATGCTATCTAATGGAAGTACACAATATTTCTTGGACGTACAATTGATAATTAGGTGTATTAGACCTCCAAAGGATTTCATAGGTGATTTAGAAGAGTTAAACGTAAATATAATTAAAATAATCTAACTTACAAGCTATTGTGACTGTAAAATGAACTATAGTTCCTTGTCCCTTGATCATATATATATAAATAAATAAATTATAGCGAATTACACTATTTTTGTTTACTTATTTTATTTATGTATGAATATTGTTACATATAAAAGTCAAAATAATCTAAAAGTCAAAGTCTTGATGTCATAAGTTCTCTGTGATACTATATAGGCTGAAGCGACTTTTTTTTTAATCTCATAATCATCAAATGTTAACATCAACATTACGCTTCCACAATAACTTTCACCTAACACAATAGAGACGCCCAGCTGTTAAGATTTCCTATTATACCGTGCTAAAGCCCGTAATGAAATGTCATAATTATCACCAGGCACTTAAAGGAAATCAATCAGAACAATGTAAATAACTTAAAGGACTACTACGTACGTAACCCCGGCCGGTCATAACAGTAATAGTGGTTTTGCGTGCAGTATAGAGGTGTGGCAAAGGTAATTAACGCATTAGGGCTCTCCCGCCCATGTGGCACACGCGACTGTTGACGGTAAATCTGACCGTTCGACCAAAACAAAACGAAAAAAACGAGCTATTAAATCAATTACTAGTCAGTTAAGGCGTCCGTGTTTTGTCCGGGGTGTAAATTATCGAAATTTCAGCGTGGCCATCGTCTATCCGGGAGAATTATGGCCATCGCGAGACACGCTGAAAAGAATAACGGCCACACGATTGTTTTACGATTCGTCATTAATAGTATTATTACGGCGGCTTGATAGTATCACGTTGGAATTTCGTTTCTCGCTGAAATTTTTATTGCTTGTCGGAGACAGTAATTTACGCTCGCATAAAACCAAAATAATAAATTCATTTTCACACTTTCATGTTTATCTGCATTATTTAAATCTGATTTAAATTATGATGCTAATGTTGTATTTGTACAATTAACAATGAATAACAATATGACAACTTTACAAACTAAAAGAATATATCAGAGTGGTTACTTAAATTTAAAGACATTTTATTATATTTAAATTCTCCACAGAAAAAAATCGAGAGACAAAAGACCAAGAGTTGGTGAAGACAGACAATGAAACAGCATTATTCACAAGATGATTTCACTCTTTCTATTTTCGATAAAACGGTTCTGCTTAATAAACATTTGTTAAAATTAACACACAGAACTAACATGTCAATTAAAAAGTCCCCGGCCTGACACATAGATAGCGCTACTAGAATTAAATCCATATGTTTTTTAGTTAGCTCTGACCCTCAAAAGATGCGTGTATAAATTTGACAGCTGTCAGATCATTAGTTTGTGAATTATAGCATTTCGAGTGAAGCAACTTTTGTTATTGTGAAAAAAATGGATAAAAAGGAATTTCGCGTGTTGATAAAATATTGCATTTTGAAGGGAAAAAATACAGTTGAAGCAAAAATTTGGCTTGATGCCGAGTTAAATCAACGATCAAGGATTGATATGCTAAGTTTAGACTTTATAAAATGCGCACCGAAGACGGTGAACGCAGTGAACGCCCAAAAGAAGTTGTTACCGACAAAAACATTTAAAAAATCCACAAGATGATTTTGAATGACCGTAAACTGAAATTGAATAAAATAGCAGACACTCTAAAGATATCAACTGAACGTGTACATCATAACATTCACGAATATTTGGGTATGAGAAAGCTCTGTATAAAGTAGGTGCCGCGCGAGCTCACTTTTGACCAAAAACAACGACGAGTTGATGATTCGGAGCAGTGATTGAAGATAATCAAACGTAATAAACCCGAGTTTTTGCATCGATATGTGACAATGGATGAAACATGAATTGAATTGAATTGAATTTGAAGCAAAGAACAAATCGCACTACAAAAATAGTATCTAAAAGTTGGAGGGTCGCTATAATCAGTGTTTTACCCTTGAAGCAAATTACGTTGAATAAAAAAAAACTAATTTGGCCAAAAAAGGTGTTTTACTATGGCAGGCCAGGGACTTTTCAATTGACCTGTTAAGCCTAGCGACATTTGTTTGAAAAACAATTACTTTCCAATACACTTGGTATAAGATTTTTATCAATTATTCCACATAATATAACGATAATAAATTAATGAAATACCCCCTTTCCCCTGCTCTGGATGTTGTCTTGGAAATGATGGGGTTTTGAGCAGGAGTTAGGTCGGCGGCGAACGCCTCCGGGGCCTTCGGGAGCCGCCACAAAGCTTTGTGCAAGTGACAGGCCGCGCAAACCGTTGAGAGATACCGTAACGGCGACGCCTATACCCGGCTACCTGGTTCTGGCCGATGTCTATCCGGTACCGGTTCTAGTTAATTTAACTATTTGAGAAGAAATATTGATAAAGCGATTCTGCCCCGCGGTCGCTCACCGAACTGTTCGGATTCCGTCCGAAAATTATCAGAAAACAAGCGCGGATATTTGTATACTGTTATCGGATACCGGATGACTACCACTCCGGTTGTTTTGTAACGCGAAATACAAAAGCCAGTGTATCTGCTTTTGATCGAAATCTATGTTTGAAAGAAAAATGGAAAAAACATAACACAGATTATTGTTAAACTATGTTAGGCATTTTACACACGATTTGTTAATACATCTCATTATGCATTAACTTCAAATACCAATTGGTATGAAGGGTAATTTTAATTAAACTCACTGCAGCAGACATCACCATTGAAATCATCTTTTGAGCTGTAGAATACAAAAGAGAGTAAAACATATTGGAAACTAATCATTATGTTATATTTTACAGTGGTCCGAAGCGCTTCCATCTGTTTTGAATGTTGGTCATAAATGAAAAGGTCGGGTTTATGTATGAAGAACAAGGTAATATCGTGAATCACGGCAAGTCTTGATAGATTGCTCGGCATCGTCATTGATAAAGTTCTGAATATGTGTGCTTAATAACACTTTTCAAGCCATTGCTTCGCTTGAACGGTATGTTTATCTCATCAAGAAGCAGTGTAAAATTGAAACACGAAATTGTTTTTGATCCATTGTTTTGAAAATAACAAAAGTAGTGTCACTCTTAGCCAAATAACTCACAACTTATCAGTAGAATATGATGAAATTTTAACAGCTTCTTTTTGAAAATTAGTACAGTAGTAACTTATTTATTTATTTATATATTATAGAACCATCAGCCTCCTGCGCTATTTAGGATCTGTTTACAGACATACAATATACAGCACATTTACATCAGTTAAAGTATACAATGTTATTACAAGTATAGAATGAAAAGACCAATATAAATACCTGTATCGGAATACAAAACTAGAGTTAAATGTGTAAGATAAAGAGTATATATTGCAAGATGACAAGTAAACTATGTAAAAGCATGAATATATGAATGCTACAGGTACAATGGTCGCACAACTCATGACACTGATAAGGAAACAAGATACAAAAAAATCAAACAAACACGCATGATATTACATTGATGCACAATATTATATTTCTAGTAGTTCTGTTACGGTTAGAAAATTAATCAGCTTGTCTAGATTCTCCAGCCTAAGATAATGGTCCATCGTCTCTCTCACCACTCTTGACCAACCGTCTTTCCGAGTTGTATCTTCGGCATTCGATTAATATGTGTTTGGACAATGAGGAAACACATTCGACGCATAATGGTGGATCTCTACTCCAGAAGAGGAAATTTTCCGTAAGTAATCCCTCCCTCTTCTTGCCTAAGTAATCCACTCTTTCATGTTCAATGATCCCAGGTAACAAAATATTCTAAATAAATGTGTATTTTAAAAAAACATAAAATAATAAAGAACTATATACTGCATCGTCATACTAGTTCTTAGATATTTTAAAGATCGAAATCTAAATATACGAAATAACATAGGCTACGCGAAAAGGATGGCAGATATTCTTCATTCGCCGAAGTGTAATCAGTTCTTTTCTTCGGTGATACAAGATTCCTCTATTAATGAAACGATGGCAAAAACTGGTCGCGATAAACTAAGGCGCTGGCCGATCTGTGGACTGCGACCGTCTTCGTTCCAGATCCGTTTTTGTCGCGTATCAGTCATTAGGCGAGATGATTTATGAAAAGTGGACCCGGGATGCCGATCGTTGGATAAAAAATGCCCAACGTCGCGTCCGAAGATGACGCAGATAGAGAAAAAGAGCAAACTGTAAGGACTGTGAATCGATATCGAAAGGATTTTTTTGCATAATTATGTTTTAAAAGAACGTTTAATATTTTAATAATTAACAGGTCAATAGTAAAACACATATTTTTGGCAAAATTAGTTTTTTTTATTCAACACAATTCCCTTCAAGGGTGATACACTGATTATAGCGAACCGCCAACTTTTCGATACCATTTTTGTAGTACGATTTGTCCTTTGCTTCAAAATAGGCCTCAGTTTCGGCGATCACCTCTTCATTCGACGAAAATTTCTTCCCAGCGAGTATTCTTTTGAGATTTGAGAACAGAAAATAGTCGCTGGAGGGCCAGATATGGAGAATACAGTGGATGAGGAAGCAATTCGAAGCCCATGGATTTTTGCCATCGTTTTCACTGACTTGTGACACGGTGCATTTTCGTCCTTCAAACGGTACAATAACGCTATGTAATAGTCACTGCTGATGGTCCTTCCATTTTCAACGTAGTCAATGAAAATTATTCCATGCGCATACCAAAATTCAGACGCCATAACCTTGCCAGCCGACTGTTAGACTGTATGGATGACTGTCGATTGGTCTTGAGAGTGAAATGAGAGCCATGTTTCATCAATTGCCACATATCGACGCAAAAACTCGGGTTTATTACCCTTGATAATCTTCAAACACTGCTCCGAGTCATCAACTCGTCGTTGTTTTTGGTCAAAAGTGAGCTCGCGCGGGACCCACTTTGAACAGAACTTTCGAATACCCAAATATTTGTGAATGATATGATGTACACGTTCAGTTGATATCTTTAGAGTGTCTGCTATTTCATTCAGTTTCAATTTATCGTCATTCAAAATCATTTTGTGGATTTTTTAATGTTTTCGTCGGTTCACCGTTATTTTTTTTAGATTTTTTCACAATAACAAAAGTTGCTTCACTCAAAATGCTATAATTCACAAACTAATGATCCGACAGCTGTCAAATTTATACACGCATCTTTTGAGGGTTAGGGCTAACTGAAAAACATATGGATTTAATTCTAGTAGCGCCATCTATGTGTCAGGCCGGGGATTTTTCAATTGACCTGTTAATGATGAATTAAATTTACTAAAATATTAAAACAAATTATACTTGATAACATTATCTTTGTTTAGTTATTTCATCGAATATTTTGAAGTTATACATTTGTATGCCATGTTCACTGTTTTATTGGATCGACTATCGTCATAAAATAAGCTTTAATCCCCGAACTGATTTTGATTTTGTGGCTCGGCTAATAAAAAAAGACCGAGCTGAACTCACAAAGAGACCCACACGATGGCGGTTTCGTGTGTGGCTCCGATCGGCCAGGAACAACGGCAACGGCAGCAGCAACAGCCGAGCGGCAGGAGCGGCGTCGGCGAAGGCCTCTGCCACCGCCGCCGCCGCAGCATCTCATTCTTCGTATTCGTGGACTGGGGGCCATAATTTATCGCGCAAACGACACAAAGAAGCGCGATTAGTTCTTGGAAGCGCCGCCCGCGGCGTTTCGGTCGCTCGCCTGTCTTTAATGTAACTAGCACTTCCGTTTAGAACCGGCAATTATCTTAAAACACACAGATCCAAGCCTCGATCTGATGGGAGAAGGTGTACGTGGATAAAAAGTGCTCGCGAGGCCCTAAAATCGTCCGCTAACCGTCTGATGGATTAGCTTGTTAAACATTATATTACACTAGTGGTCGAAACTCCACATAATAGAGTAAAGAGAATCATTTTAAAATGATATGTTATAGTGCTAAACAATATTTTCAACACAATATCAGAAATTCAATCGATATATAATATTAATTAAAGTATTACATATTTGTATATTGAAACATATTAAAACATTGATATAACAAAAATATCATAAGACTATTTTCAGAATTGTAAGAACTTCAGAGCATCTAATATAAGTATACAAGAACATTCTTTTTTTTTGTTATAAACATAAATATACAATAATAAATAAAGTTTTAATAAACAATACATGCTTTTATATTAAAACAAGGAATAATGAATAAAATAATGTTGCAATTGGTATTTGACTTTTGCATGTACATTAAAATATCAACGAACACAATTAGGTCATTTATTTTTTGCAATTTAGAAATGCATATGAATTAAATGAACTATTGACTTTTCAAAACTTAGGTCTACAAAGTAAATAATAGCAATAATTGATACAAAGCTCAAAGAATAAAATACCATATAGTTGCATATCCTATTGCGTTAATCATTAAGCACCTTAATATTTATCAATGCTTTAAAATGTTTACAAAATTACTGTTAATAATCCACAGTTTCTTCTATTTGTCCTATGTATTCCACTTATAAAAATTATGTAGTTTGCAGATACACAATTCTCGTTATTCTCGACTTCTGTTAATCTATGTTAGGATGAAATTTTTAGGATGAAAAACAGTGATTTGCTCTCTACAAAAAACATAAATCTGACTCCGACCTTGACTTTTTATGCAAACTAGCGCACCCAATGGTCATTGTCCTCTCCAGATATATGATTTTATAGAATAATTTCGACAATTAAACTATAACAAATACTAAGAGATCGTCACAATAACATCCAATTAGATATTTTGTTGAGATATGTTATTGTAATCAAAAATTTATTAAAAGATGAAGCATGTAGCTACCGCTACAACCTTTTAGGCTACTGCTATTCAATTCAAATGTTATAAAAGGCTATAAAAGAACACCACAACGACGTCTCTTTCTCTTTTCTCTCTACCCCTTGTAACAGTACCAATTTCCATAGCGCTTCCGTACTTTCTTAACCTAACCTAATATCCCGTCCATCCTCGCGTCGAACACATGTAGTATTTAACACATGAAATAAAAAAGTTTTTATTCAACCAGTGTTTTCCGTTCCCGTGCGAAATCCTTCCACAAAAATAGTAGTGAGTGTTCGGATAAAAAATCGCGTCAACAGCCACACATTCAGACCGACAAGACGAGCAATTCCTACAAACATCTTATCAGCAGTGTACGTCATTAAAGAATGTAAATAAAGAATGAGTGTAATGTGTAATGAATGTTTATAATATATATATATATATATATAGGTATATAAAATATTGTGAAGAGAACTTATCTTTTATTTAACATATAAGGAGCAACTCACCATGCAAAAAGTTAATTGGTGATGATAAAAAATGCATACTATACTCACTATGAACATAAATACAAAACATTAATTGCGCTTAAGTACATTCATTATATGCAAATTATTACAACACCAATTAGCCGTAGGCTCAAAGATATTATCAGAATGATGCAATGCACGATATCCCCTAATTTCAAAAGAAAGTTTTCTCTCCTTTTTACCTTAATACGTTCGCGACTGACCAAACCGTAAACGATAACATTTTCTTTAATTACTCAGCATACCCGTAAGCCGGCATCAAAGATTTAGTGGTAGTGCGAGAACGGTTTCCATAAATGGACATCTATGGTTGCACGGTCACCGTCATTCGGTGTCGTGATAGTACTCGAGCGTTTTTTATTTCGTGGTGCTGGTTACGAAAATTAGTGACAGCAGCTTTTTTAGTGGCAATTAACAATTTAAAATAATGTATGTAGGTCTTCAGCTGCTCAGAACCACTCGTGTCTAATAACTGTTAGTTAAATAGCCATAAAATAATTAAACTTAGTATAAGGGTATCATAATCGTGATTAATAATAAATAATTAGGCTAAAATATATTAACAGACACCGATATTTCCCTACTAACGAAGACGTTTACTTAAAAAATGTATTTAAACTCTTCCCTTAAGAATATTACTCAGAGAAATTAATAAATAATAACGAAGGAAATTAATTGTAAAAAAGTTCATGGACCAAAAAATGGGAGGCAGGTTACATTAATTGATGACATGTATACTCTTTGCACTATAGACATGTATAGATTTGTAATGAAATTCTAAATGTCTTGCATATAGTAACAAAAGTTTACAATCGGATCAGATTCTTTTGGAACCGAGCAGACGAAAACGATTCTTAACATCATTTGATGCTCTGAACTCAAATATTCAATCCATGTGTTAAGATTGGTGCCAGTTTTTTGTGTCAGCGAACGACATTGCATTAAACGTTATTTGGAACTAGTATTGGTGCTGGGATTGTTTATGAGAATGTGTTAAAATGTAGAGGTAGCATACCAAAATCGATTCGAAATGTTTTTGTAATGTTTGTGAATGTTATATGGTCGAAAAAGGTGAAATTGGTGCGTATTTGTAGTACTTTGGTTTTGCTGTAGTAAACACTGACCAACCTAGGTACCAAAATTGTTTTGTAATGCATGCAGAACAAAGCTGTACAAGTAGTCACTTGGTGAAAATGTATACTTTTCCTTTTCTGTGCCAACGTTATGGAGACTACTTTTGCTCGATGAATGTCGTCGATATAAAATGCAAAGAAAACTGCCAATTTGTCCAGCTACAAGTGCAAAAAAATACTGTGTCCAAAACTGTCGCATGCGTAAATCAAAGAAGGAATGTTTGTTGAACCTGATATTCGATAAGTAATGATTGATACAAAGTTTACAAAATATGTAATGTCTGATGAAGCAGCAGCATGGGCATCGTTATATTATAAAGAAAACGAAAATATCAAGGATTTTGGGACGACGAACGGCATGATGAACAATTACTGTTTGCTATAATGCATGAAACAGATCCCAAGGAGTTTTTAAAAACTCAGTTCAACCTCAGGTCATTTCTGATTTATACTTCTTAATTCAACAAATAGATTTTATCGACCAGAAATAGCTAAATAATGAATTTATTGAATATTTCAAAAATTGGAATCAATTTTAAAAAGCTCTGATACTTGTGTAGTTAATAGCGTTGGTAACTATCGACTCAACTTTTCTTTTCGGCCGCACTAGTTTCATTCGATTGTTTTTTAACATCTTTGCCTTGCCATCCTAGCGATCTTGAAAATAAATTATACTTACATAGATTTATATGTAACAATATGATTTTGTCTTGTTTGTAGTATGATTATAAATAATAATATATAGTACATAAATATAGCACCATTTAGAAACTCTATGTTACAAGATATCTACATTTTAAGAACAATTTGATTGAAAAATAGTAAAATAATTTTGACAACATTTATATTATCTTGGCTAACTATTAGATCTTTTTTAGATCGACTTTTTCGATTTTCTAAGTCTCTCGATGTTTGTTCAAGCCTTTTGAATATTAGAGCTTCCTTCATTGAAATTTCAACGAATACTAATATTAAAATAATCCTGAACGATTCAAAAATGAAGTTAACTATA
This sequence comes from Rhynchophorus ferrugineus, assembly GCF_030347505.1. NCBI lineage: Eukaryota > Metazoa > Arthropoda > Insecta > Coleoptera > Curculionidae > Rhynchophorus > Rhynchophorus ferrugineus. The sequence continues at coordinate 698,682 of NW_027472585.1, read as the reverse complement.
TGAAATTATCCGTTATCTCTTTCATTCCCTTTCCCAAAGAAACTTCGAAAAGGAATACGTACATCTCCGTTTCACTAATGGCACTGCAGAAAAAAAGTAAATACACGTTGAAATTAAATAGAAATATAGGAATTAGTTCTATTATGTCCGAACTTTCCTGTCTCAAAATTAGTACGGGAAGGACTCGTACATCTCCTTCTGATATCACGAATAGAAAAACAGTCGAAGCGTACACATGACTGAAATAGTAATTAATCTTGTAGTCTTAATTTATTGACTATCGATTAGTTCGACTGTTCTCAATCGATAGTTCTCAACGCTAATAGTTACCATAACAAATACTTATTGCCCATCGGGCAGATTGTTGAACCACTACGGACAATCATAAAAAAAGAAATGATCAAACAAAATGACGAGTTAAGAGACTGATATTTACCCTCGCCGTACAATGCAATGGTGCGCATTTTTTTTACAACTAGCTACCCTTAAAATATACTATGCACTCGAGGCAATAGAGAGAGTTTATCTAAATTGGAACACACAACGATCGGCCTGGTCAGGCGCATATGTCCCAGTCCCCTTTTTGCGCAAGGATTATCCCTAATTACGCTTTTTAAACATTGAAATGTCCCATTGTGTCGCTTGTGGGAAATGAAAGGGTGTCCTCCTCCCGATCGGGACCGATAAGATAAACTGGGGACGCGACGAGAGGACCGGCGGGGGGGTACGGACGCGGACAGATGACGATGACGACGACCTGCCCGTGCAAATGTCACAGCGGAGCGTAGAGCCCCCACCGGGCACGCTACTTGATTAAATATGGGATATTAATACGGACTTATCTGTGTGTGCCATCTGCTTGTCGCCCGACGCCAACGAGAGCCGGTTTCCATTTCGATTTATACACTGCTCTTGACTCGGATCTCCACTCTTAAAATAGTCGCGATTTTATCTCCACCTCTAATATTAAATATTCTTCTTTCCACAAAAAACAGATTTATCTTATCACTAGAGACTCATTAAACAGTAGCAAAGATTAATAATAATTAAAGTCCAATGATATATTCGATATGCAGATAAGACTTATAATCTTGGATAATCAAAAACATGTATTTGATATTTATGAATTGTCTCTCAACGCTTTCATAAAGGACAACAACATCATTCCTGATGAACAATTCGGCTTTCGCGCTCACCACTCATACGTCCAACAGGCTACCCGTCTGGCCGCAAACATCCATCACGCTCTTGACCAACGTAAGAAGCTTGGACCTAACCAAAACCTTCGACAAGATCTGGCACGCCGGTGTGATCGCAAAATGCGTGCGGTTAGACCTCGCAGAAGACCTCTCATCAAGTCCTATCTATCGGACAGATATTTCCAGGTCAGGATCTGGAAAACACTTTCCAGTCGAAAACAAATCGATGCTGGTGTACCTCAAGGTTCCCCGCTGGGCCCAGCCTTATTTAACATCTTCATTTCAGATCTGCGGAGAAAAGAGCTTTCTTGCTGGCCGCCAGGACTGAAGTTACAATTCATGAATGGTTCCAGAAGCAGATCGATCATGCGGTCAAGTGGTTCAAATTCTGGAGGTTGCAAATCAACCCCCTGAAAACTCGGGCCATTCTTTTCCATAAGAAACGATACGCACTGCGAGTCTCGCAACTTAAGATTGACACCGCAATAATTCCAAGGCTGGATAAAGTCACGTACCTAAGTCTCCACTTTGACCAATGGTTCATTTGACATTCCCAAATCCAAAAATCAATCCAGAAAAGTTCGAGAATAGCAAACGTGCTATCTTCTCTGATCTGCCTTTCTAACAGACTTCCTCTAACAGACATCTCCATCAAATGCTTATTTTACAATATTTTAGTTCGGTCCGACTACTACGGATATAACATCTACTTCAAGTTTGTTATACCCAACTAGGTGAAACGGCTTCAAGTTTTCCAAAATAAGTGCTCCTCAAGAATATCTTAAACGACGCTCCATGGTTTGTCAGAAATAATCAAATTCATAGGGAAACTGACACTCCAGAAATCAAGCACTTCATATCTCAATCATTCCACAAACAACAACTCAGCTCAAGTTCTTCTGAAAACGCGCTTGTTCGCGAGTCAGTCGACATGCTGGGACAAACCCAGAGGCAATCCCACATAACCGGGTCCAACTAATCAATCCAGGGCAAGTCTTCGCGACCAAGTATGCGTCACGCATTCCACTCCCTGGGATTAGACCAGAACAAAAAAAAAGTTTACTCAATAAAATCTGAAAATTCAACAATAAAACGTTTTTATACAAGCAGAAATGGATAAAAAGTTTTTTAACTCGGCTATTTAATATTAATTAATTATTCATTAACAAAACAGTAGCAGGAATAATAATTAAAATACATGGCATCGGTCCAATGATATATTCGATATGCTGATAAGAACGCTGTAGATGCATTGATTTTTTATAATCTTTGATAATTTATAAACATATATTTGATATTGACATAATTTTCGAGATAATTTCCATTGAGAACTTATGATGAACATTCTCTATCTATAAAAACGATTATTTTTAGAAAATTGCATGAAGAGTGACGATCCCAATGGAAAATTCGACAATTAAAGGTTGCTATACAACCAAAAGTGGATAAAAAGATTTTTCATTCGACTATTTAACATATTATTTAATCATTCGCCATAGATTGCTTCTCCAAATTATTTTCTTTAACTGATCACACCTGGTATGGTGAGCAGCATTGTCATTTTTATGAAGATTATTTGGCAGGTTTGCGATTAATGCGAAATGCTGCTGACAAAAAAATAATTTTACGATAATTCTCATGATAAAGTCTTCAATCTACAAAATAAAGCCTTACTGGGATACTTAACATGATGAAATGTACACAAAATATCAATATTAATAATCAATAAAAAATAGAGTAACGAAGACATAAAATAGAGAAAAGCTAATGGATAATAAATGTTGCGATAAAAGAAGATGCAACGAAGTAAAATAAGTAAGAATTATATAGTACATATGATATAAAAGAATCAATAAAAAAAAAAGCCGGCGTATAAAGAAATGTATATATAAGACAGAAAACAGCTGAAACGGTAATAAATATTGCACCAAAAGGAAATACCTGCGAGAATGAGTAGAACAAAACTCTCTCGCTTCTCCTCATTCTGGATGAACAGATTCTGATGGAACACCTCGAACAAGAACTCGCTGTCATAAAAAAACCCATTCCATACTGTGTCCTAAACAATTACCGGTACAACGTTAGGTGTAACCTATCCCAGTTGATAGTTGCTCGACCTATAAGGTGGGCGTTATTGTTGTCAGGGCACATACATGATCTACGGCAACTAGGTAAGGCGTGTACGGTGGAAAACAGGGGCACAAATAAGACCATGAAGTGTTTATGGCCTCAACGGCCATCTACGTTCGGTATCGTTTTAATAATATTGAGAAATACTACGTGTTGGTAATATTTACAATATGGACCCGGTGCAGCGCTGCCACGAATAGTGCGCGGTGATTCAGAATGAACCTGTGGAGGCCGCGGTTGGAAGCTGCAGGACAATGGACGTTTAACTTATCCGTTTAAAAATCGATGCCGCGTGAGGCATAATTTATAGCTTTCACTGACAACTATAAAAGTGTCTTTATTATTATGGTCATTGCATGTATGTATTATTATAAAACTTACAAAAAGTTTATAAATCAGCACAGTAATATTAATATTCTGAATCATTTGAATTCTAAAAAAGTCTGCAGATAATATGGAACATGTTCATACGTTTTACACCAGTATAATTAATTAAACGTAACTAAGAGAATCATTTTATTTGAAATTTTATCCTTAATTTGAAGTCTCTTCCGAGATATTCTTTCAAACATTGTCTTAACATATCGATACTGTAGCTCTTTACAAAACAACTCGTTTTTCGTCATTTTAGATGACTTTTGCTAGCAGCTGCTCACTCAGTTGACGATTTCTCCGATTCATATTTCATTTTGTCCGCATCATTTTCATTCAGTTTCATCTTCTACTTAGACTGTCTACTTCTGAACCAACAAGCTGCTGTTACTGCCGCAGGATCTCGAATACTCTTCACCTAACAATAAATGGCCTCGGACAATATTGATCTCCTATTATTTAAATTACTTTCTATGAGCTGCTGTTTTTTTCAGAGCGGCTCGCTGTGTCTTTCGCCCAAAACGTCGGTGATTATCATAGTTCCTCCCTCCCAGATCCACCATATTAGAGAAGGAATATCCTGCAGCTACGGCGATTCGCTCTATTACTTGGGTAGTAGATGTCACTTTCTACCCCGTTACTGATCCTCAGTACGGATGCACTTGCATTAAATGGATTCTATTGAGATTTGATATTGACTCAGCAATGCGATCCATATCATGAGGAATGTTAGAATCCTCAACATCTGTATTAGTGACTATAGCGTTATCATCTGATTAGATAAGTAATATTAACAGATATTAACACCATGTCTGTTTCTAAAAAATAGTATTTGTTGAAAAAACAGTGGAGAATCTAGAAATCGAAAAAATCGATTTATTTTCAAAGTCCTTAAGAGGACTTTTCAAAATTTAAATTATTTTCGGTGAGACAGCTGTTTTAGTGCATTGATTTATTTGAAATTTGGTGTGAGCTTTCTCTATACATTCTTTTACCGAATAAAAGATACATTTTTTGATGAATTTGAAGGACTTTCATTTTGCTTGAACAATAAATTAGTTTTAAAGGATCTTTTGAAATATGAAGCTTTATTGTCAAAAATCGGTATACTTATATTATCCATCAATAGCCGCAGGTAGCACTTCCCACTTGTAGTCGATAGCGACTGATTGATTCATTAAGTTTTAACAGCTCATAGTACACCACACCAAGCTGATTCCATCAAATACAGAACATTAGTTTGGAGTCATGAATATTCGGCTATGCTGTTGATGTTGATGCATGATAATGTGGTATCCATGATTTTTGTTAGCTTTGGACTAGATTATATGGGTACAGTTTCAATCTGGCTGGTCGACATGCTGGGAGCTTAGCACCGCGTCACCGCCAAGCTCCCCCCTTTTTCCAGGCTGAAACTTTTGATAACTTTTGCCCCCATATAACAGTATCCAGTTGTGTGTTAACTCAGGTTCGCGAATCAATAGAATCGCCGGGCCCTCGTGTCCAATAACGACTGCCCGATCAGCGGGTGCCATATCCCCAAATTTAATGCAGTAGCAGTAGCGATCCACAGGGGTCAACTGTGAGGCGGTTTCGGTTTAGTGTATTGGTAAGCCCAGAGGCAGTCCCACATAACCCGGTCCAACTTGTCACTCCAGGGCAAGTCTCCGCGACCAGGTATGCGTCATGCATTCCACCGCCTGCTTTTAGGTCAGAACAAAAAAAACCTTTCCAAATTAGGCATTGAAATAACATTTCACGTATGACCAAAGGCCTTTCAATGTATCTTGGTCAATGATCATACCAATGTTCTTTAAGTGATTAGAAATGGGTTATTTGTTAGTCCCAACAACTCTGCAAGCAATATTTTTAGCTGCTCTGAATGCTCTTTATCTTTGGTGTTAAAATCACCACTTCTAAAAAGTTGCAACCAATACACATATGTCGAAATCGAAAAATGAAATTAAATAATAATATATCGACGAAATGGCACATACTGAAAAGTGAAATATGTCACATGAAGAGTAAGATTTTAACATAAAGTTGTTTATAAATGTATCCAGTACGATTTAATACACAGTAACACCATCGACTGTAAATCCTTTAAAACTAATGCATAGACCTGATAATACAAAATAAACCTGCAAAAGATCATGGACGCAAGATCTATTTTTATACGCAGATACAGATATTAAAAGAAACCCAGAAAAAAAAAATATATATATATATATATATATATATATATATATATATATATCTTTTTAAATATGAAGCTTTATTGTCAAAAATCGATATACTTATATTATCCATCAATAGCCGCAGGTAGTACTTCCCACTTGTAGTCGATAGCGACTGATTGATTCATTAAGTTTTAACAGCTCATAGTACACCACACCAAGCTGATTCCATCAAATAGAGAACATTAGTTTGGAGTCATGAATATTCGGTTACGCTGTTGATGTATGACAATGTGGTATCCATGATTTTTGTTAGCTTTGGACTAGATTACATAGGTACAGTTTCAATCGCCACTAGCAATACAATACAAAAAAACTTTTCCGATTTAGGCGTTGAAATAACATTCCACGTATGACCAAAGGCCTTTCAATGTATCTTGGCTTCAATTCATACGATACAAAATATCCAAACTTTTGGATCATACCCATGTTGTTTAAGTGATTAGAAATGGGTTATTTGTTAGTCCCAACAATTATGCAAGCAATATTTTTAGCTGCTCTGAATGCTCTTTATCTTTGGTGTTAAAATCACCACTTTTAAAAAGCTGCAATCAATACACATATGTCGAAATCGAAAAATGAAATTAAATAATAATATATCGACGAAATAGCACATACTGAAAAGTGAAATATGTCACATGAAGAGTAAGATTTTAACATAAAGTTGTTTATAAATGTATCCCATGCGATTTAATACACAGTAATACCATCGACTGTAAATCCTTTAAAACTAATGCATAGACCTGATAATACAAAATAAACCTGCAAAAGATCATGGGAGCAAGATCTATTTTTATACGCGGATACAGATATTAAAAGAAACCCAGAAAAAAAAAAAAAAAAAAATATATATATATATATATATATATATATATATATATATATATATATATATATATATATGACGATTTCTTTGTTGCTCGGAAATCTAATAAGAAAGGCAACGATCCGACCATCGCAGAAATAAATAATTCTCCGTTTGTTTAGATCCGGAGAACGACAAAAGAAGAACCTTACGACTACGTCCGCCGTCGTCGACCGGCCGCCGCTCGTTCCCCACATCTCGGCCGGGGCGACCCATTAAAATAAGGAATTCTTGTTGTTCCTCCCCGCCGCGGCCCCCTCTTAGCGTCGTCTCTTTTTTTCTTCGGCTCGTTTCCGGACGACCTCTCCCTTTGGTCCGGGCCTTCGGAATTTGCATATAACTGGAGAGTGGCCGGTCGCTCGGTAAAGTTATGTATATTGCATTTCTCCAGGATAATGAAATACTATCGGCAGTCCCGGCCCGGCAGATCGGGAGGGTCCGGATTGACCCCGACCTCCTTACCCCCCACCACCGCGGCCGCCGGGGTCCGGATCTGAAGAGGGCGTTGTCTTTACTTGGATAAACTGTGTTCTTTGCCAATAGTATTAATTCGTTCTTAAATATCCTTTTCCTAAAAAAGAAAACTCCTCCCTCATTCACACCCTACACTCTCAGCCACTGTGTGCATTCAGCCAAGTGTTATCCTACATATCTTCGAGATCTTAACTATACCCTATAGTCCTTCCAATAAAACAGCCAATGCACGTCATCAACACCATCGAACATATTGTTAAATTCAGTTTATAAAAACGTAAAATCTCTTTTAAACTCGGAGCCTTTTTCTTTCTTATCCTACTAATTACCATTAATCCAGTTAAAAAGAGACAAAATGAAGTATGAAGCCTCTGAGTATGTAACCAAATCGGTCTATAAAATTCGATATGTGTTGGTACTGGTCGGCACCGTTGTCATATGTAAATGTAAATATAATGAAACAACTCTAACCTACAAAACTACTGTGGTTTAAGCACTTCAATAAATATGCATTAGATGTACTATAAAGTTAAAATATATTATATTTTATACCGTTATACTTGTTTCATTATTTTATTTACATTAGTATCTTGTTGTCAGAGTCAAAATAAAGGAAATCTTAAATTTGGTGCGGCAACGTTGCATTATAAACTTTGCCAACAGTATTGTTTTCCTAAAAAAACCTTTATACCCATTCTTAGGTACTGAAATGTTATCCTACAGACCTTAGAGCCCAAAAAACACGATGATGTACACACTAAACTACAATCTATAATCCCAATCCAATAAAATAGCCAAAGCACGTGATCAACACCGTCGAAGGTATTGCAAAATTCAGTTTATAAAAACGTTAAATCGGTTTCAAACTCGGAGCATTTTTCTCTTTCGTTATACTAATTAAGATTACTTTATTTAAAACTAGCGACCCCCCCCGGCTTCGCACGGGTGCAATGCTGATACTAAATTAAATACACTACAGAAAAAATATGAACGTTGTATATAAAAACATAGCCTCCGACTTTGCACGGGCATAAAATATATATGCCTATGTCACTCAATGAAAACATGATTAAAATCGATCCAGTATTTTTGGTTCATTCATTACTGCCCTTGGCCTGCACGCATTAAATTTGGAGTAAAACAATTCCTCTTCCCCTATACTTACTATGAAGATTTCCTGCTATCTTTGGAATATCTAAATTCATACAATTTTTATTACATTACACATTTTTAAACGCAAATTTTAAATTTGTAATATCTCCGAAAATATTTGTTTAATTTACATGCTGTAAGGAACCATATTGATCGATATTAATTGCACACTGTATTTAAGGTACTTAATTCGATAAGGATTAATGCCGTATTGCTTAAAATAGCTTCGTAAATAAGCCATTCTCTCACGTAAAAAGTAAACAATAAAAATGGTTAATGTGGGTTATCCCTAAAAGATAAACATATACCATGGCGGACTTTTTTGTAGACCTTTTTATGGTGTACAATACTGTAGTACGTTAATTTGATCTAACTCGTAGGCTTAGGCAGCGTTTTTGCTAATTTCTAAATAAGCTTAAAAAAATAGGTTAATTTACGACATCACGTTAGAAACCTCTAAAATTAGCAATGTTGCCTTAGTATATTATGCATGTATTATACATATAAACCTTCCTCTTGAATCACTCTATCTATTGAAAAAAACCGCATCAAAATCCGTTGCGTAGTTTTAAAGATTTAAGCGCACATAGGGATATAGGGACAGAAAAGGCGACTTTGTTTTATACTATGTAGTGAAGAGAGAGAAATATTGTAGACAAAACAATATTTAATAGAATTAGTAATCAGAAAAATCAAAAGAATATAAACAGAATTCCTTCGAAAAATATGTAAGTGTGCCCGGAAGCAGAAAAAGATTACTCGTTATGGAAACTCGGTCATTTAAAAGACTAATTATTAAATTACCGCCTATTAAAGATAATCAAAATGAATCGGCGCAACGATGAAGAAGCTGAATTATTCGCAGAACAATTAACTAACGTATTCTAACCGAATAATATAGAATATACAATAGATATAAATCCTGTTTATCATCCCGATGAAGCTGTACATCTAATGCTATAAATATATATAATATATATATATATATATATATATATATATATATATATATATATATATATATATATATATATATATATATTTGATGTTCCTGCTTGAGAGTGAAGCATGCTACGGAATATCTAAAGGTTTCTCGAATAATTATTATGTTTAAAAAACATGACAAACTTGTAAAACAAGTTGGATATTATAGACCTATTTAGCTGCTACCTGCGATATCAAAATTATTTGAGAAAGTGCTGTTAAAACGTATTAAATCATTTATAGAAATGCCAGATTTCCATATCGTATTTCGAAATCACCGCTCGACAATCGACCAAGCACAGAGTAACAGCGGTTGTTGAAAAGGCACTCGAAGTAAAGAAATACTAATTATTCTGAATTGAATTTGAAAATAATTTGATATATGTCACTTTATTCCATTGACATTATCCTCAAAACTATGTTACAAAAGCTTCGATCCGCCAAAATAATACCGTTACAGATTTATAAACCATTGAAAGTCTGTTTTGTGTCAGGCATTACTTTCTTGTTTCATCGAGAGAAAAAAGTTATCGTTTACTAGTAGAGAGTTACGGAGAATATGATTGAACTATGGGAATATGTCAAATGTGATTTCGGCAATTGAAATGTGGTGATTTCAAAGAACGTCCAGGTAGGCCAAAATCACTTGAAGATGTGGAATTGCAAAAAACAGACCAGATGACTGAACATTATGGCTACAGAGTATTACCTCTTTGACTTTGATACTGAAAGTGATAGTCACTGAACGAAACTTCTGGGATGAGGGCTTATGACCCAATGCTAACAATTACCAAGGCAGGGTAATGAGAAGCGAAAACAACTAAAAATGAGTATATAATTAACATAGAATAACTATAGAAAGTCTTATAATAGAGTGCAGGACTTGTGTTCATAGATATACGTGTAATTGGTCAGAAAATACATGAACATTTAGTTAGAACGCATGACGAGATAATGTATACTAACTTTTTGCAGGCGATATGTCAAATGCATTAAGAGGAATGCCATGGTTGAATCAGAAGATCCTCAGACTCATTAGGTTTCATTAACCTCAGCTAATAGTTTCATCATATATCTCATCTGACCGCCATTTCTGTTGATTTTATACGGTAGTCCCGAAAATGCTGTACAAACACAACCTTTCTCTCCGAGTTATTTCAGCTTCTAATTTATTTACCCGTTTTTGATCGTACTATTTACGTACGAAATAATCCAATCGATACGGCGTCAAACTGATTAGGGATATTAAACGCTATTAATGTCAATAAATCATCAATCAATCACGACAGTCCGTGACACCTATTGGATAATCAAATATAGCTCCGTCAAATTTTCGTGTTCCTTCTCTCGGCCGTCTAGGAAAAATCCTCTTTTATCGTGTTACGGCGACGTTTATATTAAAAACCGTCCTTATCAACTAACGCATACTAATTTCTGGCCGGGATAGGTTTCATTAAACGCCACGGCACCATGGGTGGTTATCGTTAATGCTGGTTCTGCATTCTCAAATACACACAATAAATGAAAGCAGTATTGGATGATAAAAATGCATACTGATAGAATTTTGAACATCTTACGTTAGATCTTCTAAAGTACAACATTAATTTTTAAATTAATTTATTACCATCTGTTGTACTTTCAATTAATATACAAGTAAGGCGAGTACGGGATTAATACATCAGTATGTATTTGCCAAATTAAAATTAAATTGATTTACTTAAGCTAAACAACACTTATACACTCTACAATTTCATGTGGTTGTGATCCACGTCACTGTGATTTAATAGCCTTATTTCATATTTTAAGGCGAATTGTGGATAACTCCTAAGAATCATTTGATTGTGAGGTCATCATGTCGTCTTCAGGGGTTTAGTAGGGATAAGGGTTGGTAATTACTTTGTTTCGGCAGCGTCAAGTCACTAGATGTTTTAGTGTAACCCTATATTTGTACCTCATAAATCCAAATATATTTTATAACACGAAGAGTTACAGATATCGTCTGCCACTCAGGATATCAAGAAAATCACAAGGAGGCATGAGAAGACTCCATTCTCTTGTCAATATCGGAGCAATACAACTCTTGGATAACACCAGAACAGGACACAGGCTCAAAATAATTTGTAGAGTGTTCGTCGGGTCGGTCAGCCGGTAGAAATGTGTGGCTGCCGCTGCGATTATTTGTCAGAACACTCACTACTATTTTTGGAAGGAATTTGCACGAGAACTGAAAACATTAGTTGAAGAAATACTGTTTATTTCAATGTTAAATGATACATGTGGTCGACGGGAGAATTGAAAGGATATTAGGTTAGGTAGAGGAAGTACGGTAGTGCTGTGGTACAGTGGTACTATTACAAGGGGATGGAGAAAAGAAAAGAGAGCGAGACGTCGTCGTGATGGTCTTTTATAGCCTGGAACTGCATGGTACCAATCCACCGGCGTTGCCAACCTTTGTACTTGGTAAATTCGTGGTGGCCTAAAGGGTCGTGGCGGTCGCCACAAATTAAACCATTTGATCTTGTGTAGTGTAGTATAGTAAGGTTCATTTAATAGAAAAACAACAGTGTTAATACATAAACATTATTACACCAGGGACTAAAATAGAGCCGATGGATCCACCTAGATATATACCTAGATTTAAGTTATTATAAAGACCAATTGTAGAGTACAATTAATAACTGTGAACTGAATCGTAACTTAATTTTAAAAAATAGAGATCTGTTGATCTAAATGTGTTTTATTACTGTCCATTTTCACCTAATTAGACAGGCGTTCGTTACAAAACACCAAAGCGTCAGTCCTATTAATACCGCTTCGGAACTGTGACAATTTTTATAGTGTTTCCCGCTTTAAATACATAAATATTTTTCACTATCGTACTTTGAACCTAGCGTAAAAAAATCTCTTCCAAAGCTTAAACAGAGATTAAAAACGTAGCTGCTGCTTAGTCAAACAAACCGAAAAAGATTTACAAGCCTATTAAATACCTGTTTGTTTTTGTTCCAACCGTTGAGCATCGGGCCCTGCCTACCGTTTTTCTTTTTATTTTCTCCTCGGCGCGCAGTTTCGTTAAATAAAACAATGCCCTTACCCCCCACCCCCCGACTTCAACCCGTTCGCGGAGATAACGCAAGGCAAACAGCGCGGCTCGAACTTGGAACAAAAAGTTTTCATTTTGTGTCACGCCAAGATTAACCTGGTTTCGTAAAGTGTACGAACGACGATAACGTTGGAGAGTTGTTTGGGAGGGACACATGCGTTCGAAAGAGATACAAGAAATGGAATAAAAAACTAAAGTTTTTTAAGGTTTTCGAGAAGAATTTTTAAATCACTGTCCAGAATGTCGGACATGATAAATTGTAAATTATATTCAGAAACAATGAGAAAGTACAAAAGACCACAGCAGCATAGCCTACCCATTAAAAAATTACAACGATTGAGCTAGAAGCAACAAAGAGAAAGGTGATATTTTCTAAAATCGCCTTTCCCGTCTCGGCTATCCAAAGACGAAGAAAATAAAATTATCGGCATTCTAAATTTACCACCCTAAACAGACCGGCTACTTAAAAAATACAGTCAGAGAAATTGTAAAAAAGTTCCCGGATATAATTTAATAATCGGAAGAATTTTACAACAACTATTAGAGAAGTTTCGTAACAAGCAGCAGATTATAGAACAAGTGAATAGACTTATTCCTATCTAATGTTAAATGTTATATTGTTTTTAGTCACGAGAACCTCTTGGATTTTTTAGTGACTGGACCTACAGCTTCAGCATTAAGCATCCGGTTTTACCCAGTCTGGTTACTGGCGTTACCGGGATAATTTTCCTTGTCAGATTTTACACCCTTGTCTAGAACAATCACAAATATTAAACAATCACAAACACAACTTTACGACCATGCCCCAGAAGGATTTGAACCGGCGACTGTCGCAACAGTAGGAAGGCGGTTCTGTCGCCTTTCCCACTTCGCCACCAAGTCGGCAAATGTCTCCAATGAGTTGATACAACAGATATCCCTCTAAAAACTAAGCATTTTAAAATAGCGTTACTAACCAATCTGGTTATAGGACATATATAGACTTTACTGAATTTCTAACTCTTAAATGTTACTCTGAATGTTTAAGTTGTACGAATAATCTACACAAACTAAAGCAAACCGCAGAGAAATGCATTGGGACCAATCTTTTACCTACTTCACATGTGATATACCACTGTGAACGAAACGATATTGCAAGATCATAATGTGACTTACGGTGAAAGTTAACTCGCCCTTGAGCATTAGTATGACGAGCATCAATGACATGTTGCATGAGCATTTAGCTGTTAAAAAAGATCCCACGTAATTTGAGGAAACTCACCTCAAGTGTGTGCAAAATTGTATGAACATCATCGAGAATACCTCAAAAAAACGATGGATGTTATTTTACAACATATGAGCAACTCTGAACGCTTTTAACAATCAATGGATCAGTTTGCAGATTCAAAACATTTAGTAAAAGTTACTATACATATTACATGAGAGTCCGGGTCAGTATTTAATGATACGTTCCAGAAGGGTATGTTCAAAACCAAACAGGAATCGATTTGGATTCATAATAGATCACAAAACTCCAAATTACTTACATGCCGCCGCTTTCGATGTCAGGCTAACGAACGAACCGATGATAGAAACGCACACTTACCTGGAAAAGAAAGAAGATGAAATGAGGAATGAAATAAAAATTAATGAGCGATAATCACAAAGCGTCGGCGGCAAAACGCCGATAAATCGTTCGGTTGATTAAAGACAATTTAAAATTTTATTAAAAAGGGAATGGTAAAACTTTTATTCAGCGTGGGAAATATACATTCCGTTTGTGGAGCGGAAATATGCCGCGATTGTACAGAAAAGCGAAATACAAACTGAAATAAACACGTATATTTTGCCTCAATCATATTAACGAACAAAATTTAATCATCAATATTATATTACTGAAAATGTCATCAATCTATAAGGATATCAAATTTAGTTTTAAATATATGATCAACATATATGAGATTCCATTATTAAAATTATTTATCAGATACGATTAAGCTGAACTATGTACATCTAAAAAATCCAGGATGGTTATATTTAGTGACAATTTAAACGGTTATTCTAATTGTTTTTGTTACAATTGATGACATTAGATATGCTTAGTATAATCTTTGTTTATACATTAATGTATTACTATTGTTCTGTAGAGTATATTCCCCAAATATATTAAAATAAGATTATACTACTTAAGCTAAGATAAAGAGTAACACTTATACACCATATAAGTTTATATAGTTTGGTTCTCTTCAATCTTCTAAGTTCCTGCACGTTGTCCAGTAGCTGTATTGCTTCCACGTTGTGTTATTTCGCACTGTTATTTCATATTTCAAGGCAATATTTTGAATAACTCAGTTAATGGAAGAAGTTTGTTTTGGCAGAGTTAAATTACTAACGGTTTGATCACTTTAGTGCGCTTTCAATTTTCAACTCCATATAGGCTTTATGATTAACTGATATTCTTTGATCTAAATCTAGGTCAAGTAACTTCGAAATATCCGCAGTTCTTTAATTTTGAGCCTAATCTGCTCTGCTTTTTGTCTAACATGATGCAGTTTTTCTAAAATGAGATAACAATCTAGCTAGCTATATGCTGCCTTATAGGATGAATATTTCTTTTATTTGACAATTTAACTGTGCGTAACATGTCCTATAGACAACAACAATACATTCAGTCGTTGGCAGTGGTAGCTAAAATCTTTAACATCTTCTAACGTGACCATACCTTAATCTACAATTGTAATAGAAGGTTCTAAAAGAAGTAATGTCGTATATTTCTAAAGTATGATTTTAAATTTGCGTATCTTTTTTTTGATAACGTCTTTAATAGATATGATTAGTACAATCCTATTTATAAATTAATTTATTACTACATTTCATTTGTACTTGGATTAAATCACAAGCAAGACGAGTGTGAGATAAATACAACAATATGTATTCCTCAATGTATCTTTATTGATTCAGTGACCTATTTAATTTTATTGAAAGGTAACAATCTACAAACATACCATATATAGAAAGAATACAGAAAGATTGAAAAACAGCGATAATTCATCGAAAACAATGTGATATTTTGGTAATGAGTTCTCAAATAAACACCAAAAAGGTTCAATATTGGTTTATGTTTTCTTTTCTAACCAGTACAATAGTCAGGCAACACTGAAGAAATTGGCGGATGTTTTCGTAAAAAAACGAGACAATATTCCGCTGGAAACTATACGGACACTCTACGAATATATTCCGCGAAGAAATGCAGCTATTTTAAAACCAAATGGAGGCTCAACGCCTTATTAATAAATAAATATTGTATACGTCACGTGTTCATATTATCTATATACCGCTGATGTTTGAAAAAAAAAACAATAATCCCATTTTCTTCTTTATTCATTAATCTGAAATGAATGAATATGAAATGTACGTTAATTTAATTATTCGCTATACATAATAACTAATAATTCATTCAGATTATTATAATATTATCAATATACACAACTGCTCTCAACTACTATACATTTTCATAAATGAGTTTATTATAATATTATGTTATATAAGACTGACCGTATCATAGCTCCCGTATATCATCTAAGCCATCGAACTATTAATCCTTAAAACAATCTTCTTAAAACGGATAATCGATGATTGACCAATAAAAGTGGAGGTTCATTCAACTGTCCAAACAGACAACTAAAATGTTCCGCACGCTTTGCCAAAGAACACGTATCGATGGAGCTAATGAACCGAGATGATCGCATCATCTCCACCCCTGGTCAACATCAATCGTATTGTGATCAGACGAAATCGACTTCCTCGGAATGACCGCCTATCGACAATATTTTTTCTCGCTATTTTCCGTCGTTTTTATTTTGTCGAGAACCGCAAATATTTGCTCGTCGAGAGCTTCGAAAGTGTACAACGTCGTAGGGGAGAAAAGGACGACGGAAATGATGGAATATTATCTCATCGAAGAGGGTGTTTGCGAAGTAGTCGAAAAATGCCGGAAAATAGGGAAAATAATATCGTAATCAATTTACAATCACGAGTAGTAAAAAGGAAATATTAATGTGCCAGAAAGGTGTATAGAATTTGCAACAGAAATCATAAGAATCATATTTTCCTACAGTTTGTATGTGTTTAAACCCATGCCTATCTATTTTTCTTGTGAGTACTAGTTAGTCTCAACATACAGCACCCGCGGAAGCATCAAACTCATTCATAATCATCATCTGATAAATCAATTAAATAGAACAGATTTAAAAATCTGCCGAAATATTTGTCGATAAATCATCAATCATCACAATCGATAAACATTATGTTGAATTTAAAATTAGCTGTATAAATACCTACAATACTGAAACTCGATAATGTATAAACAGAACTTTTTCAAAAGTCTTAAAAAACATATTCACATCTTCAAAATATTAAAGGAAAACCTACACGAAAACTAGCATTGAAAATAAATAGCACCTTTGCCAACATCGAACCTGAAACTAGTCTGTCTATTTAAAGCTCTACAAGAGAAATAAAAGAAGTAGCTCCAAGTATGGAAAATATAATCGAAAAAATATTTGTCTTATTTAAAATGATGTGCTAGTTTCGGCAATACTTCAACACTTCAACAGTCAAGTAAAAAAGATAGTTTGTGTTACACTATTCTAGGAAGAAAATACGGATTATTCGAGATAAAGAACGCTAACTGACCTTAATCTAAAATTACATTTGAATGCACGACAATTTAATCTTAATCAGTATATGAAATACACAGAAAATTATTTACAGTTCTGTAAAACACTGTGGATATTATTCTTTATTCCCTAAAATAATGATGAAAGCGAAAGAACGTGTAAATATTTAGCCAAAGGCCGTCTGAAAATAAACAAAAGCTACCGAAAATGCCAACAACCATATAGGCATAAACATATATAAATGATATACGAACTACAATAAATAAACAGATTTAATTTTAGAAGATCCATAACCGAACAAAATTCTAATTTAAATTAGAATTATATATATACTAGCGACCCGCCCCGGCTTCGCACGGGTGCAATGCTGATACTAAATTAAATACACTGCAGAAAAAATATGAACGTTGTATATAAAAACATAGCGGCCCGCTCCGACTTTGCACGGGCATAAAATATATATGCCTATGTCACTCAATGAAAACATGATTAAAATCGATCCAGTATTTTTGGTTCATTCATTACTGCCCTTGGCCTGCACGCATTAAATTTGGAATAAAACAATTCCTCTTCCCCTATACTTACTATGAAGATTTCCTGCTATCTTTGGAATATCTAAATTCATACAATTTTTATTACATTACACATTTTTAAACGCAAATTTTAAATTTGTAATATCTCCGAAAATATTTGTTTAATTTACATGCTGTAAGGAACCATATTGATCTATATTAATTGCACACTGTATTTAAGGTACTTAATTCGATAAGGATTAATGCCGTATTGCTTAAAATAGCTTCGTAAATAAGCCATTTTCTCACGTAAAAAGTAAACAATAAAAATGGTTATTGTGGGTTATCCCTAAAAGATAAACATATACCATCGCGGACTTTTTTGTAGACCTTTTTATGGTGTACAATACTGTAGTACATTAATTTGATCTAACTCGTAGGGTTAGGCAGCGTTTTTGCTAATTGCTAAATAAGCCTAAAAAAATAGGTTAATTTACGACATCACGTTAGAAACCTCTAAAATTAGCAATGTTGCCTTAGTATATTATGCATGTATTATACATATAAACCTTCCTCTTGAATCACTCTATCTATTGAAAAAAACCGCATCAAAATCCGTTGCGTAGTTTTAAAGATTTAAGCGCACATAGGGATATAGGGACAGAAAAGGCGACTTTGTTTTATACTATGTAGTGATATATATATACGGTCGATACTAGGAAAGTAGGTTATGAAAGAAATTTACAATTTTACTTAAATTTCCCTTGTTAAAACACCACTCGCTAGCACTAAAGATTTTATCAGATATTACAGTTTACCGCAGACGCGTTATTAATCCAATTAAAACAAAAAGTTCGAACCTGCTCTCGGTTAACTATCTAATAGAAAACTTGTAATTTACTTAGAACGAATTTAACTGGGCTTAACGGGATAATTGCTACGCTCAACTCCCTCAACGTATTTTCTTTTTAATCATGTGAAAGCTCCCCGAATAGGGGGTAGAGAAGAACGAGCTCGGTTTCCGATGATGATTCCGAAGAACGGGACGCGGAAAAAGGACAAAAAATAATAATCCCAGCGTTTACGTCACGCAGGGGGGAGCTTGTGGGGTTTCTTCTAATCCGGGCCCATCCAGATTTCTTTCGTTGATACACGCAAATCGTCTTGGTTTTTTTTTCACGGAAGGGGAGGATGTCCGGACAGATACGTATTAGCGATGCGAAAAAATTGTTATCGTATTACTAAATCTCGGTTCAAAATAACGGGATAAAGTTACCGAAAAGATTAAAGGGATAATTAGCAAAATGGGCAAGTAAATTTAACAAAAGCATAATGTAAGAATAATAAAATAATATGCTTTATTATAACACATCAATTGAAAAGTCCCCAGCCTATCATAGTAAAACACATTTTTTTGGCAATTTTTTTTTGTTCAACATAATTCCCTTCAAGGGTGATACACTGATACCGGGATCCTCCAACTTTTCGATACCATTTTTGTAGTACGATTTGTCCTTTGTTTCAAAATAGGCCCCAGTTTCGGCGATCACCTCTTGATTCGACGAAAATTTCTTCCCAGCGGGCATTCTTTTGAGATCTCAGAACAGGAAATAGTGGCTGGGGGTCAGATCTGGAGAATACGGTGGATGAGAAAGCAATTTCAATTCCAAGAAGCCCCATTCATAGATATTTGACACGGTGCATTGTCTTGGTGAAGCAGAGCACTTTCTTTTTTCTTCAAATGCGGCTGTTTTTCGGCGATTTCGTCCTTCAAACGGCCCAATAACGCTATGTAATAGTCGCTGTTGATGGTCTCTCCTTTTTCAAGGTAGTCAATGAAAATTATTCCATGCGCATCCCAAAATACAGACGTCATAACCTTGTCAGCCGACTGTTTCGTTTTCCCACGCTTTGGAGCGGGTTCATCGTGTGCAGTCCACTCGGATGACTGTGGATTGAACTTGGAGTGAAATGATGGAGCCATGTTTTCATCCACTGTCACATATGGACGCAAAAACTAGGATTTATTACGCTTCATCATCTTCAAACACTGCTCCAAATCATCAACTCGTCGTTGTTTATGGTCAAAAGTGAGCTCGCGCGGCACCCACTTTGCAGAGAGCTTTCTCATACCCAAATATTCGTAAATGATATGATGTGCACGTTCAGTTGATATCTTTAGAGTGTCTGCAATTTCATTCAGTCTCAATTTACAGTCATTCAAAATCATTTTGTCGATTTTTTAATGCTTTCGTCCTCCTTTGGGCGTCCACTGTGTTCGCCGTCTTTGGTGCTCATTTCACCACCTCTAAACTTAGCATACGTAGTAGAATTTGAGATATCATGTCAAATGTCTAGAAAAAAAAGGATATATTAAGCAAATAATTTCATCACATAGATATGGACAATCTCTTATTAAACAAATAATCAAAATCTACCTGCTGCTCGGAAATTTAATGTAAATTAAAGTAACGTAAGTACTTAATTTAAACGATTGCAGACATAAACCCCATTCTCTAACGTTCGAAAGAATGCGTAAAGCCTTTTTCGTGGTTTTACGTTGAAAATTAGTCGACATTCGACGTGCCTTGGCCTTTCGGTCACAATACCGGCGACAACTTTCGAGATAAGAGGATTTATGCACGGCCAGACGAGCACTAATGCCTTCGGAGACACCAACAGCGCGTCTTAATTGTTTTCGAAAACAACTGGGCCCCTTTGGACATCCAAGAAACCTGTTGTTTCAACCCCATTATTATAAAACTGCATTAGTAGATGAAACCGTTTTATTTTCCGTCCTGTCATTTTTCCGCAAACTCATTCCAAATCCACATAAATTTCGGCTAAGGTGAATCTCATCTAGAACGTTCATTTTATCTGTTCAAGGAGTTCATGCAACCGAAAAGAAATAAAATCGAATGTGACTCTGCCGATAACAGTTGGAACATTTTGGAGAACTCATGATCTATGAAGTATTAGGACTATCATCATAACTATATACCAAAAAACAAAAGTCTTTAATTTATATTCCCTAGATTTATTGAACAATCTAGCGTTCCCGTACTCATAAACCGAAATAATCAAATTAAAACCGGCCGATATCAGCCGGCCCGTTTCCTAGACTATATAAATAATTATTCGTACGCTCTAATTAAGCTTATCAATATTTAATTAATATATTAAAGTGTATCGATAATTATTTATTAATTTTTACGCGAGAATACGTAAACAGCCACAGAGCAATAAATAATAGGGCGCAGACAATCTGTTTCATTATCGAAATTGTATATATATATATATATATATATATATATATATATATATATATATATGTATGTATATATATATATATATATATATATATACACAAGGCAATGCGAAATGAGATCAAAAGGAATTCGAAATTATGAATTATTATTGCCGAAAATAGTTCCATAAAACACAGATAATTAAAAATGTGCTATCGACAGGTCTTATAGGCTTTAAAATAAAAAAAATATAATAGCCGGTTATTTTATTTTAAGCGTCTCTTGTTATTTTAAATTAAACTACAACTACTTAACGAAAATTCTAAAATGATATATAAACAAATAAATTAAAAGTCACAAAAAATATGTTCGACTGCTGACTTATATATTACATTCTATAGTGTAAAATAATCAATAAGTAATGTCTCTATCTGTTTGACATACTCATGATGTCCGTAAATACAATGATTGTCTATTTTTCACTAGCGACCCGCCCCGGCTTCGCACGGGTGCAATGCTGATACTAAATTAAATACACTACAGAAAAAATATGAACGTTGTATATAAAAACATAGCGGCACGCTCCGACTTTGCACGGGCATAAAATATATATGCCTATGTCACTCAATGAAAACATGATTAAAATCGATCCAGTATTTTTGGTTCATTCATTACTGCCCTTGGCCTGCACGCATTAAATTTGGAGTAAAACAATTCCTCTTCCCCTATACTTACTATGAAGATTTCCTGCTATCTTTGGAATATCTAAATTCATACAATTTTTATTACATTACACATTTTTAAACGCAAATTTTAAATTTGTAATATCTCCGAAAATATTTGTTTAATTTACATGCTGTAAGGAACCATATTGATCTATATTAATTGCACACTGTATTTAAGGTACTTAATTCGATAAGGATTAATGCCGTATTGCTTAAAATAGCTTCGTAAATAAGCCATTTTCTCACGTAAAAAGTAAACAATAAAAATGGTTAATGTGGGTTATCCCTAAAAGATAAACATATACCATCGCGGACTTTTTTGTAGACCTTTTTATGGTGTACAATACTGTAGTACATTAATTTGATCTAACTCGTAGGGTTTAGGCAGCGTTTTTGCTAATTGCTAAATAAGCCTAAAAAAATAGGTTAATTTACGACATCACGTTAGAAACCTCTAAAATTAGCAATGTTGCCTTAGTATATTATGCATGTATTATACATATGAACCTTCCTCTTGAATCACTCTATCTATTGAAAAAAACCGCATCAAAATCCGTTGCGTAGTTTTAAAGATTTAAGCGCACATAGGGATATAGGGACAGAAAAGGCGACTTTGTTTTATACTATGTAGTGATAAATGATTTTTGGTTCTTCCGTTTTCTTCAACTTCATCATGTTACACCAAGTATTGCCTACCGCAATTTATAAATTCGTTTCAGAATCAGACAATATTTTCCTTCTCATTTTATTCTAGTTAGAAAGAGACACAATGCTGTCTGGTTAATTCGACAACGTAAACGAATAAACCTGTCAAAGTCGTCCGGTTATCACACGTATGTAAAATTCTTGAAAGCAATAGTAATATGAGGTTATAACTCTAACCTATAAACTATTGTGGCTGTATAATTAACTGTATTTATAGATGTACTATAATGTTAAAATAAATTATATTTAATGATATTTTTGTTCAATTATTTTATATAGATTAAAATTGTATTGTATGTCAAAGCCAAACCGAACTAAAATTGAGAGTTGATGCGGCAACATTGCGGCGTTTTAATGTCACAAATTTAGATGACGTATTTACAAAATAACTTTGAATAGTATATGATGTCTCCTAAATGCTATTATTGCTGGGTATAACAATGTTCCAACTGTGCTTCTGAGTCACTACAGGGCATCTTGTTGACTACACAGCTATACACAAGAATTATATTCAGATAGTTTTATATTTTAAGAAAAGCATGATCTCATGTCTCAACCATATGTTGTAAAACCAGTGAGAACATACTTGGAAACATTAAAATGGGAAGTGCTGCCATATCCTCCAGACCTTGCCCTTCTAAGTACTACTTGTTTAATTTTTATACCTTTTAATAAAAACAACTTTGTAGGCCTATTGCTATAATTTGTATGCAAATGCTATAATGAATAACATATTTTATATTTAAATTGTTATTCCTATTTGAACAAAATACAGTTGATGTTGACTTCTCTACACTTTGTGTGTCAAAACAAAAAAAAACTGTTTCTCTTTAATGAATGCTTTTTCCTTTTATTGATAACCTGTCGTGTCAATACCAAACCATGGTCCAAACCTAATCACACCACATCTCTGAAAAGCAATAAAAGTCGCTCGCATTTGATTTATTACTATTTAATTACGATTATTTTAAAACAACAACAAACCCGTATAAAAATTCCAATAATTTATGAGGGAGATAATATTTTCGGATCCTATTTCGAAACTGAATCAATGAAGAGCTCTGCTCCGGGCCCATTAAATCGAGTTTATTATTTTCGCCCACGTAAAGCGACAGGCGTCGTGGGTATCTAAAAAAATCTTATACCAAGCAGATATGTGACTAATCCGAGGAATATTATGGCCATATTCGGTACTAATATACGAATACACAAGATAAGATATCTCTATCTACTTAAATTCTGTTATCGCGGATTAAACATTTCGTGTGATAATGGTAAATTGGAGGATATTTTTATTAAAAATGAAATTGATCTACATATATCCTTCACTACCATAATTTCCATTTGCAGTGTCCGCTTAATAGTTTTACCATAAATTTTACTGTTTTGAAGTGCCTTGCCTATACAAGTCATATTTCATAAAATAATTATCATTACTATGAAATTTACGGCATCTACGGTCACCTTAACTCCGTTATTTTACGTTACAAGGGAAGTGCACAAGCATTAGCTCCAAGTATGTTCTAAAATCAAAGATGAGGTGCAAATATGGGGTTGCACTAAAACAAAAAAAACTAGTAATCCAAGGCACCCAAAACAAAGTTCTACGATTAATTATCAACGCTTATCGCTATGTAACCAACGAATAGTTGCACGACGACCTCGAAATCAAATAGATATACGAAGATTTCGCCTAAAACACGAAATGCCGTTGGTAAATCATAGCAATGTGGAAGCAATAACGCTACTGGGCAACACGCAGGAAATCAGAAGATTGAAGTGAACCAAACCACACGAACTTGCTTAATGTATAAGTGTATTTTTTAACTTTAGCTTAAGTAGTTCGGTTTTATATTACGTACTCGCCTTTCTTATGCATTAGTTCAAGTACGACAAAACATTAGTAATAAATTACTTTGTAAAATGTAATTAATAACAAAAATAATAATATATATGTGACATAAATAAAGAAAAACAAGTTAAAACATTAATAAATATCTCTAACAAACAATAAAAGCCATAACAATATCAGAGATGTCGACAAACCAAGGCTACCAAAGTATGGTTAACAATCACCATATTCTATAGCCGATTTTTGAAATTTGTTCTATTAACTACAAGTTAAAAATTACGCTTTTCATACTGTGGCTTAACAAACTTAAATGAATGGATTTGATTGAACCAAACACTACATGAAATAACTAACAGAAAAATCGCCTTCCGACCATATTCTCGATTTTCGCTTCCTAGAACAGGCCCGACTGACATTTGACTATTGTTCTGGTCCGATTTCTAAGCGTGAAATTGCCAGAAGGACCCGAACTCTCCAAACTACCTACGCATGATTCTCATCGGGAATGGTATAAAGGTCTCTTCTTGGGCGGCGATATTATATCAGTTTTTATTTATTTGCTCAGTTGTTGGTGGTGTTAAAACGCCAAGATGACCGTTGCTCGATTAATTTTTGCGGTCAGTTCGGTTATAGATCACTGGTGACGGTGAGAGATTGAATTTTCGAATAATAGACAACAGATATAAATTTGTCCATCGAACACCATCAAAAAATATTAATAAATAGTTTGACAAGGTAATTTTAGTTTTATTAATCCGATTAAATGAGTTATGACGAATCTACGACATACTGAACATTTTTCTCTAAAAAAGGATGAAATTAGTGTAGTAAGATTATATTATATAAATCACATTCAATAACTAAAAATGATTTTTATTTCTGAACGGAATGACTTGCGAATGGTACGAAAATCTTTCTTAAGAACAAATCGATATAACAGATCAATTTAAATGTCCCCGGCCTAACACATAGATGGCCCTACTAGAATTAAGTCCGTGTTTTTCAGTTAGCCCTAACCCTCAAAAGATGCGTGTATAAATTTGACAGCTGTCGGATCATTAGTTTCTGAATTATAGCATTATGAGTGAAGCAACTTTTGTTATTGTGAAAAAAATGGATAAAAAGGAATTTCGCTTTCGATTTTCGTTGATAAAATTTTGTTTTTTGAAGGGAAAAAATACAGTGAAAGCAAAAAGTTGGCTTTAAGCCGATTTTCCGGATACTGCCCTAGGAAAATCAACCATCAAGGATTGGCATGCTAAGTTTAGACGTAGTGAAATGAGCACCGAAGACGGTGAACGCAGTGGACGCCCAAAAGAGGTTGTTACCGACGAAAACATTTAAAAAATTCACAAAATTACGAGCAGACACTCCAAAGATATCAACTGAATGTATACATCATATCAACAGCGACTATTACATAGCGTTATTGGACCGTTTGACGGACGAAATAGTCGTAAAACGGCCGCATTTGAAGAAAAAGAAGGTGCTTCTTCACCAAGACAATGCACCTTGTCACAAGTTATTGAAAACGATGGCGAAAATCTATGAATTGGACTGCGAATTGCTTCATTATCCACCGTATTCTCCAGATCTGGCCCCCAGCGACTATTTTCTGTTCTCAGATCTCAAAAGAATGCTCGCTGAGAAGAAATTTTCGTCGAATGAAGAGGTGATCGCCGAAACTGATGCCTATTTTGAGGCAAAGGGCAAATCGAACTACAAAAATGGCATCGAAAAGTTGGAGGGTCGCTATAATCAGTGTATCTATCACCTTTGAAGGGAATTATGTTGAATAAAAAAACTAATTTTGCCAAAAAAATGTGCTTTACTATGGTAGGCTGGGGACTTTTCAATTGACCTGTTACAGTTGCATGGTGGCGCAACATGAGCAGCGTCAAAGCAGCAGTACTATAGCAGAATCAAAATAGAACGAATTAAGGTATTATTGAGAGTGGAAGTTCCTTTTATTAACTTTTTGGTGACTGAATTCAGAGACCAATAACCGCACTTCTCAATATATTTGGTTGGCTCTGACAAGGGGCATTTAGAATCTTATTTTATAACTTATATTGGAACACCTTATTTATGTAGGGTTCGGTAAAGGTTCGAGTAAACGACTGTAAGCGCACCATATAGAAAAACGGAATTTATCATAGCCTGATATATAAAGAATTTAATTAAGGCTGATAGTTTACTAGATCTAGTAGACGGGTGAGGAAACAGTGAATAAAGCACTTACATTCTTTGGATATCTCAAAAATAAATAGCTCTCCTACATAACTAAATAACAACTCAAATAAATTACACAACAAATAACAACATTAATAATAAAGTGGCAAAATGTGAAATAAATATACTCAAGATAGTGCTCTGAAAAACATTCCGTGGCATTCGTCACATTCGTTACGGCACCGACAATATAAAACCGATCTCCCAATTGCATCGAAGGCAAACAGAATCGGGGAAGGATCGCTTATCCGAAACGTTTCCTTTATGCGACGGCAAAAGAAGATATCTTTCTGCTTTATGCGAAAAAGAAATTCAATCGGTTTATGTATTCTTGTATTTATTTTGTATAAGTTCGGAACAACGTAAAACTGGGCTTGAAAAGAAAAGCTCTGCGTGCAGGAGGGGGAAACGGAAAAAATGTTTTTTCAGAGTTGACGCTTCTCTTTTAAATCGTTTTTAATATCAATTATGCATATACTATTCCCGTGATAAAGTAGTAATGTTTGTGGATTTACATCACCAGTCTAATTAATCTACCTCACAAACTTCTGTTTAACATACACTATTAAAATTACACACATTAAAAAGCGGAAAATTCGTAATAAATGTATGTTAAATAAGAATGTCATGGATGTTTCTATTGTTAGGAGCTAAACATTGTGCAAAAATAGCCTGGAACTAGATAAAAAAAAAGACTAGATAGAAGAATATTACGACACAAATTAAATACAAATAGCCGGCTTATAAATTAATGTTTGTGATTGTCCTTATATAAGAGTGTAAAATCCGACAAGGAAAACGATCGCAGACACGCCAGTAACAAAATATAAAAAAAAATTAATAAGATACTAACATATAAACAGATTCCGAATGGTTAGACAACATTAAAACAAATATGTAGTCTTACAGTAATCCAATCTGGAGATAACCAGAAATATGCATCAAGCAATGCAACAAGAAATCTCAAGAATACTAGGCTTTTTTATGTTAAATAAATAAATATTCGAGTGTTTTACTGGCAGTCACTCCAGTAACCAGGCTGAGTAAGACCGGATGTTTTCTGGGATGATTTCCAAATTGATCACTCGCAAGTTGGTAGGCTTAATGCTGACGACCGCGGTTCGGAGCCCACGTTAAATTTTAGGCCCAGTCGTTGGTAAAAGGAGACCTCAAAATATAAAAAAATTAAATACAAATAACTTCATGAATGAAACTAATTCTATATAAGGCAATACCAATTATTTCTCTAATAATTTTGAAGTTATTGACATTTAGAGAGAAAATATCATTCTAATCGGAAATTAATTGGTTTAAATTTTCTTGGATGTTCTCATATATCCCTGAATTAAAATATGATATGTCGATATATGATATATGAAATTATCACAATTTATGTGAAATTTTATGCTTAATAAGACGGTGTAATTATTTCCTTTGTGTCTTTAACAGTTTTCAGTAGTATAACAAAAATATCGCTTCTCCTTAATATTGTGCCACTTTAACTATTTCTCACTTAACTCTCCTATAAACCAATGTACAATTATTAAAATAACATTAGTTATACAAAAATATATGCGTAACAAGATGGTAATGTCGCTTTCTTCGCAACGTTGAACATATTTAGTGTATTAGTATCATAAATATAAAATGTATTTTCTACTAAACGGTTTTGAAACCTTATTTTTATTCATAACGAAGAAGCAATTCACTTTACATGAAAAATAATGCTATTTATATTTTTTTCGCCCCAATATTGATAAAATACCGAACTTTTACTTAATTTGGAGATCTAAAAAAAATTCGCACTTTTTCCGTATATATACTCAGGAAAAAATGCGATTTTTGGCCATTTTCAAGCTTTTCGTTAAAACTCTGGTTTAATCAAAGATACATCGATAAAAATATCAGCACTTATGTAAAATCTGATGCTTAATATGCTGGTAACATCGTTCTGCCTCTAAATATAAATATTTAAAAAATACTGAAAAAATGAATTTTTGGTTAAAAAAATGTTTAAAGTCAATTTTCAATCGTAGTTAAAAAACTATTTACTTTACACGAAATATAATGGTTTTATCATTTTTTTCACCGCAATTTACGTATAATATGAAGGTTTCACCGCATTTGGAGACCAAAAATGTTTAGTCACTTTCTTCTCAATATACTATCAGAAAAATGTATATTTTTCTCTTGTATGATCAAGTTATATTAAAGAAAACGTTAGCATTTTTGAAAAATGATATTATTATTAAAATAATCGAGATATTTCTTATAAAAAATTTTGACGGTATTTTCTCAAAAGATGGAATTTTATCCATATGTATAACAAAATTAGAAACAAATATTAATTTATTTGTCTGTATGAAGAATCTCTTAACACTTACACAATATTAATATGTAGATAATACTATATTAAAAAAAATATCCTATATTTTAATTATATTATTTTGAAGATTCCCACATAACTCTGGGAAAAACTAAGATACACTCATAAAAATTTCACTACTTATATTAAACTCGATACTTATGAACTTGATATATCAATCTTATATAAGATTATGACGTCCTATAAGAATAACACTATTTATATAGAATTTAATACCTAACAAGATGCTAGAACAACTTCTTTTGTGGATGTGAAAGTTTTAAAATTGTTCAGCAAAATATTATATTTCTTTGAAATAATATTACAATTTTATTGATTTTTTTCATTATAGCTAAAAACAAGTACAATATATTGATGAAAATATCACTACTTATACTGAAACTAATTCTTTATAAGGCGGTATAATTATTTCTCTAATATATTTGAAATTATTGACATATAGAGAGCAGATATCATTTTAATCGGAAATTAATTGGTTTAAATTCTCTTGGATGTTCTCATATATCCTTGAATTAAAATATGATATGTCCATGTATGATATATGAAATTATCATAATGTATGTAAAATTTAATGCTTAATAAGAAGGTGTAATCATTTCTTTTATATATTTAACAGGTGTCGAAAATTTAACAAAAATATCGTTTCTCCTTAATATTGTAATTAGATGCTTATTTAAGTATTTCTCACTTAACTTTCCTATAAACCAAGATACAATTATCAAAATAACATTAGTTATGCAAAAATATATGCGTAACAAGGTGGTAATGTCGTTTTCTTCATAACATTGAACTTATTTAGTATATTAGTATTTTAAATATAAAATGAATTTTCTACAAAAAGTTTTTGAAACCCTATTTTTATTCATAACTAAGAAACAATTCACTTTACTTGAAAAATAATGCTATTTATGTTTTTCTCGCCCCAATATTGATAAAATATTGAACTTTTACTTAATTTGGAGATCTAAAAAAATTTCACACTTTTTCCATATATATACTCAGGAAAAATTGCGATTTTTGGCCATTTTCAAACTTCTCGTTATAACTCTGGTTTAATCAAAGATACATCGATAAAAATATCAGCACTTATGTAAAATCTGATGCTTAATAAGCTGGTAACATTGTTCTGCCTCTAAATATAAGCATTTAAAAAATACTGAAAAAATTAATTTTTAGTTAAAAAAATGTTTAAACTCAATTTTCAATCGCAACTAAAAAACTATTTACTTAACACGAAATATAATGATTTTATCGTTTTTTTCACCGCAATTTACGTATAATATGAAGGTTTCACCGCATTTGGAGACCAAAAATGTTTAGTCACGATGTGTCAAGTAACATTAAAGAAAACGTTAGCATTTTTAAAAGTGATTTTTTTAATGAAATAATCGAGGTATTTCTTATACAATCTGAGATTTTTCAAGATATAACAAAATTTTGACGGTATTTTCTCAAAAGATGGAATTTTATCCATATGTATAACAAAAGTAGAAACAAATATTAATTTATTTATCTGTATGAAGAATCTCTTAACACTTATAATATAGATAATACTATATTAATAAAATTATCCTATATTTTAATTATATTATTTTGAAGATTCCCACATAACTCAGGGAAAAACTATTATACATTGATAAAAATTTCACTACTTACATTAAACTCGATACTTAAGAAGTTGTTATAACAATCTTACATAATATTATGACGTCCGATAAGAATAACACTATTTATATAGAATTTAATACTTAATAAGATGCTAGAACAACTTCTTTTGTGGATTTATAATATGATATGTCGATGTATGATACATGAAAATTTCATAATTTATGTAAAATTTATGATGGCAACAAAATCTTCTTATTATTTCATATGTATACGCATGCATAATTCATATTGTATATCAATAAATATTTATACAATGTGTTTACCAACATAAATTCCTTGGTAAATTCAGCAGCGGGTAAAGCTTGCGGATGACATGAGGAACCATTAACGATTCTACCCTCGAATATGTTTTATGTGCACCTGTGACTCTCGACACTTTACGCCCAAGTTCCATCGTGGAACAGATTAAAATTCAGGCGGTTATGAAGGCCCAACCACCCTTACAGAAAATATGAACACTCCCCGAGGGGGCGAAGCCAAACCGGCTTTTCATAACATTGATTTATCTACCTGTTCGAGGTATTTCTGTTTGCTTTATGATTTTTTTAAAGTGCCAGAATGGTAGCCGTCTCTACAAAGAAAAAACAGACACGTATTCGTTTCATTTCAAATATTTTCTACCTGGTTTATTTTGACTCAGTTAATACGCATACAATGAACTTAATTAACATCTAACATGGACATTTTGTTATAGTTATTTAAACAATGAGAGAAAACATTATAATAGTTGACAAGGAATCATAGAAAATATAAGAAGATGACTTAAACTAATTATAGTGGAAGAAAAATATGAAAAATTAATAAACGCCAAGATTTTCATTTATACAACAAGCCCTCTTAAAAAGCGTGAAATATACTATTTGCACCAGAAAGTCATTTGCGGTTTTTTAACAGATACCGCCAGGCATAAGTAAAGTAAACTTCTATTGATTTTAGTCACTTCAACCTCCTGGGTTTTTTAGTGACTGGACCTACTTTTTAACGTGGGCTCCGAACCAGGATCCTCGGCATTAAGCCTACCGACTGGCAAGTAACCAACTTTAGAAATCATCCCAGAAGATATCCGGTCTTACCCAGCCTGGCTATTGTCGTGAATGGTATCATTTTCTTTGTCGGATTTTACACTCTTGCCTAGAACAATCTCAAACATAAATTTGACAACCGTGCCCCAGCAGGATTCGAACCCGCAACTATCGCAACAGTAGGAGCTTGTCGCCTTGCACCACTGCGCCAACAAGCCGGCTAATCGCTAAGCTTAAATATGCAATGTTATGATTTGACACATAAATCATCAAGCTTCAAGGCTATACATGTTATATTTTGTAAAAATAACGTCATAGATTTATATATTATATTAGATTATATTTACATATTATACCTGTTTGAAAATGTCAAGTTTCGTGCCTGAACACTTGCATTTGCGACATGCATTATTATTCTAACTTAGTCAAAAGAAAAAAGCCGCTGAAAGTCATCGTTTGTTGGTAGAAGCTTACGGTGTCGAATATTCAAAAATGGTGATTTCGGTGTACAAGACAAAGAACGTTCTGCCCTGCAAATATGTTTGAAATAAAAAGTGCGAAGATGCAAAACTGCAAGAGTTGTGAGATTAAAACCCAACCAAAGCTCAAAAATAATTTGACAGAAGCGTTAAATGTGAACACAGAAAAATGGTTTGTGAAATGCCGCTTCAAAAGTATGATCGTAAGTCATTTCTGAATCGAATAATGATGTGAGATGAAAAGTGGATTTATTTTGAATACCTCAAGCGCAAAAAATCACGGTTATCACCTGGCGAAACCGGCCGATCGACCCCAAGGCCAAATAGTTTTGGTGGCAAGACAATGCTCTGTGTTTGGTGGGACCAGAGTGGCTTGGTGTATTACGAATTGTTGAAACCTGGTGAAAGAGTTAACAGTAATCGCTACAGACAACAAGTGATGAATATGAACCATGCATTGATCGAAAAACGTCCAGAATGGGCCCAAAAACACGATAAAGTGATGATACAGCATGATACAATTTACAACAAGAAAGAAAAGCTAATGCTTCCTTTTTGTTTCTTATTCCAGAATGACCAGCTAGAACAAAATGGTCTTTTGGTGATGTCGCTTCAAGTTCAGGATAGGAAAGTGTTTTGCGGGTGACACAGACCCTGGGTTTAGACTGGGATTGTCGTAGTTTGTTATCTAGCGGGGTTTATGGGTGGGTAGGTATTCTATCAAGTTGTTATCGTGTTCTACGCGCCTAGGGAGAACCTTACACTGAACATATTCGTGAAACTCTTCACCGAAACACTTCGGGATGCCTGATTCGAAGTGAGTGGTGACATACCTCATAAATCATGGGGCTTTGAGTAACGCGCGAACTTTTTTGGATTGGAACACTTGGACCTTACCGAGTTTCTGGGGGATTTTGTTCATCCTTAAAAATTAACAATTTTTAATTAAAATTATTGAAATGTAAAAAAAAAAATTTAAAAATCATATGTATAATATGAATCAAAACAAACTGAAAATAAGAGAGGGATCATGCCCGGGATACATATAAAACCCGAGTTTCAATTTTACTTCAGATATACCTGTCTCCAAGCCACAAATCATAAGCTTATTTGGAGTTAAGAAAGAGGCTCGACGGTCCTTATCCCGTCAAGTATAAATTTAATCCTAATACCGAAATATCGAGCATAACAAACTAGAAACGAAGGAAAATACAAACGAAAAGCGTCCCACGCACAACAGCAGCCGGAAAAAAAATTAATAGGAAGGCGGTTTAATCCGGTCCTGATTGCCCTTATGAAATATGAAGAGGAAAAAAGAAAGAAACAGTGACAGAGAGCCGGGAATCGAAAGCTGTTTATTCATCAGGTAAAATATTTCAGACGACTTCGCGGCATCCGAAGGCAGCGTTTCGAGTAAATCCCCCTGGCTCAAAAGCACGGTAGTTGAAGACGATTTAAAATAGGTCCGAGTAGTAAATAAATGAGAGGTAGATGACGCAGCACTGTCCATTAGATGTTTTTTTCTATTTTCGTCGATTAATTGAAACACGATGTGAAGAATAAAACGTTGATTGGAATCGGGAACGAGTATTTCTCTAGAAAAAACTAGCACAAGTGAAAATCTCAGAAAAATATATGACAATATTCATAACATTAAATCAAGTTCTTTCAATATAAGATTAATCGACCCGGCAAAAAGGACGTTAAAAGTAATGCTTAATAAATATTCTGTAATTATTTCCTTTATAGACTTGGAAGTTTTAAAATTCTGCTGCAAAACAATATTTTTCCTTGAAATAATTCTATTAACTGCGGATGTTTTTCCTCATATAGCTCTAGAAAAATAATGCAATACATTCATCAAAATATCACTATTTATATAAAATGAAATACTTAATAATATGCTATAACTATTTATTTTGCGGATTTTGAAGTTTCACAATTGTGCAGCAAAATATTAGCTTTCTTTGAAATAATTATAATAAATTTTTATTGATTTTTTTCCTTATAGCTCGAGAAACAAGTACAATATATTGATCAAAATATCACTACTTATACTGAAACTAACTCCTTAAAAGACGGTATAATTATTTTAGTAATAGATAAAAAGTTTTTGAAATTCAGAACACAAATATCATTTTAATCGGAAATTAATTGGTTTAAATTATCACGGATGTTCTCATATAACCTTGAATTAAAATATGATATGTCCATGTATGATATATGAAATTATCATAATGTATGTAAAATTTAATGCTTAATAAGAAGGTGTAATCATTTCTTTTATATATTTAACAGGTGTCGAAAATTTAACAAATATATCGTTTCTCCTTAATATTGTAATTAGATGCTTATTTAAGTATTTCTCACTTAACTTTCCTATAAACCAAGATACAATTATCAAAATAACATTAGTTATGCAAAAATATATGCGTAACAAGGTGGTAATGTCGTTTTCTTCATAACATTGAACTTATTTAGTATATTAGTACTTTAAATATAAAATGAATTTTCTACAAAAAGTTTTTGAAACCCTATTTTTATTCATAACTAAGAAACAATTCACTTTACTTGAAAAATAATGCTATTTATGTTTTTCTCGCCCCAATATTGATAAAATACCGAACTTTCACTTAATTTGGAGATCTAAAAAAATTTCACACTTTTTCCATATATATACTCAGGAAAAATTGCGATTTTTGGCCATTTTCAAACTTCTCGTTATAACTCTGGTTTAATCAAAGATACATCGATAAAAATATCAGCACTTATGTAAAATCTGATTCTTAATATGCTGGTAACATCGTTCTGCCTCTAAATATAGGTATTTAAAAAATATTGTAAAAATAAATTTTTGATGAAAAAATGGTTAAACTCAATTTTTGGTCGTATCTGAAAAACTATTTACTTTATACGAAAAATAATGGTTTTATCATTTTTTTTACCGCAATTTACGTATAATATTAAGGTTTCACCGCATTTGGAAACAAAACATTTTTAGCCACTTTTTTCTCAGTATACAATCAGAAAAATGTATATTTTTCCCTTGTATGATCAAATTACATTAAAGAACGTTAGCATTTTTGAAAAATGATATTTTTAATGAAATAAACGAGATATTTCTTATAAAAATTTGAGATTTTCCAAGATATAACAAAATTTTGAGGGTATTTTCTCAGAAGATTGATTTTAACCCATACATATAGATACAAATATTAATTTATTTTTATGTATGAAGAATCTCTTAACACTTATACAATAATAATATATAGCTAATACTATATTGATAAAAATATCCTATATTTTAATTATATTATTTTGAATACCCGCACAAAACTACGATACATCGGTAAAAATTTCACTGCTTACGTTAAACTCGATACTTAATAAATTGTTTTAACAGTCTTATACAAGATTATGACGTCCGATAAATAAAACCAAAAAATTATTGCGGAAAAGCTTTGTACAATTTAGTAACAATGGTTTGACCACTATAGAATGCCATTTCCATGTTTACTATTCACCTGAACGATCCAGATTCACCGTCCGCATACGAAGAACGTAAATAAAAAGCTGAAATTATTCAAATAAGAAAGAATAACCTGAAAATAAACGCATACTCATGTAATCTTTGTAGTATGACAAATATTTCGAAACCGAGTACAAATATTTTAAACATACGCCGTTAAAATTCAATATTGTTACACGTAAACAGACAAAAAAGCAACTCGCATTCCCAATTCAGTTCCCAGTCCTTCGAGCACGCTACTAAGAACGCATGAAAAAATAAGCGATCTCATTTTTCTTTGAGGAAATATTCCTATTAATAAATATTTCAGTAACGACATAGAGAACTGCCGCGGGAATAATTTCGCTAAAACGAAAATCGTGAAGACACGTGAATTTTTCAATGAAAAATCCGCCTTCGGTTCTCGTTAAATGAAAATAGTGGTTGGACCGTTCGCGGAGAAGCAGGAACGGAAAGAACGACCGACAAAAACTTGCAGGATATATAATTGACTACAGGACTGGCCGATCCGGCCTTGTTCTTTACCAACTTTACGATCGGCAGTCTTTCATTCATTAGGACATCGGTTGTGAGGACGCGACGTATGATCGTAAAAGTCCGAGAAAAAAGTCAGCGAGGGGGAAAAAACCTCGTGGATCTTTCCAAAGATACGATTAATGGCGGAAAAAGCGACAGCAAAGAATCTCACACTTTGTCATTATTTAAGTCCGACAATCGGCTTTTTCTTTTTGGGAAAAAAAGTTGTACTGTTTTTCAGGATGTTGTAATAAACCGATAAGGTTGGTATGATGGCATAAAAAACATTTAATTTGTTTTTACCTAATCTTTATTAACATATATAAGGAATTTAAAAATGTGTACTTTAAAATATCATTTCATTTAAGGAAAATCCCCATAGAACCCATAATGAGTGTGATTCGGAGTGTTAGTGCGAAGTACTCTGAAAGACTATTAGTGCATCCCAATGCACTCGCCGAACAGATAAATGTGCGCGATGACAGTGAAGTGCGTAAGTTCAAACGCAAACTACCATACGAACTGATTAATAATCACATAGAGTGAGATTTAATAATCTCTAGAATAAGCTAGAATAGTTTACTACTGAACTATGTTATTAGTTCACACCGCTTTTGGTGAAGCACAACACGCACGAAACGCTTCGAGCAACTGCGATTGTAAGGATTGTCAATCCAACATCAACCTGTCCTGTTTTCTTCACCTCTCAAAAGAGAACAGCTTTAAGATTTCCCTGGAATCCTAACTGTTATTTATGAAATGTAACAGAAAAAAATTGAAAAACTCTTTTAATTAAGGAAAGAAGAGACGATTTGTTGAACGGTGATACAGAACCACACTGGGGGTTTAAATAATATACAGTTTTCGTAGTCAAACCCATCAATAGTTGCATTATATAATATATATCCATTTACTTCACTCATTATATTAATAACAGAATTTGAATGACGGCCACTTGGTAAAACATGAAAACTGTTAGGAAGAAAACTGGTGGTATTACTCGCCACATCTACCCGAAATTATTTCATGTTATTACTACTTATTTTGAGCGAAACTAGCGGATAACCCCCATCACCTTCTGACATGGTAATTATATGACCAAAATGTCTTTTATTGTATTCCCTTTGGAATTTCAATAGAAACTTCACAGTGAACCTCACTTACAATGTTCTAAACATAAGAACATGACAAATATGTCGGTTGTAACATTCAAGACAAATAAAGCGCCAGTAGGCCGAAAGGTTTGAATATGAAAAATTGAAGGTGTTATTAGATTAAGACCCAATAGAAACTCAAAGATAATTGGCAAAGTAACAAATTGTGAACTATTGTGGCTATTTAACTAATGGTAGTTTAAGTCCTTTAATAAACACGAATCATGTATACTATAATGTTAAAATAAATTATATTCTATAACGTTATTTTTGATTGATAACTTTATTTATGTTAGTATTTTGCTCATCAAAATAAACGGAAACTTTTTGGAGCGGCAACGTTGCATTAGAAATTTTATTGACGTGCATTGGCTGTTTTATTGAAAGGACTATATAATTTTTAATTATTCGTTGTAAATAACGTGTTGTCTTTAACGAAAACCCTGAAAAGGAATTATCGACGACACACCTGTTATAAACAGTTATTGCAACTGCATTTTAGAATTACAAGGAAAAACAAGCATGCATGAACAATTCTGAATGACTGCTGATATTTCAAGCATTAAGATACATCAATCATTTGAAAAGGAAATTAATATGTTAAATATGAATATCGTCCTTGAATTAAAATAGGATTTTAATTGGTTGATAGCACAACCGTAACAAAATTAGTACACTGGACTAATGCAATTGTTTCGAAATCGTAAAAATCTAAAAAGACCGCGCGGTCGTAAAATTAAATCGTATTTCCTATTAATTATGACGCCGTATTTGCCTATGCCACATTTCGTTATTGCGTTGACATTGATAAGATAAAGAACGCCACATTACAAGCATACGAATGTAGTAACCGTTCCTCAAGCTGCACTACCAACTGCAAAACTGTGAAAAACAACGAAAAAGTATGTGGGTTGCATAACGATTACCTGCGTCGTATATAAATTAAAAATTAAACGCTCCATAGTCGGCATACAGACACGGTAGGCAATTAAGTCTTTGCCGCATATTTGTTTTTATCATGCATGTAATAATTGTGGTAAAATATCTAATAATTAATTTATTATTTGACTTAAATAAGATCTATCGTAAGCCTAAGAATACAGGGACTGTGTGGACGGGTCATTTAGAGCTTAACTAAACGCCAGAACTGACAAAAATGATGTCATATGCGAACCAGGTTAACTATTAAGGTAATAATTCACAATTCAAAGATATTTGTAATTGTGTTTTTGGTAGGATCAAAAGGTGACTCTATATTGTGGGAATCTGCAGCCTCTATCTACTTCCATCAGTTTTTATTGGTAGCCTGTAGAGTAATATATACATTGTGGAAATTGACAACCAATCTCTTTTTTATATTTAAAAATTATGGAATAAAATAATGTTCGCATCCCTTTCTCCATAAATAATTAAATAATCACAATCTATTGTCCACTATTCAAATATATCAACTTCAAAGGGTTCAACCTAGTTTGTGATTAAAACTGTTTTTAATTACTTTTTGAATGCCATTGGAACAAAAGCTGTACCAAAATATTCATGAACTTTAATAAACAATGTTGTCGAATTAATATCACATTTTGACTATAGTTTATGCCTTACAAGTTATAATAAATATCTTTTAACACAAATGATATTCGGATAGCTAATAGGAAAATGGATCTTCAATCAGTTAAAATATAATAGTTTCTTTAGAATGTGTGCCAGTAAAAATAATGTACTAATCGATCAGAGATGTTGAAAACTAATATATAAGACATAGAAACAAATTTACATTTAAATTATCAAATTGACACTGCAAACCAGATGATGATGTTAATATTGGACCGATAAACAGCCAGAGAACAGAGACAAGAGCAATACTAAAACGATATGCAGCCTTAGGAATCAGTAAAAATGCCAGAGAATCCGGAAATCTATAAAATATTTCATTAAAGCGTTAAAATAAAACTGCGTCAGGTAGTTGGAACCGAAAATACATCAACAGGTACAGTATTTATCATTTTAAACAAAACTTGAAGCAATGAGCCTGCAGAGATGATCAAATCTGGAAAAGCTGTTGGAAATTTAATGGCCACTCTTTTAAAATGACACTCAACGCATACACATACACTTAATTCGCAGTCGAATTCCTAAAAAAATATCATATTATTATATAATATTATATTAAAGAGAGTTTATCTCGACTGGACCTACTCCGTAACGTGGCCGCCAAACCACGGTCCTCGGCATTAAGCCTATCGACTAGCGAGTGACCAACTTAGAAATTGTCCCAGAAGATATCCGGTCTTACCCAGCCTGGTTACTGGCGTGACTGGGATCATTTCCCTTGTATTTTAGCATTCTTGTCTAGGACAATCAGAAACATAAATTTACGACAATGCCCCAGCAGGATTCGAACCCGCGGCTATCGCAACAGTAGAACGACTGTCCTGTCGCCTTTACCACTGCGCCACCAAGCCCGCAATCCAAAATATTATGTTCTAGTCTAAAGTTTCCTTCTTACCAACGAGGGTTTATCTGGACTGGATCTACTGTCTAACGTGGGCTCCGAACCACGGTCAGCGACATTAAGCCTACCGACTGGCGAGTGACCAACTTTAGAAGACATCCGGTCTTACCCAGCCTGATTACTGGCACGACTGTGATCATTTTCTTTGTCAAATTTTGCACTCTTGCCTAGGGCAATCATAAATATACAAGCATGCCTCAGTAGGATTCGAACCCGCGACTATCGGAACTGTAGGTGAACCTTTCTGTCGGCTTTACCACTGCGCCAACCAAGCCGGCACAATATTTTATTGTTATGCAGTAGATAGAATTTGGAGAACATTTATCCAAACTTAGATATTAGAACTTTGCATGGAGAGGAGCTTCTTTTGCCTAAAGCGAGTGAAAAACTATCTACAATCTACTCAAAGAATCTACTCAAGAAAAGCTAAACGCTTTAACTCTTTTGTATCACTTCTGGATCATAAGTCAAATCTAATGAACAAAGATTTCATACACTTAATTGACTATATTGTCATCATCAATCGGATTTAATTAATGATGATATTGTGTTTAAACTGTAAGTACAACAAAAAATATTTAACAAAGCTTAACGACTGTATATTATTTTGTATAAACTATGTTGTGTAAGTAATTTCAAAACATCCACCACGTTATGTAAGAAGTACATGATGTAGTTTTTATTATGTTAGCTAAATATACTCTATGTCTTGTGTAATCATTCATAAACTGTGTGTTGTAAAATATTGTAGGAACGCACAAAATGATCTCCCATGGTCTTAGTAAGTAAAAAGTAAATTTTAAGAAGTAGGGGCAGCAAAAGTGTAAATCCGCCTATACGGAGTCTTGAGGAATATATCACCATTAGAATACAACAATAGTAAAATAATGGCATAATTTAAAACATCCCAAGCAGTTCCTCGACTTGGATTAAAACCAAAGAAGTTATTCTCGTACTTAACACAAAAAAAGTTAAACCCAAAGACTCATCAATCGAAAAATGAACTGGATAGGCAAAAATGGTGTTCTATCGGCAAGAGGCCGATACCACGGTGTGTGATGGACAAGCGTGATCGTGGGCGAGTAGTCCAAGGGCGTCCGCCAGAGGCGTATTTTGCCGGCCGATCGTCACCTACTTGATAGCGAGCAGAACCGGTGGGCAGTCAGCGGCCTCTTTGAACCACCTTCGGCACCGAGCGCTCGTGCCCGCCGTAGAAGCCGAAGACGAAGTCGAACCGGTCGCCGTGTCGTTGCCACTTTCCAAAACAATCACGAGAAATCGGTAGTATTACCCGCGATCTTCCTATCGCACCGACTAATTGCGAATAAGATTGATTCCGATCATTTCAAATATCAATTCGTCTATAATAACAATAATAATAAATCGGACAGTGCACCGTTCGACATATAATCGAATGCTTTATGTAATTATTATTTAATGTAAACTGCAACGGGTTTCAATTAACACACCTGTTGTATTCATTTATTCACTTTTCCACCGGTCTGACCTCGAAATCTATAATTAACAAAACTTTGTCGATTAAAACAGATTTCCGATTTTATAATTTATAGTTTGGATCGGTTTCTATTGGAATCTCACATGTTTAAACCTTAAATAAATGGAATACTGTCACTTATAATTATTGGGGGCTCTTATTTATTTCCGAAAATTATAAATAACTGTGCGTTTAATGGACTTAAAAAGTCCCCACATTTCAAAATAAGTAAAATGAAGGTGATATTAAAATTAATAGCTCTGTCATTGAAGGAATAATCTATTGTATCTTTTAATAAATTCCTTATCTTCTTATTTCTCATTTTCACTCATTAATGTCGTTGTCAAGCATAAAAACTAGAATTGCACATAGATGGAGCTACTAGAATTAAGTCCATATAAATTTGACAGTTGTCGGATCATTAGTTTGCGAATTATAGCATTTTGAGTGAAGCAATTTTTGTTATTGTGAAAAAAATGGATAAAAAGGAATTTCGCGTGTTGACAAAATATTGCTTTACGGGAAAAAATACAGGCCTATATACTTAGCATACCATCAAGGATTGGTATGCTAAGTTTAGACGTGGTGAAATGAGCACCGAAGACGGTGAACGCAGTGGACGCCCAAAAGAGCTTGTTACGGACGAAAACATTTCAAAAATCCACAAAATGATTTTGAATGACTGTAAATTGAAATTGAATGAAATAGCAGACACTCTAAAGATATCAACTGAACGTGTACATCATATCATTCACGAATATTTGGGTATGAGAAAGCTCTGTGCAAAGTGGGTGCGATGCAAGCTCACTTTTGATCAAAAACAACGACGAGTTGATGATTGGGAGCAGCGTTTGAAGATGATCAAGCGTAATAAACCCGAGTTTTTGCGTCGATATATGACAATGGATGAAACATAGCTCCATCATTTCACTCCGAAGTACAATTGACAGACATCCGAGTGGAATGCACACGATGAACCCGCTCCAAAGCGTGGGAAAACGCAATAGTCGGCTGGCAAGGTTATGGCGTGTGTATTTTGGGCTGCGCATGGAATAATTTTCATTAACTACCTTGAAAAAGGAAGGACTATCAACAGCGACTATTACATAGTGTTATTGGACCGATTGAAGGACGAAATCGCCGAAAACGGCCGCATTTGAAGAAAAAGAAAGAGCTGCTTCACCAAGACAATGCACCGTGTCACAAGTTAATGAAAACGTTGGCAAAAATCCATAAATTGGGCTTCGCATTGTTCCTCATCCACCGAATACCCCAGATCTGGTCCCCAGCGACTATTTCCTGTTGTCAGATCTCAAAAGAATGCTCGCTGGGAAGGCATTTTCGTCGAATGAAGAAGTGATGAATGAACGAGTGATGAAATTGAAACTGAGGCCTATTTTGAAGCAAAGGACAAATCGTACTACAAAAATGGTATCGAAAAGTTGGAGGGTCGCTATAATCAGTGTATCACCCTTGAAGTAATGTTAGATGTTAATGTACGATGTAATTGATAAAAAAAATTGAAAATGTTTTCTTTAGCGAAAAAAAAAACAGGAAAGGAATTACCGACACTCCCGGAATATTAAACAGTACAACGCGGGATTCAAAAAGAGTTAATTTGGCCAAAATCGATACATGCATGTTCTCATGGACTCGATTCCCACAAAACGATAAAAATGCAAGTCGAAACGAGCGCATTTGTATTCCTCGCAGACCATCCCTGGTGTCGTCATCGTCGACATTAGCAAACGGAGAGACCCCCGAGGCGTCACTCGATCATCGCGTACTCCGTTCCCATCCCTGATCGATGCTGCGAATGTACCGATTTATATGGGCGCAGCATACGTCTTCGAACGACAGTCGCTTATATGGTTAGTCGTCGCTTAGTTATTCTTAGATTTTTTGAGACGGCTAACGGACCCGCACAGGCGTCAACGTCGCGGAAATCTCTCCTACTTTCCGAATGGAGAGCTTTTAAGTGGATCGAGAAAAAGTCCGCCGGACTTATTTTGGCGTTTTAGAGCTGAAATAATCGCCGCTCTGAGCGAAATCGCCATATATAAGAGTTAAATAGATTCGATTTGATGTCTGTAGATGTTTGTATGTACAACGCAATCTGAATTGTACTTAAGCGGCAGTCGTGGTTTCCTGTGAGAATAGGTAAAATTCGTATAAATGAAACCATTATAAAAATACTTTTACAAAAAAAAATTGGACCGAAAATAAGGAAGTGACTAAAAAGTAAAAAATAATCAAAATTAGACTTTTAACAAAAAAAAACGTTTTAAAATAAAATATGTAGGTAATAATCCTTGTAATAATTAAATAAAAATCAGTTTGAACCGCGCAAAAACAGTTATATTAAATTAGATTTGTTTTTATTCCTAATTTAGTTTTGTGTTTAGGACTTAAAAGTATATTATCACTTTGTGTTATTTGACTGCTCGGCACCGGCTTCAAAATTCAAACAAATAGTTGTTTGGTATATACAATGTTGAATGTGAGTTGTCTCTTATATTTCGGGATATTAAATAAAGAGAAATTATTTGATCATTAGTAGTGTTGGGAACTATCGATTGATTTAACTACTTTTTAACAATTTCAGTCGCTAATTTCGGTCCGATTGATTTTGTTCCTATTTACTATCTATTGTTTCAGTCGTGTACTTTGAGTCCTTATTTTTGGTACTACTAGTTTCATTCGACTGATTTTTAACATACTGGCTCTGTCGTCCTAGCCGCGTCCTTGACAAAAATACTACTTGTACTCAATTTATGCTTTCAGAGATTTATACGTAATATATAAAGTTTTATGATTTTTGGTACTTGCTTGTAAATAATAATATATCCTATATTAATACAGCAGCATTTTGGAACGATGTTTTTCAAGATTGTTAGTGTAATAGGATAAAAAGATTAAAATAGTGAATGATAAATAGTAAAATACTTTTGACTGTTTTTATGGCAATAATAGATAATATTTCGAATACTCTCTCCATTTTTATTGAAAATATGAAAAATAAATAAAGCATTTTCTTTATTTAAAAAAGCTCTAGTAGTATGTCATGAATTAGTTTTTTATTCTATGATTAGGTATATGTTTAATTTTTATTTAGTATTTATGGTTATTGTACATCTTTAGTTTTTAGGTTTTGTTTAAGATCTATTGTATTGTCTATATTTATTATAGTATATTATTTGAAAATAGTAATTAGCATATTAAAAAATACGATAAAACATTTGTGGGGTATTATTCCATACCATAGAAAAATTTAATTCCTTTTTACAGATCCACAGAACATTCAAATATAAAAGTAATTCT
Organism: Rhynchophorus ferrugineus; assembly: GCF_030347505.1. Lineage (NCBI taxonomy): Eukaryota > Metazoa > Arthropoda > Insecta > Coleoptera > Curculionidae > Rhynchophorus > Rhynchophorus ferrugineus. The sequence continues at coordinate 654,155 of NW_027472585.1, read as the reverse complement.
ACTTCGTTTAAAATGAAAGTATTAATTGCATGTTAATATGTTAGTATTCAGTTATTAATTTTCCTTTTCCTTTTTAAAGTTAGTACGTGAAGGAATATGTACATCTCCATCCCGCTTATACTACTGTTGGAAAAAATAAGCATATATAAAATTAACTGTTCCAAGCAATCCGTTCTTTTCGCTCTCACACTTTATACAGGAAAAGGTTCGTACATCTTCTTCTGACATCACGAGTTGAACAAAACAGTGGAACCGTGCATTTGATTGAAAATAGTAATTACTATTTTCACTGGCCAGTTTTTGTAACTATCGACTGTTTCGACTACTTTCAGTCGATAGTTCAAAACGCTGATCATTAGTAATAATACTGATGCATCCATAAAATGCACAAATAGATTGTAATTATAGTTCTCAAATACAGTAAATAAGTGTAACTACTCGCAACACGGACGATACGAGATTGTAAAAAGAAACTGGAATCGTAATTAGCAAGCATGAACACAATTTCTATAGGCAAATCTCGACACAATCGAAGGTACGGTTAGTCGAATGATGCACGGACGTGGTACCGTCTAAACATTGAATATTCCAACGGCCGTTCGACTAATTAGACACGGCAGAGGCGCAAAATACGCGAGATGCGTCACTTGTCACGTCGCTTAATTGCACTTAACGGTCCCGAGCGCCAATTCGCGCCTAATATCTTAATAATCATCTCGATTATCATTAAATGGAGTTTGTTTTTCCACGACGCGTGAGAAAATTCTTTTTCCGCCGCCAACTAAATGAAACAGGACTCGAATCAGATTACGCGGTCGAGTAGATTCAGTTGAATTATGTGCCTGCCAACATACCGTCTAAGTAAACAACGTAATTGCAAAAATCTATCTTAATTATATCGTAATCGGTTACCTGTATATGGACGGCATCGGACGAAAAATTATTTCTTACCTGAAAAAGAAAACAGAACATAATTAGAATTGTACTTGAATGGTATTTACTATGATTATTTATTAGTTCAAATTATTTGAAAGACTTATTTTAAACGAAACCAGCATTACTAAGATAATAGTAACTATTAAATGTTATAGTTAATTTTTCAGGCCACAATTATCAGTATATAATAAATTGATATTATATAAGCAACTATTGAAACCTGTCCTGAAAAGTATTTGTAGGTGCACCGATATAACATATCAATTGAAAAGTCCCCGGCCTAGCACAGTAAAATACATTTTTTGGCAAAATTTTTTTTATTCAACATAATTTCCTTAAAGGGTGATACACTAATTATATCGACACTCCAACCTTTCGATACCATTTTTGTGGTACGATTTGTCCTTTGCTTCAAAATAAGCCTCAGTTTCGGCGATCACCTCTACATTCAAACCATTTGATCTTGCGTAATCTAGCCAGGTGCATTTAATAGTAAAAACAAGCAGTACTAAAACGTAAACATTATTAGAGACTCAGAAATGACTTCTGGGTCCTGGATATATACTTAGGCTAATTAAGATTCATGTGACAATATTTGCCTTTATACCAACATAATTTTTCGACAATACCTCAGTATTTGATAAGGTGTGACAAGGATCAAACCGTAATCTCAATATAAGCCATAAAAATAATATATACTAATATCAAGTTACACGCAACATATTTTATAATCTCCATAATTTAAGTGCTCGATATAACGCAAAAAAATTAACTTCTAGAGTAGAACTGACTCTATAAAGTAGATCTTTTTTAATTCTCAGTTATATTTTTTAAAGCTAGAGCAACAAATATGAAACACTTGACCCAACAGGCCGCCATGAATAATTCATTTCGATTGTTCTCGCCTCTCTTCACGAGAGACATTCGTGAATAATGCACCAAATTGCAACAGCTCAAAGGACCAGCAATTATTTCCAAAACGACTGGATCTCGTATGCAGCTGGACCGTAACAACAATGTAAGTCCGGCTCTGTATTTACCATCTTCCTGGTTAATTAAAATACTATGGGTGTTTCGGCAAAACGCCACCTGTCCACATCTCCCGACGTTCGGCATGCTTGTTCAGTATTATAATCAGTAATTTAACTAAAAACTTTCAGTCTAACTTGTTGAAGAAAACCGGGTATTTAGTGTCATATAATGATGTTTAGCACAAACAATTGCATTAATCTATAAAACGAATAGGCGAAGATACCATCATTTTTTTATTAAACTCCTAGAATGTCAACAATCTGCCCGTGGGCAATAAGAATTATTATAGGATTTCCGTTAGAATATAACCATACTGACATGTAGAAGATCACTTCAGTGATCTACTGTACAACTTATAATCTAAATCTTATTCTAGATACTATTCTAACCTATTTTAAACTCTATCCGAACTTATTCTAAAAACTATTCTAACTTATTCTAGAGATTATTAAATCTCACTCTATGTGTCTATTAATCAGTTCGTATGGCAGTTTACGTTTGAGCCTATGCACTACACTGTCATCACACATATTTAACTGTTTGGCTAGTGCATTAGGATGCACTAGTCTTTCGATAGTCTCCGAATCACACTCTAGTTTCTAAGGGGATATCGCGCTGAATCAGTTTGTTGGACACATAATATGGGGCATCGACGATGACTCGCAACACTTTATTCTGGAACCTCTGGAGGATATCTATGTTAGATTTGCTAGTAGTACCCCACAGTTCAATACCATAGGTCCAAATGGGCTTAAATATTGAATTATACAGCAAAACTTTGTGATCTAATGCTAATTTAAATTTACGCCCTATCACCCAGTACATTTGGTTTAGTTTAACCCCAAGCTGTTTGTCACTATATCTATTTCCATGTCAAACGTTGATCAAAATGCGTTCCTAGATATTTAACATTGTCTGCTTGGGGAAGTTCATTATTATTCAATTTTACTGAGGGACATGTTCTTCTGCAAAGGGTGAATGTTACATGGGTAGATTTTGTCTCATTTGCTTTGATACGCCACGTTTTCAACCACAATTTGACATTGTTAAGATGAAGTTGGAGGTTTCTTGTGGCTGATATTGGATCCTCGTGTGATGATTAAACCGCCGTATCGTCAGCATATGTTGCAAGAGTAGTGTTTCTTGAGGTCGGTAGGTTAGCTATATACAATATATACAACGATGGGCAAAGAACACTGCCCTGCGAAACACCCGCATATATTGGGTGTAGGTCAGTGGAAATATAGGAAAATATACTGGCTAATTGGAAGAAAATCACAACTATCAGTACAAATTGCTATTATATAAGCAAATATTGAAACCTATATGGACATATGGAGTTCAATTATGGGGATGTTCTGCAAAGAGTAACACTAAAAAAAATACAAAATTTTCAGAACAAAGTCCTGAGAGGTATTATGGGTGCACCCAAATACTATAGGACTGATTACCTACATCGAGACCTTCAGATACCCACAGTCAGTCAAGAAATCAAGAGAATTGCAAGGGGACATGTGGAAAGACTCCATTCTTATACGAATATTGAAATATTACAACTTTTGGATACCACCAGAACAGGGCTCAGACTCAAAAGAATCAAACCATCTGATCTTGTGTAGTGTTGTGTGTTGAGGTGCATATATTAAAAAATTCAGCAGTGACATGTATAAACATTATTTCATCAGAGACTGAGTTAAGGCCGATGGGTTCTCCTAGTTTTATACCTAGATTTAAGTTAGCATAAAGACAAATTGTAGGTGAGACGGAAACGACTAGTAACAATGTATTAATTTTAATAATAAAAAAAAAAACTTTAAAAGAACGTATAATTGTTTCCATTGGTTTGGGATAATTCTGAACACATCTATTTCAATGCGATAAATTACTTTCGTCCAAGAAAATCAAAATAATAATCAATCAGAAAAATAGAGAAGTATATTGTATTTAATGAATAAATTGTATTTATCCTATACGATACGTTCCGTATCGCGTCATTGCTTTGTTATCAGCCCATTCGAAATAAAAACCCCGCAATAAATAAGGGTTTAAAAAACGATATTTTCTCACTCGTCACGTTCAAAAGGAGAACTTAATTTTATGCTTCCAGTTTCTGGTAACAGCCCAATAAACGCGACGGGCTCAATGTGTGGCAATGCAATAAAAAAAAAACTGATCCAAACTTAGACGTGGCTATAAAAGTAATCGTCTGACAGGAAACGCCAGATATTGTAGAAAGGATGTGGATCGAAAGTGTCCAGATTTAGATCGCGTCACGTGGACACGTTGCTGGATAAACCGCTCTCTCGTGTAGATCGTTTATTGTGTTTCTTATATCGTGTATTTCTGGTTATATACCTTATATGGTATTTATGATATTACTATCTATATTGCATCCATAAATATGTGTGGCATACTTCAGTATACAACATGAGATTTTTACAACTAAAATCGATTCGTTCAATATAATGGATGACCAGTTTTATTTCAGGAGTGATTTAGAAAATAAAGATGTATTGTTTCATCAGTGTGTTCAAAAAATAAATAAGAGATCACTAAAAATTAAAAAATAATCGAACTTAGATTTTTAACATAAAGGAAACATTTTAGAATAAAATATGTACATAATAATCGTTGTAATCACTAAATAAAAATAAATAAAATCGTTATTTCACCTATCTACTATATGCATTTTATATTCTACTATATACACAATTTAGCTTAATACCTACCTAAACTTATTTATCTATTTACAATATTATTTTAACTACAACCAATTGACTACTTTGAAGTCGGTGCCGAACCCACACAGTTATATTAAATTTGATTTGGCGGTAATTTAATTTTTTGTAGATATCACAAAATTTTATTATTATTTTTGTATTGTTTGAGCTCGGCACCAACTTCAAAGTGATAGTAGTTAAAATAATATTTTAAATACATAAATAGGTTTAGCTAGGTATTAAGCTAAATTGTGTGTATATAGTAGAATATAAAATAAGTGTATTAGATAAGTTAAATAAGGTTATTGTTTATTTTTATTTAATTATTACAACGATTATTATCTACATATTTTATTTTAAAATGTTTTTTTGTGTTTAAAATCTAAGTTTGATAATTTTATGTGATCATATTAAACATTTAAAAAATCTACAAAATGATTTTGAATGACCATAAATTGAAACCGAATGAAATTGCAGACACTCTAAAAATATCAACTGAACGTGTACATCATATCATTCACGAGAATTTGGACATGAGAAAGCCCTGTGCAAAGTGGGTGCCGCGTGAGCTCACTTTTGACTAAAAACTACGATGAGTTAATGATTCGGAGCAGTGTTTGAAGATGATCAAGCGTAATAAACCAGAGTTTTTGCATCGATATGTGACAATGGATGAAACATGGCTCCATCATTCTACTTTGAAGTCCAATTGACAGTCATCCGAGTGGACCGCACACGAAGAACCCGCTCCAAAGCGTGGGAAAACGCAACAGTCGGCTGGCAAGGTTATGGAGTCAGTATTTTAGGATGCGCATGGAATAATTTTCATTAACTACATTGAAAAGAGAAGGACCATCAACAGCGACTAATACATAACTTTATTGGAGCGTTTGAAGGATGAAATCGCCAAAAAACGGCCGGATTTGAAGAAAAAAGAAGTGCTGCTTCACCAAGATAATTCACCGTGTCAAAAATCCACCGTATTCTCCAGATCTGACCATTTTCTGTTTTCAGATCTCAAAAGAATGCTCGTTGGGAAGAAATTTTCGTCGAATGAAGAGGTGATCAACGAAACTGAAGCCTATCTTGAAGCAAAGGACAAATCGTACTACAAAAATGGCATTGAAAAGTTGAAGGGTCGCTATAATCAGTGTATCGCCCTTTAAGGGAATTATGTTGAATTAAAAAAAACTAATTTTGCCAAAAAAGACTATATGTAGTTTTTATTTATTTGAAATAATAAAACAACATTTTTTTTAGTATAATTTACGTTCCTTATTTATAATAATACAAATTACGGACTTCAGACAATCAATCACAGCGAATGAAAGAGCAAGATAAAAGAATCCACAATACATCTAATCATGATAATAAAAAAATCGGGACCGTAGCATTATCAATTCATTTTTAACGTTTGACATCGTGAGCTCTGGCTCAGAACGAGCAATCGCGGTCCTACTGTTAAATTATTCGTGATGTTTCCCAAAACACCCGTTGTCGAATGCCACAACAATTTCCCGTGTCACGAAACAACAGGACACTGGCCAATTTTTCCAAATTGATGTTAACGAAAAAAAATTGAGGTTTTCCTCGATCTCGACATGACATCGAAATGAATAAATGATGAAGCGGCCACCGAACGGACACCATATCCTTTTCTTCCTATATCGATATTTAATGGGGAATTAATTTGTCCTGTATTAATGTCCGTATAGTCCTTCCAGTAAAAAAGAAGTAGCTATTTCTGGAGAATCCTGAGGCTGATTTAACGAAGTTACCGTTTAAAAGCAAGAGATAGGTAGAATCCAAGGATACATTGCTCCACAACATCTACGGATTTCCTGTATAGAAAAGAACAAACTATATGAAACTATATTGTCTCCCTTTTCTAACGGCGGTCCATTCTTTACGAGTCGATCGGTACGGTCGATCAGATCAAAACAACAAAAGAATCTAGAATATTTAGATTTTGTGCTACATTAATATAATATATTCTATACTAATAATAATTAAACTGTTGTGTTATTCTTGGTGGTCTAACATACATTGGTTATAAAATATGGAAGAACAAGCGTAAATGCAGAATGTAAGGTTAAATTTTTTAAAGTGATAAATTCCAAACTGCACCAATTCTATTTATAGTGGGAATTTTAGCTGCCTAATAGGTATCAACGTATGCCAAAATTTAATGATAACAAGAACAGATAAGAAAATGATCCTTGTTGGGTTGGAAGTAGTCAAGTCATTAATGAGGTTTGTCCATCAAAAATAGTAGCAAGAACTGTAGTAACTGGTAATAATTAGACATTTACTTTAAACATAATATATTTTAGTAATGATTTAAATTTTACTTTATAGCTAAGTTATAGCTAGAATTTGTCGAGAGTAAAAATCGAAGAATATGAAATTCTGAGAAGAAGAAATTAGACAGCATTTTGCTAAGATATAAGAACAGTGTACAGTGATATTTTGAAATAATTAAATTTGCTAACAAAAGTAGACCTTGATTAAACAAACAATATATAAAATCAAAAGATCAAGAAGTATCAAGAAGTACTGATAATTTTGGAGATTTTTAGGAAAATTTTACTGCTTTCATATAAAGTGGTGTTTTTTTTTTGTTTGATTCAAACTATATTGGCTGTGTTTTTATGGTGATGTTTATTTTATATGATTCTTGGAGTTCTTGTTCATTGTTCAAATATGTAAATTTATTTAAGTATAGTGTTTTTATAAAAATGGAAAGGCATATAGAAATTATTTTTATTATTTCATCTTATTTAATAATTATTTAAATAAAATGTGCTATTTCAAAAATGTTTCAATGTTGATTTCTCTCTTTATATATAGTCTCAACATTAAATTAATTATTTATCATATTTGTGTATTTTTATTGATAAAAAAATAATGAAAATAACGATAAAAAATAAGTAAATAAAGATGTGTATGCGCATGCGCCAAACTAGGATTATTCTTTGTTGAATGTCGGAGATGTTGCGGAGTAATGTATCCTTAGAATATAATTTATTACACGTAGATATTACACGTACTAAACAACCATTTAGGATATGATTCTGGTACTGGTAGGAGCTCTACATCGTAAGGTTAAGAATTTTGTTAGGGTACAAGTGTTGAAGCATGGGTAAATGAAGTCTAAAATAGAAGAAGCATGTAAATATAATGCACAATCTTAACTATTATGTACCAGTTTACTTTAAAGATGAAGATTTTATGTTGATCGTAATAAATGAAGGACAATATATGTCAAAAGAACACAGCCATGAACGTATACGTGTGTATTCTACACACGGGCTTAATGCATACTGATTTCAATTGCATTCCTTAATTTTATTGAATGAATTGAGAAAGGGGTTTCCATGCTGTCTTGCATATCGAAGAGATTCGAAGAGGAAACAATGAAGGTATTTTTTAGTGTCGTGCAAGATATATTATTGAGTAATTTTAAAGAAAAATGGATGCCTGTCCTTTGTTATATTGTTAATTAAATTATATTTGTTACCTTACATATTGTTTTTTTTTAATTAAATATGTTTATAAAATGTTAAATAACTTAGACAAAATATATAAACTTAGTTTTTCCGTAAGAAGAGATACTAAGAGAAATAGATTCATATTCCCAATGGGTTCAGCAGCATATTCCAGTCTTTATCGTCGCGTTTTATCAGCTTTGAAAAATAATCAGCTCTGAACGCTCACATACACACACACACAACGACAGTGTCTTTAAACGGAACGCAAACAAAGAACCTGACAACTGCAGGGCCAGCGCACGAACGATGTTTGTCGAAACGTTATCCTAAACTGTGCGGTTTCTACCATCGAAAACAAAAAAGGACGTCGTACATCTTCCTGCATACATTTTTAAATTTAATTTCGAGGCGATGGGACGGTCCTCCTATTGTTGCGATAGTCGCGGGTTCGAATCCTGCTGGGGCATGGTCGTAAATGTATGTTTGTGATTGTTTAAAATTTGTGAATGTTCTAGGCAAGAGTGTAAAATCTGACAAGGAAAATGATCGCAGTCACGCCAGTAACCAGGCTGGTTAAGACCGGATGTCTTCTGGGATGATTTCTAAAGTCGGTCACTCGCTAGTCGGTAGGCTTAATGCTGAGGACCGTTGTTCGGAGATTAGATAAACCCATAGTTGGTAAAAGGAGACTTTAAAATATATTAAAAAATAATTTCGCTATCAATTTTCGGAATTTGCTTGCGATACTCACACAGGTTTAACAACTAACGTCAAAATATTTGCAGAGAATAATTCTTTTTTAATTTTGCAGGCTTCTTAAGGGAATATTTTAATTATTTTAATTTAGTAATTTTCGGAGATGTAGCTGTTTTAGTGACGAATGCTCAAGGCGTTCCTTGGAGTAGTTAAGTGGAGTTAAAGGCAAGTAACGTAGCTTAAGCTATAAGGTCGCAAAAGATGGACTGAAAGTACTTGAAGACCCCTAACCATAAACTAACACAATTAGGAAATAGGCCGATTTAGTTGGTGCAGTGGTCAAGGCGACAGGACCGTCCTTCTTCTGTTGCGATAGTCGCGGGTTCCAATCCTGCTGGGGCATAGATGTAGTTACTTTATGTTTGTCCTTCTGAAAGGTCTTTAAGTTCGTCACGCCAGTCTATAGGCTTAATGTCGATGACCGTGGTTTGTAGCTAATCCACGCTAAACAGTAGGTCCAGTCCAGATAAACCCTAGTTGGTAAAAAAAGAGACGCGAAAATAAAAAAAAATGCATGCTTTTAAAGGGACCCCTAATTCGTGAATTCCACATACGGTTATAAATTATTTTATTATTAGGGATGTTGACGGTACAATAAAACTATTTCATTCATATTTCCAACATCCCGATAATCAGTATAGGAAAATATGTTGATAAAAAACAAAGGACTCCATATAGTTGCTACTATAAAAATAAAAATATAAACTCAAGCACCCTATTATCTTCAAACATACATACATGCATGATATTCTGATATGCAACCTGTTCCCTAAAGAACACTATAAATAAATCAAAGGATCGCTTGCTTATTACAGGGTAAGTGTTCCAAAAATAAAATTAAATTGGTTGAAGGAGGCGCTCTTACAGTATGAATGAAAAATCAAAGAAATAACATGTCATTATAATGTTTATCCAAGTCGAACAAAATATAACATGAGAATTTAATACAAAATTTATATAATACATAGGTTATAGAATATTCATTTTATTAATTTACTTTATTTTATTTCATTTATTTCATTTTATTATTAGTTTATTAATATTCCTTGGATGTTTATACTTTCATATCTATAGTTTATTCAGATTACAAGCAAGTTTTGAATCAAGTTCCTTAGTGTCTGCACCAGGATGTTCAATATGGTCTGTTCCAGTGATTTTCAAGATTGAAATCTATTGAATAGTGTTGATATTGCAGTAATGTTAATATTTTTTGGGGTATGTGGGGAACAGGGTTTTTCCATTAATGGGGTTAATGGGAAATGAGTTTCTTCTGTAAACTAAATAGATACTTTCTCATTTCTAGATCCATCTGAACCAAATGATTACAATAATGAGTTTGTTTTACATATAACAATGATTAATCCCCATTTTTCAACAAAACTGTTATTGATGTATATACTTAGTGTGTGTCAGTTTTATCGATGTATGTTTGTTGATTCATTTAATTCGTCAGTTTTTGATCCAGAGGCAATTTTATCAAGAGGAGATTGGAGTTTTCAGATTGAGCTTTCTGTAGTATATGGGTATATATTTCTATAGTATGTAGAATATGATTATTTCAATAGTATTATGTGAAGATCACTAATGCAAAGAATATAGACTTAAACTGAAAATAATGACTTATACGAAGATAAAAGAGATATTAATAATCATAAACGGATTACTACTGTTGTGTACATATAATGCATACGAACACATTATAGAACTTCATCTAGGAACAGCAGTAGATATGTTTAAGGCCCATCCTGTTTATAAATACATATGGATATAGAAATATGGATAATAAAGAAAGATGGTAGGAGATTTAAAGATGATGTAATTAATAACAATCGATAGACAGAAAAGAGATGAAATTCAATAGTAAAAGAATACGGAATGAAAATAAATAAAAGCAAAACGAAAGTCATTGAGATGGGGGAGCCAGAAGTAATAAATGTCCAAATTGAGGTTGTATAAATAGAAGAGGTAAAGGTTTTTGAGCATTTGACCATAGAAATTAAAGTAATGAATGGCACAAAATCACGAATTTGTACGAATGTAATTGCAAATTCACTAATGAAAAGGAAATATCAAGCTTTTGTATAATAGACTAACCCTAAAATTCGGTTGTGAGATGTGGCTAAAGTTAAAAAGATCTAGGAGATATTAGAAGAGTCAGAAGAAAAAAATACCTCAATAGTGAATCAGTGAAAGTGTACATAGAAAGGAGATAATCAGTTGGTAAGAATACTTGCAGCACATGAATAACACAAGACAGGTAAAGAGACTATGGGAAGCAAGAACAGAGAAGATAAAAATCAGAGAACGGCCTGAAGCGAGAGTGAGATGAATGTTCCAGGGAAATATTAGAGAAGCAAGGAAAAATCCAGGTTCCTCTACGGGAAATTATCATATTAATATCGAAGTAATACAACTCTTGGATAAAACCAGAGCAGGACAAATATTCAAAAGAATCAAACCATTTGATGTTGTCTATCGCAGTTCTAATACAGAAACATTATTCCACCAGAGACTAAAATAAGGCCGATGGGTACTAGTAGGTATATACCTAGATTTAAGTTATTGTAAAAAGAAATTGTAGGCAACCACTAGTAGTAATGAAAATTACATTAAAAAAACTCTACAGGGGATGATATGTAATTAATTCTGAACCTGATAAAAGCCAAACACAATATTTTATAAACGTCTTTTTATATTTTGACGACAGATGATCATAACGTAAATGAGACTAATTATGGAAATTAATAACCGATGTAGAACTTGAACACAAATTATGAAAACGAGCGCAGAAACATAATTATAAATTATCAGCATATGTCCACGCCAGAGGTTCAATGTCTGCGTTACATCATCCAGATCAGAAACCGACCATTAAAATAAAGCGGCAGTCGAAACGATGCCACCGCGACTATAACGTATCGAATTAACGAAAGCGAAATTAACAAATGGATTACGATTTTCTAAAACAGCTCGCCCGTTTATAAACGGCCACGTACAATCCGAACAACGCCTGTCTTTGTGGCTTGACGAGGCGACGGCCGCCTGGAAAAGAAAAAAGGCGATCGAACAAAGACCATCATCATCATCGCCTGCCGAAGATGACGGCCGTCGCTGCTGCTGCCGGTTGGGAAAAGACGAATGCACACACACCCGCATGTGACTGACTGCGGTTAAGCAACTACTTCAATTTATCAACATGACATAACCGACGTTTTAACAAAGTGGATGGCTGACGGGCATTCGAGAGAGAGCCGTGGCGTTCCTGCCATGCCATCCAGCAGGAGCGCGATGCAGACCCGACGGCCGATCTATCTCGAAAGCGGGTCCTGTTTTCTGCCGTCGATTTTCCAGATTGGCATCGTCTTAATCGGGATCTGCCGCGGAAAGCTTCGAACGATGTTTGACATTATCGTTTAAGACGTCTTTCGTACGCTGAAAGGGGTCTTCTGTTGTTGAAACTAATTAAAGTCAGGGCTTGATGAGTTTTTTAAGTTTATTCTTTAAAATAATCATTATTCATTGATTACTAGCTGGAATTAATTAATAAAAGTGGAATTAATATGATGCACAGCATTGTTAGTTTTGTTTTCTGCCTTTTAAACGAAGATATTCATAATGAAGCATTATTAACTTTAACTGAGGACATGTGCTTGACGTTTACCAACAAAATAGGGAGTGCCAACACCCTAGCGCAACGTATTTAATCAAGAATTGAGAATCCCATACGATTCCACCATTGAGGGAAATCATTCAAAGAAACGTCATTCAGAAAATTCAAAGAAAAATGGAATTGCATTTGCAGTTGTTTGGGGCATGGTCGAACAGCTCACTCAGCACCCAAGTGAACCCTTCTAAATCATTATTTCCAGATTATCATCAGCTTCATTAATATGGTGAATGCGAAAATTATAATTTAGGGTAAATGATGTGGCTCGGTGAATGGAGGTAAAACGAAATGAAACAGTGGTGTTTACATTTTGTGACCGTTATTTATTGGCTATATAAAGTGAAAAATACAAATGATAAAACGGATGACAGCGGAATTACCTGTTGACCAGGCTTGGGCAGTCGATGGTGGCACGTCTAAACCAAACGATGGTTCAGCACTGAATGATGGAAATACCCTTCAATAACATCCCAGATAAACGTCTCGGGGTTGCCAGATATTCGTTATCGGTTTCTAGTTGGCGCTGCTGGCACCCCGCCCGTGTTCAACATCTGGGATTATATTTCTGGGTATTTTGTAGACCGTTATTCCACGATGTAAAATTCAACATGCCTCAAGGTCGCTACAATATTAATACAACAAAGCTGATCATAATTTAGAAATGCAATTCTTTCCATTACTCCAAAATTAGAAAAACTCGAATATAGTTATTCATAAAATAAAACATTGTAAATAATTATTTCCAGATTGTCATCAGCTTCATTTGTAGGTTGAACGAGATAGTTAAAGTAACGAAATCACTAATACGGTTTGGTGTGACCGACATTTTGAGAAAATATGTGTTTTTCTTGTTCATTATTGACGGTCATTATCCACCAGACCGGTCGCAATGCCCCGGCTCTCGTGTCGAACACGAAATACGCTGCAACTACAAGTCCCGGCCCAAATAGACCCGCTAATAAGGTAATAGCCGTGTTTCGCTTCCTCTCCGACTGTAAAAGTGTTGATTTGACAAATTGCCGTCCCCGCCTTGTTATTTCCATCACGACCGGTCCGTTCTCGGCTTCGAAATTATACCTCGAAGCCTTCGAAATTATCGGACGCAGCGCCGCGGCACCGACTCGCGAAAATCGCCCCTGTCAACCGGAGCCCCCTCTTCGGCTGTGACACGGTTCGCGCCATCCGTCGATAACGCCGCAGATCTCAGCATACGTTACTTGACAAATAATTCTGGATTTGACGCGTGCGGACTATATTATTGGCGGTACGTTCTTTCCCAGTCGATCCATACATGTCGATCGAGTGAAAACAACGAAAAAAAAAAGAATATTTTGATTTTATTTAAGTATCCTGCTTACTGTTTAACGTGGGCTCCGAACCACGGTCCTCGGCATTAAGCCTACCGACTGGCGAATGACCAACTTAGAAATCATCCGTTCTTACCCAACCTGGTTAGTGGCGTGACTGGGATCATTGTCCTTGTCAGATTTTACACTCTTGCTTAGAACCATCACAAAAATTAAACAATCACAAACATCAATTTACGACCATGTCCCAGCAGGATTCGAACCCGCGACTATCGCTACAGTAGGTGGACCGTCCTGTCCTTACCTTTACCACCAACCAAGCCGATATATTTAGATTTTGTGCAGCATGAATAATTTTATACATTTTTTTCCATCAAGCACCAAACTCAACCCCTCTAGAGAGCAACACAGGGGCTCTTACCATAGATTCCATGCAGTTTGTAGTCGCTTATCGCTGGCTTTTCCTTCGATATACACCTCCGAGGATACATTGCTTCCATGGTAACTGTCGCAGGTGACTGTCGATCTCCCCATGAAGAGTAGGGATAGTTTCAATATAAAACTGAGCGATGACGTGTGGCAGCAGCATTTACATCGGTGATGTCGGAAGGACACTTCAGGCCCCCCGTTTCATCGAATGTATTGGCGGCTGAACTATATGCCATGTATAGGGCCCTGACCTCAGTACAAGACAAATGGTTGGTTATCGCTTCCGATTCAATGAGCTCCTTAAAGTGCCTCCAACCATATGTAGCCCTACACCCGCTAGGAGTGCTTATCCGTTCTAACCTCTAAATTGGAAAGGAGCGGTAAGACTATCACCTTTATGTGGCTCCCGTCTCAATCTGAGATCGTTGAAAATGAAACAGTGGATTACTTGGTCAAGAAGAGGGAGGGATCACTTGCTGAAAATTTCCTCTTCTGGAATAGAGATATAAAACACCACTCTACTAAAATCTTTAGACATCTAGACCAACTCAGATGGGATTTCGGATGGAATAGAAAACAAGTTTAGGGAGGTGAAAAAAAGGTATTATCAGGGACATCACTAACATCAGCAGGCGCAACTTAAGCTTATTCTCGCGTATTCTGATTCTGATATATATATATATATATATATATATATATATATATATATATATATATATATATATATAAAATTTGTATACATTTATTTATAAAAAATTATTTATATATACAAGGTAGGAGTAAGTAAATGAAGCTGTATATACGCGTGCGCCAAATTGGAAAATATTTGTTAAGTAATGTATCCTCACGGCTGTCGGCCGGCTTTCGTGCGTCGACATGGAACGGCTCCGAGAACGATGATGATTTGTGTTTGTTTCTTGATGCGATTCGGAATGATAAAAAAAATGGACAGGCATTGTTCCCACGTCGAACAAGGCTATTTTGAGTCCGAATCGTGTCTCGGGAATTTTGAATAGTACAATGCGTTCGTGAACGATCATCGTAGACGTCTCGAATCTTCTTCGTCTTCATGAATGTGAACGGAATTATTATCGGTGATAAGAAATAATAGGAAATGACGTATTGGACCACAGTACGGGGTGATTTAAGACCTATAAGTTGATTTTAAAGGACTTACCACTGAAGCATCACCTCACAAACAATTTTGCAGTGCGTTAAAAATTTTTACTTTTTACTTTATTTTGAAGAAGCTATAGGTCATCAAAAGCTGTGTCAATCTTATGGTAACCGATTTCAACATAAGAATACTGGCATCAACATTTTAAAAGTGGCGATTTAACACCGAATAAATAACGTTCTGACGAAGAAAAGATACCATCAATGGGGATGCGAACTCTGAGCGAAAAAACGACGGAAATATGATCAAAGACTCAACAATGTTATTCTTCAGCATGACAAAGCTTGACCGGTGAAAACATACACGAAAACATTACAATGAGAAGTGCTTCTCCACCCGTCATACTCTCCAAACCTTGATCCTTCTGATCACTACTTGTTCCGACGTAATGACCCGTGACTAGTCTGAGCAGTGCTTGACCTCTTATGAAGATACCAAAAATGGGTAGATTGATCATAAAGTTACATCTTTCCTTCGACAAACTTATATAAATAATGATATTTAATTTATAAAAAACGTACAGCTAAATAGCTTTTGGATGTGATTTCAATTTGACTATAAGTATGTCTTTAATCTTCGTTTCTAAAAATGTTCGTGTCATTTTATTGAACTTATTAGACACCCTAATATGTAGAAAAATAATATCAAAAGTCATTTTAATAATTGACATGAAAAAAAAATGCTGCCAATACTCCAAGAAGAACCACGAAGGTTTTAAACGAATCGTCACTATAATAAACTAACCTGACACTATAGTGTATTACTGTTATACTTTTACATAAATCCACAGGAACAAGAAACAGAACAAAAAAAATTGAGAAATATAGTAAAACTTTCCAACTGATGATATTAATGTCATTGTAATGTAAAATGAGTACAAAAGTAGAGCACAGTACATTAATATTAGTGTCAACAAGTTTATGGAACATAAGAGATTTAAATGCGAAAATAGTGTTTCCACTCACCGAAGAATTGTTGATATTATAATTTCTAAAAAACAACAACTAAAAGCTCCCTACGCCTAAGCCTCTAAAATTACCCTCAGGGAAACCGTTTTACTCATCGAACAATATATATTTTAAAACAATTTAGTATAAACTAAACATGCATTGTCATATTTGCAGGTTGCAGATGGTTTAAGGACAACGAACTGATAATTTATATCACTGTGGTAACAAGGCCATTGTTCAGTTAATTACCCGAAACCGCAGGAATCGCATTTTTGTATCGACCATCACAAATTAAGTGTTTATACCAATTTATTTAGTAAATCAACTGTTATCAGTCATACTAAATTAGCAAGGTAATTATTCGTATAGCCATAAATATATGTACTTAGTTAAAACGTTTTTTTCAAGCGATCTATCATATCATGGAGCCTTTACCCTCGCCTAGTTTTAGTTGTTACTTTAAAAAATAATAACTTAGTTAACCTGTAGCAAACAGACCAACGATCTACAACATTTGGATTGATTTACAATGAGAATCAGATATTAAAACTAAAAATTAATGTAATTTTGATAAGTATATATACAGAAAAAGGGTAATTATTTTTTCTAGTTGTTCCGAAAGATGTCTGCGACAAACTATCAAACGTCCACACGCGTTATTCGATGGCCTCAGAGAAATATTAATTAACATGGACTACCAAACGTTATATATTGTCCATATTCTTCACATTTTAATGAATAAATTACCTCGGAATATAAGTTTGATTTTGAATTATTCAGATTATAATAAACCGAACTCAATATGTATATTAGATTTGCTATAAATCTCTCGAAAAACCACGAATAATATGTTTATATAAAATTATATGTAATATAAAAAAAATTAAAACAATTTACAAGCGACATATATGAAATATCTTGGAAGAGTGAGTAACAAAGTTAGACAAGATAAGAAACACTGAAATAAAATATTTCTATATAGAACTGTTAGAAGAGTTATAGAGAGGCAGCTTAGTTCATGGGGATATTTACAGCTTATGGCAGATTAAGAGAAACCTTCAACTAGATTCAATAGAGTAATGTAAATATATCACAATATATTTTTACTAAACTATTGAAAAGGTGATATTTTAGTTCAGAAAATTGAGAAAAGAAAAAACGGGTTTTCATATTATTACAGCTTAACCTTCTAAGGATATGCCCCTAAGAGTATTTTTCGAGACAAAGAACAATTGAACCAATTTCCTTGAAATTTGAAATAAAATTATTCATGTTGTTCAAATATTGTGCAATTGTACTAGAAGTAATACTGTTGCATTTAACCCTCCATTCGATTTAAGCTAGTAAATGTACTATACGCCAACCAAAGCTAAAGGTAATCAATTAATTAATGGGATTTGTCCATTAAAAACAGTAGCAAAAATGGCAGTAGGGATATGGTGTTTTTATAAAAGTAAAAAAGTTCATTTTATTCAATCTTTTTTTTTGTGTTAATCAAAAATGTGTTATATCAAAATAACTTCAATGTTTATTTACCTAAAATTTATTTTTATACATATTTTAAAGTAAATGAAATCATTTTCTAAAGAACGTATGTTTATCTAATGTGTTCTTTAAAAATTAATAACTACATAGTAAAATTGTTTTTTATTTATCTTGAAAAAATAACTAAAATGTATGCCTCTAGACTAGAACACAATATTTTGGATTGCCGGCTTGGTGGGCAGTAGTAAAGGCGACAGGACGGTCCTCCTACTGTTGCGATAGCTGCGGGTTCGAATCCTGTTGGGGTATGCTCGTAAATCTATGTTTGTGATTGTCCTAGGCAAGAATGTAAAAAACAAGGAAAATGATCCCAGTCACGCCAGTAACCAGGCTGGGTAAGAGCGGACGTCTTCTGAGATGATTTCTAAAGTTGGTCATTCGCCAGTCGGTAGGCTTAATACCGAGGATCGTGGTTCGGAGCCGATGTTAAACTGTAGGTCCAGTCCAGATAAACCCCCAGTTGATAAAAGGAGACTTTAAAATATAAAAAAATATTTTAGATTAGTCTAAAAAAAAATAATATAAAAAACCTCCATTTCCACCAACAAAAAAAAACGCAGAAAAACAACGAGACCGAGCAATTAATTGAATAAAAAGCTCGGCCAGCTCGCACGCTAATAATGCGTCCATTAAACGTCGGCGGGCGTTTAAGAAAACAAAGACGCGGTTTCCTCGCTGCTCCTCACCATTTCGACGCTCATGAATATTAATTAACGGTCAGCGAGCGTGACGTCGCGCGTTAGCTCGTAATTTTCGTCTCGAGATCCAGTCTGGACGTCGGTCGGGCCGCGGCGACGGTACCGGCCGAACGGCACTCGTAATTGTCCGGATTAGTGAGTTTCCTCACGTCTTTTTAGTGGCGCCACTTAACTTTAATAACGCCTAAGTGACAAGAAACTTACGCTGAAGTCTACCGGGGCCCGTTTGCAAGTTTTGAGAGCTCGTCTACCTCTAATTCTGAACTTTTAATAGTTCTTTTAGAGTATCATCCATAATATCTTGACTTAAAAAACTGATTAATTATCTTTATATAGTCAACGGTGTACCATAAAGGTGTGCCGTCATTTTATGACAGTGCTAAGCTTTTTTCTAGGCCATAGCCACCAAGCTAGGCCATACAAGACCCGCTAGTTATGAATCTAGCAAGCAATTCAATATATATCGTATAGTTTTCGAGATATATGCCTCCAAACTTCGTTCTGCGTTAGCGCTAACATTTCTTCCGTTGCACAATTACTAAAACCGCCACACTATGTGACGGAGGGATCAAAGGTTCTTCGCTAGGGCATGTAAGACCGGCTAATTAGGAATCTCGCAAGAATTTCAATATATGTCGTATAGTTTCCGTGATATAGGCCTCCAAAATTCATTCTGTATTGGTGCTAACCTTTCTTCCACTTCACATTTACTAAAATCGACATTCTAAGTGATGATAAAGTGGCTAAATGATATTTCCCAGTGCATATAAAACCCGCTAATTACGAACCTGTGACGAATTAAATGATTCAATAAATCAAAATTCAATCTGTAACGATATTAAGCTTTATTCAAGGATCAAACGATCGAAAACCCACTAATTTAGAATATATCTCTGTTAGCATAGCCGTTTATAGTTATTATCTTTGATCTATTGAGTCAGTTGGATTCTGCATCATATCCTGACGCAAAATTCAACTGAAACAGACCAAACTCTCATGCATGAGACGGAAATAGGGAGACTTGTTGCTATCAACACATAATTATCCCATCAAAAAATTGGCTTATATCTAAGTCACGTGATCATATATGAAAATTATTTTCCAGTTACTAATCATTTTATTCCAGCTAAGGATTTCATTAATATACAATATAATATGCTCAGCAAGACAAGAAAGTTTAGAGAAAGCTTGACCATGGAGAAATGAATGACAATTGTGATGGTTAATTTAATAATTGTGGTCGGTAAAATTGTATTCCCTTACAAGTATAACATTACATGGTGAAAACCAAGAGGTATTGATTCAACAATGTTGAATATATATTTTAATCTATTCCTGATTGTGGATCTCCTTTATGCAACAATGCAACTGTAACTCACAGGACTAGAGTTACTTGGGGAATCCAAAGCATCGGTAGGAACCCTAAATAAACCATTCCAAGCACTAGAACATCTAAGCGATAGAGATACTGGTGCAACAAAAGCAGCTGCTAAAATGCGTCCACCAGCTCGATATAAAAAACATCATTAAATATCCGATTAGTGTTTACAGATGGTAGAAGAACGAAAACGAGTTAAATTAATGAATGTCGAGAAATATCCTAAATTAAATGTTGATGTCAATCAAAAAATAAAGCCAGAAAGAGAAGCCTATTGGAATTGTATGCAATTCGCTGATGCAGATGAAGTTCTTTATTCTTCATTGTTATAGAGTTCACATTACAAAGTCATATGATTTGAGGACTAACGAAGAAAAGACCAAAATATTAACAACTGATAAATTACTTGGGAAGCATTATAAAATAATTCGTTTGAAATGCAACAATTCATTTGGACAAATGAAAGGTGAACTAAATCCTTAAGACTCCTGCGGCAAAAATGATGGATGAAGATTATCTGAAAAGTAGCGAGAGAGTAACTGAGACTAACACTTCGGAGGCCAGAACAGTCAATTGTGGCGAGATTTTGTGAAGAATATTCAGCCTTCAGCATACTAATTGAGAAGTAGAGACTCCTTCGGATCATCAGATATGAATTGATGATGAAAATGATGATGATGGAAAAAACTTATCGACCGAAGATTGGTGGATAATTCCTACACGATTATATCTAATAATTTAGTCACATATTTTTGTTTCGTATGACACTAAACGTACATAAACAGCACCATTGGTTTATCTTTGATAAAATGTATCAATAAAACTAAATTTATCAAACAATTTGTACTTGTACTCACCAATTTAGTACCATAATATTTGGCGCTTACTTAACTCATACCATAACTTTGCTCTTACCTGAAACAAAAAGAATAATATTAATATATGTGTGCCGTTTTCCGATCATTAAGGATGAACAATTAAAGGGCGACTAATTCTTGCTCGTTAAATCCTCAATTATTTACGATCCGTACCCGCCCCTCCGTTATATAAAATAGGTAATAGGCAATTTAACCGGAATTCCCTTTGGAAAAAAGGGTTGCAGCGACATTTCCGTGAAAAACGGGAAAAACTAATAATTGCCGTCGGAACATGTCATTACCGACCGCCTGGTAATTAGTGAATGCTCCGTACAGATGAAAAGATGAACAGGTCCGTTTTTCAGGACGATCGTTATGGGGGCGTGGCGGTGTGTCATTATTTTAATAATCGGTTCGGGAGCTGCGTTGGGGCCCGCGCGCCTACTTGATGGCGAATCGAAATGGAAAAAAAGGACTATCAATTATTAAATTGTGTCGTTCTGGTGTCTTTAACTCGGCGCCAACCAATTAAACGAGAAATGTCAGCGAACTTGACGAGTCACAATAGACACAATCATGATTTTTAATATTACACACATTTTGTAATCCTATCAAAAATATTCTCATTTCCAACAGATGAAATATAACAGCCAAAGCATGTCATAGGTGACACCGAATTTACAGTAATTCAGTTTGTAAAAATAACTATTTGACTTTCACAGTGATTCTTATAATGAAAGTGACTGAATGTAACATTTTTGTTGTGGTATTATGGCCCAATATTGACAATTACCGACACATAGTGATAGAAGCAGAAAAAATTAAATATGAGTATATAATTAATATAAGATAAGTGTAGAAAATCGTATTGTAGTAGAGTGTGAAAGATTGGTATGAATAATATGTGAGTAATATGCTCAGAATATGAATAAGCATTAGGTCAGAATTTATGGCGAAGAAATAAATACTATTTTGCCGATATGGCAAATATATTGGAGAAAATACTGTAATGAAATTTAACGCCATACAGGAAAATGTACACAGGCAATAACAGAAAAAACTCAGGAGAAATGCAAAGATATCAAAGTGAGTTGATAAGGAAAAATAAAACCGAAGGAAACAACAGTTATATCTATAATGTTGGTCAAGATTTCGAGTAATCTGGAAACAGCATTGATTTTTTAACCAAAATCTCTTCTTAAATACTGACAACTTATAACTTATTAATTATACCAACTTTAACCAATAAATTTTAATTATCTATTATATACAATTTCTTTTGACAACATCTTTATTAGATACGCTTAATGCCATTCATTTGTACATGGAT
Organism: Rhynchophorus ferrugineus; assembly: GCF_030347505.1. NCBI lineage: Eukaryota > Metazoa > Arthropoda > Insecta > Coleoptera > Curculionidae > Rhynchophorus > Rhynchophorus ferrugineus. The sequence continues at coordinate 631,882 of NW_027472585.1, read as the reverse complement.
TAATTCACAAGCAAGACGAGTGCGAGATAAATGCATTAATATGTACTCTTCAATTATAAAATTATAATAACTTAAGCTATAGTTTACACTAAAGGTATACACTTTATATAAGTTCGTATGGTTTGGTTCGCTTCAATCTTCTGATATCCTGTGCGTTATCCAGTAGTTGTATTGCTTCCACGTTAGTATGATTTGTCCATTTGATTTCCACGTCGTCGTGCAGTTCTTCCTTGGTTACGTAGCGATAGGCGTTGGTAATGAATCGAAGAATTTTATTTTGACAGATTATATAGATTATATAAAATGATTTTTTTGTTCGTTTTTACTGTCCTTATTGTCATCTTTGTAATAACCGTGTTCTTTCGGAATAACTCTTATTTGGATGTCTGCGTACACCTTCGATCGCGAGTACTCATAAACGTTCGTAATCTTAAATTTGCGTTCGGGTAAATTGCCCGGCCGTTGTTTCGCAGACTTATTGTCGTTCAGTTCACGAACACTTCGGAATCTTCAATGCCGTTCATTCTGGCCATTTCTTGTTTTGCGTTTCGGATTTAACATATTCGTTTCTTTATAGATGTAGTTTCGATCGTCCGTTGGCTTATTATATAATTTGTATCTGAAATTAGGCGTTTGGAACAGAAAAATGGAAATGGAACAACTTTTCTGACTAAAATGTCGATATTTTTTAGTAGTTCAGTTGGAGCATGGTGGTAAATTTATGCTTGTGGTTGTTTATATTTATAGGCAAGTACACAAAATCAGGAAAATCATAATAAAAATGAAAATTGATACCAGTCATGTCAGTAACCAGGGTAGATAAAAATGGGATGTCTTCTGGGATGATCTCTACGATGGTCACTCGCCAGTCGACTGGACTCCACGTTAAATAGTAGTCCCAGTTCAGATAACACTAATTGGTAAAAATGAAACTAAAATATTAATAAAAATCCATAAAACATATTATTAAAATGGTGATAAAAAAGATATTTTTTCTACAAAGTGATATATTTTTCAGGGCCTTTTTGGTCAACGAGTTAGTAAATTTATATCATATTTTCTAAAATAACGGCGTTTTGTGGTTATATTTCTTCGTTCAAAGATTAAAAAACAAATTTGCATATAAGGCAGTTTGGTACCGCGACTTCGTCGAACCATCAGCAAACGCGGTCACCGTAAAGCGGGGGACGGTTGAAGCCTTTAACTGAATTCATGCCGTACACCACAGATACTTGAAACAAGCACACCTAACACCGCAACGGACAAGGAGCCCATTCGGGAAAACGGATTCGGAACCTGGTACACCATGTAGCGTTCGGCCGGCGTGAAGTTGTCCAGTACAAGGGTACGCCCACGCGTCTGACGTTTAATAATTGACCTCGCTTAAATATTTTTATTTAAAAGTTGTACAGCTGCGAGAAAGGAGGAATAAAAAAACCGTAATCGGCTGGTCCGCGGCCGAAAAACATCTCCAGCCCGTACGAGAGACCAGCTTAAATTGTGCCTATTGTCGTTCCGATTACATCACTTCGTTATTTTTTGTAGCCGTCCGCAATTACCACCATACTCAAGATATTTTTGACCTCATTGATTGTAATAGTTCTCTCTTGTTATTTTCAGAGTGTTAAATTATGAAAGACCAATGGTTTAAAACACAAGAAACTTTTATTTTACGTGAAGAAGTGGCGGTTATTGAACGGTGTGCATAAAACGATCCTTCCTGCTACAAATATAAACGCTGCCGACAACGACGAAATCATTAGGAATTCCAACTCCGTTCGTTCGCAAGTGCCTCCGAATTATCTTTTAAACCATCTAGTCACTCCTAAAATACTCACTCAAATGATCAGCAAGATTCGGAATAAGAAGGCCCCGGGTTTCGATAATATTTCGATGGCCCAACTAAAAAATCTTCCCTACAAGCAGCTCGCCGAACTAAGAAATATTGTCAACGCCATTCTGAGGCTGCAACACTCTCCATCCACATGGAAACATGCATTCATCGCAGTTATCCCCAAAAAAGGAGCTAAGTCATCACCTTCTGACTACAGACCTATCAGCCTACTAAGTTCCATTTCCAAGCTGGCTGAAAGAGCAATTCTTTATGCTCTCAATGATTTTACGAAGACAAACAATATCATTCCAGATGAGCAATTCGGGTTCCGCGTCGAATTCAGCCGTTCATCAGGCCCATCGGCTGGCCGCAAAAATCAACTGTGCTTTTAACCGACGTGAAAGATTTGGAACGGTCTTCTTGGACCTAACCAAAGCCTTTGACAAGGTTTGGCACGAAGGCTTAGTGGCGAAATGCATCCGATTAGGTCTACCTGATGACCTAACAGCTCTTATCAAATCATTTCTGTCAGGACGATCGTTCCAGGTGAAGATTAAAGATATTCCCAGAGGCAGCCTCCACATAACCAGTCCAACTCGCTTATTCTTGCGGGTCTTCCCGACCAGGTATCCGTAACAGGATTCCCCTACCCGGTTCCAGGCCAAAAAAAAAATAAATAAAACGATCCTGAGGGTTTAAATTTCACTCAGTCTTCGTAGCCGGGGTCCCTGTGATATAACGCCTATCTCTTAAAGTAACGTACGTGGTCGTTGTTCCGTCTGAATTGTATCACCTGTACATTCGTAAGGCATTTTCACCTTGATGATCTTCTGAATAGCACTGTTTCTAGCCAAATTTACGTATTATTACTAGCATTAGAATAGGTTAACAAAGTTTTAGTAATTTCAAATTCCGATAGCCTACGACTGTGAAATTGAGTTACTTCCTCCGTCTTTGGTGGCCGTATAAACTGCAAACTTTTGTCCGAATTCCAGTACTATGTGAATTCTCAATTATACTTCAGTAAGCCTTTGGTATCTTTGGACACTGCAGGCTAGGTGTGTCTTCTAGGTATATCATCTCAAAACTTTTATTTGACTTTAAAAACCACTTTATTTTACTGAAAGATATTGCGATTTTTTGAACGCTGAACACAAAGCTATACTGAGAGTTTAAATCCTTCTATTAAGCATAACTCTAACCGCTATGTCCAGATGTTTCACTCATTAGACCATTCAATTTTCACAAACTTAATTTTAATATTGTCTCAGTATGTTTGTAAATAAATTCTAGCCCATAGAATCTAAATTATGGAAAAAGTCGGCTTAAAATTTGGTTACAATTCTGGTTTACCAAACCACACCTTTCTTGGGATATAGAATGTGTTAATAAAATAGTTTAACCCTTTCCATAAATATTTTCATCCCTTTCAAACTAATCTCCCTTGGATTCAAGTTCTTTTTCGATCTTCAACTGAATTGTTTAAATCCATTCTGTTACAGATAAGAATTTATGTGATATGAAAAGATGCAGCGAGAATGTCCAAGAAAAAACACGAATACAAATCGAAATAATTGTGAATAATTTTTATGGTGTCATATGTAGCAATTTCTTTTTCCTTTTTTGTTCTTGCTTTTTTTATGGTCAAGCAATATATCCTGTCATTATTAATGAATTGTTTTGGCTTTAGAGACATTGTCTAAATTGCGATCTATGTTTGTAATGCTGGCTATGTTAGAACATCTTTAGCAAAATATAAAGTATAATTTAAATAAAAATATTTAAAAATATAACATAACATTTGTAACCTTATATAGATTTAACATACAGAGTGAATTATTTCTCAGATTGTGGCTGAAATTTGTAGGTAAAATATCAGTAATTCATCAAAGACCTAGTTACAATTTTACCATTTTCGATATAATCTTGAGCATTAAAAAACGGTTTCTAAACCAGTAACATATAAAATGAATAACAAATATCACTAGAAATGCGTGGGGGTATATTAACTATCAACAGTTAACATATCTCTCTTCTGAGAATACAATCGAATAAATTATGAGTAATTAATAATCTTTTCCTTATTGTCCACTTGCAATAATTATTACTACTAGAATACACTGAATCAAATATATTTTCGTCAACAAAATATTTTAGAAGACAATTTAGATATTAAATTAATAATTTATTATTTGGAGTAAATTATTTTAAAATGTTTAGATAGTCATAAAGTGAATATAGTATTAATATTAATTACTGATGTCCTTCATTTCTCATAAATGTTTTCTCTGTTATGAAGATGTAGGATATTATTTGCCAAAGGGTGCCAAATCCAAGTGTGGCTAAAAAAAATTGTGAACTAAAACCAACAAAATAGAATCTACCCATGTGACTTTTAGCTTGCTTAGAAGAATATGCGCACCAGCGAATATTAATAGTTGATGAAGACAAATCCAAATGTTATAGAGAGAAGGCTCCTTCAAAATTTCAAATAAATCCGTTCAGTAGATAGAGTGGTTCAGTGAATAATCCTCTAAAGGGCTAAGCTTTGCAAGTATGAAAGAAAATCGCTGTTCAATGCTGTATCATTGTGCTATGGTGGTGGTGTTTTAGAATTGTCCTCCGAACTTTTGCATTTTTGAGTTGATGGCTGACTTAAAGTGTTCGATCATATTAGGGATTTTGATTATTTGGTAATTAGGTATATATATCTTGACAGTTATATGAAAAAGACATTTTTATACATTTAAGACAGTTTTTTGAAATTGATAATCTCAATCCTAAAAAGACACCTGGTATAAATGACATTTCACCTCGATTATTGAAAGAACTGCCACGAACAGCAATCATATTGACATATATATTTAATGCCTGTTTAAGACTGAAGCATGTTCCGGAATGTTTGAAGGTGGCCAAAATAATTATGCTCAAAAAACCTGACAAACCTGCAGAACAAGTCGAAACATACAGGCCTATTTCGCTACTACCTGCAATATCAAAGCTATTTGAGAAATTAACATATAACCGTGTTAAACATTTGGTAACAATAGCAGATTTCCAGTTTGGTTTTCGAAATCACCATTCAACTATCGATCAAGTGCACAGAGTAACTGCGGCTATTGAAAAAGCGTTTGGGAAAAAAAAATACTGCCCTGAAATATTCCTGGATGTCTCACAAGGTTTTGATCGGATTTGGCATTTGGCATTAATTTGTAAGATGAGCAAATTGTTACCGCTTAACTATCGTCAATTGCTGGAGTCATATTTATTCGGAATAAAATTTAGAGTATCGCACGAAATGGCGTTCTCGACTAAGTTCTCGAAGTATTTCGGCTGGAGTTCCACAAGGTAGCGTCTTAGGACATCTCCTATATCTGCTCTACACTGCTGACATTCCAACAACAAAAGAAACACTACTTGGAATCTTTGCTGACGACACAATTATTATGGTAAACGATATATCTCTGCCTAGGGCAATAGAAAAAGTACAAGTGGCAGTCAACAAAATCTACAGGTGGGCGAAAGATTGGAAAATTAAACTTAACAGCTCCAAATCTGTCCACGTTAATTTAGCATTGCGGCGAAATAATAAAAACTTAATTATATCACTCAATGAATGCCCGATTCCTCAAGCAGAATCGGCTAAATACCTTGGAAACCATCTTGACGACAGATTAAATTGGAAACATTATGTTAGACAAAAAACAAAACACATTAAAACCAAAACAACCTTACTGGTTAGTCGGAAGATAACTTGATCTAAAATCAAAGAGGTTGAGCTATAAGACAATCCTATAGCCAATTTTGATCTAAATGGAGTGCAAATATAGCGTTATACTAAAAATTCAAATCAATGAGTTATACAACGCTGTCAAAACAAGGTTCTTCGATTCATTATCAATGCCTATCGCTAAGTAACCAATGAAGAACTGCACGATGACCTGGAAATCAAGTGGATTTGCGAAGTTATCCAAGATTTCGCCTTGAAACACCAAAGAAGATTACTAAATCATACTAACGTGGAAGCAATAGAACTGCTGGGCAGCGCGCAGGATGTCAGGAGATTGAAGCGAACAAAACCATACGAAGTTATATAAAGTGTACATGTTTAGTGTAAACTATAGCTATAAGTTATTATAATTTTATAATTGAGGAATACATATTGATGTATTTTCTCGCACTCGCCTTGCCTGTGAATTAATCCAAGTACAAATGAAAAGTAGTAATAAATTAATTTATAATTAAGATTGTACTAAGCGTATCTAATAAAGATTTTTTTTGAAATCTCTATAGATGACAAATTTTATGATTTTAATATCTCGACCGTTGAGAATCAGTCTTAAAATGCAAGGAGCTGTATCGATAGTGGAACAAGTGGCGCAAAAATCGCCCTCGACCGTTGCTCGATCCGTGATCTCGTCGCGCACGTCATCGGGAAAAGTCGACGTCGAAGAACGGGAAAAAGCCCGGCCCTTCCTTAACGAGAACACTCGAGTTGCCCATTAATAAAACTCATATCGCGGAAGAATTTAACGAACCGGTCGGCAGAGACATGTCGTTGAGCAGTGGGTCGCCGTCACCAGCACCACCGCCACCACAGCAGTTGCACGGGCTGCATTAAAATCCGAATGCTCGACTCGGGCTTTGGGTGTTTCTCTCCGTTCGCTCTCCCTCTCTCACTCTTTCTGTTGTTGTCGGTTCTCGAGAGGGTCGTTGCCGATTGCGCGCATAATTAATTCCCGAAGCAAGTTGAGCGGCAGGAAATCGGTCGAGCGGTTCCTGGAATCGGGCCTCGTTCGCCTTAACAATAAGGACCGATTGGAGGGAGCCGTTGTCGTCGCGGACTGGTTGGGCTTTTCGTTGCTCTCGACGTAACCTCACTTTTCGGCGCCGTAATTGCTTCAATTATTCTGGCCGGTCGTTTACGTTCGAAATTAATCGATATCGGATTGACGAAATTCAGATTATTATAGTACGACCTCCAGCATAGCGGAAATAGTCAGTATAGTATTATAACTACGTACCTTGGGATGAATCTTGATGCAAATTCGATTAAAACACAAAAATAGAAAGAAAATCTAAAGTAAAGTAGAGGACAAAAAACAAAACACATTAGAACCAAAACAACCTTACTGGTTAGTCAGAAGATAACTTGATCTAAAATCAAAGGGTTGATCTATAAGACAATCCTATAGCCAATTTTGATCTGAATGGGGTGCAAATATGGGGTTGCACTAAAAATTCAAATCAATTAGTTATACAACGCTGTCAAAACAAGGTTCTTCGATTCATTACCAATGCCTATCGCTACGTAACTAACGAAGAACTGCACGATGACCTGGAAATCAAGTGGATTTGCTAAGTTATCCAAGATTTCGCCTTGAAACACCAAAGAAGATTACTAAATCATACTAACGTGGAAGCAATAGAACTGCTGGGCAGCGCGCAGGATGTCAGGAGGTTGAAACGAACCAAACCATAGAAAGTTATATAAAGTGTACACCTTTAGTGTGAACTATAGCTATAAGTTATTATAATTTTATAACTGAGGAATACATATTGATGTATTTTCTAGCACTCGTCTTGTCTGTGAATTAATCCAAGTACAAATGAAAAGTAGTAATAAATTAATTTATAATTAAAATTGTACTAAGCGTATCTAATAAAGATTTTTTTTAAAATCTCTACATATCCTACATATCCCTACATAATAAGTTACTGCTGTACAAGCAAACACTAAAACCTGTAATCTTTAGACATCTAGACCAACTCAGATGTAACCTAACAGAAAACAACAAGCTTTGGGAGGTGAAAAAAAAGTATTATCAGGGCCTTAACATCACTAACGTAGGCAGGCGCAACTTAAGCTTTGTCTCGCGTCTTAGAATTGGTCACTGCAAACTGACCCATGAGTTTCTCATTAGGAAAGAAGTTCACCACTGTGCGTCAAATGTGGTTCCTCTTTGCCAAGCAAACACATACTAATCCACTGTCGAAGATAGAACTCGCAAAGACGGTTGGTCAACCTGGGAGAGATGATGGACCCAGTGTCTTACGCTGGAGAAGCTGGACAAGCTGATTGATTTTCTAACCGTAACAGGACTATTACTAGAAGTATAATAGTGTGCATCTATGTAATAGCATGTTCCTTTGAATGTTTTGTATCTTGTATCATTATACTGTAACATTTCTCTATTCATGCATCTGTATACTTTAACATATTTTGTTAGTAATCTTGCAACATACTTGTAATAACATTGTATACTTTAACTGATGTAAATGTGTATATCTATAAATAGACCCAAAACAGTCCCGGAGGCTGATGGGTCTATAATATACAAATAAATAAAAAAAATCTGCAGTATCACTACATAGTATAAAACAAAGTCGCCTTTTCTGTCCCTATATCCCTATGTGCGCTTAAATCTTTAAAACTACGCAACGGATTTTGATGCGGTTTTTTTCAATAGATAGAGTGATTTAAGAGGAAGGTTTATATGTATAATACATGCATAATATACTAAGGCAACATTGCTAATTTTAGAGGTTTCTAACGTGATGTCGTAAATTAACCTATTTTTTTAGGCTTATTTAGCAATTAGCAAAAACGCTGCCTAACCCTACGAGTTAGATCAAATTAATGTACTACAGTATTGTACACCATAAAAAGGTCTACAAAAAAGTCCGCGATGGTATATGTTTATCTTTTAAGGATAACCCACATTAACCATTTTTATTGTTTACTTTTTACGTGAGAAAATGGCTTATTTACGAAGCTATTTTAAGCAATACGGCATTAATCCTTATCGAATTAAGTACCTTAAATACAGTGTGCAATTAATATAGATCAATATGGTTCCTTACAGCATGTAAATTAAACAAATATTTTCGGAGATATTACAAATTTAAAATTTGCGTTTAAAAATGTGTAATGTAATAAAAATTGTATGAATTTAGATATTCCAAAGATAGCAGGAAATCTTCATAGTAAGTATAGGGGAAGAGGAATTGTTTTACTCCAAATTTAATGCGTGCAGGCCAAGGGCAGTAATGAATGAACCAAAAATACTGGATCGATTTTAATCATGTTTTCATTGAGTGACATAGGCATATATATTTTATGCCCGTGCAAAGTCGGAGCGGGCCGCTATGTTTTTATATACAACGTTCATATTTTTTCTGTAGTGTATTTAATTTAGTATCAGCATTGCACCCGTGCGAAGCCGGGGCGGGTAGCGACGTTAGTAACTAGCGAGTTAACATAATATAAGTATTTCAAAGTCCCGTGATGCATCCAATATTCATTCTGAGCATTCCTGCATCGTCCAAATTAGTCGATAGTTGAATTAGATTAGTTCAAATATATTGATCAAATTATTAGCTTCTCTTGAAAATCATTTTTCTATTTTTCTGGTAGTAATTGAAATCTATTTTAGAAACATATTCTAGTCTAGAAATAAAAATGACAATTTTTTTCGTATATTTTAATTCTTAACCCTTCAAGAATGTATCTTTAAGAGGATTTTTAAAATTTTAATTATTTTCGGAGATACAGTTGTTTTAATAACGAATTTTCTCGAAACTACATGTTCTATTGGGTCGATTTACTTGAAATTTAGTTTGCGCCTTCTCAATTAATGTTTCTTCCGTACAAAATATAGCTATAATAAAACTTGGATCCTTAGTAAATTTGAAAAATTAGTAATTTAGCAATTTGTCTAAAAAAATGCATTTATTAACTTTGTATGATAGCAGCACTTTCTTGGATTGAAGGATTTGGTTGCTAACATAATTGAATGCTTTTGAATACATGATATTTTTGTTTTTTTTTCACTTTGTATGCACATAAATAAGAAGCCAGGCGATTTCCTGACCTTTGAACAAGCCACATACAAATGTCAATATGAGAAACATAGATTTTCCAAATTTAGTCTATATTTTGATGTTGCAAATATAAATTCATCGTTAGAGTATCAATAGGATTATAAATTACTCGACTAGTATTATATGAATGTTAATTACACTAGCACCCTGCTTTTTGCTGCTAATTTTAGTGGATTTTGAATGTTCAATTATGATTGTCTACCGTGTAAAAATCAGCCTGAAACAGACCCTACCAAAAATAAAATATTTCAGCTTACACAATTTCACATTCAGTGGTTTAAAAACGCAAAAATAACAAAACATTTTTATTTATCCAGATAATCCATATATTTATTGGATTTAATTGATGTTTTATAACACCATTCATTCAAAAAACGATTGATCGAAAAAAAAACTCTAAAGGACTTTTGGAATTTTTACTTATATAAATATATAATTGGCTCATCTGACTACGAATCACGTTCGGCTTCTGTATCGAGACGAGCGAGAGTTATACCCCTCGTATTAGTTCTAGTGTTAACGCCAGCTTAATATATGTAAAAAACCAGAAAATTTGAATCAACTTAAATTTTAGTACGTTGTTCAAAGAAAATGTTGGGAATTATACGTATCGGATTGATGCTATCTGTTTTCAGTGTTCTCGTCGATTTTTACTGGTACGTGATGGTGGTTGATAATAGATCCGATTAACTTAAGATGCACAACAGTAAATTCCCTTGTCCTTCCATGTGGCTGAATCGCTCAGAATATTAAACAAATACCAGACTTTTCGATCGACACAATGGTTCTTAATAAATGTAATCATGAAATAATAAATCTAAAAAAATATATTATTACTATATATCTTAACACGGGTTTTCCATCGGTGTTTCCTGTATTTATATGGATTCCTGAACAAGTTTGCTGCTTTTACCATTAGGAAAATTGTTCGGTCTCTCCCTAGGCATTCCGATTGTCACTCTCACGGGCTTGGTTCCCAAATGTCACGTTAATATGTATGATTCGCGAGCGTACGCTGCTGCGTCCCAATTGTGCGACGGTTCATCAGCAATTCAAATACGCCGGGTCGCGACATCGACCACGTCTTCTTCGACGACGACCTAGCCCAACAATAAACGCCACCTATTAACACATAAAACTACGCAATGGAAATCTCCATTATATTTTCATAAAGACCTTTTTGAATTATATTATTTGTGAAACGAAATAATTACAGGAAAATATTGAATAGAGAAGATTCGGCGTTCATCGAAATTTCGTTCCGACAGGTTTCCTTCATTCATCATTGTGAGTTTCGTCTTCACTCAAAAGTCTTCTCGAGAGGCAGGTTCTCCCGTTTCTTCATAATATAAAAAATGCTTTTCAGTTTTGTCTGGTAAATACGACGAAAAAAAAAGACGTGAAAATATCCCACTCACAATCAAAAAGAATCAATCAATCAATCAATAAGACTAATCATATTTTAGAAATATGTTTTTTCAGGACACATTCATAAATATAACAAGTCAGTTGAAAAGTCCGAGGCCTACCATAGCAAAACACATTTTTTTGACAAAATTAGCTTTTTTATTCAACATAATTCCCTTCAATGGTGTTTTTCGGCGATTTCGTCCTTCAAACGGTCCAATAACGCTATGTAATAGTCGCTGTTAATGGTCCCTCCTTTTTTAAGGTAGTCAATGAAAATTATTCCATGCGCATCCCAAAATACAGACACTATAACATTGCCAGCCGACTGTTGCGTTTTCCCAGGATTTGGAGCGGGTTCATCGTGTGCAGTGCACTCAGATGACTGTCGATTGGACTTCGGAGTGAAATGATGGAGCCATATTTCATCCATTGTCACATATCGACGCAAAAACTCGGGTTTATTACGATTGATCATCTTCAAACACTGCTCCGAATCATCAACTCGTCGTTGTTTTTGGTCAAAAGTGAGCTCGCGCAGCACCCACTTTGCACAGAGCTTTCTCATTCCCAAATATTCGTGAATGATATGTTGTACATGCTCAGTTGATATCTTTAGAGTGTCTGCTATTTCATTCAATTTCAATTTACGGTCATTCACAATCATTTTGTGGATTTTTTAAATGTATTCATCGGTAACAACCTCTTTTGGACGCCCACTGCCTTTGGTGTTCATTTCACCACGTCTAAACTTAGCATACCAATGCTTGTGGTTGATTTTCCTGGGGCAGTGTCCGGAAACTCAACTGACCTGTTATTTACTGGATATTCAAAATACGCACGAGGAAAAAATACACTAGAAACACGAAATTCGATGGTCTCATTGTCAGACCAACAACCCCCCTCCAAATTAGCCCGATCCCCTTGACGTGTACATATAAAAAACGACAAGAACGACGCGCCATCAAATATTAACGCGGGGCGAGACTCCTTCCGTGACAATACAAACGGAGCCCGAATAAAAACCACCGAATTCCGAGATTAATAGACGACGTTAAGTCGATTTAAATGACCAGGATCTCTTTGAAATATTAATTTTAAGACCAGCTGACGGCCGAATTATCATTCCCAAATCAATTTTCACGCTCCTTTAACGTACAGTATCCTTCCGCGGCCTAATGTGAATTTAATTATATTTTTATTTTTATCTTTTAACGGGTAACTTGCCCGCTATAAATCTTGCTTAAGCATATCGCGCCCGATGGCTACCGCTGGAAATTACTTTTTTTCTCTCCGTCATTTTATCATCGTCGTTTTACGAATGCGAGGAACTTGGTTTGTAGTTTTGAGACAAACACAAGCAATCAGTTGTTTTCCAAAGATTACTGCAACATTATGTAGTGGTATGATTTTGTTATCGTCCAAATAAATATGTTTCCTCTGTGACGAGTTTGATGTCTTTATTTATTGTCATCTGTGTGTATTTTTGATTAAATGCGAATATCTTTCTTTTGAACGTTCTTAAAGGTTTTTCAATTGATTATGATATTTGCAATGTTCTTTGGATTAGCCTTTATTTTAAGTTCAGCTTCACTGATTGAAGCTAGCGAATGTTATCCTAGATTATACTTAAGCTCTAACATTAATATTAACAATAAGATCATCTACTATTAACAACTAAGATTTTTATTTTGTATCTGAGAGATTATTATTTGATCAGATAATAGTAAAAGTTTAGTTTTTTTATAACAAGTTTTTATTTTAATACAATATAATAAAAATATTTATTATATCAGCACCATCTGCGACAAAACTTTATTTTTCACAGTAACTCTTAATACAAATACATTTGTTGCTTACAGATTATAAGATTAGAGACGGATAGTCGAGGTATTTGATTATTAATCATATAAAAACTACAAAAAACCGCTATTGTATACTTATAGGTTCTGCGTGAAATCCTACCGCTTGAACCAAGAGTCAAAATTATAGTATGGGTATTTTTAATTACCCCTTTTAACATGAATTTTGAAGAAATTCCCTAAATTATCCGCCTATCTCTTTCATTTATGACCTCTGGCTGGCCTCCTGGATTTTTTTCATATAGTTTTCGAGATCTTTAAATAACCAATAACGACTTTTCTAGATTTATTTGTTATATTTGCTATTTGCGATACATTTAATTTTTATTTTTCTGTTTATTGATGCTGTTAATTTCATCAATTCTTCGATCAACCTAAAATTATGTTCTCAAAGATCCTATGCTGTGAAAAGTATTATCATTAAAAAAACAATGAGCATTAGGAGGCCATGGAGAGAGTTCGAAGTAAACAACCTTTTCACGTTTTGCTTTTATTGAAAATGTTGACATTATTTTTGAAATATTAGAAGTGTAATATAATGTTAAAGAAAAAAAACTTATTGGACCAGCAGTTCGTATCCCAATTCAACCAATTCGTTGCGTTGTCATTGTGGAAGAGCAGTTTTTCAAATAGTTTAATAGTTTTTCTGTGTAAAACCTTTTCCCGTCTTATAAACAACAGGAATTGTATGCAAGAGAAATCAGAGAGTACGAAGGATAACAATAAGCTTTATTTTCTCCGACTACGAACCACATAAAAAATTAACGTGATAGTGACCGAGCAACATGTTCTCCATGATGTTCCCCCGTCAATATCAACGTTATATCAATTGTGGCGACAATCTAATCGGTCAAGTTGATCGTACACGAAAATATCCGTGTTATCAGACTCGAATATGTCAATAATTCACATCAATCACGTACAGCTGTCCAAATGTTGGCTTCCGTTAATGTGGACGTATTTCGATTGGATCCCCAACACTTCGTGTCATCCGACGCGGCCAATAGGCTAGATGTCTGTTTTTGTACTTACTTCACTCGGAATACAAGTTATTTCTGCAAAAAATTGTATGGATTCGAAAGAAAAATTGACAATGCGCGTGGAGTTGTAGTTTTGGTCGCAACCGGACGATTTGCATGGGTACAGGTCTTATTTACACATTATTTTAATAGTTTTGTTCATTTCAATCTATTCATCAATGATGTGAGGCTCCCTCATGTAACTATACATACTCAAAAAGAAGCTGTCGATTTTCGATCCAAGTCAGAAAAATGTGATTAAATCTTATAAGGCGGGAACCAGCCAGTATAGTTTGAACATCGGTAATATATTCACCGCAATACGATCATTCTAATGTAAGTATTTGCTATTTTAAGTACCTTTTTTGTGTCTAAAGTATAATTAACTTAATATAGAGGCAAATAACGCTGTGTATATGAATCCCAGTTTCAGTTATTTAGTTACGAAATACTATAGAAAACTATATATAATATATGAGTGCTTTAACGCTACAAGACTGCATGAACTCTACAAGGACCAAATGCTAACTAGATAGAACAAAACGGGCTTCTAACTGAAATCACAGAACATTCACTGTTGTTCGACCGTATATTCTCAAAATACAAAGAAAAACATTAATAAAATCTAAGGCTTCAACAAGTGTCAATCAAATCTAATCATGGAAAGATTGCGTCTTTTACATCAAAATAGTTCGATGGGCTATATTTTACCAGGTTAAGGGTGAGTGACACATATTTGATTGGACAGTGTGATTACATTTTTATAGCCTGGCGTGTGGTTTATGTTTCAAACATTTCGAACAATACTTGCGTATAGACAATGTATGAAACCAAATATTACTGAAGTCAAGTAAAGTAAGAGAAGCTAAGTAAAGATCTGTGAAGAATAAAACATTTTTACTATTAATAAATGTGCACTGGAAAGAGGTTGGGTTTAAAAGTATTAAGTGGGTCACGAAGGGGTAGCGTAAACATTACCTGGCCGTGACGGAACAATGTTTGGGAGACACTGATCTAGTCAATTGCAGATGGAACACGGAGAAACAGAGACCGAGACCAGCGCGGGAGAAAAAAAACCGCGCGGCCATTATCATCAACTCATCAGTCGTCGCAGAGCGAAATTCGTTCCCCGACGACGACGGCCACTAAATGAATCAATTTAAATGCAAACGTTCGCCGCGCCAACAATGTTAATTTGAGCCGCGTTAATTTTTTCCACGTCCTTCTGGAGAACCGAACGTTTGCGCAGAAATTCAAATCGTCCCGATGGCGAGCGACGAAATATAGAGACGAACACCGGCGGCACGAAAAAAAAAGAGAAAAAGAAAAACCATTCGGACGCGGTAATGTTATGTGTGAACCGAACGGAGAGATGTAAATGAATTTTCTATTTCGCGGCGAGCTTGAAAGAGTAATGCACGCGGATCGCCATTAGGGATCCTAATGGCGCGCATTCCTCTTCATTGAAGAACCGAAGGAATCCTATAAGAACTGGTCTGTTTGTCAGGCGACGTGGCAAAAACGGCCATCCTCATCGCGTCTCTTTATTTACGGTCGTTCGTTTAACTGGACGGAGATATGCCCTATGAGGACGCGCATCCGTGTGAAATTTACTGACGGGATCGATCTTCAAATAAAGGTAGTGCTTGAGATCATCGCGACAAAATATTCTCGATATTGTAACAAAAAACAATACTATTTTCTTTAAAAAATATTCGAATCATTTTTTTCTCAACCACCTACCACTCTAAACACTCTTAAGTACTTACTTTAAATACTTTTATTACATTATTTCTTGTATTGCTCTGTTGTACTTGCATTAATGCACAAGACGGATGGGATCGATCTTCAAGCAAAGGTAATGCCCAAGACCAAAAAATACTCTCGATATTATGGTACAAAATAATACTATTTTCTTTATATATTATTCGACTCAATGTTGTTTAACCACCTAAAACTCTAGACCATACACTTCAAAGATACCTACAGACACTTGAAATTGGGTCTTAGGCCGCCTAGAAAGCTTAAGATTAGTCTAAAGACCGCCCTCCAAGAAGCATTGGTACGTACACACAAATTCTTTTACAAGCAATGCCCATAAAGTTGGGATTGATGAAGCAGTTTGTGAAACCACCTTCTAAAGGTGGAGATTACATAGTTTCAAAGTTTTCAGAACCTTCAGAAGCAAAGGGGAAGGCAGATGCTTTCATGATGGATCCTCAACAATAAGGATAGATTGTTTTTAAGTTTTAGGCAGTCATAAACACCCTAACAGTAAAAATCTTCAAAATAATGGTAAAAGCATTTTAAGCTTTATGTTGCATGAATTTAAAAGTATATTTTCTGCAATCCCATCTGAGCTACTTTCCGAAAATTTGAAATACGAATCTGAACAATTTTACAAAGATATTTAAAGATACAGGAAAAACATACCAAGAAAATTAGAGCGTCTCTGTATTATAAAACTGCTGTTGGATGCCCTATTAAGACCTTGTCTTTTAACACAGTTACCTAAATTATCAAGAAACGGCAAAAAGTAAATCATTTTCGGATTCCGAAACCGCCCAAAAACACAAGGAATACGTCACAAAATCTAAACAGCTCCTAGAAATTTTTTGCAGACCTGTCTATTTAGTATTTAATAACAATTTATCAAAATAATGAAGTAAAAGACCAAAAATATAGTGACTCCATTCATAAAGAGCAATTATTCTGGATATTCGAACGAAGAACCTCAGACATTAAAAATTCCCCAGAGCCAACAAGGGTATATCCATAACATAACCAACGAACCATAAAAAACACGATAAAAATAACTGTCAGCTCCGTATGTTTCGCAATATTATAATAATATCTCCCAAAATATACGATACAGCTCCAATATTCTCTTCACTGCACACGCATCCTCCTCGTTCTCTTCGCCAGCTTCACCTCATAATTTTATAACACGTACGGCAATATTGCCTACACGATTTCGCGTATATAGTTATCAGAATGGCTTCGTTTCGGATCGAATACAAGAAATTGAATTTTAAATTGGTATAAATTAGCAGTACTGCTGGCGCTGGTGATGACAAAAACCACCATACGAAGACAACAAACTGACGTAAAAATGTTAATGTACAGTAAGGTTGTAGTGAGCAGAACAAGAAAAAATAAATACGTCGCTAACATTAGCAACAGATGTGGAATCTTCAATTTTTCCAAACCAATTATAAGAAGGTGGAGGAGATAAATATAAGGTATATTTAAATGTAATATTATGATATCCAACGGTGGTTTTAGAGACGTGGAAGGATCGATATTGACACTGTTAATATGTTTTATGAGAAATTTACAGTGTGAGTTACATATCAAACAAAATTACATAATTAGTGAAAATTAGAGATGCGCTAACAGCATATCACCAGCATACCATAATATGATACGATATTAATTATGTAGAAATGTTCGTCGGGTCGGTCGGTCGGTCGAAATGTGTGGCTGCCGCTGCGATTATTTGTCAGAACACTCACTACTATTTTTGGAAGGAATTTGCACGAGAACTGAAAACACTTGTTGAAGAAATACTGTTTATTTTTAATATTAAATTATACATGCCGTCGACGGGAGAATTGACAGGATATTAGGCTAGGTAGAGGAAGTACGGTAGCGCTGTGGAAGTGGTACTATTACAAGGGGATGGAGAAAGGAAAAGAGAGCGAGACGTCGTCGTGATGGTCTTTTATACCCTGGAACTGCATGGTACCAATCCACCGGCGTTGCCAACCTTTGTACTTGTTGATGAAAACGTGGTGAAATAAAGGGTCGTGGCGATCGCCACAATTATATAAACACGAGTTTCCAGTGTACCGCTTGAACCACGAGTCAAAATTATAGTAGCTAATGGGTATTTTTAATTACCCCTTTTAACATAGAATTTGAAGGAATTCCCTAAATTATCCGCCTATCTCTTTCATTTATGACCTCTGGCTGGCCTCCTGGATTTTTTCATATAGTTTTTTTCAAATAGGATCTTTAAATAACCAATAACTGCTTTTCTAGATTTATTTGTTATATTTGCCATTTGCGACACATTTAATTTTTATTTTTCTGGTTATTGATGATGTTAATTTCACCAATTCATCGATCAACCTAAAATTATATTCTCAAAGATTCTAAGCTGTGAAAAAGTATTATCATTAAAAAAAACAGAATCTACAAGACGTATGAGCATTAGGAGGCCATGGAGAGAGTTCGAAGTAAACAACCTTTTCACGTTTTGCTTTTATTGAAAATGTTGCTAATAGCATATCACCAGCATACCATATTAATTATATAAACACGAGTTTCCAGTGACTTATAAATAAAATAGAAGACAAAATTATATACATGCCTATGCACATGAAACATGAAAATAGTAAATAATGAACAAAAGAAAAAGTAACTATAACGAAATTTGACAATTGCTGATAATTTTGTTAGCAAAACCTCCCAATTTTTTGATATGAAGATATATTCTGGATATATAAATTGGTCTTGATGCAGCAATAAAACAATCATAATCAGATGAGCTAAGAGTGGTTTTAAGATATGTATCTGTTGATTTCTTCTAAAAGAACACTTCACCCGAACACCACTCAATTCACACAGTTTACTTAAAAATGAAAATAATAAAAGTAGGTGTACCGCAAGGCAATGTTTTGGGACCTGTTGTTTACCATATGTATATATATGTGACATACCACAATTAGAAAATGTTACTGTTGTTACATTTGCTGTTGGAGATAGTATGGACGAAACAACCTGAAACCTGCAACATGCTAATAATAATATGAATAAGCAGACCCAAACATGGATAATAAAAACGAGAATAAATTAGTGCATTCCGAATCTTAACTTAAATTAAAATACAAAAAAAGGAATGGTTATTGGAAAAAAACAATTAAATTATCGGTACATAATACTGCTGCTAGAAATACATAAATACTGTATTTAGTACCGAAGATCAGCTTAATGTTATACAAACATAATTTAATATAATTGTTTCAGAGAAAACTGTTTGAAAAGTATACATAGAAAGCTTAAAGATATGCAGCTCTTTGAAGGATTAGAACATCCCTTCATACACTGTTGGGTAATATAGGATTTAAACGGTGTAAAGATAACTCACAAATGTAATGAACATTCAGATATTGCTTTAAAAGCAGACAGCTATAGACTGGAAATTAACAGCTTAGATATTCAATTTGTGAATATGGGAATATGATTAAACCACTAAAGGTGAGTATATAATTAATATACGATAACTGTAGGCAATTATATTGTAAAAAATGAAAGATTTATGTGCATAGGTACGTGTGTAATTGTTTAGAATATACATGAGCCTTTGGTTACAATTGTGTAGAGGGAGAAAGAATAATTTGTTACTAAAATGGCAAATCCATTAGGGAGGATACAGTGGTTAAATCTAGTTTTATCACGAAAGATGTATACAGGTAATAATACAACAAACCAAGGAAAAATACAGTGATATCAAAATGTTTTACAAGGAAATACTGTACCGAAAGAAACAAGAACTAAGCGTAAAAGATAAATATGCTTCCTAATGAAAGTAAAATATATTACTTGGATATATAATTGTTACTTAGGTGCATTAGGCCTCCAGGGGATACACTATATAAAAATCGCGCCTAGAACTCTACCTCACAGGCGGTGTGAAAAAGAGTTCAATGTAAATACAATTTAGATTAGAATTTTGTTATATGTCAAAGGCAAAATGATGTTGCAGCAACATTGTGACTTTTTTGATGTCGTCGATGCAGACGACGTCAGTTCACTGTTTTATTGAACGCACTATAATAATAAATTAAAACATATTCAGTAATGACCATACGTTCGAATGAATGAGACCCGATTTCGTCAATTATGCTGTACGGAATCGAAATGCGCGCGTGTAAATAAAAACAACGCGGAGCATTCGTGAAATACTGACTGATAAATCATCCAGAGCGGACGGGCGGACGGACGGACGGGACCGACTCCCGATTGCATTAATTAAAAAGCAAAACAATACGCAACAGGTTATTCAAGCGCAAGTGCATGGTCGATGGGTCGGGCCTGCGGGTCTCGCACGATCGAATGCGTTTAATTACGTTTACTTAACGATTCGGCAGTCCGTCGGTTAAGTACCGGAACACCGAATCGACGGGTCAATGTTCCAGTCGACGGCGGCGGCCGAAGGTCACGCGGAAAGAACTCGGCCTCCGCGAGACCACACGACGCATCTTCTGTGCACGAATTCACATTTTCGATCCGTTAAGGGGGTACTCCAGAGTTAAAAAAAAAACATTTTTCTCGCTAAATTACAGCTGTTCGAAAAAAACAAGAAATTTTTGACCATTTTATTGGTATTTCTGAATTAGTTAAAAACGCGGAACAGATGGTCTACGAATAGGGTGAACCTGATAGTAGATCAGCTCTGATGTTGGATCAAAACAATATTTATTTAGCCGGCTTGGTGGCGCAGTGGTAAAGGCGATGGGACGGTCCTTCTACTGTTGCGATAGCCGCGGGTTCGAATCCTGCTGGGACATGGTCGTAAATTTATGTTTGTGGTTGTCTAAAATTTGTGAATGTTCTAGGCAAGAAAGTAAAATCCGACAAGGAAAATGATCCCAGTCACGCCAGTAATATAGCTGAGTAAGACCGGATATCTTCCAAAGTTGGTCACTCGCCAGTTGGTAGGCTTAATGCTGAGGAGGACCGTGGTTCGGAGCCCACGTTAAACTTTAGGCCCAATCCAGATAAACCCATAGTTGGTAAACGGAGACTTTAAAATATATTTAAAAAAAACAATATTTAAGAAAACACTTATAGTTGTATCTTATAACGTTGCTTCTTTCAACCATAGCAACTTTCAATACTATAGATCTATAGTTCACGTCCTCGTAGGTTAACTTACTGACCTCTGCTTCATCTGTTGCTTGTTCATCAACTCAAAAGTACAAAAATCAAGATTTTTTTACCATTTCTTTCAACATCTCCGAATTTTTTAAAACCAAATTTTCTAAAAAAGCACGTAACATATCGTCTACGAATAAGATGAATAATGATGAAAAACCATTGAGTTGTAACTTTATGCGTGTATATCCATTGATTCTTTCACCCACAACCACTTATACTACATATAAGGTGCTTTTTTGACATTTTCGAATTTTTTTAAATAGTAAAAATCGAAATTCCATTACAGTTTTACTTTGATAGGATAAAGTCGATACTCAAAAAATAATTTAACGGTATATTTGTAAAAGCTTGGAAAATATTTTAAAAAATCGATCTGCTGATCAAATTTCTAAACCAGTATATCCCCTTAATAAATTATAGTTATTATTTACCATATTTTTCATTGATGTGCGTCTGGTATAAATCTCCGCATATCAATGTGTTGTTGTCTCGTTCCCTCTCACTCCTTCTCTCTCTCATATTTTTGACGTTCATCACCAAGCAGTTGTACGCCGGAGGGTACCAACGAAGTCGCGTTAAGTTGAAATATCATCGAGGATTTCCGACAGCGTTTAACTGCTGATAATTGTATCGTATCTAATGTTTTTTTTTAATCTAGAATTTTTAAATTCGGTAATTTATTATAGGCAAATTATTGGTTTATATTTTCTCGTGCATAGCCTATGATTTCTTCTCTAGGTTGAACACGACCCATCTAGTTGAAAATGGAAATAAAATTCCATATATTGATCATAGTCTGCTATTATGACTCAATCGCTCTCGTTTTGTATTGTATAAAAAACAACATAAAGCAATTATACATTTCAATAACCAAATTATAATTATAAATGCGTGCACAACCCTGAAAATATACGAGCAAATTATATAAAACTGTCTAAAATCACCACTAGCTAACTACAGAAGAAGAGGGGCCAAGCATATCAACGAAATATAGGGTGGGGCAAAATTCCCGCTACCATTTCACTATACAACACTACACAAGATCAGATGGTTTTATTCGTTTAACTCTCTGTCCTGCTCTGGTCTCTTATCCAAAAACTGCAGTTCTTCAATGTTCTCGTGAGAATGGAACCTTTCCTCATGTCCCCTTGAAATTCTCTTGATTTCTTGACTGAATGTGGGTATCTGAACTGGAGGGGATCGTCCACAATACTTCTCAAGACTTTGTTTTGAAAAATATGTATTTTGTTTATGTTACTCTTTGCAGAACATCCCCATAATTGAACTCCATGTCCATGCAGGTTTCAGTATTTGCTTATAGAACAGCAGTTTATGTATTATGTACTGATAATTGTGATTTTCTTCCAACTAGCCAGTACATTTTCCTAGATTTCAATTCCAGTTCTTTTCTTTTCTTCTTTATATGTTCTTTCCAGTGAAGTTTTGTATCGAGATTCATTCCGAGATATTTAGTGTTGATACTATATGGAATGATAGTATTATTTAATGTTATTAGTACTTGTACGGTCTGATTGTAGGTAAACTGCACATGCACAGATTTACTTTCGTTAAGTTGCTTGCGTAATGATGCAAGTATAACAAAATTAATATTGCACTAAACATAATAGGAAAAGGGCTGAAAAAGATGTTAAAACCGAAGCAAACAATAGTTGACGTCAACGCCGATTCCTCGCCACCTTTCCCACCGTAAAATCCGAAAAGAACGCGTCGATAAGCAATCAGTGGACGGGCTTAGAAACCCCAAACGCTCGGTAAATATTTGAGAGCGACTTAACTAGCGTCGCCTAGTCACTCCGAGCGCATCCAATATTCATAAGACCGTCCCGCCACTCGAACGCCCCGATCTAATACCCGATTTTTGCGCTCGTTCGATCCACCGACGCCAATATGACTTTTTAATGACAGCCGACGGTGGAAATTTTTTAAATAGCATTCGGCCGCTCCGCGGATCTTATTGACTGATGGCTGATGGGCGGTAGGTAAGGCGTTCGATTTTAATGCATCAATTATTTAGGGTGTTTGGTATCGAGAACGTCTCGAAACGGTAGGGAAAACAATAAGCGACACACGCACTCAGGTCTAACTGTGAAACGTGCTTTAGAATAAATCAAGATGAATGGAATCAGCGATCCAGTTAAGGGGCGTATATAAAATAAGTTGAAGAGGGTACTCTAGTCCCGAAATTTGAAAAAATCGATTATATTTTGAGAGATTGGTCCTTCAAGAATACAACCTTAAGAAAATTTGTCGAAATTTAAAATTATTTTCGGAGATATAGCTGTTTTAGTGCCGCGGCATCTAATAACAAAATTATAATACTCTTTCGAGACGTTTCATGACGACTCATGAGAATGGAGTCTTTCCTCATGTCCTCTTGCAATTCCCTTGATTTTTTGACTGACTGTGGGTATCTGAATGTAAGTAGTCCGTCCTGTAGTATTGCGGTATCCTTGGGTGCGCCCACAATACTTCTCAGGACTTTGTTCTGAAAAAATTGTATTTCATTTATATCTCTTCGTTACTATCTCTTTGCAGAATATCCCCATAATTGAACTCCATATAGGTCTCAATATTTTCTTATATAATAGCAATTTATTATGTACTGATAATTGTGATTTTGTTCTAATTAGCCAATACATTTTCCTATATTTCAATTCCAGTTCTTCTGTTCTTTATATGTACTTTCCAGTGAAGTTCTGCATCAATATTCATTCCGAGATATATGGTTGTTGCTACATGGAATGATTATTACTTTCGTGAATTGTTCTTTTCCAAGCGTGTGTCCAATTATTTATATTGTCACTCGCCTGTTGTAATTTTCGTGTGGCTTCTTCACTATTGTCTCCGGCAGCTATAATCGCAGTATCATCAGCAAATGTAGCCATCGTAATATTCTCCATTTGTGATATATCATACAGAGTAGATAAAGCATTGGGCCCAGAATACTTCAAAAGAAGAGAATCTTAAAAATGTGTTGATTACTTGGATGTTATCACTACAAAAAAGTTGTTATTATATAAACTGTGCCATTCCATAAAGAAATCCAATACCAAAATAATCCAAACATAACAAAACAAAAATTCTTCGGAACATTATCAGCCAAGGGTGTTTCATGGTTAACCATTGTCTCCATCTATTATATTACACTTGTGTCTTCATATATAGACAGCAATATTATAGTTTCTCAAAATAATAAAACCATTACTGATTGGCGATTTAGAAAATTTAACTAAAAAACTCGTAATTCTGAACTAAAATCTTTGGTCACCAAACATTTTCGTAATTAGAATGTAAAACAAAAAAGGAAAAAATTATATATGGAAAATATGAATGTTTGATAATATCTGACTGTTTGATAATAACTGAAATACTATTGAATAAGTAATTGAAAATTTTATATACTATATTTAAAGAATACTTACTGAAACATTGTCTATTATTTCTACCCAATATTCCAATGATAAAAATGATACTAAACTAAACCACATGACGTAGTCTGATGAATACAGTGGATAGCAATGGCTTAACTTAAAAGTTTTCAAATAGATTTTGTATTACAAGCCAGAAGGAGTTACAAAAACAATTAAGACAGCAAAAAAATATTAATTGAGAAATTAATGACAAAACTTTTCTGCCGACGTTTTTTCAACAAATTACATTTAAGTCCGAATTGGAACAGAAGTATACCGTAACGAAGGCTAAAAACAAGATGAAACACGAAGTCCCGGAATTTAATAAAATAACTTCATGATATTCGATGAAATAGAAAATGACAAACTGATAAAATGAAAAACGATCATTTATACAAATACAAATCAATCAAAATACAAAAAAAATGTTTAAAGAAAGGCGACAAATACAGTACGTAATAAAACAAATCAAACAGCATCACGTGGTGAACAAGAAACGACGTCTACGACCCAGCGGGGTTCGATGAGCCAAGCAGGAGAATTTGTCGAAACCGGAAGCTGACGAACGGTCGTGTTCGAACACTCACTGATTACATTAGAGCGCTATTTTTAAGTTTACTCGCTACCCTAACACGTAAATATTTGAACCCGCTCTAATTCGTGTTTATTTTGCTCGGATTAATTCGATTTTTTTCCCGCCTTTCAAGGCGGTACAACAAACAACGGCTACAAACGACCAACGACCTCCCACAGGATCCCCGCCACGGCTATCGCAATCGAGATAATCGCGAAAAAGACCGTCCAAGAGAGATTCTTGCAAATAGTCATATTATCACACTATAATTTAGTAGGAAATATGCGAAGAGAACTTACACTCTGCGAGAAAACTTTAGCACACTTTTCAGTACAACTCGATTTTCATTAAAACTCGATATTTTTTATTACTTTTAGTGGTTCCACAATCTGCCCAATAGGCAATAAGTATTTCTTTTGACGAAAAAGACCGTCCAAGAGAGATTCTAGCAAATATATAGTCATATTATCAGACTATAATTTAGCAGGAAAGGTGCGAATAGAACTTACACTCTGCGAGCACACTTTTCATTACAACTTGATATTTTTTATTACTCTTAGTGGTTCCACAATCTGCCCAATAGGCAATAAGTATTTCTTATGATTATATTATATATACATAAAAAACACTTCATTAAGTAATCTCCTATATAAAATACTATCTTAATTAATTAGTCTTACTCTAAGCTAAAGTCTATATATGTCCAATAATCAGATCAGATTATTATGTTTTATGTTTTAGTCTACGTAGTTCACTATCACGTCGCATATTTAGCTGATTAGCGACTACATTGAGATGCAATGACACTCTTTCGAAGTACTTCACACAAACACGTTGAATTACACTCGTTACAGGTTCTAGAGGAATATTGGGTTGTATCGCTTCATTTGAAGCATAGTACGGAGTATCAACAATGGCATGCAACACTTTATTTTGGAACCGCTGAATGGTAGATAAATAGATTTTCCAGCGGTACCCCATACTTGGATTTCATATGACCAAATAGGCTTGAGTATAGACTCATACTGCAATACGTTATTATCCAATGATAACTTGGATTTGCGCCCGATGAGCCAATACATTTGGCTACCGTCTAGCGAGTGACCAACTAAGAAATCACCCCAAATGATATCCGGTCTTACCCAGCCCGGTTACTGGCGTGATTGGGATCATTTTCCTTGTCGGATTTTGCACTCTTGCCTAAGAACAATCACAAACATAAATTTACGACCATGCCCCAGCAGGATTCAAACCCGCCACTATCGCAATAGTAGGTGGACCGTCCCCTTTACCACTGCGCCAATCAAGCCGGCGAATATATTTTTATTAAAAGGTATAATAAAAAACCTGTGTTGTACTAATTTCGTTCACTATCTTCGCTTTGCGCTACTACGGTAAGAGAAATATCAAATTATCGATGCTAAGTACGACATTTAAAAGCTGCATCAACGAATTACTCCAGCAGCCGGGAAAATAAGGAAAGAGGGCGAGTGTGCAAGTCGAAAGGGCCATAATGGAGGCCCAATTCAGGCTAGAAAGCCCCATCGAGCGGCTTAAGACGCGCCGCGTCGCTCGTAGATCGCGTGGGCGTCTCGTTTCCAGCTTCGACGGTGGAAGTGGCGTCTAAACCGCCAGCTGCTACCAGCTGCAATTAGTTTAATTGTAAGATGAAAGCGACCGGTGCCATTTTTCCCTCAGAGGCAGCCCGCGGCGATGGGGAGACTTTATGCGCCGAAGGAATTAAGTTAAAATGTGCATTTTTCGCGTCGGATTTGTCGAGAACGTAATAAAGTCGTAAAGGACTTCGCGTGGCGGAGAATGTGAAAGCTTTAGGTAGGTCAGTTCCGCACTTAGTGAGTTAATTTACCAGTCACGTACGCATTTAAAGTTTATAGAGAAGGAAATAGAACTTCAAACCTAATGGCATATATTTTTCATTCGTATATATTGAAAATTGCATTATCACATCACTTTAGACAAAAATGAGAGCGAAAAGAACCGTAACTTAACCTAAAATCGAAGAAGATTGGATTATCAGTCAATCAAAAAACTTATTTAGACTTATGGGATGTGAATATGACATCAAACTGAAGAAAATATATTGACGTTGGACTTATGGCATCCATCCCTGGAATGGTGTCAGCAAAGGGCAATATTTAAGTGTTCCAGCGTTGCTAGAATAAAGCACTAAGGAACATTGATGCACCTCTATGCTACCGAAATAGAGCCATCCATCAAGATCTTCAACTGGATACTGTTAACCAAACTATCGACAAATTTGTCAATAGCCACAAACAAAAGTTAGTCAACCAAACTACACAATCAGAACAAACACGGTTGCTCATTAATATATTTTAATTAATGGAACATTTCATAAGCACCAATTTAAAACTGATAGTAATGCATGCAGTTATATAAGTTGTCAGCTGATGTTGGTGTTGTTTAATCCCAAGGCACGAATATTTAAAAAATCCTCTTATCAGCCCGAACTATCTATGGTGTATGACCTCAGTTAAATTACCATACAATAAATCACCAGTGCATACAAACAACTAGTAATTTCGTCACCTTTATCATCTAACCCACATAAAGCGAGAGTAGAAAAAGATTACTGATAGATTATGTATTGTGCGTCGTTAATTGACGTTAATCTCTTCTCAGATTTATTAAATTTTCGAGTTTTACGATGTTTATATGGGAGTCTGTTTCGATATCGACAAAAACGTTTCCTTCCATTTGTCACTTTAACGTTATTACAATCGTCTTTATGACTCAATACGTGGTTTAGTCATGTTTAAATAAACATAATAAGGGCCTAAATTGATTATATCTAATTATGTTTAACAAAACAAGATTATATCTAATTTACAATCTAGACCTAAAATGTAGAAAAATGTTTTGTGACAGACTTAAGGGTTTCTCTATAACAACCACCTCAAACTTACATAGTCGCAGAATATTGCCCCATAATAATTAACGACAAAAACAGAATGCTTCCTTTCAAACAAATCATACAAGGGTTGCGTTGTTTATAACCATAACCTTCTTCAAAACGTCTTATCATTAGAGCACAACTTCAAACTTTAAAATACTTTAAAAGAAACCTTTTAAGAAACTTTAAAATTGTATTTCGATCTCGGTTGATCTAAGTGTATACCAAGATATTTAGCGTCCTCTGCTTGCAGGGTTGACAATTATTGATATAGACTGGTGGACATATAACAGTTCTTCTACGGAGCGTACAAGTTATATGACTAGATTTTGTTTCGTTGGCTTTAATGCGGTATGTTTTCAGCCATATTTCTGTTTGATGTAGATGTGTTTGAAGGTTGATTGATGCTTTGGCTGAATCTTCATGAGACGCTAAAACTGCTGTATCATCTGATATGTTGCCACAGTGGTTATTATTGTTGTAGGTAGATCGGCTGTGTATACAGAAGGAGCCAGTAAGAAGAAGCTTCTTTAATTTAACCTGCAATCCAATATGCCATAATTTATCAGAGGACTGAGATGTCTATAAATATAGCACAACAATATCTTTTGGCGTTTAAATCCATGCAATTTCTATTGTTCCATGCTTATTGTAAAACCCAAATTGGTGTTCTGGAATAATCTTTCTCTTCTCTATTACATAATTTAGTCCCTTTATGTATCTTTATGTAAAAGAAATCCGTTAAAATGAATTTATATGCCTAATAGGAACATAATTATGGAAATATTCGGTGTCCCTATCCCAATAAATAAAAAAATAGTTTTGGATCACTCCGCACAACCGAAAATACTTTCCTGTCGACCCGATATAGATACGTACAGACTTATAAAGGAACAAACGTATTGTTTCTCCAAACAAGACCATTAAGAGCTGTCCACCGAACCACCCAGCGTTTCTTTCGAAGACTGCACGCGCTTGGTATGCACCGACCGCCAACCATACTCTCCCGGTATTCCTTTAATGTAGCAAAAACGACGCGCTTATCAATTAAAACCCCCCGTCTCGGCAACGAGCGAACCCGCTCGATGACCAAAGAACCCGAACAAGAAGAAGAGGAAGGCAGAGGAGGAGAAAAAAACACGAGCGGCGATCATCCATACCGATCCGGACGCAAATGGAAATCCAACAGCTTAATACGGGTTCCATTATGACGGGCCTACGACGCGGAACAGGCCGGAATCGGGGGGATCGATATGTAGAAGGGAATTTTCGGATTAGCGCATGCGCCTAATCGGCTATATTAAAGCCGTTTTAAAATTTACTGCTGATCAACCGAAAACAAGAAATACTCTATAATATTTAGATTTTGTGATGCATCAGCAAGCATAACAATAATAATTAAATTGTGTTATTCTTAATTGTAACATATACTGGTTTCAAAATATGGAAGAACAGGGGTAAGTACAGAATGTAATTTATCAAAACAGCATCAATGTTGGAGAACAATTCTTTGAAAAGATCAAATTTCACTAATAAGAGTTGACCTGAATCGAATAAATAAAACTTAATATTAATCATCAACGACACCCTAATGATCTAATGACTACTGCTCTGAATGTGAAGGAGTGCGACAAACAAGGAAAAACGAATATATATTTATACAAAAAAGCATATGTAATGATATAATAATAATAATAATATAAAAAATAACGATGTAATGATAGGAGACTTATTTCAGATCAAAAGTACGATGGTCTGCAAGATGAAGATTTTGCTTTGAGATAGATGAATGACATATACAATTATGGTCTCTGGGAATTTAAAAAAAATAATAGTAGATAATATCAAGTCTTTAGGTAAATAAGGTTTATGGACTTTTTGTAAAAATGTTTCAATATTATGGCTTTATGAAATATGCTGCAAGGACTGCAATATAATCTCTATAAAAATATATGGTGTTTCCACTAATTCCTTTTAAAATTCCCTAGATGGAGCCAACCACAGCAATAACAAACATTATCAAACCAATACATTAGATAAAAATAATATTTCATAAAGCGATAAATTGGACAATATTCAATAAAATAAGGGGTCATAGATCACTGATTGTTCGTTTGTTTTCGACTGAATGACCTACGAACATAAAAAATGAATGGTACAATGTTAATACGATACTATTATATATCGTAAAATGATATACCGGAGGTAGACAAAATAATATGAATACCATTCAATATAGTACATTTTATTGCATGTTGGCTACACTATTTCCGAATAATTAACTACTATGTTAGCGAAAGCAGCTGAATTGTAATAATTACATACGCAACATATGGCAAAGCATCATCAACCAAAAGGAATAGTGAGCAAAACCCAAAGTTAGCTGTCAGAAACTAACGACCACAGAGATTAAAAGTGACAGCAGAATCCAACACTCATTTGGGCAATATTGTTTCAGCAAAAACAATAGTTTTGGCAAAAACTTCACAAATTTAATATTCATGGATATGTTATGATTGCAAAACCCTATATAACAGAAACTAACGCTAAGCCGCAAAAGAAGAGGAGCAACGAACATAAAACCCGGACAATATCATTTCAGAATCATTCATATAACCACCTAAACTGGCAACCAAAACGCCCAGATATATAGTGAAAAATTAACAATAATCATATTCAGATTAACGACGTATTGAATAAATTATGAAGACCGATTATTTCTTGTCTAATCTGACAACGCCGGGCTGGCCGCATCGTTAGACGTTACAAGAATGCCCTTGTCTTGTTGGCCCGTCGGCTGTGGATTCCGAACCTTTTTTTATTTAAATACGGGCCGGGGTTTTGAGTACGCCCAGTGGCGTGCGCTCTTCGCACTAGTGCCATCGCCTCTGACCTAGTGAAGCGGTTATGCCAGGAAGTATCACGCGCAGATAACATAGTGGTTCGTACCATGTTGGTGTCAATAACAGATGTGAGGTAACTTTTGTTGAAACGTAGTTATAAGTTAGTTAAGATGACCAATATGACATACTATGTGTTTTTCGGCAGAACAACCACAACAGATTATACCGCTAACAGTGAACTGAGTCATATAACTTTGTGCTATATATTTATTGAATGAGACTGTGGGAACTGCAGTTGCTGTCTTTATAGGAACGTGACAAATAAACCCAGAAAAACAACAAAACGTTCGGACATAAAAGATTGTGAAAAAAAAACGTAGCAATTGATGATGCTTAATAGTATGTGACCATTATAGCAAGCGATTAACAAAAAACAATAAACTAAAAAGAAATATCTAAAATAAAAGAATGCAGTTCAATCTGCTGGTACTCTAAAATCGTCAATTTGTTGAGATCAGAATAGAGCAATATGGAAAAACAATTATCACTATGCTAATGCAATAAGCTTACCTAATGTAAGCTTATTGAAACATTTGGGTGCTAAATTGGCTCGCTGTGCATCAAATAATAGAGGGATCATTGAGTGAGTCATAATCTTTGTCTTTTCGATCCAAGAATAATTTTAAAAGAATCGATAAAAGGAATAATTTGAAAGAAATAAAATAAATAATGTATCACGATATTGGTATCTTGAAGAAAACAATTAAAAATACATATTGATGAGTCAAATACATCAAAGTATGCACAAACATTAATGTCAATAAACAAAATTATGATAATAATTAAGAATTGAAAAAATATAGGGGATAAATATTAATGAAGTTATTGCGAATAATATGAAATCAAAAACCTTCAAGGCCCAAGCTAAGACAAGGCTAGTTTAAGCTCAACCCTGTTTGAAAGAATAAAACAGGACTACATATAAGGTAAAAAAAAGTATGGAACAAATAAAAATGTCGATAGGAGCTTTTGATGCTGATATAATATGATATTAAAAGATTATGGAATTATAATGAATAAAAGCAAAACGAAGGTCATGGTGATGGAAGAAGTATAAAACATCCAAATCTGAAACCCTAACCTTCGGCTGTGAGACATGGATATTGACAAAATGAGATACATACAGCAGCAATGAAAAGCCTCAGAAGAGTCAGTGGTGCAAGAATGATGGCCAGGATGACAATGAATAAGAAAAGACTGAAAGGATGGCCTAAAGGAACCTGAAACTTATCATAAATACTCTTCATAATAGAGGAAAAACTCCGGCCGAAGTAAGAAGACTAAGTAAAGATAGAAAAAAATGAAGAAAATTATTCCATAGACTAATACAAAATAAACAAAAAATATAACATCGTACATCACTATTATAAGATACACAAGATTTAATTTGATTGAACAAAATTAACGAACTGAAATGGTAACATAATAAATAATGAACAGCATAATAAATTAGTCACAATATTGAAATGTTAATATTATGCGAAGGATGCGAAGAAATATCGGCAAAATCACTTTATAGACATAATGATATTAAAATATTTAAAAACAATGCGGAAAGATTGACATCAAAACCTTGAATAGAACCACTTCACCAAACACATGCTATTTCCCTATCCGATAGAGAAAAAAATATTATAACAACTCACTAAAACCGTCGTATTGTTATGTTTCGCCCAAGATATTATAAGAACACAATAAATTATGTTGTCACGCTACAAAAGCTATCAGTTTTACATGGCTTTTTATTAGTGTCGATAAAACCGTTCGACCAGTAGCATTCTCGGAAACGATTTTCGACTAGGAACGTTAGTCGCTCGACACTATGCGCGTAAATACGAAGAAGGAGCGACTTATACTCGACGTCCCGCTACTGATTTTCGAACCGAATCCCGTTCGTAAAACCCCAAAATCATCAAATCATCGACTACTGCTCGCGTGAGAAAGTCGTGTCCAATGTTGTGATGGGCAGAGGTACTCATTAGTACTGCGTAAGATTTACCTGGAGCTTTTAAGGAGATAATTTTTAGAGTGCTCGTCAAATATTTTACTTAAGATCGTACTTTCCTTATATAATTATCTGACCAAAGACACCATAGACAGGGTTGAATTTCTCACAGAGTTATATTAACGTAGAACTACCGTAAGAATTGTTTATAATCGGAAAATGTATTTTATATTAGTCGAAATATATCATCCACCATTATTTGCAACTTTACTACAAAATTTATTATGGAAGGGAGAACACGAAAACAGAAGCGAAAAATGATTGGGACTAGATTCCTTAAAATTAAACTTAGTCTTAAAAGTGTCCTTCCTCAGAATATAGTTTGAACCAAATTAGCTATAAAATCCTACAAGCACCTGATGTAAACATGATAGTAAACAGAAAGGAATACAACCAAAGAAGTTTCCTCAACAGTGCTCTTGTTTATTTCAAGGAACAATAGATCTTATTGGCAGGGTGTTAACATGGAGGCCATATATTAACGTACAACAGACAGGAAAATATCTCAAACGCTATTTAATACCAAAGGTATAATAAGTATGGGTAAGTTCACAATCAACCAATAACATCAACATTGAAGGCAATTATGACCTATCTTTAGACCACTCTCCTAAGATTTTGATGCTAAGATAAAGACAGTAATGAATATATCTAGTTTATCAACAGTATTAAACAAATTGACAAATTGGAATCAAGGTGGATGTAAAAGAAAACAGTAACATACATGTCCCTTTCAAAACAACTGAACAACTAAACATGGAAGCCCCGTTGTATTGTTTTCCAAAAGCAGGATAAAACAATACCACAATAAAACAAAATGCCGGGAAAAACTAATCAAGATAAATCGAGAAAATAAATGCTAACAAAACAGAGCACCAGCTGATAAAACTGTACTAAATAAACTGGCTCGACAACTCCAAAAAAATGTGTTGAAAAAAATGAAATACTTTCTGAATTTTTCCAGAACTTAGCAGACGATCAAGAGGCTTTCATTAAGGTCCCTTGATCTTGATTACATATAATAGTCGCTGTTGATGGTCCTTCCTTTTCTTTTTGTCATTTTGTGGATTTTTTAATGTTTTCGTCGGTAACAACCTCTTTTGGGCGTCCACTGCGTGACCGAAGACGGTGACTTCGGTACTCATTTCACCACGTCTAAACTTAACATACCAATCCTTGATGGTTGATTTTCTTGAGGCAGTGTCCGGGAACTCGGCATCAAGTCAAATTTTTGCTTCAACTGTATTTTTTCCCTTCAAAAACCAATATTTTAGCAACGCGCGAAATTCCTTTTTATCCATTTTTTTTACAATAATAAAAGTTACTTCACTCAAAATGCTATAGTTCACAAATTAATGATCCGACAGCTGTCAAATTTATGCACGCATCTTTTCAGGGTTAGCGCTAACTAAAAAACATATGGATTTAATTCTAGTAGCGCCATCTATGTGTCAGGCCAGGGACTTTTCAATTGACCTGTTAGTAGAATATAATGGAAGCATTTCGGAAATTATTATTATCCAAACCAAGTAAATCACGTAAAAACTCTTGAAAAGAAGAATAACCAGATTAGAAAAATCTCGGTATAAGAACACCCGCGATAAAGATGCAAGCTGTAACGATTGCGAACCGTCGAAAACGAAAAATCTTATTAGTTAATGTACATGTACATGTTAGATAACATGTTAAATAAAATCCCCTTTGGACTTATATACTATTTGGTCGAGTACCATCATCATTATCCGCTATTATCATGCAAATTCTTATTGCGGTTAATAAAAGAAAACGAGACTACCACTCGAAAGACTATTTAACCATCATCGCCCCCTAATCCGCCCATTATCCACCCAGAACCAACCCCACTTACGGCAACCTGTTACGAATACCGAGACGCAACTTATCATAATGAAATTATCCGCTAATCTGTTCTCTTGTATATTTTCTGACATTTTTTCCGCAAGGATTAACCCTCGACACCCCATCCGATAATAACGCAGTCTCACTGCCGCATTTATGATTATTAATACGCTATTATAATGTATCCATTAGGAGCAGGGGGTCGGTCCGCAGCACCCCAACTACCCCGCACGGTGGATGTTACAGCCTAAATGGGGTACATTATCCTTAAAGTGGCGCCTATTGTTGCCGTGTATGGGGTGACGGCGGGTAGGGATCTGTGCTTGCGGAGAATCAATTTGGAACTCGGAAGATCGGGAGGGTAATGTACCTGTTAGCCCTGACATGTTTATAAAACGGGGACGATACAATAGAATTAGTTATGAGTTTTATTTTTATGATTTCAAAGACAGGGTTTGTTCCATTTTTAGCATCAATAGGTATTTTGTCCCGAAATCTCTGTTATATTATATAAACTGATCCTGTAAATAATATACTACTGAGGTAGGCATTAGTATGATTTATAGAAATACTAGATTTCCGAAATGAATACTCGACAATTCACCAAGTGCACAGAGTAACAGCGGTTTTTAAAAAGGCATTCGAAGAAGAGAAATGCTGCACTGCAATATTCCTAGACGTCTCAGAAGCTTTTGACCGGGTATGGCATTTGGGAATATTTTAGAAAAAGAGCAAATTGCTATCGCGGAATTACTGTCATTTGCTGGAATCACATCTTTGCGAAAGAACATTTAGAGTCCTGCATGCAGGAGCATTCTCAACATTTCCCCAGGTTAGTGTCTCAGGACGACTCCTGTATCTGCTTTTCACTGCTGATATCCCAACAACAAAAGAACACTTGGCGACGACACAGTTATCATGGCAAAAGATATATCTCCGCCTAAGGCTGTAGAAAAGTACAAGTAGCAGATAGCAAGATCTACAAATGGACTAGAGAGTGGAAAATACAGCTTAATAGCTCTGTTCGTGTTAATTTTGTGTTACTACAAAATGACAAAAACCTAATTATATCACTTGAACGATGCCCGATTCCTCAAGCAGATTGTGCTAAATACCTCGGCATACATCTTCCAATTCAACCTACCATGGAAACATCATGTTACACAAAAAGCAAAGCAGATTAGATTCAAAGTCAAGCAACTGTACTGGTCAGGCAGAAGATACCCTTGACCTTGAACTTGACCTAAAATCAAAGAGATTAGTGTATCAGTCAATCATAAAGCCAATTTGGATCTATGGGGTGAAAATATGGGGTTGCATTAAAATTTAAATTAAAGAAGAGATGCACGAAGTGATCCAAGATTTTGCCTTAAAACATGAAATAAGGTCGCTAAATCACAGCAATACAGTTGCTGTACAACACGCAGGAAATCGGAAGATTGAATCGAATCAAAGTGTATAAGTATATTCTTAACTTTAGCTCAAATAGTTTAGTTTAGCATTTAAATTGCGGAAATTCTAATATCTATTAATCGATAGCGTCCATAAATGGCCCGAAAGATGGGCAAGATGTTTACAGTCAAATGCCCAACACTTTGAATATTGTTTCCATTTTCTTGAAAATTTTGTAGTTTTTTTACGAAAAAAAAACCGGTAATAACTTTCCGGTACACATCGTAAGACGGAGATGCATTATGAAACAATAAAACCAATTTCGTTTATCAATATTTTGTTATTCCACAAAATTACGAAGGACCAACAGGAGTTAATTGACGAAAGTAGTTACGAAATCGTTTAATGATGAATATAATCAGCAATTACCGACTGAAAACCCGATTTCGGACCGGAATATAATTTATATCGCGGTCGATTTTTTTACACCTCAATGGAGATCACGTGTCACTAACGGAGCGTTAAATAATATAGCAAAAACAAATAAATCAACGCGAGAGTGCGCGAATCGCCGCCTGGCCGCATACATTCGCGCAATCCAACATATAGACAGCCGTATTTATAACTTCAAAGGGACTATCGGCCATTTATATGAATAATTACACAGTGCGGCGGGCCTAATTATGTGCAAATAACAAAATAAGAGCAGCAGTCGCTCGACTATGGTCTGCCTAGCAATATCGTCCAAAAAAGAATCGATATTAACCCTAATTCAGAACAAAAACTTTCAGTGAGTCTACAGACATGTGAAAACTGGAGTATATTTGCACCTTCTCCAGAAATCGTCACAAAAACGGGACATGCTTTAGGAAATAATAGATCAACCGAGACAAATTTAATAGAAGCTCTTAAGAATCTCACTAGACATAGTAGGCAATATTTTTAGTGAAACTTGGGTTTGAACACACAATAGGTTCTGTATTCACTAAGAAAAACCTAAATAAATCCACAGTAGTTACCAACACGAAGAGAATATATAAAATATTGACATAGTATAGACTCTACACACAGTGGACATTTCATAAAATATTATACATTGCTTACTAATATGGAAAAACTGTATTCAACATAGGTATACATAAACAACTCAGAGTAAAACAAAATTCACGCATATTAGAAACAATTAAACCCAACATTTGAACGTTACGTCTTAGTAGTTTTAATTACCTTGACAAGCTGGCACAAACATTGATAAAGCCACCAATGCTTAACACCTAATTATTATATAGCCCTTTCAATAAAACAACTAATGCACGTCAGTGTAGAGAAGAAATATGAAATTCATAGTTGATGCTCTATTTTCAAATTATGGATATATCGGCCAAAAATATCGATATTTTTTCTTCGTAACCTTGAGAGAAGACATGAAGTATTTTTATATAAAAATATTATGAATTACTTACTGTAACATTAACATGACATGCGAATTAGTATGATGACAGTCTTACCTGAAACAAAAGAAAAAAATTATTACTAAAACATGAAAAAGAATCGACAGTAAAATGTTCGGTACCGAAATAGGATACGCTAAAAATAATCCACGACTACCAAGAACGAAAGCAAACTCGTTGAACTAACAATAAAATAAATAGTTTATGCTCATTAAATGTATTTCTCAAGCTTCCACATTTACAAACACTTGTAACTTCAATATTAACATTCCATCGTTTAACTACAATGACCGAGAAGAGCGGGTAGAGTAGTATTTGCAAATGGTAAAGTTGAATAGGCTAATATCTCAAATAAACAATCTTATAGGTTTTGCGCTTTGTATCTGCCTACCACTGACCGTACGGGCTTTTGATTAATGAAAGTCCGAATTTATGATTTGCGCCTATTTTCATAGTATTTCCCTAATAATAAAAGAAATAGTAATAATAAAATGTTAAAATCGTCTTGCTCATTATGCATTTCTTCTATCGGATGAAAATAGGACTATTAGCTTCGCAATTGTTATTTGAACTGATATATATCTGGTTTCTTGTATATCAAATAGATCGATGAGGTATACTTCACCATGCTAAGAAAAACTGATATATATTCGACCGAACAATATGATTTTATCAAGTTTCTACAGTTTAGGTGTATACATGCACAATACATACATACAAACTTACATAATAGGCAGTGTATGAACCCAAATCATTGAAGTCAAGTAAAGTAAAAAAAAATTAAGCAGAGATCTAGTTTAAGAGTTCACAGGACAATTTAATATGTTAAAGCATGTTTAAGCACTTTTGTAAAGTATTTAATTTGTTTTGGACTAATTACGAAGTATTGCAGTAGTATGTGCTTATAAATTTGTAAGGTTCTTATTAAAAGAAACTTTTAAAATTACTAGTTGCGCATTTTATTTCCTTAAAAATTTTGCAAGAAAGTTTCATGTAATATATGATATAGTCCTTCCAATAAAATAGCCAATGTTTCAATAATACTACTGTCATAGTTCCCAAATGGCGATTGTCCTATTACTGAGTACTCTTTAGACATAACTGCATTGATTAATTTCCCCTCCAACTGTTATACTGACAGTACTTAATCTACTTCAATACTGCACCACATTCCATGGCTAGAGTGTACCTGGAATACTCACTCAATTCAAGTTTATAAGTTCTACTATTCCTTTTAAAATTAGTGTCAGTAACACAATACTGTTACCATCCAACCGAATAGACTCTGAGCAAATTTTAAATATTCTGGGCCTTAAAACATTCTCTTGGCGTCAATAAAAGCTCTCATATATTATGAACCATTATAATTATAATTATATGACTCAAAAATCTGTCAAATCAGCGAAATAGTAAAACAGGGAGTTATTATTTGTTTAATTGCTATTGATGATCATTGACTGGCTTGCAATTACGCTTCTTTCCACCGTAATTACATTTTTTTTGATAAGATCTCTATTAGATACGCTTAGTACAATCTTAATTATAAATTAATTTAATACTACACTTCATTTGTACTTGGATTAATTCACAAGCAAGACGAGTGCGACACAAATACATAAGTTCGTATGGTTTGGTTCGCTTCAATCTTTTGATATCCTGCGCGTTGTCCAGTAACCATTTGTACTTTTTCTAAAAAAAAAGATGCTAGCTCAATAACAAGAGAGAAATCAGGATATGAAGTAATTTACCTTCTCAAAATTAGAGAAATGAAAGGCGGAAAGCTAGAAGATGGCACATAACCAGAAATGCTGCAGACAAAACTACTTTTAATAGAATTAGTAATCAGACAAATCGAAAGATCAAAGAATATAAACAGAATTCTTTTCAAAAATATGTAAGTGAATTAAGCCCAAAAGCAGACAAAGATTATTCGCTATGGAAAGCAACTCGAAGATTTAAAAGACCAATTATTCGAGCCAATTAAAAATGATTGAAATGTTGCTTTAGCTGAATTGTTCGCACAATACCTAGCTAACATATTTCAACCTAATAACATAGAATCTACAATGGGTACATCTCGTGTTTATCAACCCGTTGTAGATCTAAATCTAATTTCTCCATTGGAAGTTGCCATTGAAATTGATAACCTCAATTAAAAAGGCACCTGGAATAGATGACAATTAGAAATATGTAGGCTACACTCCCGTAAATTTAACAAAAACTCATGAAATACACTTAGAAACGTACAAAGAATATAAAAATTTTAAATAATGCTTATATCGGAATGAGGATGAGAATGCGAGGATAAAAATAATCTTTATAGCATACAAGTAATGAAGTATCCGGCTTTGGAACTTGAGTAACTCGCCGGTTTATTTAGATAAGTGCCCCTATAGAAAAATTTATGGTTCTGTTGTTCCTCGCATGGGAAAAAATTCAAAGGGAAACCTTTCCAGGATAATTTACGCGCATCTGGATAATGCCGGGATAAATTACGGGCTCGGCTTGACGTTTTTGGCGAAAAAATATAGTTCCACCACAAATTTTCGGCTTATAATCAAGGTTAATATTATTACGGGGCCACTCAATTATTAAAGTTAATGAGAGAGCTCGCCCTATTGTAAACAAATTTATTCTAATCTGTTTATATTAGGACGATATGTTTACGTTAAAATTGCGGTCTGTTTTCTATGTGCAATTATCCACTTTATGTATTCGTTGTTTGACAAGCCTCTTTTTCCGTTATATCGTTCACCATTAAACGATACAAGGTAGAATTAGAATGAGCATTATTTTAATCAATATACCGTCAAAAGAGCGACTTTTTCTGCTATTAAAATCTGTGGATTCCACCAAAAAAGTCCTGGGTATAAAAATAAAGTCAAATATCAACATGAATGTAATGCAACGTTTTGGTAAAATTCGTAGAAAGTAGAAATAGAAAATGTAGTAGGACAAACGACACGGATGATTATAATTGATGATCCTTATTGATGAAGTTGAGGGGACATTGTATATTGAAATATTGATGTCGAAGAAACACTGAACTAAGTATGTTGGTGTTAAGGAAAATAAAATAATATTAAGCTGGAATCATATATTTTCGAAAGAAAATTTAGTCTTTCAGCACTTAAACCTATTTCGGCTGGAGTTCCACAGGGTAGTGTTTTGGGATCACTCTTGTCTCTGCTCTATACTGCTAATATCTCAACAATAAAAGTAACGACAAAAGATGTATCTCTGTCTAAAGCTGTAGAAAAAGTACAAGTAACAAGATTTACAAATGAACTATAGACTGGAAAATACGGCTTAATAGCTCCATATCAGTCCATGTTAATTTAG
The DNA here is from genome assembly GCF_030347505.1 of Rhynchophorus ferrugineus. Classification (NCBI taxonomy): domain Eukaryota; kingdom Metazoa; phylum Arthropoda; class Insecta; order Coleoptera; family Curculionidae; genus Rhynchophorus; species Rhynchophorus ferrugineus. The sequence goes on along the minus strand of NW_027472585.1, from coordinate 591,044 downwards.
CGTTGCGGCGAAATGATAAAAACCTATTTATGTCACTTGTCGGATGCCGGATTCTTTAAGCAGAATCAGCTGGATACCTTGGAATACATGTCGATGGTAAGTTAAATTAGAAACATCATGTCAGACACAAACCAGAGTAGATTAGACTCACAAATCAAGCAACTGTACTGGTTACTCGGAAGATACTTGACTTGACTTGACCTAAAATCAAAGAGATTGGTTTATCAGTCAGTCATAGAGCCAATTTGAACCTATGGGGTGAAAATATAGAGTTACACTAAAACATCCAACCAACTAGTAATCATACGCACCCAAAACAAAGTTCTACGATGAATTACCAATGCTTATCGCTACGGAACCAACGAAGAGCTGTACGATGACCTTGAAATCAAATGGATATACCAAGTGATCCAACATTTCGCCTTAAAACATGAAATATGGTTCGTAAATCACAGCAGCACGCAGGAAACCAGAAGATTGAAGCGAGCCAAACCACACAAACTGACATAGTGTATAAGTGTATTCTTAACTTTAGCTTAAGTAGTTTAGTTTTATTTCAATTTATTTTGAGAAATGGACACTGATGTATTAATCCTGTACTCGCCTTCCTTGTGTATTAATGTAAGAGAAGAGTAGTAAGAAATTGATTTGTAATTTAAGATGATTTTACTAAGGATATCTAAGGTAACATGTAAGATATGCTTATTGCCCACTGGGTAGATGGTTGAACCACTCAGAGTGAACCACTAAAAAAATCACAGCTTCAGGTCGAGAATTTTTCACCTTAACCTCCTATATACGCATTTATTTATAATTAGTGAAATGTTTAACTGTATTTAATCCTTGTACTCAATTGTTTCGGTTTTATAATGTTCTTAACAATTCCACAAATTGGACAACGACCTGTAATTGTCTAAACTATACGTTGACTAATGATTGAAAACGATTAATAAGTGTTACAATTAAAATACACCGATACCGATTTGCCTATACCAATTCGCATAAATTAAAGTGAACTTTCATTAATCAAGCGGTTCAAATTGAAATAATCGCTTACAAGGAACTCAAACAAGGTGATCTCATATGTAATACAATTAAAATAATATTCCATTTAAACCAATTGCAAAACAATTGTCCATCAAGTTGTCTGCCGTCAAATAGACCGATTGGATAACTAGTTACATAAATTATAATAATAAAACTATACCGGGGTATACACGAAAGTATCAAGGGCGCAATATTTTTAAGTATGTAAGAACGGTCGCTTGACAACTTATCATTTAGATGTAAAATTGTTCTGTAAATGAACCACTTTCTTTTTTCTAATGTTGGATATATACAAAAGTTTTAAGGTTATATATAAATATCAACATTATTGAATAGAATATTTAAAGTATTCTATATTTATTATCCTCTCTAGCCGAGTTGTAAATGGGATATTACACAAAACATGTTATTTTTCGAATCTAGAAAAATATAAAACCAATTTTTAATAGATTTAAAAAAAGTAACGCTTGTTCTGATAAGGTCGTGATGCCTCATCATTCGTGAAGGTTCAACTTATATCCACTTCTATTCTATATTATTTCTATTTGTTCATCTTTTCAACATCAGCATTCATCAATACTGACTTTATATTTGTTAAGTGTCTTTGTTATAAGACTGTTGTAATTAAATGTAAAAATCTGGTTGTTTCTTTTACATAGTGAGATAACGGTCTACAAAATACCCAGAAATATAATCCCAGATGTTGAACACGGGCGGGATGCCAGCAGCGCCAACTAGAACCCGATAACGAATAGCTGACAACCCCGAGACGTTTATCTGGGATGTTATTAAAGGGTATTTCCAATCATTCAGTAACCGACAATCGTTTGGTTTAGACGTGCCACCATCGACTGCCCAAGCAAGCCCAAGCCAGGTAACACCGCTGACATCCGTTTTTTCTATTTTGTATTCTCCACATTTTTATATTACTTCAATAAAAAACAGTCACATAATGAAAACACCACTGTTTTATTTCGTTTTACCTCCATTCACCGAGCCACATCATTTACCCTATATTATAACATATAATTTTGGATATTTTGAGCTTGTGCAAACTATATAGCAACATAACTGAGTAATTGCTTTACACGTTGCTACATTTTACTGATTAACAGGATTTTAAAAAACACCAGTGAAATTTCCCACAAATCAACGAGAAAATTAACTGAAGAATTAAGCCTAATCATATCATATCATATATCTGAAATATATTTGAGAATTAAGCAAGAAGATATCTAGTATGAAATAAAAGAAGTTAAAGAAAGGTACTATACTACGGCCTGTACTATATTTACCGTATATCAGCGTGTATGAAACTTTTGTTGATGCAGTTATTACCATAAGAAAACGAAAGTAAATACTTTCACGTAAATTTTACCAATAAACAGAAGCAGTACTTAACTATTATGATAAAAGATACCCTAATCATTTTACTGACTCAGCTAAGTATCTGGGAATGAGTATCTGGGAAAATGTATTGAAGAAAAATAATAAGTCCCCCTCTGTCCCATAAATCCACCAACTATAAAAGAGGCTACTCTGTCAAATTTACACATGTAACTCCATATAATATATTTGTTTCCCTTCAACCCCGCACTATATTTATCCTGTTATCAATAGGGCTTTTATCGTGGTAAATATGTATCTTTCACACCCCTAATTCGGAAAGTTCACCAGCCGTGACCAGCGAGAGAGAGAGAGGGAGAGACAATAACACACGGCAGACGGAAATCTGAACGCATTCTTCCTCGATTTTCCGTTAAATTCGGGATGAGACGACGACCGAATAGGTTCCGATATCAGACGAGTAAAGGTAAACAGCTAATTATTTGAGAACGGAAAATCAAAACGCGCTTATCGTGTACGATGCGTGTCAAGATAAGATCGAATATTATATTGTATAACATCGCTTTTTTGACAGTTTATTTACGCTTGCCAAACAAACAAGGGTACACTCGAGATAGTTGTTCACGATTCCAATGAGACAATGAAACATTGCCTCGTATATAGGATTTTTTTGTTGTCGTTCGAAACGAATACGCGTCCTTATTGTGAATGGTTGTTTCGTTCGATTCCTCCTCTCTCGGACAACGCCAGATAATATTTTATCTGTTTTATTTAGATAATGTGTCTATCATATGTCAATTTCCTCGTAAATATTCGGATGTTTCACGCTTATTATACTCGGCAACGGCATACCTTCGTCTCAAAATCCTGTTGATATCAGTACGGATTTTTAATAATAAATATGTAATATGTTCGATTTGATTGACGTAATAATTACTTTATATATATATTAATCCCGTTAATAAATACGTCATCCTAAAATCATTTTTAAACATTGTTCAAAACAACGTTAATTTTTTACCTAAATCTCAAAAACTAGGTAGATAGTTTTCTTTCTAAATTTAATAGAATGTATCTTGTAGCTTTGTTTGTGTGTATTGTGTTAACTGTATGTTTTACTGGCACCATCAAGCTCCTCTAGTATTTTGAATTTTTATATTATTTCACTATATTTTAAATTTGATAACTCATGTAGAATGAAATTTTTAAAAAAATCAGGAATTTTCAAAAAAGGAATATACCGAATGATGATTTTTTTAATTACATCTCTTAGAACATCAATAATCGGCCCGTCGGCAATAAGTATTATTATGTTATTTTCATTACATAATATAACTAACCTAGTTATGTATATTCATACTATTCTAGGTTACTCTAGAGATTATCAAATTTCACTCTATGTGTCTATTAATCAATTCGTATGGTAGTTTACTACACTGTCATCGCGCACATTTAACTGTATGGCGAGTACGTTGGAATACACTAATAGTCTTTCAGAGTACTTCGCAATTAATACTTCGAATCACACTCGTTATGGGTTCTAAGACGATATGGCGCTGAATCAGTTTGTCGGAGACGTAATATGGGACATCGACGATGACTTTATTTTGGAAACTTATATAGCTATGATAGCTATGCTAGATTTGCTAGTTGTACCTCACAGTTGAATGATAATAGTATAAAATAAATATTTTATCAATAACAAAAATTGCATTTCGCGTCCGAATCCTGCTGGGGCATGGATGTACTTTATGTTTGTGATTGTAATTGTAAATATCTTTATAGGCAACAGTGGAAAACGCGACAAGGAATAACCATCCTAGTCATGCCAGTAACGGACTTTAAAATATACGTTTTAAAAAAAACATTTTGCCTAACAAAAAATTAAATCCTAATAAAAAAGCTAAGAACACAGAAATAATAGTCATTGTAAATTTTGATTTGTTAAATAAATAGTTTATTAAATGAATAATGATAAAAATGAAATTGATAATTTAAATTTAATTAGAATAATTATTTCTATATGCAAGTTCTGAGATGATTTATAGTCTGTCCAATAAAATAACTAATGCACATCACAATGTTGCCGCATCAACTTCAAACAAGTTTACAACTATGCTCTTACATTTTTACAAACTGCATTTAGCAAAATTACATGCACCTATGACGAACATTATTTGTTTTATTGGAAGGACTATATTGATGGTCATACAGATGCTTTTGGTCGTAGACAAAGTGATAATCGCCATTTAAAATGATTACAATCATTTAATCAAGCTACAATTCTTATCTATCATTTTAGTGACTAGTACCCACACGTTGTTTTTATGATAATAGCGGTTAGGTGGTATTTTTTTACTAATTTTATGTCTACATTAGTCCTGGATTAGTTTGTCATTATTAGTATGTAATTATTTATTACTTAACAGAGAAAATTAGCTAATTAAATATTTATAGGTAAAATGTTATAATTTAGTAACAGTAACTTTGCAGATTACAAAGGAACAAAAGTTTCTTTATGTTAACTCATATTAAAATACTGAGCAATATGACGTTGTTGCGGTAATTGCGATATGCGAAAAGGACTGCCGAGTAGGGTACTGTTACAAATGAAAAATATGTTTAAATTTGCATAATTGCCAGTGCCTCAAAAATAATTTATATTATATGTATAATAAATGTATAGTGTGTAAACCCATTCATGTTGTCTGTTCAAGACAAGCAACCCTACCACAGCTACAACAGCAAAAATGTGTGAGTGGTGAAGATTGGTTGAATGCTGCCTATATAAGATGAACAGAAGAGCCTTGGCCTTCCACCAATAAACAACTCTTAAAGCAACAAACGTATTATCGCATCGAACTGACTAATATATATGTTTCGTTCATCCAGTTCTGCAGAATTTGCGTATGGCGCAACTGTTGTTAAGGATTAAGCACTGCCGCAAGACACCGAAAATAGACTTGCCGCCCGCTGCCGTCGTACCGTTGGGGGAAACGTAAAAACAAACGTCTCCGGCTTTATGGCTTTACTATAACCGTCTTAAACAAATAAATATCCGGAGTTTGTGCGATCTATTTCCATCGCGCGACTAGCCGGTTGACGTTGCTCAGACTTAAGGGCGTGTGGATATAACTTAACAAACCAGCGCTCCTCCGGTTTCGAAACGAAAACGACATCGGCAATCCGATGCTTGTTGTTTTTGTGGCTTTCGAATGTGGATATTCGGACGCGGCAAGACGCGAAAGATTTCTGCGGTTGCTTCTGTTATTGTGGAGCGTGGAACGCAAGCAGCGTGCTAGACTATAACATGTTTGAAATGTTTCCTTCATAGACTCCACAGAAATCATAAAATCTTAAGAGCTGATATTGGCTAGGTTTACGTATCTCGCACTAACGCGAATTGACAGACCATAGGTTGAAGTACGGTTATGTTTATATAATCACTGCAAAAAAAACATTAATATTAGCGTTGGGAACTATCGACTAAAAACGACTATCGACTGTTTAGTAATTTGTTTTTATAACATTTTTATTAGATACGCTTAGTACAATCTTAATTTACAATTAATTTATTACCACTTTTCCTATGTACTTGGATTAATTAACAAGCAAGACGAGTGCGAGAAAATACATCAGTATGTATTCCTCAATTATAAAATTATAATTATTTATTAATTATTAACTTATAGCTATAGTTTACACTAATAATACACACTAAATGTTCACACAAGTTCGTATGGTTTTGTTCGTTTCAATCTCCTGACATCCTGCGCGCTGTCCAGCAGTTGTATTGCTTCCACGTTACTATGATTTAGTAATCTTCTTTGGTTGTGAAGGATACAACTTCGCAAATCCATTTGATTTCCAGGTCATCGTGCAATTCTTCATTGGTTACATAGCGATAGGCATTGGTAATCAATCGAAGAACCTTGTTTTGACAGCGCTGTATGACTAACTGATTTGAATTTTTAGTGCATCCCCATATTTGCACCCCATAGGTCCAAATTGGCTTTATAATTGTATTATAGATCAACCTCTTTGATTATAGATCAAGTTGAGAGCATCTTCTGACTAACCAGTATAGTTGTTTTATATTGGTTCTAATGTGTTTTGCTTTTTGTCTAACGTGATGCTTGTTCACTAATTGAGTACTTTTTACTTCGTTTTATTTTCGGTCCGACTGATTTTGTTATTATAGATTATCGACTGTTTCAGTCGTGTACTTTTAGTTACTATTTCTGATTCTACTAGTTTCATTCGACTTATTTTTAACGTCCTGGCTCAATCGTCCTAGCCGCGATCTAGACAAAAATGTACCCAATTTATGCTTATATAGATTTATATATAATATATATAGTTTTATGATTTTTTTGGTAGTTTGATTGTAAATAACAATTGGCATATTGGAACCATATTTTTCAAGACTGTTAATGTAATTGGGTAAAAAGATTAAAATTGTAAATGATAAATAGTAAAATACTTTTGACTGTTTTTAAGGCAATAATAGGTAATAGTTCGATTGCTCTCGATTTTTGTAAAAAAATATTTCCCTTCAATAACAAATAAAGCATTTACTATTTTTTACAAAAGCCCTAGTAGTTATTGTGCGATCATTTTTAATTATGTCTTGCATTAGTTTCTTTTCTATGATTAGGTATATGTCGAATTTTTATTTAGTATTTATGGTTATTGTACATATTTAGTTTTTAGTTTTGTTTAAGTTCCCGCAGATAGGGGAATTCATTACAAATTGGCAACGCTGCTTGTAACCGTACAGATGTTTGGTTTCGTTTGGTATGGTTTAAATATAATTTAATTTTACACTGTAGTATCTATGTAATGCATATTTATTAAAGGACTTAAACTACATTTACTTAAACAGCCACAATAGTTTATAGGTTAAATTCATTTCATTATATTTACAATGACATATGACAACGGTGTTGACTAGTACCAACATAAAATGAATTTTATAGACTGATTTGGTTACATATTCGGACGCAATAAACTTCATTCGGTCTCATTTTAGTAAAGAAATTAAGAAAAATGCTATCATTATATAGATTAGAATTTTGTTATATTTTGACATTTTGACGTCATAAATTTAGATGACGTGAGTTCACTGTTTTATTGAACGAACCATAAATGTAAACTGCTTAAATGTCGCACGGTATGCAATTTAGAAACATTTGTTTTGTATATTCCTATAAGTTTTTAAGTTTAAATCGAATAGTTTGCGGATTATTGCGATTTGATTTGCCCGGGTTACAACCAAACAGTACTGTATTATTGTTATTATTAATTTGTTTCCTAGTTTTATTACTTTGTTGGAAGGGGCGACGATGACCCATCGCATAAAACATATTTATTCGCGCCGAAACGATGGTTTATGAGAAAATTTGTCGGTTCAGTTGGGCAGATTCGCTAGTTTATTGGCGTCTGGGACGAATAAAAATCTGATATATGTCTCACTCGGGACGATGGTCAGACCACCGGGCGAACGTCGGCATTAAATGGCACTTAACATTCTCCGAAAATCTTTTGTTGCCGAGTTTATATCGGTTTTATATTGTTTAAAACGGTCCGTCGCCATTTTTACGACTCTGGCGGCGATTCAAACTCCCAAGACGTCGTCCGCGGCCGCCGGCCAATGGGAAAGACAAAGACGGACGCCTAGATAATCGGAGGCTTTTACTCTCGTTCGTAATTTATCGCTATCGAGCCGGTATTGTAACAGTTCGCGGATCTTCGTGTATTTCGCGGTCTTCGGATGATACCCATCTAGATTTGGATTATTTATGATTTTTTGGTTCGGTTCAGTGAACCGGCCGCTATGTTTATACACGGTTCCATTGTCACCACAACGAATCCGATTTAACGTTGCGTCTGCTGAGGTAAACTAGATCGACTTTTTCTATCATTGTTCGACCCATCGTGGTCGTGTAACTTCGGGCTCTGTGAAATGACGATTCCTTCCACGTAATTGATGATTTTACGATCTAGAGAGTAGTTTATTTAACAAGATTAAATATCTTCAAACTTAACCTGCTCAAATAAACCTGAATTTTGTTTAGGAGGTCATGTTTTTATTATATACTAGCGACCCGCCCCGGTCGCACGGGTGCAATGCTGATACTAAATTAAATACACTACAGAAAAAATATGAACGTTGTATATAAAAACATAGCGGCCCGCTCCGACTTGGCACGGGCATAAAATATATATGCCTATATCACTCAATGAAAACATGATTAAAATCGATCCAGTATTTTTGGTTCATTCATTACTGCCCTTGGCCTGCACGCATTAAATTTGGAGTAAAACAATTCCTCTTCCCCTATACTTACTATGAAGATTTCCTGCTATCTTTGGAATATCTAAATTCATACAATTTTTATTACATTACACATTTTTAAACGCAAATTTTAAATTTGTAATATCTCCGAAAATATTTGTTTAATTTACATGCTGTAAGGAACCATATTGATCTATATTAATTGCACACTGTGTTTAAGGTACTTAATTCGATAAGGATTAATGCCGTATTGCTTAAAATAGCTTCGTAAATAAGCCATTTTCTCACGTAAAAAGTAAACAATAAAAATGGTTAATGTGGGTTATCCCTAAAAGATAAACATATACCATCGCAGACTTTTTTGTAGACCTTTTTATGGTGTACAATACTGTAGTACATTAATTTGATCTAACTCGTAGGGTTAGGCAGCGTTTTTGCTAATTGCTAAATAAGCCTAAAAAAATAGGTTAATTTACGACATCACGTTAGAAACCTCTAAAATTAGCAATGTTGCCTTAGTATATTATGCATGTATTATACATATAAACCTTCCTCTTGAATCACTCTATCTATTGAAAAAAAACCGCATCAAAATCCGTTGTGTAGTTTTAAAGATTTAAGCGCACATAGGGATATAGGGACACAAAAGGCGACATTATTTTATACTATGTAGTGATTCAAAGTTATTTTGTACATGCGTCATCTAAATTTCTGACGTCGCAATGTTGCCGCATCAACTCCAAGTTTTATTTCAGTTGGACTTTGATATACAACAAAATTCTAATCTAAATAAAAGAATTGAACAAAAATGTTATCAAATATAATTAATTTTAACATTATAGTACATCTAAAAACTACAATTAATTATACAGACACAATAGTTTATAGGTTAGAGTTCTAAATTCTTATCGCTATTGTTTTCAAGAATTTTGCATACGTCTGACAACTGAACGACTTTGACAGACTCATTCGTAAAATAAAGAAGAAAATTGCTCAGAGTTTTAAAGGGATTTTACGTTTTTATAAACTGAATTTGGTAACACTTTCGGCGGTGCTCATGACGTGCATTGACTGTTGAATTGTGTTGTTGTTTTATTGAAAGGACTATAGATTGTTTCAGTTACACGGCATTCTGTCTCTTTTTAACTAGAGTAAAATGAGAAGGAAACATTCGCTACGAGTTTAAAACGAATTTTACATTTGTATAAATTGCATTTGGCAGTATATTCGACGGCATCTATGACGTACATTTGCTGTTTTATTGGAAGAATTATATAAAGAATGCAGTAGTTCAATATCATATTCAAAAAAAATTAAGAAACCCATAAATTTTGTTGAACAAATCGCAGACGTCAGACATCCTTGTCATAATTAGAATTTCCACAAAACAAAGACAAAACAGTTCCATCCCATGTTAAAGTGTCCATAATTTTGCAACAACGGTCGCGGTGCAATTGTCGTGACACTTACACAGTTCGCATTCTGTTCTCCGGATAATTTCGGACGTACATCCAGTGGAGAAATACGAAAACAAAAGAAAAACGTTCCAAGAGAGAACGAGAGAGAGATAGAGAAACAGCCACGCCAACGCGGGCCGACCGAACAAACAAGAGAAAAATATTAGCGTTGGGAAATATCGACTGAAAATTACTATCAACTGTTTAGTAATTGACCACTTTTTACTATCGACTATTTCAGTTGCTATTTTCGGTCCGACTGATTTGACTACTTTTTACTATTGACCGCTTCAGTCAGCTACAATCAGACAATAATTTCGGTGAGACTGATTTGGCTACTTTTTTACTATCGACTCTTTCAGTGATGTACTTTCAGTTAGTATTTTCGGACCTACTTCATTCGACTGATTTTTAACTGGCTGGATATGCCGCCCTATCCATGACCTTGAAAATAAAAATTGTAGTATGATTGTAAATAACAATATATTGTACATTAATATTGCAGCATTTTGGAATTCTAATTTTCAAGATTATGTAATAAAGTAAAAAGAACATTTTAGTTGATAAATAGAAAAATAATTTTGCTTACATCTATGTTATCTTGGCAACTATTGGATATTTCTTGATTGGCTTTTTCAATTTTGATACAAAATATATTCTGTATTTAAAAAGTGTGTGATAATTAAACAATCCTCTTTATAATCAAGTCAAATATATAAAATATAAAAATAATTTTACATCATTCCAAAGAAAACTGTTATTTTGAGGCTAATAAATTACAGCATTATTTCTTTCCGTTTCTATTCAAGAAACACAGCAAAAAAAATTAGGTGTATGTTGGAATGAAATAGAAATAAACCAATTAGTTTTATTATATTATGTCATTGTTACTTTCTGAATATTGAAATACGGTTGAATACATCTGCCATCATTATTCTAATCCATTTTTCATACTGCCACTTGCCATTTTAAAATTATGTAAAATGAACTGATCATTGATTGAATTAAACAATTATCTCCGTCCTTTCCTCCCTCAAAATTAATACGAAACGAATTGAATGAAATGGTAAATACTATTTTCAGTGGCTAGTTTTTTTACTACCGACTAGTTCGACTGTTTTACGACTATCGACTGTTTCTACTATCGTCAGTCGATAGTTAGCCAACGCTACAAAAAACTGGCCGTTCTCTCGACGATTCCGACAATATTTTGAACTTGATCCAAATTTAAAAACGTTATTTATGCGAGGCCGACCGAGGTGGCGGTTCGCTCGTCGCCGATAAATCTTCGTCCGAGCGACGGTTGCGGTTTGGCGTGTTTTCTAGGAATTTTTTCCTTGTTAACACAACGCGAACTCGCGTCATCCTACTCGATCATTAAGGCGAATAATGGCGGCATCTGTGTGCATGTGTGTTTGTATGCGGATAATCTTCGCTGGTTTTAGTCATAATTAGAAGCTGTCGTCGAGATGCCCGGTTGGGACGTGTATTCGATTGGGATTTATAAAGTGCGCTAGGAAAAAACAAGAATCTTAATTTTAACAGGCTTATTTAATGTAACATGGCTTTTTCACTGCGGTAAAGATGCTGCTTCAGTTTTTACTCGCATTATAAAGAATTTCTTAAAATACATTAATATAAGCCTCGGATTGGAATACTAAAATTCTTAGGAGAGTTTATTTAGAAAAATATAAGTCGCACATAATAGAACTGAACTAGTTTATATATGAATTACAGATAATTTCATAAAATACATGAATATAAGAATCAGGATGAAATACCAAAGCCATTGGAAAGTTGGAGAGCATTTATTCGGACAAATATGGTTATACATAACCGAAATAAGCTAGTTTTTACTTGCATTATAGATAATTTCATAAAATATATGACCATAAGCATCAGGATGAAATATTAAACCCCTAGCCGATTTAGAGAGCCTTTATTCGGACAAATATGAGCTGAATCTAATCAAAATAAGCTAGGCTCTACTTACGCTACAAAGAACTTCACAAAATACATGACTACAAGCTTCGGGATTGCAATACCAAAATCCTAAGAGTGTTATAAAGCATTCATTCAGACAGTTGATGATTTGAATGCGTTGTAAATGAGTTGTACATAATAGGGATGCCGAAAAAATATCGATATTTTAAAAAATATATTAGTCTTTATAAATCCCTGTTTCAACTCGAATTCGTACTGTTAGTAGCACAATACAATTTTTTAAATTATCAACTAATTAAATCATACAATACACATTGTAGAATATTGTACAATATCAAAAACTGTACTCTTATTGTAATGATATAATGCGGAAATAATGTTTCGTAGAGATTAGATATCGATATTTTTACCAAACAAGTATCGATAGTTGTATAGAGCTCTTAGGCGAAAAGTAAAATATCAATATTAAAAACTTAGGGTTTCGCAAGGAAAATGTATTGACCAAAAAAAATATCGACGAAAAACATTGATTTATTTTCAAAATAGGTCGATATATTCAATAAAAAGCCCTCGTGTAAGTTGAGCTTTCAAAACAAGAAAAAAATCAATTTTTTTTAAACAAAAATGGGTTGCGAGAATAAAGAGGACAAATAAACTAATTCCCCATTAAATAACAAGGCTTATATCGATATCAAATGATACGAAAGCAAATATTCACACGTATTAAGGGATGAAAGTTGAATTAAACAACAGCTACCGTCAATAATGCCCATGGGATTAGAGCACCTCCAACAACAGACAACAAATCAGGAGGCAAAACCTAATCCAACCTCGGACACTGACGGTTCAATTCCGGTTGCGCATCGTGCGTGTGTTTGTGTGTGTATTCGTTTCACGGTCGCTCGTCCGTACGTAGTAATTGAAGAACAAATTTCCTGGAGACTCTCCGTTTACAAAATCGGTCAATGGTGGAGTTTGCGTAGCGGTCGTGAGAACATAAAAGCGACTAAATAGAGTCAGAGGGAAAAAACGTCAGGTCCGAACTATTGTGCCCGTCACAACCTGCTTTTTCTTCTTATTTTCTTTATTGGCGACCCACCCCTCGCGCATCGACACCCTCCTCTTGCTCAACACAATATAAATCTGATTTAGGCGTACAATCCGACGGAATTCGGGGAACAATGGCGACAGTGGGAAGGCAGAACGGGAAGTAGCAGGTAATCGAATACGTAAATGACAAAATATTGACGAGGTTTTTCTTTTGTGGGCGATTATCGGTGAAGAAACGAACAAGGGAAGACATTCATACGATATTCCATAGTCAAAACAATTAGAATCAGGTTGGATTCGAACAAATAACCCACGGAATAACGAATAAAACGCAGCTTTGTTTTCTAAATATGGTTTCATCAGCATTTTCGTCCATGTACAAAGGTCTGTTGAAAGTTGATTCCACGATATTTATACGGAGTGTTGCATTTCGTGAATACAATAAACGGCGTTGGGAACTATCGACTAAAAACAGTCGAGACAGTCGATAATCAAAAAACTAGTGATTGAAAATAGTAATTACTACGCACGGTTCGACTATTTCGTTCAATTCGTGTGTTAGACGAAGATGTACGAACCCTTTCCTGTATAAATTGAGAGAAAGGAAATGACGGAGAATTGCTTGGAGCAGGCAATGTTATATGTGCTTATATTTTCCAACGCTAGAATAAGAGAGACGGAGATGTACTTATTCCTTCACGTACTAACTTTAAAAAAGAAAGGGGAAAATATAATTACTGAATATTAGTAACACGCAATTAATAATTTCATTCTAAACGAAGTAGAATTACTTTTATATTTGAATGTTCCATGGATCTGTAAAAACGAATGGAGATTTTCTATGGAATGGAATAATACCCCAAAAATATTTTATCGTATTTTAATATGTTAATTGCTATTTTTAAATAATATACTGTAATAAATATAGACAACACAATAAAGCTTAAACAAAACCTAAAAACTAAAGATGTACAATAACCATAAATACTAAATAAAAATTAAACATACAGCTAATCATAAAAAAAAGTAATTCATGGCATAATTAAATATGATCGCACAATAACTACCAGAGCTTTTGTAAATAATGTAAATGCTTTATTTATTATCGAAGAGAAATATTTTTTAACAAAAAATCGAGAGAGTAATCGAAATATTATCTATTATTTCCATAATAGCAGTCAAAAGTATTTTACTATTTATCATTCACAATTTTAATCATTTTGCCCTATTACATACAACTACCAAAAAATCATAAAACTATCTAGTCAAGGTCGCGGCTAGAACAACAGAGCCAGAACGTTAAAAATCAGTCGAACGAAACTAGTACAACCAAAAATAGTAACTAAAAGTTCACGACTGAAACAGTCGACTGAAACAGTCACTAGTAAAAAGTAGAAAAAGCAGTCGAACCAAAAATAACGACTGAAACAATCGATAGTCGATTTCAGTCGATAATTCCCAACACTAACAATAAACAAGATGCCTACAATTACAAAGGAGTATGTTGTACTTGCATTATTATCATTTCCTATGTAAATCAGGTAATATTCATAGTTATTTTAATGGAGTACTGTGTTGGGCTAAAGATGTTGGCTATGAAGAAAAGTATTGATATTTTAAAAATGATCGATATATCGACCTAAAATATCGATATTTTTCAGCATCCTTAGACTTGGTACAATAGATCGCCACTTTTTTTCGATAAACTAACAGTTAACAGTTACATAATTTACACAGTCCGTTTGGTACTGACCGACCTTGTTGTCAGATATCAAAACTCGTCAAAACATTAGTGATAATAATTAAAGAAGTTAATGCGGCAACCTTGGTAGAGTGCTTGGAGAAGTGCTAATGTCATAAGTTTTGATAGACTATATTATCACAAATTCCTTTCTTCTATCAGCCTCTATCTGGAAATACACCTACATTGTTGTTATTCCGTTCAATTAGTATTCTGAGTTCACTATTAAAAATCGTTTATAGAATAATTATCTACACTCTCACTCAAGCTACGAAGATGAAGAACATTCGGGGTTAAAAGGCAACATGGCACAAAAATTAATAAACCTGTAAACTCGAATCATTAAAATATATTAAAACTGTCATAGAAATGAATAGATTTTAATCATACAAACTTCTATTAATAGAAATAGTAGCAGTAATTATCCATCATCTTGAATAGTTTCGATAAACATGGAGAAATAGCACGTCACTAGTGACGATCTATCGAATCAAATTGAAGCTCTAAACACATGCTAGTACTTGACCTGCCAACAGAGGTCCTGTCAAAAAAAAATCTTAATACCACTCATATTAATCAGCATCGGTATTATACGATTCTAATTACGGTATTTTAAAGCATTGCAACTAATTGCTGACAACCGTCTCTTTCATAACCCACCTATAACAATCGCATACTCTTGATCTTTTATTATAAAAAATATATACCTGTCTAGCAACCCCAATGAAGGAAGGAGACTCGAAATTATAACGGATGATGATGCAAATTAAAAAGGATTATGTAACCACTTTTCTACGCTTAAGATTAAATAATTATTCGATCTTTCATAAATTAATTAGTCATTGCATAAAGCGGATCTTCCTTTCAGTCTTCATTCCTTGGTTGGATATAATAATGTTCATGCCTGTTTCATAAAAAAAAATAACGAAACAATCTGGTAAGTATCAATGGATCAGTATCCATTGTATTCGCAGACGTCGAATACAAACTGTCAGTCGTCCGTCTATCGGTGAATATTTACGGATCAATTTCCTGACAATTAGCCACCGTAATGGATAGAAAAACCGTACTTCAATCCACAACAATACCCACTACAACCTTTACAACTCTACTTGGGTCGCTACAGGTAAAACAAATCGATTAGTATTTATAGTTCTTCCAAAGGAACAAAAGAGAAAAGGAAGCTATCGGATCCCATTTACATACAATACACCACATACCAGTTAATGATGCTTATAAGGAACGTATTTTCGGCCTTTTAACATATACTGATGTCGGATCGATCCATTGTTAGCGAAAAAACACACTCTTGATCTGAATAGCAAAGATTTTTTGTTTGAGGGGCAACTCATGTGAGACGCTATATATTTATTTGAAGGTTTGCAGTTAGATACGTAAAGGTAAAACAAAATAAATTATCAATAGACTTGTATTTAAATTTCAAAAATAACAGATTAAAAAAGTTCATGGAAATTTTGTTTGGCATCTAAAGAACTGTGCGTGGGGAGAACTAACAGGTCAATTGAAAAGTCCCCGGGGCCTGATACATAGATAACCCTCAAAAGATGCGCGTATAAATTTGACAGCTGTCGGATCATTAGTTTGTGAATTATAGCATTTTGGGTGAAGCAACTTTTGTTATTGTAAAAAAATGGATAAAAAGGAATTTCGCATGTTGATAAAATATTGCTTTTTGAAGGGAAAAAATAGAGTTGAAGCAAAAACTTGGCTTGGTGCCGAGTTTCCGGACACTGCCCAAGGAAAATCAATCATCAAGACGGTGAACGCCCAAAAGACGTTGTTACAGACAAAAACATTTAAAAAATCCACAAAACGATTTTGAATGACTTTAAATTGAAACTGAATGAAATAGCAGACACTCTAGAGATATCAACTGACCGAAAATAACGACCAGTTGATGATTCGGAGCAGCTTTCGAAGATAATCAAGCATAATAAACCCGAGTTTTTGCGTCGATATGTCACAATGGATAAAACATGGCTCCATCATTTCACTCCGAAGTCCAATCGACAGTCATCCGAGTGGACTGGACACGATGAACCCGCTCCAAAGCGTGGGAAAATGCAACAGTCGGCTGGCAAGGTTATGGCGTCTGTATTTTGGGATGCGCATGGAATAATTCTCATTGACTACTTTGAAAAAGGAAGGACCATCTACAGCGACTATTACGTTTTCACTGACTTGTGACACAGTGGATTGTGTTGGTGAAGCTATTTCGTCGTTCAAACGATCCAATGACGCTATGTAATAATAGTCGTTGTTGATGGCCCTTCCTTTTTCAAGGTAGTCAATGAAATTATTCCTTAACCTTGCCAGCCGACTGTTGCGGTTTCCCACGCTTTGGAGTGATCGATTGGACTTTGGAGTGAAAGATGGAGCCACGTTTCATCCATAATCACACATCGACGCAAAAACATAAACCCGAGATTGATCATCTTCAAACACTGCACCGAATCATCAACTCGTCGTTGTTTTTGGTCAAAAGTGAGCTCATGCGGCGCGCAAAATGGAACAGAGCTTTCTCATACCCAAATATTCGTGAATGATATGATGTACACGTTCAGTTGATATCTTTAAAGTGTCTGCTATTTCATTCAATTTCAATTTACGGTCATTCAAAAGCATTTTGCGGATTTAAAATGTTTAAAAATGTTTTCGTCGGTAACAACCTCTTTTGGGCGTCGACTGCGTTCACTGTCTTCGGTGCTCATTTCACCACGTCTAAACTTAGCATACCAATCCTTGATGGTTGATTTTCCTGGGGCAGTGTCCAGAAACTCGGCATCAAGCCAAGTTTTTGCTTCAAAAAGCAATATATTATCAACACGCGAAATTCCTTTTTATCCACTTTTCCCAATAATAAAATTTGCTTCACTCAAAATGCTGTAATTCACATACTAATGATCCGAGAGCTGTCAAATTTATACACACATCTTTTGATGGTTAGGGCTAACTAAAAAACATATGGATTTAATTCTAGTAGCGCCATCTAAGTGTCAGGCCGGGGACTTTTCAATTGACCTGTTATAGAGAGGATTTTATCAACATTACAGTAGCTGTAGAAAAATTTATTTTATCTGTGACAATAAAAAGTACTTCTCACTCAATTCATTTTTTTTTCGCACACTTGAAACAATCAAACTCCCTCATCTGAAAGACGATGAACAAAGCAGAACGCGCAAACAAACACTGGCACGAAATCGAATGATAAACAAATGATTATTCGCCTTTCGACGTACGACTTTGAGTTTCTCGTTCTCGTCGACGGATCCGTTCGTTAACTGATCGATTCTAACGCGGATTAGCGTTGACGTGGGGTCCGTGAAAATTGATAAGACGTGTTTAGCGATTATTTATGCCGTCTCGGCCCGATATTAATTTACCGGGGTCCATAAAATTCAACAAGCAAACCACAGAAACGTGTAAAAACAGCCATAATCGTGAACAGCTAACAACTCAACCGATAAATAATCGAGCTGGTTAATTTAAAACCGGTCTGGCGGCTGGACCCGGGTCGTGGCACCGCGCCTCATTTTCGACACCGGCGCGTACCCGAGGAACATCGCAGCAGCAGCAGCAGAAGAGGCAGCGTACGCTACAAAACACGTTCGATTCGGAAAGAAACTACTAGAGGTGTCGGCCGCCGATAAAAAATATCGATATTTTCTAAGCATTTTAAAAATTAGATATATTTAATGGGCCTTTAAAATTAAGTACCAAAATGCACTAAACGTTCAAAACGTATCAATTTTGAAGGTCTATTAAAATAATTAAAAGGTGTTTAATAATGTTTAAGAAATGTATTTAATTTATTTTTTTAAAATGTCGATTTTCATAAATGTCTATATGTTTAGGATTTTACATCAAAATATTATAATCACTACATAGTATAAAACAAAGCCGCCTTTTCTGTCCCTATATCCCTATGTGCGCTTAAATCTTTAAAACTACGCAACGGATTTTGATGCGGTTTTTTTCAATAGATAGAGTGATTCAAGATGAAGGTTTACATGTATAATACATGCATAATATACTAAGGCAACATTGCTAATTTTAGAGGTTTCTAACGTGATGTCGTAAATTAACCTATTTTTTTAGGCTTATTTAGCAATTAGCAAAAACGCTGCCTAACCCTACGAGTTAGATCAAATTAATGTACTACAGTATTGTACACCATAAAAAGGTCTACAAAAAAGTCCGCGATGGTATATGTTTATCTTTTAGGGATAACCCACATTAACCATTTTTATTGTTTACTTTTTACGTGAGAAAATGGCTTATTTACGAAGCTATTTTAAGCAATACGGCATTAATCCTTATCGAATTAAGTACCTTAAATACAGTGTGCAATTAATATAGATCAATATGGTTCCTTACAGCATGTAAATTAAACAAATATTTTCGGAGATATTACAAATTTAAAATTTGAGTTTAAAAATGTGTAATGTAATAAAAATTGTATGAATTTAGATATTCCAAAGATAGCAGGAAATCTTCATAGTAAGTATAGGGGAAGAGGAATTGTTTTACTCCAAATTTAATGCGTGCAGGCCAAGGGCAGTAATGAATGAACCAAAAATACTGGATCGATTTTAATCATGTTTTCATTGAGTGACATAGGCATATATATTTTATGCCCGTGCAAAGTCGGAGCGGGCCGCTATGTTTTTATATACAACGTTCATATTTTTTCTGTAGTGTATTTAATTTAGTATCAGCATTGCACCCGTGCGAAGCCGGGGCGGGTCGCTAGTATAATATAATATAATATTCGATATAATTGACATTACAGGTAAAAAGTGTAATACTACAGAAAAATACAAACACAACGGAGTTTCTACCACTACTAACTAACCAAGTTTCGTTATCCACTGAGTTAAAAGCCGATTAAGTCTTAAGAGTTAGTTTCTTTTTTAGTTAGCTAGTTTTCTGTTTTTTTAATATGCAGATATGATTTTTCTTGTGACTTGTTCGGGATTTTACTTGCAATTTACCAATCGTACTAGGAATAATGACGGATAATCTAAAGTACACTTAGTCATAGCCACACTTTGAGTAGAAGAAATCACAAAATGATGACTTTTTTTGTTGTTGTTGAAGCTGTCAGATGGTTTTATCAACGGGCTTGGAGTTTTCAGTCAAATCTATCTGCTGAAACTGTATTATACAAGAGGGGTCCATTGATATGGGCACAACGTCATTAAAACCCACCGTGCGTCATAATTGTTCGATAATGAAAACTATTACATGAAACACGATGTATTTTTTTTATATTTAAATTACTGTAACAATAATTAAAAATAACAGACTTAACAGTATCAGAGTTTTCAAACGCGTTAGCTGAGAATAGCGATGAAAACAAATATGTGTATGGACTATACGTATATTTGCTTACTAGTCTAATTAAACAAATGTAGATTTTAAAAAATATATTTTTACAAAAGAAATTTAAGCGACTTCAAAAAATAAATAAGGGACTCACTAAAATGTAAAAAATAATCACTTAGACTTTTAACACAAAAAAAACGTTTAA
This sequence comes from Rhynchophorus ferrugineus, assembly GCF_030347505.1. Taxonomy (NCBI): domain Eukaryota; kingdom Metazoa; phylum Arthropoda; class Insecta; order Coleoptera; family Curculionidae; genus Rhynchophorus; species Rhynchophorus ferrugineus. The sequence continues at coordinate 570,606 of NW_027472585.1, read as the reverse complement.
ACTAAAATATGTACGTAATAATCCTTGTAATAATTAAATAAAAATCAGTTTGAAGTCGGTACCATGACCAAACAGTTACATTAAATTACATTTGTTTTGTTCCTTTTTAGTTTTATGTTTGTGACATAAAATTATATTATTATTTTTGTAAAGTTTGTTAGTTTTTACATTTTTACAGTGAGTTTTTTGTAAAAATATTTTATTCTCTTTTTATTTGCTATTTTTTTAAGTATTACAATGGATAGTCCAAGTAAAAGTACAGCCAATATGAGGAAAAATAGGAATAAAAAAAACAATGATTGGAAATAAGGAATGTTTCAGGGACTGGGGCCCGCTACCTAGTCTAGGTGATTTGACAAATATTCCAACCAAACTAGAAAAAAGAAAGAAGCTGTTCTGTTGGGAATCGAACCAGCGACTTTCGCTTGTGGGCATAACGTTCTAACTATTACAACATAGAAACAGGTGCCTACCATGTCTCTACGACTTCTGATATGATAATCCCATATGGTTAGTGCTTTAAAAGCAAACTGAATAGCTTTTACATTGAACTACTTCCATTTTTTCGTCACATCGATTCAGCAATAAAATTACACCCAAATATCTGATTATTTTAGATCAAAAATAAGTGAAAACATTGTACGTGCCTTTGAAATTTGAGGTTTTCGCTCGATTTCTCCCCTTTCCCTCATCTGATCCTAACTTGGTTCCAATGGAACCACCTACGAAAGACCTTTTATCGAATAAAAAAAGAATTTTGAAAATCGGTCCATAATTGACGGAGAAATCAGCCGAACATAGAACCTCCTTCTTTTTTGAAGTCGGTTAATAATTCGTTATAATAACTTCCTATACGGATGCAGATAGAGAGGGATGATTTTAACTCCAATACCGAAACAGTGAAAGCAATTTCGAGGAATCAAACCCACCACGGGCGCAACTAAAAAAGCAAATAAATTTTACAACGCTGCAAGATAAACAAAAACGGTCACATCTCTATTTACAATCCTAGTCGCCGGCTCCGAATGGTTAACGACCAGCATAAATTTCGGGTTGCGAGTGTCTTTTCTGACCTGGCCTTTTTGTCGAGACCCTGACCTTCTGCGTTGCCAAAGGAGCCTGCCCGCTCCTTCGCCTCTTCTCTCTACCTGCACGAACAATTTATTTCCAAACTTCATTTCACCGTTTTATGGGCCTTGACAGGACTCCGCCTGAAACTCAATACGAGACACGCCATCGAGAGGGCGACCATTTAAAAAACGAACGAAATTACTCTCCTCCTTTGGGAAACGTCGCCCTAATGAGAACGGAAAAAAAGGTTAATTAGATTCATTTTTTGTCGATTTATTTCTGTGTCTGCCTCTTTCTCGCGCGCACGGACGTTCGGAGTCGACGTCTCTTTCACGAGCTCGAAATGGTCATTATATCGTTTTCGATAAATTACGAGTGAATTTTCGATTTTCACGATAATCATACGGCATTTTTGGGTTGATCGCTCGATTTATACGCTGGTTAAGAGAAAGGGCGTTATATTTTAACTTTACCCGTTCAAATTAGATTAATTTCAAGAATAATATATAGTTTCATTTAAGGATTACTTTTAAAAAAAGGTTAAAGTAAGCAGTATCGAGAAAAAAATACAGATGTCGTCTAATTATCAAACAGGAACTGCACAAATTTATTTCTTAACATGATACAGTGGCGCAAAGATTAATATAAGAATAAAACAGGAATAGCACATATAAATATATAGAATGACTGGCCTCTTGGTACAATTCTGCCAAAAGAGGCACTTCGAAAACTATTGGAACTACCTGGTTCTATAAGCTCTTGCTCAATACTCAATATAAAAAATAATTCTTACCATATAATTCTATAATAGAAAAAAAGAAAATATCTAAGTCCTAAGAAACAACTTACTAAGCTAACCAAAATCTGCCTTGAACGCCACATCACTGCTATTTTGAAAAAAGAGAAGAATTCAACTACTTCCTAATCAGCCTTCTGAGATTCTTTATCAATAAAAAAAATTGAAGTGATTTTTAGGCTTTCATTCTAGCAAAACTAGCAGTTCTCATTTCATGAATTATATAATTCATCAATCTGCGAAGTAAAAGTATGGAGTACATCTTCCTGGAAAATTCGAAATATTCATTGTTATTTAATTATCAATAGTCTGGTGGAAATACATTACATTAATATGTTAATACGAAAATTGTGAATTGGGATTCAGGTTTATTATTATCTCTTAGCTTGGTTCTCTTAGATTCAGATTTCAAGTTATTACTGTTAATTGTGAAGTATTCGCTCATCCTTGGCTAGGAACATAAACGTTTACCAGATGTTCAGTAAAAAGATCTGCTTTTAATTTTGACAATCAGTGCATAGTTGAGGAACTATGCACTGATTGTCAAACCGAATGATTGATGAACTATAAATTCAGAGAAGGAGATTATAATGGCTTGAGCATATCTGTCAAATAAACGAACTTTCCTTACAGACTTTTCGAGCGGAAGAAACAGAAACCATCTCTGAAAAACAAACATGAACCAAAGTCATAAAAAGCGATATGATGAATAAAGAAACCAGAGAAGGTCAGTCCGACGTCGGAACACCTGTGGCTGGACGGTAGGCTAATTTGTTGGGATGAAATGAAGTATTGTTGGAATAATAACTGATTAGGTTTAGTTAGTCCTAACAATTATTAGTAATTTATTGCATATATATTGTTCTTCATGGTGGAAACAGGAATTGTTTTATTTCTGATGTAGAGTTAGTCTTTTCCTCTAAGTCGAAGGGCGACTACCATGGAGCAATAAACCATAACACGTTTTTACTGTGGTTTGAAAATCAGAACTTGAAGGAATCATCAGTTATAGTTATGAATAACGCACCAGTATACTATGGTTAGTGTACTAGTGGAAAAGATCCCAACAAGTGCATCGAGCTACTTCAAATTGATACCTGGCAAACGCTTAATTACGTTGCGACGGAAAAAAGATACATGGTAGGTCAGATGGCTAAACAATATGACCCCAGAGTGTTACGTCTTCCTCCCTATCACTGCATATTCAATCAAATCAAATTAATATAGGATGTGCCAAAGATTATTGCAAGTCGTATGCTAGAATTCTACCATATAGGTGCTGAAAAAAAGAGTTAATGTAAATATAATAAAACACAACCCGAATTTACAAAATATTATGATTGTATAATTAAATGTAGTTTCATTCCTTTGATAAGTGATGTAATATAATGTTAAAATACATTATTTTTGTTTCACTATTTTATTTATATTAGAATGTAGTTATATGTCAAAGCCAAAATGAGTTAAAACGCAGAGTTAATACGACAACACTGCGACGTTTTGACGTCATAAATTTAGATGACGTGAGTTCATTGTTTCATTAAGCATTATATGATTAATCATACATTTATATAAACAATTCTACCGTAAACAATTAAGGTTCATCAAAACAATTTCTACAGATATCCTATTTATTTTATTCCCATTTCCTGAACCGCCGAATAAACCCGAGTTTTCGTTCTTGGAACGAATCAACAAAAATCACAGCGAGAAATCCATCGTCGTCATCCCTCCGCTCGTCATTGTTACCGACGCACCGTGGCCAATCCCGTCGAAATAACCAAAACGAATGGAAGATTCGACGGTCAGAAATTAAATAAAATAACGAAAATAAGTCAGAACAGATTAAACGTTGATGAATTGGCGTTTTACGTTCTCCGTCCGTAATTATTTTTTTCTCTCCCCCCGGTTCTCTCGGCGTTAACTTCCCCGCCCCCCTCCCCCCTCGACGCCACGGTCCCCTCGCCGACGAACCGATCATCGTTCTGACCTGCGCAACCATAAATATCGAGGATGCGGACGGACGACCGCGGCCCAAGCGCGTCTCGAAAGACTTTTAAAATCGTTTTTGGTCGAGCGTGCATCGTGAATAATTAATCAGGCGGTCCTATTAATTAATATTATAATGAAACGGATTGAGAAATAAAATCGATTTACAAGGTAATAGGCCGGTAATATTTGTCGCATGCTGCATAAGAAATGGCCGAAAAATAGCCGGTCACGTCGTGGGATTATCGTCGTCGTCGTCGTTAGACGAAACGGGCGCCGTGAATGGATGTGATTGGACTTGCATCTGATGTTATCATACGTCATCCGGATGGAACTAAGATGTTTACTAAAATGATGGGTACTATATTGTTTAATCGCATTCGTATTTTTTAATACAATTATTTACTTTGCTTGTCAAACCCAAAAACTTAAAGGATTTTCATGCGGTAGTCACCAATTGGCAGAGTAATTCATGAGGAAGGTTTGCATGAATGGTTTGGTACGATCGGAAGTCATCTCTGCATCGAATATTGACGGGTGATGGAAGTGGAATAGATTTAGTTTGAAAACCCTAAGTGCAAAAAATCATGATTATCACCTGGGCAAAACGGGCAATCGACTCCAAAGCCAAACCGTTTTGGTCGCACGACAATGCTCTGTGTTTGGTGAAACCAGAATGACGTAACTGCTGAATAGTAATCGGTTGCGGAAAACAAATGATCACTTCGAATGCACTAATTGATTGAAAAACGTCCAGAATGGGCTCGAAGATAAAACCCGTCCAAAAAGAAGAAGAACTGGATATTGAATTTGGAAAAAAAGACGTATTGGCTATTAGGAAGAAGTTTTGCTGCCAACAAGCAAGAAAGTGCTGTTATATAATCAAATCATTAGCCCACGTGGACATGTGGTCCATGGCATCCAAATATGGGGTTCTGTCAAAAACAGCAAAATGGACATTATCAAGCGATTTCAGAACGAAGTATAGAGGATTGATGTTAACGCTTCGTGATGTTTCAGAAATAGTTATCAATAACACATTAAACAACTTGCCTAAAATTATGAACAGACTTCACCATGTCAATATTGAGACAGTCCGACAGTCTCGACCCAAGGATCAAACAAGGCGACTCAAAAGAACTAAACAGCTATTTTAGTGTGGCATGAGTAGTTATGCAGAACATAGTGCCAGTGTAGACGTTAATAATAGTGTAAAGTTGATAGAACCTCAGATATCACTAATTTTTTAATAATAAAAAAATATTAAAAGAGAAAACCACAATGAGAGATAGTTATGCTATATCTGAATACGATCAAATGACTCTGTAAAATGACAAAGTGCAGCTGCATATAAAATTTATAAAAATTATTACTAATAATTATTACTATTAATATTAACCGCACAGTACTTCGTCTGATTACGGCTAATTTTAGATACTTGGCTTATTTGGTAAGGGTTTACATGGAATGAAAACATAAAAGTTGGGTTTATTCGTCGGTAGACGCCTAAGAAGGTTAATGTTGAAAGAATAAAGTATTGTTCATAAGCAACTAGAAACATCCACCAAACAAAAGTAGTTTGAGAGACGCTACTAGCTTTTTTTAATAAATTTAATGATAAATAATAGGGTAATGCTCAATCGACATAAAAACATAGAACTTCTTGAACTTGAGCACCAAAACAATCGTTATTATTCGTTCAAACACCCTTGAACCCAAGACGTGAGTCATGTCTCTTGGGTAACTAACATTGAACGTAGAAAAACTAGTCGAAATTTATTACAGCTAATAAACAAACAAAACCAACATGTTATAAACTTTTGCGAACGCTACTGATACATATCTTAAAAACGTACACATATTTCAAGCATGACTGAAGAGGTAGGTAGTAAATGTAATAGTAACGTAGCTATTAATATGCTCATCCAGTAATATAAGTATACGTAACGAAGCGACGTTGCTAAATATGTCACCTATATAAATACAATAGTCATCATACATACTCGTATTTGAACAACAATAATTAAAAGTGTTGTCAAAGTCATAAATATCGAATCGTTCAGATATTTTTAACGAGATGTCAACAAATATCTTTTGAAAAGTTACAATAATCTCATCAATATAATCAAGATAAGACATTATTATCCTAAAATATATTGAAAGAGATATTTCGTGTCTGAGGATTATTTAAGCAAATAAAGTTTTTCAATCCTCTTTTTATTTGATTCTTAAGAATATAAGTGCACATTCCTGAACGCTAGTGTTTTAAAAATAAATTATTATATCAAGATAATCCTAATCAAAGTACAATTGAAATGTAGATTTCTCAAGCGATCTTTCAGTATTTATTACTAATGCATATTTTAGTAGTTGTATCTTTTCCTGAATGTCAACAAATGAATAACAAAATACGAATATTAAAAAAGAAAAGTAATATGTAGAAGTACAAAATGCAATTATCCCTTAAATTGAGTAAATTTCTAACTAACAAAGTTAAATTTATCTGGTAAACTTAATTTTTATTATTTATTATAGCAAACTAGTAAATTCACACTAATAATCTATTTGCTATTATCTTTATCCTAATATACTATGGCTTTAAAATTACTAAACACTTATGTCACTGTTTTTAACGTACACTGAGTTTTAGTAATAACCTCAATGAACCAATGACCAAATAATTTTACTTTAATCTTCTGACTAAGGCGTCTGACGGAACCTCTCTGTTCATGTCTTTGGGCATAGTCCTTGATAACGTTATCGACAGTTTTTATCCTCAGGGACAGTCCTTATGCACATTGTCATTACGAATTTAGCATGGAGCATCAACAATACCTCACAGTACTTTATTTCGGAACCTTTGTAAAATATTTCTATTGCATTGACATTGACTTATTTTTCTGTTTATTTCTTCTTAACATCTGTTAAGAACCATATCTGTGTTAACAACCACTACTATATCTCTGGTACGAAACACTTTAGAGCTAACAATTTCTAGTCTCTAGAAGATAAAAGATCTATTACGCTTAAACCTAAGACACCTGTTGAAACAGCTTCTTCCTTGATGAATAAAACATAGACAAGCCAACAATTGGGTGTTCTGCACGTCTGCAAATCATTTAATCAGCTTCGTTGCTACTAACAACTGCTCATTTAGTATCGTAAAATTGAGTTTTTCATTTATAATAACGCCCGCTTAAGAGAAATTAGTGTTTTCCACACTGTACCTTGAAAGGGATGAATTTAGGGATGAAAAAACTATTGCAGCTCGCCCGAAATAAATATCTAGTAGCATAGAATATAACTTTTAAGAGTAATATCAAAATGCTACGAAGGAAAGTCATTAAAATTAGACGATATAAGTATACCGATAATAAAATTGGGAGATAAAATAGACGTATTACGTCCGCTGAAGTGATTTATTATCAAACTGATATAAAACTTTTCTAATTCGATCCAGAACGACTCCGCCAAAGTTCACATGCTGTTAAAACGGATGAACTCCTTAATGACATCAAACGGAAGGTAACGAGGCCTTTGACTTCGACTATTTTGTTTGCGTTTAATTAAAAGATGTCGTTCAAAACAATTGTCCATTAAATAAACGGGTTTAATCGATAACTATTGTTTCTTTATTTACATTTCGTATTAGAAACGGTTTAGATCTGAAAATGGCGAATGATTCGCAACGGCTGCCTTATAATCAGACAATTTCAAACTGTTTAATTAAGTTTACAAGACCTTGATTTGTTTAAATAGACTTTTAATGCTAGCTACTGTAACAACAACTGAATATAATTTAGGTTAATTCGATATTGAGAAGTACGAATTTCTTCTGGCGTTAATTTTTAGAGAGAGAAATGCTAGACGATAGACAGAATATCTGTACTGTAGTGGTTAAATAAATTTAAATTTAAAAAACAAATGAATGCCGTTTACGACGTTTTAAAAATGGTGATTTTGACACCGAAGACAAAATGCATTTGAACAGTTTAAAACATTTGTAGACGAAGATTTGAACTTATTACTTGATGAAGATCCCTGTAAAATGCAAGAAGAATAGGCAGAATGGTTGGGAATAATACAAGAAATAATTTGCCTGAAAAGCATGGGAATGATCCAAAAGCTTGGATATGTTGAGCCGTATAAATTGAAGTCAATAGACCTAGAGAGATTAGTGAAATCCTATTGTAACTGGTGATGAAAAGTGGATCAATTACACTAATCCAAAGCGAAAGAAATAACGTGGACCACCTGGTCATGCATCAACGTCATCTACAACACCGAATATTTCTGGCTCCAAGCTCCATGGAGTTGCTAAAACCTAATAAAATCATCAATAAAGGGTCAAATTAAAAAAAAAACTAAAGAGGTAGAATAATGTATTCAGTGAAAGAAGTATTAACATTCAAAAGTCTTAATCAAACATCGAGAGACATAGAAAATCGAAAAGTCAATCAAAAAGAGCATCACATTAAATGATTTAATACTCAACAATCAATATTCTGTTCCTTTTACTTTAATAAAAATATATTTAGCGAAGATATAGTCAATTCAAAATAGCAGTGACACGAGCGTCAATATATGTCTGTCTAAGTTTGTAAATTCGTTTTATAGTCAGACATATTATCCTTGTCGTTTTATTCTATTTAAAAAGAGATGTAACGGAATGAGCCTGCAAAAGTTGTCCGTTTGCCAAACTTCTGAAAATTCTTCAAAATATTATAATTACGGGTTATAAACCGGCAAACGTTGTTTTAACGCTTTGTTTTAATACATTTGGGGATGATGAAAGAGGAAACCACTAAAGGTCAGTATACAATTAATATACTTTAATTGTAGGGAATTGTATTATAGCGTTTGGTTAACATGTATGAGTAGAGAAATAACATTAACTGTTTCGCAGATATGGCAAATGCATTAAGGAGAATGCAGTGATTAAATGTAGTTTTATCAAGTTGTATATAGATAGTAAAGATGTTGAACAAACTAAAGAGAAATATAGTAATATCATAATGACTTTACAAGGATACATTGCATCGAAAGAAACAAGAACTAAGCGTAAAACATAAATCTGCTCTCTAATGAAAGTAAAATACATTACTCAGATATACAATTGTTATTAAGTGGATTTGGGGTTCCTTCGGGGGATACCACTACATTCAAAAACGCGTCTGGAACCCTACCGATAATGTTAAAATAAATTATATTTAATAGAATATTTGTTCAATTATTTTATTTATAGCTGCGGCAACATTGCGACGTTTCCCGTGTCACTGCTATTTTGAATTGACTATATATACAATTTCTTATGCATACGGTATACCAAATCCTCAATGATTAAATGGTAGTTACGAGATATAAAAAGGTCGTTTGTTGTCGAAAACCAGTCCAAGCAAGATCAGCGGGCGACCATTCAACATTTATTGCTGCAAGCGTCCAACCATAGCAAATTCATACATGAATACGAGCTCGTTACGGAGAGAGGTATCTGCCGAGTATCCAAGTGTGAAGAAACGATGCAGGAAGTTAAAAAGCGCGAGAATAACAAACGCGGACTGACTAGGTGCAACGATTGCTGACAAGGGGGCCCGCGTGGAAACGTCAAGACCGGTGAAATTGTTGAGACTTTATGTCCCAGATCGGTATCGGGCATTAGACACACTACATCTGATCCGGAGATCTTATCTGGTGGAGCGATCAAATAGATCAAGGCCGATTACGTAATAATATGGCGTAACCGAACCTGATCTCTCGGTTGAATGATCACTTTTGATGTACATGCTGAAAACTGGTTCGATTTAATGTACGCACAAATTTCTAGAGGTATATTGGATAACATTTAACGCTTCGTTTGTTAATCATAATAAAATCACCAGAGAGAGAATTATAAAGCACAAAATAACATGAAATAAACATTACAGATATTAAAATATTTAATGAAAAATAAATGCTCACTTGGGTCAATCTTAGCGTTGGGAACTATCGACTGAAAACGACTATCGACTTATTGACTACTTTTTACTATCAGTTTCAGTCGCTATTTTTAGTCCAAGAGATTTTATTACTTTTTACCAGTGACTTCAGTCACTATTTTCGATCCGACCGATTTTGCTACTATTTACTATGGACTGTTTCAATCCTGTACTTTTAGTTACTATTTTTGGTTCTACTAGTTTCATTCGACTGATTTTTAACGTTCTGGCTCTGTCGCCCTAGCCGCAACCTTGACAAAAAAATATCCAATTTATGTATGTAAGTACACAATATGCTTGCATAGATTTATATGTAAGATATATAGTCTTATGATTTTTTTGGTAGTTTGCTTGTAAATAACAATATATTTTATATTAATATAACAGCATTTTGGAACGATATTTTTTAAGATTGTTAATGTAATAGGATAAATAGTAAAGTACTTTTGACTGTTTTTATGGCAATAATAGGTAATATTTGGATTACTCTCTCGATTTTTGTAAAAAAATATTTTCGTTCAATAATACATAAAGCATTTACTTTATTTAAAAAAGCTCTAGCAGTTATTATGCGATCCCTTTTAATTATGTCATGGATTTTTTTTTCTATGATTAGGTATATGTTTGATTTTTATTTAGGATTTATCGTTATTGTACATCTTTAGTTTTTAGGTTTTGTTTAATTTCTATTGTATTGTCTATATTTATTATAAGATATTATTTAAAAATAACAATTAACATATTAAAATACGATGAAACATTTGTGGGATATTATTCCATTCTATAGAAAAATTCCATCATAAACTATATTGAAAAATAAAAATATACTTCTATAAAATTATACAGATATACAGCAAACAAAACTATGAGTTTCTTATAAACACAGTAACAAAGAGAATCATAAATTGGTCGTCCAGATCAGTTAGTACAACATTTGTCATTCAGTAGGAATACAACTACAAGATAGATGTGTACCTAGCTCTAATTAGTACATATATGTATACAAGGAACAACAATATATGACAAAACAAATATTTTCGTAGACACTATTACATAATAATGAAGCTTAACACATTAGATAGTTCTGAGGTTGCTTTTTGACAGGTAAATGCTTTCGACTCGAATAATAATCATCGTCAGATTATTGCATATTATTCAACACTTATGATGTTGATAAATTACACGATGGTAATGCAATAAAATATGATTGATGACCTCATATATTTAGATTTTTAACATAAAATACCATCATAATTTTTGTTTATACCAGTTCTTTATATAAAACAGAAACACAAAACTTGTAGCGAGTGCCAGTGTATCATGTGGTATTTGCAATGTTATTACAAGTTGTCATAACATTTTAGTAAATGATAGAAAAAAGTTAAGAAACACAAAACTAAATAAATAGTTTGGAATGATTTTCTCAATTAAAAAAAAATATCTAAGGAATCTTTAATATAGACACATAAATATATAATCGGAAAAGTATAACGTACACTTATGCCGGCTAAAGTTGAAAGAAAAACAATTAAAAAATGTTGATGAACGTTTAAGAAGAACCAAAACATTAATGAGGATGTCAACTGATATGCAACAAAAACACGTGTTCTAAATGGTTTTTATCGATAAATTTCAAAGGACCAAGCTAAATGACACACATTAGAAGCATGATTAATGATTCAAAATGCATTTTTTTTTAAGAGAACAATTTCTTATTCTTGACTAAATACCAGTAGAAATTAATGCCACTATATTAGATAATAATTTGCGAATATAATCTTCAACAAGAAACATGAGATATTTATATTGCATGAAGGCTAGCTTTTATTTCGGGATTTAAGCAAACTAATTTATCAAGTATAGATTTTTTAAAATATTGAAGGTCATCGAAGAACTTATTAACACTTTTCGTATTAGAAAAATAATTTTCTACCTGAAAATAATAAAGAAAATGACTAAGATAATGATAAAATAATGAAAAGCATATATACATATCACATGTTGTCACTATCTTGCCTTTTAATTCACAGTCTGAATAAATCTGGAGAAACATTTACTAGTCAACACATTCATTAATATGAGAACTGATTCACAAGGCAACACGTGCTTTAAATATCTTTATGGATTATGGACATATCGATAGAGCAAGACAAGGGACTTCCAAATCCTTGATTAATGATGATTTTTAGTTTAAATAGTACGGTTATTTTCTATTAGTTTATGGTTAAAAGTAACTTTGTTGAGTATTATTTTGAAAAACTGTTGTTGTATGCCGTGAATTTAGAATATGTTAAAACACAGACAATTTTCATGCATTTAATATGATATTCTGGTACATATATAGTGGTGAAAATTTGCGATTTTTAGCCATTTTAAAGGATTTTGTTGTCATTTCTGTTCAAATTATGACAGACCAATGAAAATTACAAGGATTATAAAGAATTTTGCGCTGAATCGAATGGTAGTATAATCATTTTTATATACTCTTTGGTTTTTAAGTTATACAATGAAAAATGTATTTTCAAGAAATTCGCGAATTACTGTTTAAGTCGCTTATCTTAAAAACTATAAATGCTAGGCCGATTTAACACGGATTTTCGTTTCTTTCACCCCAAAATACACGTATTTTGAGTATCTTATCCTTATCCGAGAGGTAAAAAAATTTGGCACTTTTTCCATATATATAGTCGTGAAAATTTGCGATTTTTAGCCATTTTAAAGGTTTTTGTTGTCATTTCTGTTCAAATTATGACAGACCAATGAAAATTACAAGGATTATAAAGAATTTTGCGCTGAATCGAATGGTAGTATATTCATTGTTATATACTCTTTGGTTTTTAAGTTATACAATGAAAAATGTATTTTCAAAAAATTCGCGAATTACTGTTTAAGTCGCTTATCTTAAAAACTATAAATGCTAGGCCGATTTAACACGGATTTTCGTTTCTTTCACCCCAAAATACATGTATTTTGAGAATTTTATCCTTATCCGAGAGGTAAAAAAATTTGGCAATTTTTCCATATATATAGTCGTGAAAATTTGCGATTTTTAGCCATTTTAAAGGTTTTTGTTGTCATTTCTGTTCAAATTATGACAGACCAATGAAAATTACAAGGATTATAAAGAATTTTGCGCTGAATCGAATGGTAGTATAATCATTTTTATATACTCTTTAGTTTTTAAGTAATACAATGAAAAATGTATTTTCAAGAAATTCGCGAATTACTGTTTAAGTCGCTTATCTTAAAAACTATAAATGCTAGGCCGATTTAACACGGATTTTCGTTTCTTTCACCCCAAAATACATGTATTTTGAGAATTTTATCCTTATCCGAGAGGTAAAAAAATTTGGCAATTTTTCCATAAGTTTTTCCATCCAGTCGTGAAAATTTGCGATTTTTAGCCATTTTAAAGGTTTTTGTTGTCATTTCTGTTCAAATTATGACAGACCAATGAAAATTACAAGAATTATAAAGAATTTTGCGCTGAATCGAACGGTAGTATAATCACTTTTATATACTCTTTAGTTTTTAAGTTATACAATGAAAAATGTATTTTCAAGAAATTCGCGAATTACTGTTTAAGTCGCTTATCTTAAAAACTATAAATGCTAGGCCAATTTAACACGGATTTTCGTTTCTTTCACCCCAAAATACATGTATTTTGAGAATTTTATCCTTATCCGAGAGGTAAAAAAATTTGGCACTTTTTCCATATATATAGTCGTGAAAATTTGCGATTTTTAGCCATTTTAAAGGTTTTTGTTGTCATTTATGTTCAAATTATGACAAACCAATGAAAATTACAAGGATTATAAAGAATTTTGCGCTGAATCGAATGATAGTATATTCATTTTTATATACTCTTTGGTTTTTAAGTTATACAATGAAAAATGTATTTTCAAGAAATTCGCGAATTACTGTTTAAGTCGCTTATCTTAAAAACTATAAATGCTAGGCCGATTTAACACGGATTTTCGTTTCTTTCACCCCAAAATACATGTATTTTGAGAATTTTATCCATATCCGAGAGGTAAAAAAATTTGGCAATTTTTCCATATGTATAGTCGTGAAAATTTGCGATTTTTAGACATTTTAAAGGTTTTTGTTGTCATTTCTGTTCAAATTATGACAGACCAATGAAAATTACAAGGATTATAAAGAATTTTGCGCTGAATCGAATGGTAGTATAATCACTTTTATATACTCTTTAGTTTTTAAGTAATACAATGAAAAATGTATTTTCAATAAATTCGCGAATTACTGTTTAAGTCGCTTATCTTAAAAACTATAAATGCTAGGCCGATTTAACACGGATTTTCGTTTCTTTCACCCCAAAATACATGTATTTTGAGAATTTTATCCTTATCCGAGAGGTAAAAAAATTTGGCAATTTTTCCATCGTGAAGTTTTTCCATCCAGTCGTGAAAATTTGCGATTTTTAGCCATTTTAAAGGTTTTTGCTTTCATTTCTGTTCAAATTATGACAGACCAATGAAAATTACAAGAATTATAAAGAATTTTGCCCTGAATCGAATGGTAGTATAATCACTTTTATATACTCTTTGGTTTTTAAGTTATACAATGAAAAATGTATTTTCAAGAAATTCGCGAATTGGTGTTTAAGTCGCTTATCTTAAGAACTATAAATGCTAGGCCGATTTAACACGGATTTTCGTTTCTTTCACCCCAAAATACATGTATTTTGAGAATTTTATCCTTATCCGAGAGGTAAAATAATTTGGCACTTTTTCCATATATTTAGTCGTGAAAATTTGCGATTTTTAGAAATTTTAAAGGTTTTTGTTGTCATTTCTGTTCAAATTATGACAGACCAATGAAAATTACAAGGATTATAAAGAATTTTGCGCTGAATCGAATGGTAGTATAATCACTTTTATATACTCTTTAGTTTTTAAGTTATACAATGAAAAATGTATTTTCAAGAAATTCGCGAATTACTGTTTAAGTCGCTTATCTTAAAAACTATAAATGCTAGGCCGATTTAACACGGATTTTCGTTTCTTTCACCCCAAAATACATGTATTTTGAGAATTTTATCCTTATCCGAGAGGTACAAAAATTTGGCACTTTTTCCATATATATAGTCGTGAAAAATTGCGATTTTTAGCCGTTTTAAAGGTTTTTGTTGTCATTTATGTTCAAATTATGACAAACCAATGAAAATTACAAGGATTATAAAGAATTTTGCGCTGAATCGAATGGTAGTATATTCATTGTTATATACTCTTTGGTTTTTACGTTATACAATGAAAAATGTATTTTCAAAAAATTCGCGAATTACTGTTTAAGTCGCTTATCTTAAAAACTATAAATGCTAGGCCGATTTAACACGGATTTTCGTTTCTTTCACCCCAAAATACATGTATTTTGAGAATTTTATCCTTATCCGAGAGGTAAAAAAATTTGGCACTTTTTCCATATATTTAGTCGTGAAAATTTGCGATTTTTAGAAATTTTAAAGGTTTTTGTTGTCATTTCTGTTCAAATTATGACAGACCAATGAAAATTACAAGGATTATAAAGAATTTTGCGCTGAATCGAATGGTAGTATAATAATTTTTATATACTCTTTAGTTTTTAAGTTATACAATGAAAAATGTATTTTCAAGAAATTCGCGAATTACTGTTTAAGTCGCTTATCTTAAAAACTATAAATGCTAGGCCGATTTAACACGGATTTTCGTTTCTTTCACCCCAAAATACATGTATTTTGAGAATTTTATCCTTATCCGAGAGGTAAAAAAATTTGGCAATTTTTCCATATTTATCCAGTCGTGAAAATTTGCGATTTTTAGCCATTTTAAAGGTTTTTGCTTTCATTTCTGTTCAAATTATGACAGACCAATGAAAATTACAAGGATTATAAAGAATTTTGCGCTGAATCGAATGGTAGTATAATCATTTTTATATACTCTTTGGTTTTTAAGTTATACAATGAAAAATGTATTTTCAAGAAATTCGCGAATTGGTGTTTAAGTCCCTTATCTTAAGAACTATAAATGCTAGGCCGATTTAACACGGATTTTCGTTTCTTTCACCCCAAAATACATGTATTTTGAGAATTTTATCCTTATCCGAGAGGTAAAATAATTTGGCACTTTTTCCATATATTTAGTCGTGAAAATTTGCGATTTTTAGAAATTTTAAAGGTTTTTGTTGTCATTTCTGTTCAAATTATGACAGACCAATGAAAATTACAAGGATTATAAAGAATTTTGCGCTGAATCGAATGGTAGTATAATCATTTTTATATACTCTTTAGTTTTTAAGTTATACAATGAAAAATGTATTTTCAAGAAATTCGCGAATTACTGTTTATGTCCCTTATCTTAAAAACTATAAATGCTAAGCCGATTTAACACGGATTTTCATTTCATTCACCCCAAAATACATGTATTTTGAGAATTTTATCCTTATCCGAGAGGTACAAAAATTTGGCACTTTTTCCATATATATAGTCGTGAAAAATTGCGATTTTTAGCCGTTTTAAAGGTTTTTGTTGTCATTTATGTTCAAATTATGACAAACCAATGAAAATTACAAGGATTATAAAGAATTTTGCGCTGAATCGAATGGTAGTATAATCACTTTTATATACTCTTTAGTTTTTAAGTTATACAATGAAAAATGTATTTTCAAGAAATTCGCGAATTGCTGTTTAAGTCGCTTATCTTAAAAACTATAAATGCTAGGCCGATTTAACACGGATTTTCGTTTCTTTCACCCCAAAATACATGTATTTTGAGAATTTTATCCTTATCCGAGAGGTACAAAAATTTGGCACTTTTTCCATATATATAGTCGTGAAAAATTGCGATTTTTAGCCGTTTTAAAGGTTTTTGTTGTCATTTATGTTCAAATTATGACAAACCAATGAAAATTACAAGGATTATAAAGAATTTTGCGCTGAATCGAATGGTAGTATAATCACTTTTATATACTCTTTAGTTTTTAAGTTATACAATGAAAAATGTATTTTCAAAAAATTCGCGAATTACTGTTTAAGTCGCTTATCTTAAAAACTATAAATGCTAGGCCGATTTAACACGGATTTTCGTTTCTTTCACCCCAAAATACATGTATTTTGAGAATTTTATCCATATCCGAGAGGTAAAAAATTTGGCAATTTTTCCATATGTATAGTCGTGAAAATTTGCGATTTTTAGCCATTTTAAAGGTTTTTGTTGTCATTTCTGTTCAAATTATGACAGACCAATGAAAATTACAAGGATTATAAAGAATTTTGCGCTGAATCGAATGGTAGTATAATCACTTTTATATACTCTTTAGTTTTTAAGTAATACAATGAAAAATGTATTTTCAAGAAATTCGCGAATTACTGTTTAAGTCGCTTATCTTAAAAACTATAAATGCTAGGCCGATTTAACACGGATTTTCGTTTCTTTCACCCCAAAATACATGTATTTTGAGAATTTTATCCTTATCCGAGAGGTAAAAAAATTTGGCAATTTTTCCATAAGTTTTTCCATCCAGTCGTGAAAATTTGCGATTTTTAGCCATTTTAAAGGTTTTTGTTGTCATTTCTGTTCAAATTATGACAGACCAATGAAAATTACCAGAATTATAAAGAATTTTGCGCTGAATCGAACGGTAGTATAATCACTTCTATATACTCTTTAGTTTTTAAGTTATACAATGAAAAATGTATTTTCAAGAAATTCGCGAATTACTGTTTAAGTCGCTTATCTTAAAAACTATAAATGCTAGGCCGATTTAACACGGATTTTCGTTTCTTTCACCCCAAAATACATGTATTTTGAGAATTTTATCCTTATCCGAGAGGTGAAAAAATTTGGCAATTTTTCCATAAGTTTTTCCATCCAGTCGTGAAAATTTGCGATTTTTAGCCATTTTAAAGGTTTTTGCTTTCATTTCTGTTCAAATTATGACAGACCAATGAAAATTACAAGAATTATAAAGAATTTTGCGCTGAATCGAATGGTAGTATAATCACTTTTATATACTCTTTGGTTTTTAAGTTATACAATGAAAAATGTATTTTCAAGAAATTCGCGAATTTGTGTTTAAGTCGCTTATCTTAAGAACTATAAATGCTAGGCCGATTTAACACGGATTTTCGTTTCTTTCACCCCAAAATACATGTATTTTGAGAATTTTATCCTTATCCGAGAGGTAAAAAAATTTGGCACTTTTTCCATATATATAGTCGTGAAAATTTGCGATTTTTAGCCATTTTAAAGGTTTTTGTTGTCATTTCTGTTCAAATTATGACAGACCAATGAAAATTACAAGGATTATAAAGAATTTTGCGCTGAATCGAATGGTAGTATATTCATTGTTATATACTTTTTGCTTTTTAAGTTATACAATGAAAAATGTATTTTCAAAAAATTCGCGAATTACTGTTTAAGTCACTTATCTTAAAAACTATAAATGCTAGGCCGATTTAACACAGATTTTCGTTTCTTTCACCCCAAAATACATGTATTTTGAGAATTTTATCCTTATCCGAGAGGTAAAAAAATTTGGCAATTTTTCCATATATATAGTCGTGAAAATTTGCGATTTTTAGCCATTTTAAAGGTTTTTGTTGTCATTTCTGTTCAAATTATGACAGACCAATGAAAATTACAAGGATTATAAAGAATTTTGCGCTGAATCGAATGGTAGTATATTCATTTTTATATACTCTTTGGTTTTTAAGTTATACAATGAAAAATGTATTTTCAAGAAATTCGCGAATTACTGTTTAAGTCGCTTATCTTAAAAACTATAAATGCTAGGCCGATTTAACACAGATTATGGTTTCTTTCACCCCAAAATACATGTATTTTGAGAATTTTATCCTTATCCGAGAGGTAAAGAAATTTGGCACTTTTTCCATATATATAGTCGTGAAAATTTGCGATTTTTAGAAATTTTAAAGGTTTTTGTTGTCATTTCTGTTCAAATTATGACAGACCAATGAAAATTACAAGGATTATAAAGAATTTTGCGCTGAATCGAATGGTAGTATAATCATTTTCATATACTCTTTAGTTTTTAAGTTATACAATGAAAAATGTATTTTCAAGAAATTCGCGAATTGCTGTTTAAGTCGCTTATCTTAAAAACTATAAATGCTAGGCCGATTTAACACAGATTTTCGTTTCTTTCACCCCAAAATACATGTATTTTGAGAATTTTATCCTTATCCGAGAGGTAAAAAAATTTGGCAATTTTTCCATATATATAGTCGTGAAAATTTGCGATTTTTAGCCATTTTAAAGGTTTTTGTTGTCATTTCTGTTCAAATTATGACAGACCAATGAAAATTACAAGGATTATAAAGAATTTTGCGCTGAATCGAATGGTAGTATATTCATTTTTATATACTCTTTGGTTTTTAAGTTATACAATGAAAAATGTATTTTCAAGAAATTCGCGAATTACTGTTTAAGTCGCTTATCTTAAAAACTATAAATGCTAGGCCGATTTAACACAGATTTTCGTTTCTTTCACCCCAAAATACATGTATTTTGAGAATTTTATCCTTATCCGAGAGGTAAAAAAATTTGGCACTTTTTCCATATATATAGTCGTGAAAATTTGCGATTTTTAGCCATTTTAAAGGTTTTTGTTGTCATTTCTGTTCAAATTATGACAGACCAATGAAAATTACAAGGATTATTAAGAATTTTGCGCTGAATCGAATGGTAGTATAATCATTTTTATATACTCTTTAGTTTTTAAGTTACACAATGAAAAATGTATTTTCAAGAAATTCGCGAATTGCTGTTTAAGTCCCTTATCTTAAAAACTATAAATGCTAGGCCGATTTAACACAGATTTTCGTTTCTTTCACCCCAAAATACATGTATTTTGAGAATTTTATCCTTATCCGAGAGGTAAAAAAATTTGGCAATTTTTCCATATATATAGTCGTGAAAATTTGCGATTTTTAGCCATTTTAAAGGTTTTTGTTGTCATTTCTGTTGAAATTATGACAGACCAATGAAAATTACAAGGATTATAAAGAATTTTGCGCTGAATCGAATGGTAGTATATTCATTTTTATATACTCTTTGGTTTTTAAGTTATACAATGAAAAATGTATTTTCAAAAAATTCCCGAATTACTGTTTAAGTCGCTTATCTTAAAAACTATAAATGCTAGGCCGATTTAACACAGATTATCGTTTCTTTCACCCCAAAATACATGTATTTTGAGAATTTTATCCTTATCCGAGAGGTAAAGAAATTTGGCACTTTTTCCATATATATAGTCGTGAAAATTTGCGATTTTTAGAAATTTTAAAGGTTTTTGTTGTCATTTCTGTTCAAATTATGACAGACCAATGAAAATTACAAGGATTATTAAGAATTTTGCGCTGAATCGAATGGTAGTATAATCATTTTTATATACTCTTTGGTTTTTAAGTTATACAATGAAAAATGTATTTTCAAGAAATTCGCGAATTACTGTTTAAGTCGCTTATCTTAAAAACTATAAATGCTAGGCCGGTTTAACATGCATTTTCGTTTCTTTCACCCTAAAATACATGTATTTTGAGAATTTTATCCTTATCCGAGAGGTAAAAAAATTTGGCACTTTTTCCATATTCATTTCCATATTTCATTTCTGTTCAGACCAATGAAAATTACAAGGATTATAAAGAATTTTACGCTGAATCGAATGATAGTATAATCATTTTTATATACTCTTTGGTTTTTAAGTTATACAATGAAAAATGTATTTTGTGCGGTCTGTATACTGACAGACCGCGCAAAAACAATTCAATAATTATATGTATTAAGTTAACATTCTATATAACATCTACTCTATTCAAAGTATATTTGTACATACGTGATCAAGATGTTTAATGTCGCCTGACGCAATTTGTAAATTTGTTTTATAATCAGAAAAAGATTTTCCTTCTCATTTTATTCTAGTTAAAAAGAAACACAATGCTGTCTGATTAATTCGAACACGTAAACGAATGAGCCTGTCAAAGTCGTCCGGTTGTCATACGTGTGAAAAATTCTTGAAAGCAATAGTGATAAGAGGTTATAACTCTAACCTATAAACTATTGTGGCCGTATAATTAACTGTAGTTTTTAGATGTTAAGATAAATTATATTTGATAACATTGAACAAAAATTGTTTTATTTAGATTAGAATTTTGTTGTAGGTCAAAGCCAAACTGAACTAAAACTCAAGAGTTGATGCGGCAACATTGCGATGTTTTGATGTCATAAATATAAATGATGTATGTATCAGATAACTTTGAACAGACTATACATTACTCTAAGCATATAGACTTCGCTGAAAGATTTAGAATAAGATATTTGACACACACAAATTGGATATAATTACAAATACTTATTGTCCACTGTCAAGATTTTTGGACCAGTAAGTGATACGAATCAAAAAAAATTGAAAACGTATGAAAAATCATAAAATATATATGAAAATGTACACTCGAATAGATTTAACGATAATCGGCGACCGTATCCTCTAGTCAATTATAAAAGAGTCCTAATTAAAATAGTCTTGTCATGTGGCGGCATGACCGGTTTTTGCCGCAAATAATTTATTTCGATTGAATGCGGTACGCTGTCGTCACCGTCGTTTTGCTCCGTTTTTTCCATTTGCCGTCCGTACCACGACCGTGTCGCGTCTCTATGATATATTGGTTGCGGTGGCAGTTCGGCCGTCTCTCCCATAGCTTTAATTTCCATCGCGGCGACGAAAAAAGAGCTGTCGCTTCTTCCATACGCTTCGCCATTAAACGGGACGCAACTCGATTTGTTATAATATCGTCCGTCGTGCGGTCCGAAACGGAATGGCGTGTCGAATTTGTTTGGGTTTGGCGACTGGTGATGGTGGTGATGGATTTAATTGATCATAATAGTTGTAGCAGGAAGAATGAAGTGATCAGATATGTAAGTAATGTCTAAAGTCATGGATTTTCACACTACCATACACCTTCATCGATTATTTCCAGTTACTATTATGATTGTCAAATCTAACGATAATTTTTCTTTACAATAACTAAAAGGTATAAATATCTAGGAGGACCTATCGACCCTATTATCATCTTGTGTGATAACATTTATGTATTAAAACTGCTGTATTTCTATTAAATGCACCTTACTACATTATAGAAGATTAAATGATTTAATTATGTTGGGTCTGTGTCTTCTTTTGGTGTTATCCAAGAGTTGTATTACTTCGATACTGACATAAGAAAACTTGTATTGTGTTAATATTACTTTTAGGGAAACATCCCCATAATTGAATGGCATAAGTCCATATAGGCCTCAATATTTGCTTATATAATAGCAATTAATTATATATGTTGATAATTGTGATTTTCTTCCAATTAACCAATACGTTTCCTTATATTTGAACGCCAGTTCTTTCCTTTTCTTTTCTACATGTACCTCCCAGAGAAGTTTTGCATCAAGATTAATTCCAAGATACTTATCGTTGTTGTCATATCGAATATTATTTATTGTTATTGATGCTTGTGCAGTCTGATTATACGTTACGTTAACTGTTAACTTATTATTATAATTATTATTACAAATTACAAAAAGATATAAATATAATCAGATGTTCCTTCTCCTATGCAGATCAAATAAACCACCAGTATCCTTGTATGTCAGATTATGGTCTAGATTCCTCAAACCGCAAGTATTCCGAAATAAAATTTTGGGGGTGATTCTAAATGGCCCATGGTATGTTAGAAACAACCAAATACATCGAGAAACTGGGGTACCATCTGCTAATAAATTAATAATCACTTAAAGTTCATAAGAGGAACTTCCAGCACCAATAACAAGTAGATAGGGTCCATTCCAAATCTGCTACCGTAGTCATTTTGTTCAATGCGCAACAGTATACCAATTTGTGATTAAGAAGATATCCATATATTTCCGAGTTATCTTATTCCGAAAAAACGACAACGACAATCCCGATTCCAACCAGTAAATTGCACACTGCAAAAATATATAGTCTATTCAAATTACCGTCAAAATTGAGATGACATCTATCATGGCGCATCAAATGAATAATCCATAGTATGAGATGCATAATAGAAGAAGTTAATAAAAAAATAATAACAAATTTACAAAAATACTTATCATCATTAGATAACTAGTAAAGAATAAATCTAAAATTATCGTTCTTCAGATTTGGCTATACATAGTCATGAAGATTGAGGTGTAAATCCTTATCAGATCAAGAAAAATCCTATTGATCTGTTGGACAATAGAGGCATTTAATTCAACACGTGTCGCCTATTATTTGAAACAGCCAAACGTTTTTTAACAGCCAGTACTGTCCATTCATTGATGATGTAGTTATCAGTACGAATCTTTAGCGGCTATACTTCGTTAAAGGTTATACTGTTTTAAACCAATACAATAAAGTATTAAAATATCACCGTTGTAATATGAATGGGTTTTGTGTACCAGATGTGTCGACAATTACTTTCCGGTTTTGATATTAACTGGCATTAACCTGAAAACTACACAAATTTCGTTTCGCCAAAATGGCAACGTTATAGATTTAGAATTTCTTGAAAATGTCTGGCACAAAACATGTGTTTGCATTACTTAGCATTATTCAACGTGTTATTAACAGTACGGCAATATTCCTGGACCTCCCACAATCTTTTAACCGGACATGACGTTTAGGACTAATCCACAAGATGAGCAAACCAATCTTGATGACTGATTCTTGTTGTGCAGATCTCTGTAATGAAAGAGAGGCATCGTTATCATTTATTTGGAGAAAACCTCGAACATCTACAAAGGATTATGTCACTCAGTCCTCGATTTTGTAATATCCCCGCAGATACAACGTCAATCTTCTCCAGAAAAAAGCTGCATAGAGGTTGAATGTATTTCATTTAACATTTGAGATGATTTCATTTAACAATTGAGAATTCTTTCAGTAAATAATCTATATTAAAATGTAATAATCCTAATATACAGTTTTAATTTCTTAATGTTTGTGCTGTTTCAGAAATTTTAAAGATATTAATACTAAAAATTAATAATGATAAAGTAGTAAATACATTAGATGCTTATATGTAGAAATAATATTGATTCCCAAGAAGATATAACTTTATTTATGTTGTATTTTATTTGTTTATGACATTTCAGTGTTAACCACTCAAAACTACTTAAGTAACTATTTATTATATAAATATTTATGTTACTCCTTGTATTTTGGCACTAGTTATAACAATCTTTTCATAAAATCTTGTCTTTTTTCGACGTATTATTTCACGCTGGTACCAATGAACGTCTCCCCCATGATCAATTTTTCCACTAAGACCTAACTACCCATAACTACAGTCACGGTCGAACACCTCCGCATCTAAAATGACACTTTTTTCAGTCTCGAAACGTCGACTAATCGGCCGTATCGTCTCGGTACCCATCCGGTACTACTCGCTCTCTGCCTCGTTCAATTACCGAGTACGGCCCGTCGGGTTCCTTTCCCCCCCGTTCGCTCTCGGACCTTGACCGTCACACCGTCATCGAGATGGGGTCGATAGAGAAAAAAAACACGCTCGATGTAATCGATAAATGCGTGATGTAAAAAGATTGATACGACGAATAGATAAAAAATCAATTCTTTGTTGTGGTCGAGCGTGGTGGACGGACCTCGTGAGAGACAGACGTACCTGGGGATCCTCGCCGTTGGTTTGGTATCATCGGAAAGGTGTTCCGTTGACCAATCATTCTGTTGGAAATTTGTTTATCTTTTTTTAATCTTATATATTTCAAATCAAATTGTTGTCTATGAAAATTTAAATAGAAATAGTTTTAGGTACATCTTGGGGTGCAGTATAATTAATTTACAATGGAAATGTATTTAATCAAAGTATTGGCCATTTGATTATATGAATTTTGTCCATCATCAGAAAAAGTTGGATTTTACAGGCCTATTTGGCTGCTACCTGCCATATCAAACTAATCTGAATATTGTTGATAAATCGTATTAAACCATTTATAGAAATAACAGAGTCCGAAATCACCACTCGACAATCGATCAAGTGCACAGAGTACCAGCGGTTGTTGAGAAGGCATTCGAAGAAAAGAAGTACTTACAATACAAACAGTGCTTGAAACATTTGTCGACGATACAGTTATCATGGCAAAAGAGGAATCTCTCTGAATCTCTAACGCTGTAGAAAAAGTACAGGTAGCAGTCAACAAGATCTACAAATGGACCAGAGACTGGGAAATACAGCTTAATAAAAATGACAAAACCCTAATTACATCACTAGCCGGATACCCTATTCCTCAAGCAGAATCAGCTAAATACCTCAAAATACAAACGACTCAGAGTCGAGCAACTGTACTGGTTAGTCGAAAGATACTCTAAACTTAAGCTAAAATCAAAGAGATTGGTTTAAAACCAATCTGGACCTACGGGATGCAAATATGGGGTTACACTAAAAGTGCTACGATTAATCGTTATCCCTACAAAGTGATCCAAGATTTCGCCTTAAAACGTGAAATAAGCTTGTTAAATCACAGAACTTAGAAGTTACCGGACAACACGAGGAAATCAGAAGATTGAAGGGTACCAAACCACACGAACTTGTTAGGTAATTGGATTCCTAACTTTGACTTAAGTAATAATGTGTAAATAATAAGTAATGTAGGTACAACAGAACAGTTGTAATAAATTAATTTGTAAACTAAGAATGTACTAACCATATCTAACAGGTCAATTGAAAAGTCCCCGGCCTATCATAGTAAAACAATTTTTTTTGGAAAAACCATTTTCTTATTCAACATAATTCCCTTCAAGGGTGATACACTAATTATAGCGACCCTCCAACTTTTCGATACCATTTTTGTAGTACGATTTATCCTTTGGTTCAAAATAGGCCTCAGTTTCGGCGATCTGACGTTCATTCGACGAAAATTTCTTCCCAGCAAGCATTCCTTTGAGATCTGAGAACAGGAAATAGTCGCTGGGGACCAGATCTGGAGAATACGGTGGATGAGGAAGCAATTCGAAGCCCAATTCATCGATTTTTGCCATCGTTTTCACTGACTTGTGATACGGTGCATTGTCTTGGTGAAGCAGCACTTTCTTTTTCTTCAAAGTCGGCCGTTTTTCGGCGATTTTGTTCTTCAAACGGTCCAATAACGCCATGTAATAGTCGCTGTTGATGGTCCATCCTTTTTCAAGGTACTAAATGAAAATTATTCCATGCGCATCCCAAAACAGATGCCATAACCTTGTCAGCCGACTGTTGCGTTTTCTCACGCTTTGGAGCGGGTTCATCGTGTCCAGTCCACTCGGATGACTGTCGACTGGACTTCGGAGTGAAATAATGGAGCCATGTTTCATCCGTTGTCACATATCGACGCAAAAACTCGGGTTTATTACGCTTGATCATCTTCAAACACAGCTCCGAATCATCAACTCGTGGTTGTTTTTGGTCAAAAGTGAGCTCGCGCGGCACCCACTTTGCACAGAGCTTTCTCATACCCAAATATTCGTGAATGATGTACACGTCCAGTTGATATCTTTAGAGTGTCTGCTATTTCATTCAATTTCAATTTACGGTCATTCAAAATCATTTTGTGGATTTTTTAAATGTTTTCGTCGGTAACAACCTCTTTTGGGCGTCCATTGCGTTCACCATCTTCGGTACTCATTTCATCATGTCTAAATTTAGCATACCAATCATTCCTGGGGCAGTGTCCGGAAACTCGGCATCAAGCCAAGTTTTTGCTTCAACTATATTTTTTCCTTTTTGTCCATTTTTTTCACAATAACAAAAGTTGCTTCACTCAAAATGCTATAATTCACAAACTGATGATCCGAGAGCCGTCCAATCTATAAACGCATCTTTTGAAGGTTAGGGCTAACTAAAAAACATATGGATTTAATTCTAGTAGCGCCATCTATGTGTCAGGCCGGGGACATTTCAATTGACCTGTTAATGTAAGATGTAATTAATAAAAAGCCACATTATAAAGACTATTAGCAATTAATTAGAAAATTTCTTATCACTTCTCCGAATAAATATCAAGCAAAGCACTAATATCGAACAGCAATCATTTAATTACATATCGAATGACGGAGAATCACAGCGAGCTCATCGTAAAAAGACGAAGACGAAGAGGAATCGGTCGCCTTACCTGTTTTCGGAAATAACTGCGCTCGATGATAAATATCTTCGAGGATATTTATGTGTCTGGTAAACTACCATTGTCTAGCTCGACGGCAACAGCGTGTGATTTTTAATTATGAGAGAACGTGGACGAACGTAAACAGATCCTTTGTTTAGACATTCGACTAACTGAAGAGAGAAAGAGAGAGGCGATGAGACCGGGTACGCGAGCGAGAGAGAGACGTAGCATCCTACCGAATATTCCCTCCGTAAGAATATACGAATGCGGGTAAGCCGATGTGCGTGTGGTCCAAAGGTAAATATTTACTCGGGCTATATTCGACACTAATTGTGTAAACCACTCGCGTTTGGTCAAAAATGTTATGGTCGCTTCTGGATTTTGCCTTTTCGGTCGAAATCCGGTATTGCCTCGCCTTGTTTGTCGTCTAATTAGGCAGTTTTTGGTTTTCTCTATTTTTCTGTTTAACGTCATAGTTAACAGGGATACCTCGGCGACCCGTGAAGAATCTTTAAGGCCCTCTTTATGATGTCCCTTTTCAGATTTCTATTTTAGCAGCCCGTAATAAAACATCTCCTTCGCAAACTGACGTCCATTTTTTGTTGTAACATTGTTTGTATATTAAAGACGACCCTTCGCGGAATAACACACTTGAAAATCTACCTGTTCCACTAAAATATGCGTTATTCCTCTTCTTTTATCATTATAATTTATCATAGAGAAAAAAAACCTAATACCAACACACCAGTTTGGGTTTATTAAAAGCATTCAACAAATGACCAGGTCCATAGAATAACGGATGTTATTGAAAAAGGCTATGAAAGTAAAAAAAAGTATGCTCAGCTATATTCTCAGATGTAGCACCTTCGATAAGGTTTGGTATGAAGGCCTTGTTCATAAACTACAGAAAATGTTACCAAAACAACACACCAAACTATTAAATTCGTACATTACAACCAGAATGTTTAGAATCCAACAAGAAGAAGCTTACTCTACAATAAAAGAAGCTAAAGCAGGTGTACCACAAGGAAGTGTACCGGGGCCAATGCTTTATCTACTTTACACTTGTGATATACCACAAATGGAGAATATTACGATGGCTACATTTGCTGATGATACTGCGATTATGGCTGTCGGAGACAATAGTGAAAACGCCTCACGAAAATTACAACAGGCAAGTGACAATATAAATAATTGGACACAAGCTTAGAAAATTAAAATTAACGAAAGTAAATCTGTGCATGTGCACTTCACCTACAATCAGTGTCGGTTACGTAGCGATAGACATTGGTAATCAATCTAAGAACCTTGTTTTGACAGCGTTAGATGACTAGTTGATTTAAATTTTTAGTGCAACCCCATATTTGCACCCCATATATCCAAATTAGCTTTATGATTGTCTTATAAATCAACATCTTTGATCTTAGATCAGGAGAGTATCTTCCGACTAACCAGTATAGTTGTTTTATTTTTTTCCATTAAATATTAAATGCACCTCACTACAGTACACCACAGAAAATCAAATGGTTTGATTCTTTTGAGTATGTGTCCTGTTCTGGTGCTATCCAGTATTACTTCTTCTTCTTCTTTATTTATTTACATGCACAGATAATTTTTATTTTCCAAGTTTGGATCCACTTCTTGTTATCGTCACTTGCCTGTTGTAATTTGAAAAATAATAAATGTATATGAAAAACTCTTGTTCTTGTGTAAATGTTTACTAATTAGTAATAAATATATTAACGTAGAAATGAATAATACATAATTATTATCAGTTTAATACTATACATAAAATAGTATTGTTTCTTTTTTTTATTTTAATGAGCCCATATATGAATGAAATTTCAATATTTCATTTCATAATAGTCTCTTTCTCACTTTTCAATAATAGGTTCTTTCTAAAAAAAAAGATTTCAAAATATAAATATTTAGTTGTATTCCATTTTAACAATAGCTTATTTGCACTTATTGGGTTATACTAAAGCATTAGACCAACTTGTAATCCAACGGAGCCAAAACAAAGTTCTACAGTCAATTACCAAGGCTTATCACAGAACATAGCTACTGTACAACACGCAGAAAATCGGAAGATTGAAACGAACCAAATCACACAAATTTGTATAGCGTATAAGTTTGAGTTCTTCCAGCTAAAGTAGTCCAGTTTAATTTTAATTAGGAAAACATATACTCATGTATTTTCAATAAATTAATATATAGAAAATATTTATAACGGAATGTGATAAATCAAGATATCTAATATAAAATGTAATTAAAATACTGTTAACAATGACTCAAACATAAATGTTAAATTTTAAGTCCACGCTATAAAAAAATCCGAAAATAAACCCTTCTAGAAATGTAGAAAATGGCAAAAAACACCAGCCTAGGCAAATGAATGTTTGAAGATATCGGGCGCACCATTTAAAACCACCAAAGACAAATAACTCAACACTGTAAGCAAGTCCATCACCGATCCGAACCATTTCCATCCTTTTCCGACCCGTTTAGCCGCGGAGGTTCGCGCTCTCCGTTGCCGGCAAGGTTGTCTGCCCCGAGGAATGTTAAGATATTCCGAACGTTTCATTTTTTCTCCAACAACGGACCATTGTCTGTTTTTGACGGGTTCGTACGTACGCATGCATATTGATGGCGGTTCGCTAGCCAGTTCGAACGGCTAGTTTTCACTTTTGTGCGCGTTTTATAAATAGAAGGATTCCTTCGAAGAAATTCTAAATGGATTTATTGTACGAAGAGAGCAGACCGAATAGGCAATGAGCGGGTTCAGACAGTGGCGGACAAAACCAACTGCGAAAAAAACATTATGGACCTGAAGTGTTCAGGCGCCACGTTTATGTAATGTTATTGTCTCCACTAATAAACAATAAGTTCCTTTTCCTTCACAAATAATATATATATATACAGTCAAATAGACCCAACAGAAGACATTAAAAACGGTTTATTTGTAATTTCCAACAAGGCCTTATATAAATAAAAATGCTACTCAAATATAAAATGTCATAAGATTATATTTCAGCTTTATTTATAATTTGAATTTTTGAATATTCCATGTCCAGTGATATTACAATTATTTCCAGTTCAGTCATTCATTTTTTCTATATTTTAAGAAATAAATAATGTGCTACTTATTAATAAATTACTTCAGCACAATTATGAGTTACTTACCCATACAGAAAAAAAATTGCATAATTCCACAACTCATTTCTCAGACTAAACAAAAAATTCTTATGTTACTCACACACATGAAAATTAAAATGTAATACCTTTATTCATTCCATAAATGATACGCCAATATTAAAATAAAGTTCCAAATAATGTTTTTTTTAACTCACTAGACAGTTTATATTCGATTATAAATCAATTTAATCAAATGACCAATATGATATACAAGGAGAAAGCAGAAAATCGACAAGAAATATTCACCATTCATAGATCATTTATACATACTTTAAAAACATTGGCAAAAATACTGACGTCAAGATGGTCGCTGAAACCGATTAAATATATTACGCATATAACGTTTACCCTGCGTAGAAGACCATGTCCAGCAGTGAATATCAATCATCGTCAACTCCCCCAAGCAGAGCATGTTAAATATCTTGGTATGCACTTAGATCGACGCCTAACCTGGAAGAAGCACATACTCTCTAAACGGAAACAACTGGGACTAAAATTATATCAAATGTATTGGCTCATCGGGCGCAAATCCAAGTTATCATTAGATAACAAGGTATTGCTGTATGAGTCTATACTCAAGCCCATTTGGGCATATGGAATCCAACTATGGGGTACCGCTAGCAAATCTAATATATCCATCATTCAACGGTTCCAAAATAAGGTGTTACGTGCCATTGTTGATGCTCCGTACTATATTTCAAACAAAGCGAAACAACGCGATATTCCTCTAGAACCTATAACGAGTGTAATTCAACGTGTTTGTGTGAAGTACTTCGAAAGAGTGTCAGTGCATCCCAATGTACTCGCTAATCAGCTAAATATGCGACGTGATAGTGAAGTGCGTAGACTAAAACGTTTAACACCACCTGATCTGATTACTGGACATATGTAGAGTTTAGAATAAGCATTAGAATAAGACTAATTAATTAAGATAATATTTTATACAGAAGATTGCTTAATGAAGTGATTTTTTACATGCCATGTATATATAATATAAACAGAAGAAATACTTATTGCCAATAGGGCAGATTGTGGACTCACGAAGAGTAATAAAAAAAAAAGAAAAAAAAATGTTACTCACACAATTTACAGCAGAGAAAATAATGATTAATACATATACATAACAGGTGGGGCAGAAGTCTATTTTGATTGCGCTACTATTTGTCTTGGTTATGTGATGTTTAGCTCACTTTCGCTTTAACCATTGGGTTGTGTAGACGTCAAATTTTATTATCGACAAATATATGCCACAAAAATAAGCAGAAATAGTGACAATATTTATTGAAAATAATCGGTCCATTATTGCAACTCAATGAAAATTGCGTTAAAAATATCCTAACCGTCCAATACATCACAAAAGTACGGTACGACAGCAGACAACCTCGTTCTGGAAGACAACGGACGTCTCGTAACGCTGAAAATGTGGCTCTGGTGCGCGATAGTGTTGCAGAGTCACCAGAAACATCAATTCGGAGACGTGGTTCCCAGTTACACATTTCTGTACGCAATTTAAGGCGAATTTTGAAAACTGATTTGAACAAAATTCAATTAGTCCAAAAATTGCTACCAAGAGATCCTAAGCAATCCTAAGGCTATCTGGTGAAATTAAAGATTGATAATGAGCGATGAAGCCCATTTATTTCTCAGTGGCCAAGTCAATAAACAGAACAGTCGGTTTTGGAGAACACAGAATCCTCAATTAATTCATGAAACATCATTGCATCCACTAAAAACAACTGTATGGTGTGATATCCATGTTGGAAACATCATTGGTCCCTATTTTTTTTGAAAATGACCAAGGTGTTGCAGCCACTGTTACTGTTGAACAGTACCAAGACATCAGATAATCAGATATTCAGTGAGTTTACCTGATGAAAATGAAAACAATCAAAAATAATCCATAATAATATATCAGAGGCAACATTGATGTAAAACTATATTTTGAAAAAAAATGCGAGACGGAAATTACCAAAACATTGTAAACAACACTCAGAAACGGTTTTGTCTGGGTTCAACACTGCATTCCTTCATTCAAAAACAGATCTCGAGTTTCCGGACTTCTAAATATCAAGAATTTCCGAGAACGACCGCATCCACGTTAAACACAACACTCACTTCGTTTATCTGATATTTTAAGTACCAAAAGAAGTCAAAAACACTCGATGATATCACGACTACTACATTGATCAAGTATGTTAAATCAATAAAAATGTAAATAAACATTCTATTTTAGTATCATTGTTTGGTACAAAAATGATCGTTTTATAGTTTCTACCTGATGTTTTATAAATAAAATTATACAATAAATTAGGAAATTTATAACCAAATATTCGACGATTTTGACATCATGAATAATAGAAACACGAAAGACATATTAACGAAGCGGACTAAACATTTTTAATGGTGTTTTCCTGGGTTTTGGTTTACAAGAGTTGGAAGGCGACGCATATCATTTCCTGTCTCGAACTCGTAATTTCGTTTAAAGACGGATACCTGCAAATATTAAAAACTACAGGTACCGAATATCTAAATTGTGTATCAATGAACGTCCTATAACTCGTTCCGCGATCGGCGGAGATCCTGGCCGTTGTTGGTTCCCATTTTTAAAGCTGTCCAATTAGGACGTTTTTGCCCATATGCGGACCGAATTAGCTATAAAAGATTTACGATGCTATTTTCGAAGCTAATTTAAATAGAACCGAATCCTTAATGAACGAAGGCCGACTGGGTTCTGGTTCGTGTCGAGTCGGTTTTAAAGGGATCCACTTTATCGACGCGCCGTAATAATGGTTGTGATTGTTCGGATCTGTCGTCGAAGGAGTCCCAGTTCGGGAGAACAACGCCGAAGGGGAGGGTTAAAACATGTGTTTCGTCGTTAATTTACGGATGAAATGATTCGGAAAATACGGTGGGGAGATATACGGGAAACCGTAGCTAAATTTCATAATATTAGGAAGAGTTATAAATATATAATATTAACGAGAAATTTCATCATCTCCATGAAAAATTAAAAATGAGTGGACAAAAGCACGGGAAGATTGATTAAATTAAAAAATCGAAAAATCGTTTGTTAAATTCTACTTAGAAGGTGGTATTTTCAAAAATGGCAACAAAAATCAAGACATAGGACATCGAAATTAATATTTTCTCCGTGACACTTCAACATTATAACTGCATCTACATATTCATTGTAAACATTATCATACCCCAATAGCGTAAAATCACGAATTATATCGTCAGTGGGCTTTCGGTTATGTGACCTGTTTCATTAAAAAAATTTCTAGACAAATCAATCATTTACTATCACGACACGGCCGATCATTACGAACAAAATATGATTTCCTCGATCATACGATGATTATGCAAGGCGGCCGGCCGAAAACAAACGACCATCGAACGGTTGTCGGTATTTCTAATTCTGCATACGCAACGCCGGATGTGTCTAAGGAAAAAGAAAACACGATCGGCATTCCCAACCAAAAACAATAGGCGACGAATCCTCCCGCGAGACTTGGACAGGTCTCGGGGATCGATGATGAACGCTCGGTTATCGAAACGTCATTGCCGAAGCATTTGTAGGGTTATAGGTTAAATTAAACAGAAACTGATGACAAAATTTAAACAAAATCATTTATAATCTATCGAAATCCAACAGAAAACTATCTATTAAAAATTATAACATGGAACAGGCAAGGATATATGGTGATCTATGGGAATATGATTTGTGGAAACATCACGGAAAATTCTGACCGCAACAGTAGTAATGCCATCTTCTTCCAATTTTAACCCATTACGTCCAAAGCATCAAAAACATTGGAATGATTAATAGAATAACATAAAAAAAATTCCCTGGCCACTGGGCCAGCATGTCCTATAAATATGACAATGAAGATATATGATCAGAAATTATGAAAGATAACAATTACAAGAAAATCAATTTTATTTGAAAACTATGACCACTAATAGTTTTAAAATAAATGATCACTGCAAAGTTTACAACCTTGTCTTTGGCAAGGCCCCTGTTTGTTCCCCTTACTCATATCGTGACCAACATTCTCAAATTTGACTGGTTGTAAAAGATCGTCAGAAGAACATTTTTCATTTATCGTCTAAAATCTAGCAGAGGAATGGTCTCATTTTTATTTAATTGGTTGTAATAATAGAAATGACTAGAGGCCAGTACCATTTTTTACTTCAAAAAAGAATTGGATATTTAGAAATCAATCAATAATTTTTCTGGACTCCTATGATTTTATTATAATTATGAATGAGTCTTAGTCGATTTACGGATATTTTATTTTTTAAAAATAATATTTAATTATTTTTATCATAATCAATTTCTTATTTTGTAGTGATAACACATTTCTTAGTTCTCTAAGTTATCGGAAGTGTTACTACATGTGCACTGAGATCCTTATACACTTAAAGAAGCTTCCTTACCACTCTTCAACCCAAGCTATCACTAAGATTTAAACATCCTTGCCTGTATCTAGAAAACTTTTAAAAATACATCCACACAGTGGCCAAAGCTTGCAACCAAACCTCATTGATTTGTCTTTTATACATTCTTTTTTATATATACAGTCGTGCATTTAATCAAAAAAATATTTCATTAGAAAAATAAAGTATAAATACAAATTCATTAGAAACAATAAAAATAAACGAACATCTGACAGGCTCCAAATTTCTCATGAATTTCAATGAGTCGATATGGAAATAGAGAAGCCACAGTTCTGTCCCAAGAAGAAGAATGCCCACTATAATATATATAAAATATTTTCAAAGTGTAAAATTTGCAGACAAACTGAGATGATCAGGAAGAGATGGCAGTTAACAACATTCTGAAAACCAAAAATTTAGATGCAATGCAGAGATTTCATTCAGTACGGAAACTAAACCTTTAAAATTATTAGAATGAAGCTGCGAGCTAATTGTTGAATTCCTAAAATATATTACAGTTACCGTTCAATTTAAAGTTATACAAATATTTTCAGGATAAACGTGTTTGAAGGAAACTAGTCTCCAACAATAAATTTCATGTGGACTGGATAATCTACTGGCAGCTAGACACGAACTTAAACAAGACGCATCTATCTTGTTTCCAAAGACAAATAGGTGGAAGGCAGGTCCTTTCCCGTTTTCTGGATAAATGGCGCCAGATTCCGAACGGTTTTGTTTAGACAGCGGCGATGGCGGTCCGACTAGAAATAATGACCCGACTCTGTAAAATTAACGAGTAATTAGGCGCAAAGACGCCGCCAAAAGCGACGGCATCGCCATGGTGAAAGGGTCTTAAAATAGGACGAGGCACACCTCGACGTACTTTACAACTGCTGGAGTTGGCGGAATTATTAGAACTGACGGCCGACTATTCCGATTAGACAAATCTACACTGAAAGGAACAAGATCATCATCACGAAATCACCCACACAAGCGTAAAATCGAAGATTAAAATCAAACCAAGTCGCTCGTTTGTATAAATAACGAAAACCATCATGACCATGATAAAATGAAATGAACTGGAAATAATCATGTCTGTTACTATCAAATATTAGTTATAAAAAGTTATGAAGGTTACACCTCAACCCCAAACTTATCCTGCAAAAAAAATTTATTATCAACATTTATTTTGTAATAATACCAGATTTCCAGTTTGGTTTTCGAAATCACCACTCAATAATCGATCAAGTGCAGAAAGTAACTGCGGCTAATGAAAAAGCGTTTGAGGAAAAGAAATACTACCCTGCAATATTCCTGGATGTCTCACAAGCTTTCGATCGGGTCTGGCATTTGGGATTAATCTGTAAGGGGATAAAATTGTTATCGCGTAACTATTGTCAATTGCTGGAGTCATATCTTTTAGGAAGAAAATTTAGAATCTCGCACAAAATGGCGTTCTCGATATTGAAAACTATTTCGGCTGGAGTTCCACAAGGTAGCGTCTTAGGACCTCTCCTGTATCTGCTCTACAATGCTGACATCCCAACAACAAAAGAAACACTACTTGGAACCTTTGCTGACGACACAATTATTATGGAAAAAGATATATCTCTGCATAGGCCAATACAAAAATTGCAAGTGGCAGTCAACAAAATCTACAAATGGACGAAAGATTGGAAAATTCAACTTAATAGCTCCAAATCTGTCCTCGTTAATTTTGCATTGAGGCGAAATAATAAAAACTTAATTATATCATTCAATGGATGCCCGATTCCTCAAGCAGAATCAGGTAAATACCTCGGCAACCATCTTGGCGGTAGATTAAATTGGAAACATCTTGTCAGACAAAAAACAAAACACATTAGAACCAAAATAAAACAACTATATTGGTTAGCCGAAAGATACTTTCAACTAGATCAAAAAATCAAAGAGATTCATTTATC
Source organism: Rhynchophorus ferrugineus (assembly GCF_030347505.1). Lineage (NCBI taxonomy): Eukaryota > Metazoa > Arthropoda > Insecta > Coleoptera > Curculionidae > Rhynchophorus > Rhynchophorus ferrugineus. The sequence goes on along the minus strand of NW_027472585.1, from coordinate 534,038 downwards.
AGACAATCATAAAGCCAATTTGGACCTATGGGCAAATATGGGGTTGTAATAAAAATTCAAATCAACTAGTCATCCAACGCTGTCAAAACAAAAATTCTTCGATTAATTACCAATGCCTATCGCTACGTAACCAACGAAGATCTGCACGATGACCTGGAAATCAAATGGATTTGCGAAGTTATCCAAGATTTCGCCCTAAAAATTAAATCATACTAACGTGGAAGCAATACAACTACCTGACAACGCGCAGGTTATCAGAAGATTGAAGCGAACCAAACCATACAAACTTACATAAAGTGTATATTTCATATAAAAGGCTGTATAAAAGTACAACTAGTAGTCAACAAGATCCAAAATTTCAATCCCAACACATTAGTATTACTACTCTGCCAAAAAGATTCTTCGATTAATTAGCAATGTTTATCATTACAAAACCTAGTTACAAGTTCAGAATAGTACAACAAACATGTCCGTCAGTACTCTTACGTGAACTATTATCACATGTATTTTAAATAATGCTTTAGCAGATAATTCGAAAAGAAATAAAGACATTTCGCTATATAAATACTTGTCACATTATCACGCTGAACATTTTTTATAGCTTTATTTCATACCACTATCCATCATTCAACGGTTCCAAAATAAGGTGTTGCGTGCCATTGTTGATGCTCCGTACTATATTTCAAATAAAGTGATACAACGCGATATTCCTCTAGAACCTATAACGAGTGTAATCCAACGTGTTTGTGTGAAGTACTTCGAAAGAGTGTCAGTGCATCCCAATGTACTCGCTAACCAGCTAAATATGCGACGTGATAGTGAAGTGCGTAGACTAAAACGTTTAACACCACCTGATCTGATTACTGGACATATGTAGAGTTTAGAATAAGCATTAGAATAAGACTAATTAATTAAGATAATATTTTATACAGAAGATTGCTTAATGAAGTGATTTTCTACATGCCATGTATATATAATATAGACATAACAAATACTTATTGCCAATAGGGCAGATTGTGGACTCACGAAGAGTAATAAAAAAAAATTTCATACCATAACAGTGCAACAGTAGTAATAGTCCAGAATTTTGGTTTGAAGGCGCGCAACTCCAACATCAAATCCAGGATTTTAGTTTGGGATGAGGTAGTACCCCCCTGAGAGTAAATTTCGAGTAAATCTTTTTGAGGTGTGGCCTTGAGCCCCTTTCACCCCCTCCCATATTATTATTTTATAGACAACTTATTTAGGATGTTCCAAAGTTCTCCAAAATGTTTCCAAAATTTTAATAATTTTACTAAAAACTTCTTTAATTATTAACATTAAAAAACTAATTTGACCAAAAACACGATTACACATTGATCAGCATGACTCCTACACCCTCCCTCCAGCGAAGATATACCGATGACACGTAGAGAAGTTGCTGTTACCGAACAAAAAAAACGCCGTCTATTTGTCTCTTCAGTCGTCGTACGTTCGCTTTCTTTTGCGGTCCCAACCGAGGGGTTGATACAATATTTACATGGCTGCAACATTTGAATACCAGCTCATTTGGCTCGCAGATTATCTCGTGAATATTGTATGTGTGGAGGGGATAAACGATCACCACCACCGAATGTTCTCCCCTTTACTTTTTGTCGGCGTATCAAGAACTTTGTTATCGCTGTTGGCGACGGCAGTTTAAGGACAATTTATTTCTTAAATACTGACACAAACTAGAAGAATTATTCAAGGAAAATAAGTCAGAAAAAATATGAACGTTGTATATAAAAACATAGCGGCCCGCTCCGACTTTGCACGGGCATAAAATATATATGCCTATGTCACTCAATGAAAACATGATTAAAATCGATCCAGTATTTTTGGTTCATTCATTACTGCCCTTGGCCTGCACGCATTAAATTTGGAGTAAAACAATTCCTCTTCCCCTATTCTTACTATGAAGATTTCTTGCTATCTTTGGAATATCTAAATTCATACAATTTTTATTACACTGCACATTTTTAAACGCAAATTTTAAATTTGTAATATCTCCGAAAATATTTGTTTAATTTTGCATGCTGTAAGAAACCATATTGATCTATATTAATTGCACACTGTATTTAAGGTACTTAATTCGATAATGCCGTATTGCTTAAAATAGCTTCGTAAATAAGCCATTTTCTCACGTAAAAAGTAAACAATAAAAATGGTTAATGTGAGTTATCCCTAAAAGATAAACATATACTGTAGTACATTAATTTGATCTAACTCGTAGGGTTAGGCAGCGTTTTTGCTAATTGCTAAATAAGCCTAAAAAATAGGTTAATTTACGACATCACGTTAGAAACCTCTAAAATTAGCAATGTTGCCTTAGTATATTATGCATGTATTATACATATAAACCTTCCTCTTGAATCACTCTATCTATTGAAAAAAACCGCATCAAAATCCGTTGCGTAGTTTTAAAGATTTAAGCGCACATAGGGATATAGGGACAGAAAAGGCGACTTTGTTTTATACTATGTAGTGATTATTATTCAGAGGTCTCTAAATAATTATAGAATAACCAGCGAACTCTGTGTTTGAACTAAAAAACTGACATAAAAATTTTAGAAATAAAGAGTTTTGAGAACCTGAAGATATATGGGGTCGAAGAAGTGCTCAGAATATCTGATTTGGTTTGGTTCAGAATTTCGGAAATATGACCTGACCGATGAACTCTAAAAACCCATCAAACTCCATATTTGTCTAATGCAAATAAATATACACGAAAGCACCTAATATAGCGTCATTAACATTTCAACATAGAAAATGAAGATTGAAATTAAGATAGTACGTTAATTTTCACCCTTGATGGCACGAGGGCTTCGTATACAAGATTCCAAACAAATTACCTAAACAGATGAGTGTCAAATCCTATAGTTCCAATCGTCATTTCAGAATAAGATACGGTTACCAATATTCAAATATGAAACCCATCTATACGGCTGTACTACAAGATCCTTAGACCAATAGTGTATTTACTCTATACTAGGGGTATCCTTAATTGTTAGAGAGTTACAAAGGCCGATGATAATACAATACTACCTACAAATAACATGGAGAGAACTGTGAATATGATACCAATAACATCACCGAGTGAACTAAGAAAGAGCGAATAAAATTGAATACTGTGTATGAAATTGAATATATGATTTGAAATGTACATACAGAACATATACAGCTAAGTACTTAGGTATGACACTGGACGGCAGGCTCAAATAGCAGAACTTTGTATGAAGCTCAAACAAATGGGGTGGTTGGACGAGAATCCGAATTAACACTACACAATAAAGTCAGCGTGGATTATTGGTATGAAACATAATCCAAACTTACCAAAACCACACTTACCAAAACTTACCAAAGTTCTTCGTAGTGCATTAAAAATGAAGGCATTCACAAAAATCTAAAGGAAGAACAATATGAAGGAACTATTTCTTACAAAGTTGTTGTTAATAACTAGTTGTAATATGTGTGCCATGTGCTTTTCAGTAAAAAATAATAATCCTCATAAACATTTAATTTAAAAGAACACTGGATTTATTTATGGTGCTATATCTAGAATATAATAGAGACTCACATACAAACCAGAACATGTAATAATCGACTTACCTTCAAGTGCAATTTAAAATCTAAATCATTACCCGCCTATGATAACAGGTTATTAAAAGGTCTTAATTATTCCAATAATCATTAAGACATTTTAATATCCGTTCTATCGCTGTTAATCAAATAAATTTCCCAAGGTTTCTGACCACGATGCAACTTCGGTAGTACCGTACGAGCTCCAATATTAATGATTTCCATATGCAAATCGTCGAATTATCGTTCTTTAAATTGATAAGGTGCGGAAAACAGTACGAAATCTTATCGATGTCCGTATTTCTTTGGCGATTTTTAAGTTCAACCAGCGTCACGGTGTGAGAAACATTGTTTTCTAAGGTGAAACCCATTAATAATCGCTAATAAGTCGTTGGAAATTCATACTCTAATTTATAACCAGTAAATGCCATCAATTATCACATGTTACCGTAACATTACGGCAACAGTGGTAGTATTTAAACAGTAACAGTTGTTATTTTCAAGAGCTTGCTTTGATTTAAATTATATTGTACCGACACGTGTCTAATCCCTGCAGAAATATAGGCTTCGATCTAAAAGACTGTGTGAAATATTATGAGAAAAGGGGCTGAATTGAAATGAGAATAAACTGAACGAGTCTGTTTAAAATAACGTTCAAGATTCTTTTCCCAGTACATTCGTTCACTGCTAACCTTTACAGTGACAATTTTTACCTTAAAAGAAGATAGTTGACTCAGAGTGGCGCTTATAATACTTTATAACTTTTTCATTATAAATTTTACAGCATTGTCGTTTAGTTCTGCAATACATTGTGCAAATATAAAATTAATTAATTAATGAAACCAAATTTTTCAAAAAAATTACATTACAGAACAGTTAAAGTGCGCTTAGCAAAATCAGATATATAAAGAAAATATATACAAAAACAAATAACAGGAAAAACATGGACCAACAACACGAACAACATTTATATGAAATAATCAATAAATTCTAAATAAATCAAACAAAAACTTTACAATTACAACATTTACTTAAAAATAACAAGGCAAAACCTGACCGAACTTGGAAAAATCGAGATTTACATAATTCTACACTTAAGTTACTAATTAATTATAATTTTAGATAAAAATGTCGCGAACGAACTACACATATCCTCGTTAAGATCTCAATCTCCGAGAGAAATTATGTTCTCGGAGCGGTACGGATTAAAGAGGACCTAAATCCGGTACGACGGACGGTCCAGATCGCTGCCTGTTGCCTTATAGAACGTGTAAAAGTACTTACGTATTAATCGCATTAGAGTTCGAGATATGAACAATAAATGGACTTACCTAAAACAAAAGAAAAATTAATTAGAACAATCAGGGATTTATTATAAATATTAATCTGATTCGCGACAACATAGAAATGTCTGGTATTATATAAATATTTACGATTAGCACATGCAATTTGCATTATCTTAATGTAACATGCATAACGATTTATTTTATCGATTCAAAACTACGGTACAAGCACATAGTACAAATCAATAAATAGACAATAACTAATTAATTCAAATTAAATCGTTTGTTTGCCAGAAGACAAAACAAAGATAAGATTCGTAATTGGCTAAGTATTTTATGGTTTGGCATTGTTATCGTCAAAAATATTAGTGAATACTTTATATAACATATAATGAATAGTGGGTTATGATATGAATAATGGATATAAATCTAGCTATACAGACAATTAAAAGCATAAAAAGTATCACTCAGCAGGAGCGTAAATGTATAGAAGTCACAAAATCTGGTGATCCAACCTGTCAAAGTCGTCCGGTTGTCAAACGTATGCAAAATTTTTGAAACCAATACTAATAAGAGGTTTTAACTATAACCTATAAACTATTGTGACTGTATGATTAACGTTAGTTTTTAGATTCACTATAATGTTAAAATAAATTATATTTTATAACATTTTTGTTTGATTATTTTATTTAGATTATAATTTTGTTTAAGGTCAAAGACAAAATAAACTAAAACTCAGAGTTGATGCGGTAATATTGTACCGTTTTAACGTCATAAATTGAGATGACGTAGGCGCTCACCAACTTTGGATAGACTATATCTTTGAAATGCATATAAGGATAAATTGCAAAATATAAAAAACTCTTATCGCCGAAAGTATATTTAATTTCGTTGAAAAACAATTGATGGAAAATATTTACGATACGATTTTGTTTCATCACCGGTCACCATAAACACAAATAGTACGTCAAACCAAGTATTGCTATATTGCAACGTTGGTTTAGTAAAATATGGAATATAAATGGTGGCTTTCATATTGTTAGAGCTCTTTAACAATACAACTTACATGATAATTAGTCCCATTATTTTAATATTGACACAATTTATTGACACAAGTATTATTAAAAATTGTTAAGATTAGAAAATACTTTTCTGTGACAGAAATCAATATCACACTCTAGAAGACAAGACATTATGGGAACCAACTAATTATTTATCTACTAAAAAATATTATATGATTATGTATGCAAAGATGACACATATATTTATTTTAGAGGTCATAACATGTAATGTTATTAATTTCCCTTAACATTAAAACATGGACAGGTTTAATTTTTTTTAAAGATTTTAACATATTTGCTTTATTTTACATTTATAACAAGTTCTTTGAAATACAGAATATTCCCCGAAATGTTCATATAAACACGCACAAATTTAACGCTTTTAATCAACAATTACACTTTACTGTTTACAGTACAAAATAATATTGACAGAAGAAATGTTCTAATTATGATGCGATCTAAATCATTATATTAAGGCAATCATATCAACATATAGCAATTGATAATTTTGTCATATATTCCAGTGTAAAATATTCCTTTATTATATTTGATCATCAAATATGCTATAAACACTCAACTGTATTGTAAACTGGTTGTAAATTAATTTGGTTTAGTCATGTTAAACTACTAAGAAAGTTCTATCGCTTGAACTTATCGTTCTTGCGTAATGTTATCTAATTTTTTTTTATCTGATTTCTCCTTATGCTTATTGGTGGAAACTAAAACAAAATGAGAAATTAGAAGCCCACTACTAATGGTAATGGAAATGAAAAATTAGTCCTTATTTTTTCTCTATCTTTCAAGCAACATTTAAATTACTCGTGTGAAAATTGACATGCATTTTCAAGTTGTTGGAATAATGTCTTTGGAACCATTGATGAAGATGACGATATTTCCTAAAGTGTAAATTTCGATGTATAAGACAAAGAACGTCCTGGTAGACCGAAAAAGTTTGAAGATGTGAAACTGTAAGAGTTATTGAATCAAGGCCAAACTCAAACACAATTGACAGTAGCGCTAAATGTGGACGAAGAAACGATTAGCGACTCAGCAACGGGGGAAATCGAAAAATCGTCTGTGAAATGCTGCTTCACGGGTATATTCGGAAATCATTTCTGCATCGAATAGTGACAAATGAATAGTGGATTTATTTTGAAAGCCCTAAGCGCCAAATATCATGATTATCATCTGGTGAAGCCGGCCGATCGAATCTCCGAGACCAAATCATTTTTAACAATACAAAGTTCTGTGGTGTAGTCCGAAGTGTTGAAATCTGATGAAACAATTAATTGTGATCGCTACCGACAACTAATAATCAATTTGAACCATGCATTGATCAAAAAACGTCCAGAGCAGCACGATAACGCGCCGTCTCAAGCAACAGGTCAAGTAAGCGTTGAAAACACTTGGATTGGACAAATTGTCGCACCCGCCGTACTCTCCAGACCTTGGTCCGTTCGATTATCAACTTTTCGCTTCAATGGGGCACGCGCTTACGGAGCAGCACTTTGCCAATTTCGAAGAAATTAGAAAATCATTCGATGAATGGTAATGCTCAGAGGACAAACAGTTTTATTTTGGGATGGCATCCATAAATTGCCTAAAAGATAGGCAATATGTATAGAATCAATTGGCCAATACTTTGAGTAAATACATTTTTCCGAAAAAAAGAAACCTGATGAGGACATTCCCATTTTCAACCAAGCTTTATATTGGATTGAAGAAAAAAATCAGAATCATAATCAGTTCTTAGTATAATATTAGAGATAACAATAAAGGTGAGCTTTGTTAAAAAAACGAACTTTTACCAGACGCTATATATAACACCGACTCATTTGAACATCAGGATCATTAGGAACATAATTTTGAGACAATGGCTGTATCAACAGCGAACCATTCTTGTTTATCGATCTAACAGTCGATATATACACACGAATATATCGATACCATCGAACCAATTCATTAAAACCGTTTCATCCGCATGTATCGCAACCATTCACCGATTAATCGTCGATCGACAGCGATGGTACGGAACGTCAGGTGGTACTGGTTAGCGCCGCGGTGGTTCGGCCGGACGCCGACCACTGATAATTAATTAGACGCCGGGCCGGTAGATGCGGGGACTAATGTCAGATGTGCGTGCAGCTCGCGAAGAGCTGCCCGATGTAAGACGGTGGTAAACACATTTAGCCGTTATTACTAATGCCGAGCTGGCCGCTCTGACGTAATTGCCGTCGTAATTCGACTCGAATTCATTACGGAACCGTCTAAGGTTCTGGAATTACTCGACGTCGCTCCGGGTCGGACGAGAACGTGTTCGAGCGCATGATAATAACCGGAGTATCATCGTGAATATGGTATAACGGTCCGTGTAATAGTTTTTGTTGCGCCTGTAGCGTTGGTTTTATAAAAATTTAGATTTGTTCCTCGTTATATTAAAAATCGGTCTTCGTGAACTGTACGTTCGTTATTCTCAAGTCAAAAGTGATGAGATTTTTTGGCAATGGGAAGTCATTATAACGCTAATTTACTAAATTATGTATTATAGTTTTTCCATATATATCGAGGCACCTGATAGCTCTCGTAGCAAACTGCCTTTGGAGCCCTTTTATTGGTTTATTGTTGATAATTCTCTCTGCGCCCTGGTTGCTTACAGCTGACGATTTCATTTAATGAAACACTTTTACTTTGCACTAATTACAATTAAGTGAACCAGGGTGATTTTTGGTTCTTTTTATTAATTTTAATTATCGTTAATTGCGAATGTTGTGAATAGTAGTGAATTTTAGCGAATTTCTTCTTAGTTCTAATATCATTACAATCTGAGTTCTAATTCAATCACTTAGAATTCTTCTTCTTCTAACCAATGGCCAATTATAAAGGTTTCTCCATATTCCATAAGCAGATATTATAAGAACGGTATTTTGAGAAATAAGTATTAGAATTTTACAAACATAATTAACAAAATTTTACATGTTTATCTCTCTATGATATACTTAACAGCATCAAGGTCATATGGCTTGAGAATTAATGAAGAAAAGACTAAAGTATTGACGTCTGCCTAATCGCTTCAACACTGTTATAATCTGATATTTGCTTGAGGCTTTTCAAATGCGAGGCAAAAGATCATATGTATCTCTCCCAGAAAGTGTTCAACAATCAGTACACAGTTGAGGCTCAGCGAATAGTTCTGTGGTGAGAATTAGTGGAAATTAGATTGAATGATTGAAATTGATAGAATTGATGCTGATGATGACGGCTATTTATACCTTATACCCCTTCTATCTCTTCAATGATTTGAGTATAAAACTCTTCTTTCATGACGAAGCTCTCCTATTGTATATTTTTTATTATACGTCGTTTTTCCGAATTGTAAGCAACCATTACTCAAAGAAAGTCCGCATTAAATTTTACCTACTGCACTCAAAACTTATTATAAACGTACTTGAGTATTTCAAGTGGTGAATTCAATATTGCTGACAAAGAATATGAATTACTGAAAACTCATTCCAAAAAGAACCATAATTGGAAATTCCTATCGCAATTACTATGCTGAAAGTAAACTGACCATTGCTCCTGACTCCTTACGTAGACACCCGAATCCTTGGACTACCCCAAAGGGCGTGTCGAATCCCCCATCCAACAGGTTATTTGACGCACTTGCTGGGGTGGTTGGTTTTCTCCACACATCTCAATATGTTTATCATCATATCGCCACTTAATAATTTTGTTTTGAAGAATTTTGTACTTCGAATTTGAAGAAAAAGACGACTGAATATTATTGAATGCTATGTGAAACTTATGGCAACTATGCTCCATCCATTGCAACAAATGAACTGTGGTTTCGACATTTTAATAGTGGCAACTTTCATACCGAAGACGAAGAACGTTCTGGACAGGCACACAAAATTGAAGACGAGGATTCGGAGGCATTATTCGGTGAAACCATCGATGGGGATAGCTATCGACTATAATTAATGGCCAGAATACGAGTAAAGACACAACATTGTTATTCTTTAACATGACAACGCTCGACCACATGTTGCAAAACTGGTAAAACATACTTGGAAACAATAGAATGAATCCATAAATTTCCTGAAAGATGGGAAAAACTAACGACTATCGATAGACAACAGTTTGAATAAAATACTAATATAAAATTAATAGTTAACAACTATTATACAATATCAAACCTTTAACATTAACGTAAACAATACAACATATTTTAATTTGGTTCATCGCCTCCGCAGAACACACGAGGAGCTGGTGTGAAACCAGTTATTATCAATTTTCTATCAGAACCGATTCACAAATCAGATATTCGGATATCGTTAAGCAGCTAACGCCGGCTAATTCGTCACGGCCCGCTAAGCCGAAGACAACAGCAAACAAGTTCTTCCATTGTGGTGTGTCGGCAGGGCCGAAAACTGAAAAGTGACCGCGTAACAAGATGAAGAGACAAGAACGGCGCGGACAGAGACGGAAAGGCGCGCGCGAATGAGAAAGAGAGAGAGAGAGAAGGAACGCGACGAAGCTCAACCACAACCGGATATTATTATTAATGGTCGGCGACGATGTTGCCAAACGTACCAATAAGTCTCGGGAACAATCACGCTTGATTAGTCGGCGAGGCATTTTTTTGGCGAGAGTTGTCCGTTTAAAAACTTCGAAATATTTCGGTATCGTTGGTAGTTCCAATGTTTTGATAACGCATTCGTTCATCAAATATACATTTTTAAAATAAATTACATCTTGTATTAGATCTGCTTGGTACAATCTTAATTTACAAATTAATTTATTACTACTGTTCTGTCGTACTTGCATTAATACACAAGTAAGGCGTTTTAAGCTAAAGTTAGGAACATAACTATACATTAACCAAGTTGGTGCGGTTTGTTCCGCTTTAATATGATTTCCTGTGTGCTGTTCAGTAGCTGTATTGCTTGCACGATGCTGTGATTTAGCAACCTTATATCATATTTTAAGACGAAATCCACGTATCGAATCATTCCGTATATCCATTTGATTTCGAGGTCATTGTGCAGTTCTTCGTTGGTTACGTAGTGATAAGCATTGATAATTAATCTGCGTTGCATTACTAGTTGGTTGTATGTTTCAGTAGAATCCCATAGCCTGCACCCCATAGATCCTGATGATCTCAAATTTGCGTTATATAGTATGAAATATAATTTCATATTTAGATAGCATACAAGACATTTACCATTTAGGAAACTGACTAATTTAACTCCATTTTTGATGTATATGGCTGATTTTTATGTATTTATTCATGTATGAGGCATTATTTCATTATTACTGGCCTCTAAGACATGAATTATAAGATTCTCAATTCTTTGGCTCTCATCTAGTGTGGTGCTATGTGGCAAGCAACGCATTTTTAACTAAGGTCGTGTAGCATGACGACAATATGAATCCATTTATTTCAGATCACTATTAAAAACTGCGACATATTTTCTTCCAACTAAAATTAGCGGATACATCACAGCATTCACTTAATTCACAGGTGCTTTAAACATTGACAGTTTATTATATTTTGTTTTGAGTTCTTTTCTACAGAACGACGATACATTGATAAGATCGCTAAATGAATTTTGAAGCCATAAGTATTTGAAATACTAACTATAAAATATCTCAGCGTTAGGTATTTGAAATACCAATTACAAATTACATTTGCAAGAAGTAATGTAATTACAAATATCAAATATTTATTTGTATTTCAATTACAAGTACGTAAGTTGTAATAAATTAAATGGAGAAAATATATTAAAACCAGTTAATGTTGAGGAAACAGACTGTAATGTAACGTAATGTAAATATATATATATATATATATATATATATATATATATAATAACAAAAATTAATTTCCTTTAATAACAGTGATTAGGGTAAATGATATGGCTCGGTGAATGGAAGTAAAACGAAATGAAACAGTGGTGTTTACATTATGTGACCGTTATTTATTGGCAATATAAAAAAATATAACAAAATAGCTAAAACGGATGGCAGCGGTGTTACCTAAGACAAGGCTTGGGCAGTCGATGGTGGCACGTTTAAACCTAACGATGGTCGGTTACTGGATGATCGGAAATACCCTTCAATAACATCCCAGATAAACGTCTTGGGGTTGCCAGCTATTCGTTGTCGGGTTCCAGTTGGCACCCCGCCCGTGTTCAACATCTGGGATTATATTTCTGGGTATTTTGTAGACCGTTATTCCACTATGTAAAATTCGACATGCCCTAAGGTCGCTACAAGTGTTTTCATGCGACATTAACCGAAAAAAAAAAAGATAAATTAGTACCAAAATTGAAAACGGATTTAAATGTACCAGTCGCAGCCACGCTTTGCATTAATGCGTATCACCACATACGTCCATAAAATATTCCCGTAACCTAAAACATGTAAATACATCAACAAACGCTTTATTACACTCCGTTATCAATTTCCTTTTAAAAACCAACTATTGACACCGATCCACATTTATTTTTACATGTTTCAATGCCATTCGCTCCAAGATAGCAACCAACAGCTTATTAATTATCAAAAAATTCGCCACAGCCGAAGTAAAAAAGTGGCGACCAGCGAACAGCGGAGAAAAAACAACAAAAAATTAAATTATCGTTTCGCGGCAGCCCCACCACCAGCGATGCCGTCGCGGAAATTATTAAAATATTTTAATTTATATAGGCATGCGACACTCTTCGAACCACCGAAAACAGAAACAAAGAGGACGAGCGCGCTACGCCGTTATCATCTAAATTAAAAGTTATCTTGTTTATGAATTGTAAATGGCGATAAGTGACAGTTTCTTGATGACATATGTTTGGTGTTACAAAGCATTAATTGTACGCTCGGAGTGTAAAGGTTATAAATATGTTTCGAGCGAGAACTGTTGGAATAGATAAATATTTACAATTTGATTTTGCGATTTATTGAATATAAATCGACTGGTAACCGACGTTGGAAGCTTTGTCCCCTAGCATCAGAAAAATAAACAATATGCGTGTAATACATAAAAGATAAATATAAATAAAAATATACATTCACTTTAAAACGATGATACAGTTGTGGGTTGTTACTTTAATACATCCGACTGACTTATATGACCGAACAAGAAATATATATTTATTCCATTGTAGCGACCTTGAGGCATGTCGAATTTTACATAGATAGAATAACGGTCAACAAAATACCCAGAAATATAATCCCAGATGTTGAACACGGGCGGGGTGCCAGCAGCGCCAACTAGAACCCGATAACGAATAGCTGGCAACCCCGAGACGTTTATCTGGTATATTATTGAAGGGTATTTCCATAGAGTAATAGAGATGCAACTCAATAGGGCGCAAAGTCTTGCTTTGCCCAACATCCAGAGGGAGCCACAACGGACCATTCAAGTAATTTGATTGGTTAATTTAAATCTCCATTATAGGCACCCGTAAGAAAAATATTTTATTGTGAAGACATTTGATTGGCTCATTAGTAATGTTTGGCACGTGACAGCCTTGACGTCATAATTAGTTGACCAATGAAATGTAAATAAAAACAATTTTTTCCTGAAATAAATTTATTAAATTAAATTCAATTAAATATAATCTGTAACCATAAATATAAATGTATAATGTAAATTTATCTACAAAATATTAATATAATATAAAAATTAATATATCTATAAAATATAAATATTGTATACATATATATATATATAAAACCATAAGCAAAAAACTTTGGTGCATTGCAAATCAAAATTATCTCTTCCATCTCTCCGTCAGTATTTTTAATATTTTATCCGAAAGATCATTATGGAATGTACAATTGAAGGATTTTAAATTTACTTTTTTTTAAACATTTGACAAAAATTTTGCTTATATTATCGACGTGGCAAAATCGCTGAATAAAATAATAATCGCTAATAAAATAAGATATCAAAGACCTACTAACAGTGTATTAAAACAATTTTGTTAGAATCTGGGACACGAGATATTGTCTTGCCTCTATAAAATCAGTCATAATTTATTCATAATTGTATGTAAACAAAAATCACACTTCATATAAAGTTTTACTAAATAACCCGAGATGTACACTACGGTACAACGTAAAACTTTGTTTGCTCTTACAGGAACATCTGGACTGAAGTTTAGAGTCAAGTAATTAACAATAAGAATGAGCAGAAAGAGGCATACTGGCTGAATGAATACAATGAGTTTGTTCAAATGTCGATGATACTTGCTTCCAACACCATAGAAGGCACTACAAATATAGTAAGACAGTTTAAAAATGAATGGTAACAATTATTAACAGAAATGTGACTGACTCCTTCAATTTACCTTCTATATAATTTTGATTTTGATCCACTTCCATTTGTACATGTTCTGGGCTCGTGGTATTATTTTCACCATCGCCAAATTGTTCATAAGTACTTAAAGGAAAGTTTAAATGTATCACAAAAATGTCTCACATGGTAACGATAATAAATCTGTTTCATGTTTAACCCAACCAGTTTAGGATTTTTAATGTTTTCTACTCATTTCTTCTTTTTTAACGGAAAACGATGATGCATTTCCTCACTACCTGTGCATCCGGGCACACAACACTTCCTAGGACGGGAATGGATTTCAACTACCGACTTGTATATAGTAAAATAAAATAATAATTTAATGTATAAACGTTATAAAAAGCTAACCACACTGTTCTCAATATAGGGCACATTGAAAATAGCCTGCAAAATAAACAAACCATAGAACGAAATGAATCAATCAAATTCAGGTAAATAATAAAACAGGTAATGTATTAAAGGTGGCGACATCTACATGCTGGACGTCGCGAAACATTTCACCAAAATTTCTCAAAGTTAAATCTCTATTTCTCTATAAGTATTTCCATCATCCAGTAACTGACCATCGTTTGGTTCAGACGTGCCACCATCGACTGCCCAAGCCTCGTCACCAGGTAACACCACTGCCAGCCTTTTTTTATCATTTATATTTTTACATTTTTATATTACTTCAATAAATAACGGTCACATAACGTAAACACCACTGTTTCATTTCGTTTTACCTCTATTCACCGAGCCGTATTAATTTACCCTAATCCATTACATTTACAAAAAAAAGATGTGTTATAATATGTTAATATCCAAAATTGGCCAACAAAATCAGAGATACTTCCACACCTTTCTCGATGTTAAATAGGAAACGTACTGCCGGGTAGACCCTACATGTTATAACTTATGAAGTGAAGTCTCCAAATAGAATTGAGCCACGAAATTATTCAATATTTTATTATGAAGTAGATTGAGTAGGTTATGAAAGAAGATTACTACATCACACCTGAGTGAAAACAAAATTATGTACCAAACAATGTGAACTTTGAAAAGTTAAAGATGACATTTATACACTATACAAGCCCATGTGGTTTTATTCGCTCCAATATCCTGATTTCCTGCGTATTCTCCAGTAAGTCTATTGCTTTCACGTTGATTTAGTAACCTTATTTTATGTTTTAAGTCGAAATCTTGAATAACTTCGTAAATCCATTTGGTTATATCATCATGCAGTGCTTCGTTGGCTATGTAGCGATAAGCATTGGTGATGAATTTTGTTTTGGCAGTGTTCAATTACTAGTTGATTTGGTGTTTTAGCGCAACCCCATATCTGTACCCAAATTGGTTTTATGATAAACTAATCTCTTGATTTTCAGTCAAGTTGAGAGGTTTGCTTTTGCTTTGAGGGATCTACTCTGCTTCTAGTCTAGTGTTAGCATGGCTCTAATACAATTCACAGAAGCTAAAGAAATTGAAATTTGAATTAAATTATATGTACGTTGCAATTTATATAATCACGTAATTTTTGTTGTTCTAATATATTATTCAAATCGAAACACTAATCACGAATAAACTTTTCTACGTAGGAAAAATCAATTTCCACAGATCTTACGACATTAATTTAAAAAAAAAAAAAGACAACAATCCTCAAGGAACATTAAGCATCAAGTCACGCATGAAATTATAATAATATGCAAAATAACATACTAAAGCAGCTACTGGTTCTTAAGTTAACATGATGAAAGCAGGCCCACAGTCGAACCAGGCCGGCGTTGCCACATGTCCGTCGTCTCTTTTTTTATTCGACAATTTGTCCATTCTCCATCGAATGTTTGCCCACATTATTCTGGTTTAATGTTCTTTGCGATTTCACCACCAGATTGTAGTCAACGGTTGAAATCTTATTTTAGACGACGACATATTTAAATGTGTTTTAATGGATCAACTCTCTAGCGGGTCGGTCTTCATCACAAGTGCCGAACTGCAACTGGCACACAATATTTTAGCTCGCTAAAAAACATGAACCATAAGAAAAAAATATGTTTTATAGAACAATATAAAATCTCACTTCTACAAAAATATCAAAACTGCACATTTGATGAAATAAAACTTTTTGAACTGACTTAACAGTGACTAATACTCAGGGTATTTTCAATTTATGTTTATTATTGACTATTCACCACAATATAATCCCAGTCACACCCTCGTTTCTTGCCACATTAGATCAGCAAAACCTAATTAAAATACACTTTTTAGATTATTCATTACTAAAGAGTCCTGTTCAAAAGATTGCCTGCGTCTTCAATGTTTTTTTTTTCATATTTTTTATATTTTAATTTGAAACTATTAAAACTGATTAAAAAATCAAACAAATGTTAACGATTGAAAAGGAATGTGCCAGCGCGTCATTTGTTAATATTTTCCTTCCTATGTCATTATTGACATACTACTGATTGTTTGCCAGTCGTCGTGTATATACATTAAAATTTCGTTTGTACACATAAAACAAGATATTAAACATTTTATATATTTTTAATATGAAGTACACTAAATAATAAACGTTGGTAGTGTGAACAGATGTGCGATACCAAGATAAACAGTCTCCAAGCAAAATTATGTTTAATGAACTATTTTAACAAGTATTTAGCGTTTGACTATTTATTTATATATAAGAATAAACATTTATACATCTAGTTACTAATCTCGTTAATGTCTCAATATATCTCTTATGAATATTGCAAAATAAAATGATAGGTGGAATGAAACAGTGCGCAAACTTGAAAAATGAGACAAAATTTAATTATATATTCGTCAAGTGGCATTAACCACAAATATCTGAATCTATAATATCAGTAACACAATGTCTAAAACGCCTAAAAGCTTTGAAAATGAGAATAAAGGAAAGAAGTATCAAAAAAGCTGACAAACCTGCAGAACAAGTCGAATCTTACAGACCTATTTCGCTACTACCTGCAATATCAAAGCTATTTGAGAAACTAATATTTAAACGTGTTAAACATTTGATAACAATACTAGATTTCCAGTTTGGTTTTCGAAATCACCAAGAAAAACAATCGATCAAGTGCACAGAGTAACTGCGGCCATTGAAAGAGCGTTTGAGGAAAAGAAATACTGCCCTGAAATATTCCTGGATGTCTCATAAGCCTTTGATCGGGTTTGGCATTTGGGATTAATCTGTAAGATAAGCAAATTGTTACCGCGTAACTATTGTCAATTACTGGAGTCATATTTATTCGGAAGAAAATTTAGAGTATCGCACGAAATCGTTTTCGACATTAAAAAATATCTCGGCTGGAGTTCCACAAGGTAGCGTCTTAGGAAGAGGTAGCGTCCTCTCCTGTATCTGCTCTACACTGCTGACATTCCAACAACAAAAGAAACACTTCTTGGAACCTTTGCTGACGACAGAATTATTATGGCCAAAGATATATCTCTGTCTAGGGCAATAGAAAAAGTGCAATTCAACTTAATAGCTCCAAATCTGTCCACGTTAATTTTGCCTTGAGGCGAAATAATAAAAACTTAATTAAATCACTCAATGGATGCCCGATACCTCAAGCAGAATCAGCTAAATACCTTGGAATCCATCTTGACGGTAGATTAAATTGGAAGCATCACGTTAGACAAAAAGCAAAACACATTAGAACCAAAATAAAACAACTATACTGGTTAGTCGGAAGATACTCTCAACTTGACCTAAAATCGATTGGTTACCAATGCCTATCGCAATGCAACCAATGAAGAACTGCACGATGACCTGGAAATCAAATGGATTTGCGAAGTTATCCAAGATTTCGCCTTGAAACACGAAAGAAGATTACTAAATCATACTAACGTGGAAGCAATACAACTGCTGGACAGCGCGCAGGATGTCAGGAGATTGAAACGAACAAAACCATACGAACTTATATAAAGTGTATACATTTAGTGTAAACTATAGCTATAAGTTAATAATTAATAAATAATTATAATTTTATAATTGAGGAAAATATACTGATGTATTTTCTCGCACTCGTCTTGCTTGTTAATTAATCCAAGTACATAGAAAAAGTAGTAATAAATTAATTGTAAATTAAGATTGTACTAAGCGTATCTAATAAAGATGTTATATTAGGAAAAATTACCACTGCCTTTCTTTTTCTTTTCTTTAATAAGAAAAAATATGCAGATTCGATGTAATAAAAATGAAACAATTTCAGAAAAGTCATTATACTAGTATAAGTACGGCAAATCCGAAGATAAAAAATGTTTTGAGCATGCTCAATGGTCCAATAGGAGTATCCAAATATATTTCCATTAAATCACCTTTCTATTAAGGACATTTAAATCTGATTTAAACAAAGTTGCAGTCAACATTTACGACCATCAACTCCTTTAATCGTTGTCATATAGGAAATTTCATTAACACCGTCTAAATAAATATAAAAAAACCTACTTTTATTTTCGTTTGGGGGCAACCGAGCCATAAAACCGTTTTGAGTCCGCGCGACTATAAAAGTTATTATTTATGGACCGATATTTTTTTCATTTTTACGACGCATCGCATAATGTAATTATTATTTATGGTAATAAAATTTACATTTAGAAGCCCGCGCGGCCTGGCCCGCGGTCATCTGCCGTTGTGCATAAACGGCGGGCATGGATTTCTCTCTCGGATGTGACGGGAACGTCAATTTGGCAGGCAGCGACGGGACGATCGAACTGAAAAAAGGCTCATCTTACGCCTTTACTCATCGTAAAGTGCGATTATAACATATATTTATGGACATAGTCAGTCCCATCGAACAGTTATTCGATTCTTCATCGAGCACGACTGAAAAGATTTTCCCGTACAAAAAAACCACTTCCTCCAAACATACCAGAAAACCACTGTTACAGTGATTCATTTTCAAGGTATTTCGAAATGAATTACATCAAACAACTAAAGTTATTCTGGTTAATTTGACATTTTAAACAAAACAATTGGTACTATTTATGGATTCACTGAAATACCAGCCGAATGACATAATAATACTAGTTACTCACGAGTACCAGATTATAATAATAACAATATCTAACAGGTCAATTGAAAAGTACCCGGCCTGACACATAGATGGTACTACTAGAATTAAATAGATGTTTTTTAGTTAGCACTATCCCTCAAAAGATGCGTGTATAAATTTGACAGCTGTCGGATCATTAGTTTGTGAATTATAGCATTTTGAGTGAAGCAACTTTTGTTATTGTGAAAAAAATGGATAAAAAGGAATTTCGCGTGTTGACAAAATATTGCTTTTTGAAGGGAAAAAATACAGTTGAAGCAAAAACTTGGCTTGATGCCGAGTTTCCGGACACTGCCCCAGGAAAATCAACCATCAAGGATTGGTATGCTAAATTTAGACATGGTGAAATGAGCACCGAAGATGATGAACGTAATGGACGCCCAAAAGAGGTTGTTACCGACGAAAACATTAAAAAAATCCACAAAATGATTTTGAATGACCGTAAATTGAAATTGAATGAAATAGCAAACACTCTAAAGATATCAACTGAACGTGTACATCATATCATTCACGAATATTTGGGTATGAGAAAGCTCTGTGTAAAGTGGGTGCCGTGCGAGCTCACTTTTGACCAAAAACAACGACGAGTTGATGATTCGAAGCAGTGTTTGAAGATGATCAAGCGTAATAAACCCGAGTTTTTGCGTCGATATGTGACAATGGATGAAACATGGCTCCATCATTTCACTCTGAAGTCCAATCGACAGTCATCCGAGTGGACTGCACAAGATGAACCCGCTCCAAAGCGTGGGAAAACGCAACAGTCGACTGGCAATGTTATGGCGTCTGTATTTTGGGGTTGCGTATGGAATAATTTTCATTGACTACCTTGAAAAAGGAAGGACCATCAACAGCGACTATCACATAGCGTTATTGGACCGTCTGAATGACGAAATCGCCGGAAAACGGCCGAATTTGAAGAAAAAGAAAGTGCTGCTTCACCAAAACAATGTACCGTGTCACAAGTCATTGAAAACGATGGCAAAAATCCATGAATTGGGCTTCGAATTGCTTGAAGTAGTTTAGTTTTATTTAAATTTGGGAAATGGATACTAGCCTTGCTTGTGTATTAATGCACGTAAAATAGAACAATAGTAATAAATTAATTTAGATGTAACAAGCATATCAAATGCAAGATGTAATTAATGAAGGAATAGAAATAGACTTTAATTAAAACCAGATCAAAGTTGCTGCAAATAAAAGTAAACCAAACGATACATAGGATTCCCAACTCGATCTCTCCAATTATCCCAAAGCTCCAGTGGATGTTTAGGACGCGCGTTACTTGGACGCTGATCGGCATAAGAGAGTTATTTTAAAAACGCCGTTTTAATTAAAGGAATTATAGACGGAGGGCGCTAATCCGACGATATATCAAAAACGGTGTTTAGGCTGGACGGTGGGGGCAGCACCTGCGCGACATTTTTCACGGGCCGGATGGCTGTTTTGGCGCCCGAACTAAGACCGGGTGATTTACGATGTATGTCTTCGATGCACTTGGAATTAGTAATGGCCACAATTTAAAATCTCCACCGATTATTTATAGGGCCGGCAGTCGGTCGGGCAGAGCGATACGTTGGATGAAAACGGGAACGTTATCGCCTCCTGTTTTCTTTTTATTTTCGGCAGGAGAGAATCGATACCTTCGACGCGCTTCCTGTTTGGGATAGACTCCAGATACTTTCGTTATATCTTTCAGGTTAACAACATAAATATTGTCGGAAGAACAGTCACAATGAATATTTACGAAAATACTGAAAAATAACTCAATTTCTGTTTTGATTTGTAACAACAATCCCAACAACAATCATTAGGAAACACGTCGAACTACACAATACATATTATCATTATTATATCTATAACAGGTCAATTGAAAAGTTCCCGGCCTACCATAGTAAAACACATTTTTTTGGCGAAATTAGTTTTTTTTATTCAACGTAATTCCCTTCAGGGGTGATACACTGATCATAGCGACCCTCCAACATTTCGACACCATTTTTGTAGTAGGATTTGTTCATTGCTTCAAAATAGGCCTCAGTTTCGGGGATCACCTGTTCATTCGACGAAAATTTCTTCCCAGCGAGCATTCTTTTGAAATCTGAGAACGGGAAATAGTCGCTGGGGGCCAGATCTGGAGAATACGGGGGACGAGGAAGCAATTCGAAGCCCAATTCATGGATTTTTGCCATCCTTTTCACTGACTGGCGAAATGGTGGATTGTTTTATCAGCGATTTCGTCCTTCAAACGGTCCAATAACGCTATGTAACAGTCGCTATTGATGTTCCTTCCTTTTTTAAGGTAGTCAATTAAAATTATTCCATGGGCATCAAAAAATACAGACGCCATAACCTTGCCAGCCGACCGTTGCGTTTTCCCACGCTTTGGAGCGGGTTCATCATGTGCAATCCACTCGGATAACTGTCGATTGGGCTTCGGAGTGAAATGATGGAGCCACGTTTCATCCATTGTCACATATCGACGGGTTTATTACGCTTAATCATCTGCAAACACTGCTCCGAATCATCAACTCGTCGTTGTTTTTGGTCAAAAGTGAGCTCGCGCGGCACCCACTTTGCACAGAACTTTCTCATACCCAAATATTCGTAAATGATATGTTCAGTTGATATCTTTAGAGGGTCTGTTATTTCATTCAATTTCAATTTACGGTCATTCAAAATCATTTTGAGGATTGCTTTAATGTTTTCGTCGGTAACAACTTCTTTTGGGCGTCCACTGCGTTCACCGTCTTCTGTGCTCATTTCACCACGTCTAAACTTAGCATACCAATCCTTGATGGTTGATTTTCCTGAGGCAGTGTCCGGAGACTCGGCATCAAGCTAGGTTTTTGGCTTCAACTGTATTTTTTCTCTTCAAAAAACAATATTTTATCAACACGCGAAATTCCTTTTTATCCATTTTTTCACAATAACAAAAGTTGCTTCACTCAAAAAGTCAAAGATGCTGTTGGGTCAATTTATAAATAATAAAAATAAAGAAATAAATAAATAAAATATAGTATGGAAATCATTTTACATTCTATTCGCCGCTAGTATGACCCACATTCATTGATGTCAAACAAATGAACGAGGAGTTACTAACAATACAATAACAGTACCGCGTAAAATATCATTTATTTCGTTCGTTTTCCATTCATCACCTTGCGAATTCAACAACGTGCGTCCATCAATCCGAACTCGTTCGACGCTCCGGCAATGATATTATTAAAGAATGAAACCCAATTAATAAAATTGAACCCGGGCAGTAGTGATGACCGGCCATCATAAATTATCCATAATGATATATAAGTTTAAATTATAAAACGAAACGTAATGAGACGGACAACTTAGAAATAGAAAAAAATTAAATCGAACTGACGTGAGCCTGATTCATCAAAGGGGCCTGTGATCCTATTAATCATCGATGATGCATTAGGAACATTAAAAATATATCAGATATATTGCTGTTACATCAACATAGGTAGAATGAGACCAAACGAATCTCGATTCATCAGTTTTTTTTATTATATAACCTGTTGATTGTTATTTTTATAATGTGTTGAATAAAATAGTACAGGCATTTTAAAACTATAGTCCCTCCAATAAAACAGCCAATGCACGTCATCAAAACCCTCGAACATATTGCTAAATTCAGTTTATAAAAACGTAAAATCCCTTTAAAACTCGGAGCATTTTTCTTACTTATTTTACTAATTAGCATTACTCCAGTTAAAAAGAGACAGAATGAAGCCTGATGCGTCCGAACATGTAACCAAATCGGTCTATAAAATTATTGGTTGGTAATGGTCGACATCGTTGTCATATGTCAATGTACATATGATAAAACAACTCTAACCTACATCCTATTGTGTATGTTTAATTGCAGTTTAAGTCCTTCAAAAAATATTGTATTATCATAATGTTAAAATAAATTATATTTTATAACATTATTTTTGTTTCATTATTTTGTTTACATTAGTATTTTTTATCAGAGTCAAGATAAACAAAAACTTAAATTTGGTGTGGCAACGTTGCGTTATAAATTGATGACGTACACTGGCTGGTTTACTGGACAGACTATATATATCGAGCCTCCTTTGTAACAACTAGAACTTACATGCTTTTCAAACCGTGGTACTTGACAACTACCAATGTTCAAAGATCTTTCCAAGAAGTGATCCCTATTGCTTAGCTGACACGCCAAGAGTCGTAGGTAATATTTAGCAGATATTTAGATAGATATATGCGAACGACATAAAACTACAGCGTCAAAAATGATAGCAGAACTCAACACTTGCTTAAGTATGAGAACAGAACAGAATACGTTAGTAAGTCTAGGCTATACGTAATGAAGTTACAATAATGTTCATTAAAAAATCACCGGAATCCATGAAAATAAACGTCAAGTCAATGTTTCATCGAGTTCAAAATAATCTACATCCAATCAAAGATCGAAAACAAGCAACGAACACATTGTGATACAATATTTTCCCGGGTCGCTTGATTTGTATGTTTAAGCCGGACTCTAACTGGCCAAATTATAGGTTATGGCGAACGGCGGGACCCGCCAGAAAAACGACCCGGTCTACCTTTCGTCGGCCGCAGCCTCTTTCTCCGTCTAACATCGCGCCTCCGTCTTTCTCCCGCCGTTTAAAACGGCCGTTTTGAGCGCCAAGGTTATAATTAAACCATATTTAAAGAATCATCAATAAGACCAAACCCGGTCTTTATTCGTACCCGCGACACATCCCAGAATGCTCGCGTCCTTCCCCCCTAGCGCCACACCCCCCGAACACGAGCGTCCTCTGCATGCGCCCGAATATGTTTGTCTTTGTTGGAAGTGCTGAATGGTCAAGCGAGAAGCTCCCGGCGGCCTGTTATTTTAAGTTTGTTCTTCTTCTTGGGTTCCGAAGCCGCGCCGGCGCGGGGACATGGAAATTCGGGGCGTTATTACCTGTTTCGGGCGGTTTCTTTACCTGCGAATGTTATATCATTAGTCTGATTACAAAATACACATTTCATTAATGACGCAATAACAAAAAATTAAACCAATATTAAAACTAAAGTTGAGAACTATCGACTGAAAATAGTAATTACTATTACTGTTTTTCTATTCGTGATAACAGACGAAGATGGAGAGAGGATAGGACGAAGATAATTGTTTGATTGATATACATTGTTCTGTGATGTGACATCCTCAATCTCATATAGAGATGGAACATAACAATAAATAAATAAAATAAAACAGGCAGGGAGAGACTGAAGAGAGAAAAAACTCTTTACCTTTAAAGGTAAATCAGGATTGGACATCACTCAAAATCACTCCAAAAAAAATATTTTCTAAATTCTCTTTAAAAAGGGAAAATGTTATTATATGATTTTAGTTCCACATTAATTATACAACTTTATAATAACTGGACAAATAAACAATACAACCAAAGAAAAATAATTATCCAATATTGGTTCCTATGATTTTCAATGATTTCCATGAGACGGTTCACTAATCGCTTATTTTTAAACGTCGACACAAGCCCCTTGTACTCCGTTAATAGACCCGTAGACCACGTGTGTGTGTGTGAAGCTCGACTCGACCATGTCTGGAATTGCTTACTTAATTCCTTAATGAGCCACCAGCAGCACCATACTGTATAATAATTAATCCATATTAAGAATTAAAAACCCTGACAGTTGCAGAATAGTCAGCCAGTCGTCGTCTTACAGCGCTGCACAATATTAATCACGCAAAGAATCGTGCTAGTAAACAATTGACTGGTTGTTATGTAGGCTACATATGTGGGTCATTCTCCTGAATGAATTTACAAGTCCCTAAAAGATATTCAAGCAAGACCTCGATGCCCAAACAGCGAATAAGTATAAATTGAAGAAAATTTCACGATACGAAGGCAACGAGAGACAGT
The DNA here is from genome assembly GCF_030347505.1 of Rhynchophorus ferrugineus. Classification (NCBI taxonomy): domain Eukaryota; kingdom Metazoa; phylum Arthropoda; class Insecta; order Coleoptera; family Curculionidae; genus Rhynchophorus; species Rhynchophorus ferrugineus. The sequence goes on along the minus strand of NW_027472585.1, from coordinate 508,772 downwards.
TTTCGAATTTAAATACGCAAATCCAAGGCGACTTTTATCTAAATGGCTTTGATTTAATTAGTAATGATATAAGAGGTATTGCAATAGTCTATTTTAATTGATAAAACCTTTATATATATGCACATGCTAATGAAGCATGGTTTATAACCGTTCTAAATACCTGGGCAAGTAACGAAGTGGGTAATGGTCTTGGAACCACAATGTTATCGGGAAATAAAGATATCTGTTTTTTTCTTTACAGTCACCTATATTAAATTATAAACGTATCTGTCGATAAAACAGCTCCACTGTGTCAGATCACACAAAATATCATTCATCGTGGGGTTATTTAGCATTAGTAGCATTGGCAACTATCGACTGAAAATAGTCGATAATAAAAAAAATAGCGTGGGAAAATAGTAATTATTATTTTTCAGTCAAATGCAGAATTCCTCTGCTTTTCTATTAGTGATAACAGACGGAGATGTACGAATTCCTTTCCGTGTTAAATTTGAAAGAGGAAAGGATCGATATAATTAATAATTTTAAGTGACAGTGTGAAAAAAAGAATGGAATAATGATCCCAAATATATTTAATCGTATTTTAATATTCGGAAAATAACAATGACAAATAATAATAATTTTGTATACCGTTAATAAGGAATATTTTAAGATCATTATTCGTTCAAACTTTCAAAAGGCTTCAACAAACATCGAGAGACTTGTAAACATAAATTCGGTACATTATTTTAAGGTCGCGGCTAGGATGGTAAAGCCAAAATATTAAAAGTCAGTGAAATAAATATAGTAAATGGTAAGCGAAAGTAAACGTGATCATCCATCGTGTATCACAACAAATAGTGATAACAACAATTGTCATCACTGGAATAAACCATAAAAAATCAGTTGCTGTTAATAGCGCCCACCCTCAATTGTCATATACACGACTGAAACAGTCGATAGTAAAAAGTAATCAAATCAGTCGACCCGAAAAAAGCGACTGAAACAGTCGATAGTAAAAAATAGTCACAAACACAGTCGATAGTTGTTTTCAATCGATAGTTCCCAACACTAATTATTAGAGATCACAGAACAATTATCGTAATCCTAAAAAAATGCAATAGCTCAAAACAAATGGGTAATAGTGCACGGCTGTTGACCTTCCAACCTTCAGCTCTGTGACCTATCTATATGCATATATGGTTTCGACCGATCCTGCTGATTGCATAAAGAAAATGAAGGCGCATATCTCTCGCTAGCATTAGTTTATGGGTGATTCTTCGAACAACGTCAGGAAAGTTATGTTTTCTTCTCCTAGATAACGCGTAACCAAATAAACATAAAATATACTTTTATGACATGTCTATTTCTATTCCGGTCTCTTAAACTGGTATAAAAGTCATCAGAATCGTAAAAAAGAAGCGTCGGAATGACGGTGATTGAAATTTATATCTTTCTAAACACTATACTAATTTCTGTAATACTATAGTTTTATTATAAGAGGTTTCTAATGTAATCTCATGTAACTATCCTCAAGATTTAGGTGGAAATCACATACACGAAATTATTCCTATGATAGAATACTATATTTCTCTTAGAAAGTATTGTTAATAAATTAAAGTAACTATTGTTAATAATTTCTCTTAGTAATTAAATAAAATTGAGGGGTTACCAGTAAATTTGATAACCAATAAAATTTTTGGACAGAAAAGCTAAAGAAAACGATATTTTACAATAGATAGTTAAATTTAATTTATTCAACCTATTAGCCATTTGATTCTTATATTTAATTTTGCCTATCTGTCAGGCAGCACATATTGAAATGCCATTTCAAAAGAATAGTTTTTTCTTTGACTTGAAGAAATTGAAGTCTAATCTGCTCTGCTATTTGTTACCATCGAGATTGATGCCGATGCATTTGGGTGATTCTGCTCGAAAACGGGCATCCGTCGAGCCATTAAAGCGATTAGGCAGTCTTTTTCGCTTGAGATTTTCGAAGCGGATCCATTTTTCATCACCCGTTACTATTCGATGCAGAAATAACTTCCCTTCAGAGTTTATGCTTACCACATTTGAATTCTCGAAATCACGCTTCAGTTCAAAAGATTGAAGCATGCTCATCTTAACATAACTTGGCTAGTACTGAGGTTAATATCACCAGAATAAAATGACATTTCAGTCGACGAGCTCAACGAATAAATAAATTCAAAGCGTCGCCGTCGCGAAAGACCAGTTATCATGTCGTTCCTCGAGGAACAACCCACGCAATCTCACAAACTGTGCAGTTATGAAATGTCGTCGTCTTCCACGTCCGCTCCTTTGTTCTCTGCTCGTCGGCCTGACGTTAACCGAATTTCGGAACGTATCATTGAATGCAAATTAAAATACGAGAAGAAAAACGAGAAACGTAAGAAGATGAAGAAGAAAACGACGACGGAGGAGGAGAAGCGGGAGAAGAAGGAGAAGAAGAAGAAAAAGGGCAGCGCGGATCGCAATCTCGAGAAGCGCACGATTCTCGTTACGAGGCGTGAAGACTGACGGGCAAATTACATGGCACGACCTGCGTGGACCTGGTGCGCGAAGCGGCACGGAGATTTTCGGACGAAAGAGAATACAATAAAGGTTTGCGGCTCGTTAGTGTGACGTACGTTTAGGTTCCGTCCAAGGAGAGCAATCAAAACATTCCTCATTCCTCCGTGGACGTGTTTAGTCTATATTTTTCATAATACGTCGAACACAACATGTATATAAATGTGTTTCTGAGCAAAAATGTGCAGAATAATATCCATTAAATAATAACAGGAGAGTAAACAATAATAATCAGTGTCCTAATGTAATTAAAAATATTCAAGATAAGCTATTCAATTCCTAGTGGAAATAAAGCATGGAAAGAGGACCGAATCCCACATGATACTATATACAAAAGGGTTAAAAGATACTACAATAATTATACAGATATTACTCCGTTGATTACAGCCATGAAGGTATATGAGTAAATTGTAGAAAATCACTTAAAATCTCTAATAAGACTAAATATAAATGAAGTTTATAAGTATATAAGAATATAAGACAATTAGGGTAAAAAGGTAAACCTCAAAAAAAGGCAGATACACCTAGCATTCATTGATTTGGAAAAGGCATTTGACAAAGTAAGAAGAGAAACATTATGGATTTATGTTGGAACGGAATAAATACCAATGACTTCACTGCAAACAATATGAAATAAAAATCTCCAAAACGTAAGCAAAACGAAGACAAGTTGGAGAAGTTTACGCCTAACCTTATTTGTAATATTAATGGATGAAATAGGAAAATGTCAACAGTAATAATAACTAACAAGGTAGAACATCTACCAAAAAAATGTATTTATATTGGAATCAGTATGGGTTATATTGCAAATTGCGTTTTTTGTTTGAATAAAATTTTCTTGTGTTAAATTTCACTTATGTTTCAAATACTAGATGTCTAAAGCCAAAATAGATTATTTTATTGCTTTTCTCACCATAAAATACATATTACATCAAAATACTAACAAAATTGGAAGAATTTTTTTCAGGAAAAATTGCGATTTTTTGCTATTTTCAAACATTTCTCTTTAATAGTCGTTAAAATAAAGATACATTGGCGAAAATCACACTGCTTACGTAAAATTATGTTCTGAATACGATGGTCATCTTAGAAATTTGATATTTCCAACAGTTTTAAAGTTGTAGCTAAATTTGTCATTTCTGATAAAATATACATTGCAGTCAAATCTCAAAAACAAAATATCTGAGGTCAAAATAGATGATTCGACAATTTTTTTATTGCAAAATTCATGAATTAATATATCGCACTTTTTCTCGGCCAAAATACATATATAACTTACATCAAAGTCTGGTTACAGTAAACTGACAACAAATTGTAAAAAATACAAATAAAGGCTATTAGTCAACTATTTTCTTAAATTTAGATTTTGATTGGATAGGTATTACAAAAAGGATGAGAGTGAGAATAACTGATAGACAAAAACAGTCACAGAAATTCTTAAACAGATGGAATATGATCACAAGAGAATATGGAATATAAATAAAAGATAATGAATAAAAGCAAAACGAACGATTTTGAGGTTGAAATGTAAAGTTTTTATTTCCAATACAAAATTAAGTTTATTTATTCTTTTTTCACGCTAGCTTTATACCACACAGGATATTAACTAAATTCTGACCTTTTTTAATTAACTGACAATATTAACAGTTGTTTATTAAAATATATATATTATTATTAACACCTACGGTTATAAATTAAAACCGAACTTCACTATACTTCTTTCTCTCTACACATGACTTCATCATAGCTACAAAAAAGCATAATTCGGACGTAACTAAATCCATCTTCTCGAGCTATATTATTTAGTGTCCTCTCTTTCCGCATTATCAATAATTACGGCAGGATCTAAGTAATGCTGTTTCGCTGAAAGGCGAGTTTCCTCTACACACGAAGCTCACAACGTGCATCCGTCGATTTGATGTTGTTAAAAGCACACGGGCGTATCTACTTTTCATTTAAAACTTCCTTTTCCCGAGTACAGTAATAGAAAAGGGAAAACAATGACAAAATCCGAAACCGGTAATGAACAAAAGCATTAATAATCTTGCGGCTACGGATAGTGATTATTATATTTCGCTGTTGAGGAAAAATTAAAAAAAGAGTAAAAACTAGACTAGCAAACTAGATAAAAAATGAATGCACATGAGTAGACACAATATGCCCAAATATCAATTAAAATTCGTCTAGTATAAGTCTTTTCTCATCAGACCTTTTTAATATTAAGCCTGATATTGAATATAAAGTGAGGATACCCTATTCCTGGGTCAAAATCAGCTAAAAATCTCGGAAAACATTTCGATGGTAGGTTAAATTGGAAATATCATGCTATACAAAAAATCTGAGCAGATTAGACTCAAAGTCGAGCAACTGGTTAGGCGGAAGATACTCTCAACTTGACCTAAAATCAAAGAGGTTATTTATCAGTTAAACCAACATCAAACCAACTAGTAATCCAACGCCAAAACAAAGTTCTACGATTAAGTATTAATGCTTATCGCTACATTATCGACGAAAAGCTGCACGATGACCTCGAAATCAAATGGATATACGAAGTGATCAAAGATTTTGCCTTAAAACATAAAATAAGATTACTAAATAAAACATAAAACACGCAGGAGATCACAAGATTGAAGCGAACCAAACGACTCGAACTTGAACGAAATTAATGCAAGTACAACAGAACAGTAGTAATAAATTAATTTGTAAATGAATATTGTATTAAGCATATTTAATGTAAGACGTAATTAATTAAAAAATATATATTTTTAACCTACAACACTATAACGAAGCCTGAATATCAGATATATTTCAGCGAATCTATTTAACAACCTAGTAGATCCACAGAATTAAAATACAAACAGCCTCGGTACCCAATTTAATTACTCGCGGGAGACCGAAGGAGTATATTGGAATTAAAATACTGATTAAAATCGTACGTGAGCCAAATGTTTTTCATACCATCCATAATCAACGGCAACACGTCGTTCTAATCGCCATCCCATACGGTGGCGATACATCTTTTAAACTTAACCAGCTCGCCTAACCCATAAATTAATACTAAAAGCAAAAGTTTCGTTCCTCCCGCGAGTTTTCACGTCCCAAATATCCCACCTAGATATACAAATACACGGCCATATATATGGTTAATAGCCCGTACGAGCCTGCATATTAAAGCGTTACGACAAACATCGGGATTCTACGAAAGGAAAACTCAATATTGTAATACTGCCCGCGTTCCTATTAGGGATTCAGGTCTTCTTGCGTAATAAATTTTATTTACGAATTCTTGTTATTATGGGATGTCGTTATCGTACTCTAACGGATACAGTTATATAAAAAAAACGGCGCGGCCGTTTAACTGAGTCTGCATTTTTAATAGATAAAAATCTCGGTTATTTTAAACAGAATATTTTTGAATATTACAAGAAAAAAGTACCGGGCCAGCTTGGCCCGAGGAATTACGAGGTGAGATCGTTTTGACGAAGAATTGAATTTGGCGTAAAAAATTCATAGCAAGTAAATAGTAAAAACACTTATTAAAACAGAATCAGTAACTTTCAAACTGGAAATGAAAATGAAAAATGAAAGCAAGATATTGAAGAAGAAGATGGTGAAGGTTCGGTTTGATGAAGATGATTTTATCCCATGTATAACCAATGTCAATATGTCAATATCGAAATAAACTCTTGGATAGGACCAGAACAGAACATAAACTCAAAAGAATAAAACTATTTAATCTTGTGTAAAAAAGGCCTCGTCACTAAAACAGCTGTGTGTCAGAAAAAAGTTTTGTTCTCGTAAAATCACCTTAAGAACATATTCTTAAATGGTTAATCCTTGAAAATACAAAGATAAAAATAAAATTTTCAAAACTTTAAACTAGAATATCTCTATTAAAATACAAAAGGTAAAATATTGGTAAAATATTATGGACGATAAACAACGATCTGTTATTTAAATTAACTTCAATTAATTAAAATTTGTATAAACTTTAATTATACGTTTATATTTGAGGATAACATCAATGATAACCAATAAAACAATACCGTAATCGACATAATCTAATACACCACATCAACGTAATAATATTACGAATTGACCCATTTTCCCGCGGGTCCCATTATAGAACCGAAAAGAATAATTGGGTGCAAAAAAGTGCCAGGGTCCATCCAATTTGGTGCTAGTGTTAATCCTCGTACGAGAGAACGTTAGCTTAATAATAATCAGGCGTGATTGTGAAGGCCCCAAAGGCAAAAACGTAATTGCTATACGTCTGCTTGCATAATATAAGCCGTGACGCGAGGCGATGGGTTCTGCACCATGGGCGGCGCCAGACGTATCAGTACCCAATTTTATACGTAACGCGGGATCGGACAGGAACCGTCCGAATTTTCTTTCGTTTAATTCCATCTACACAACACGGCATATTGTTAAAAATACATCAAAATTAGTTAACTATAATAAGATTTGGAGTTGATTTAACAATAAAACGAATTTAAAATATTTTGACTCACATCCAATAAAACAGCTAATGCACGTCATCAAAATGTATAACCTCTGCGGGTCACAGTGTTGCCGCATTAGCACAGAATTTTGGTTTACGTTTTCTGGTTTGTAACCTCTAATTATTCTAACTAAGGTTTTAAGGAATTTTGTAGATATTTGGCAACAGCATGGACTAGGATCAACACAAATAAAATTTTATTGGCTCGTTCGGTTACATGATCTGACGCATGAGACAGCCTTCTGTCTCTTTTTAACTAGGGTAAAATGAGATGCATATACTTTATGACAAAACCAGATATAAATAAGTTAATAGTGGTGAGATTCGGTGATTTTTCAGAATTTGTATTTCAGTGTATATGCACTAAATTAATTTCTAAAGCCACAATTTGGTTAATTATTTTTATTTATGATTAGTTGAGAATAGCATTTAAAACTGTCTAGAGCATTGTCTAGAATCACGGTGATAAAACTGACCAATAAAATACTAAAAATAATGGAAATTAACTAAAATTAACAATTTGCATAACCATTTTGCAAGAAACATACTTTACGTTAATTCAAGCCAATTTTACACTGGTTTTGAAGGAAAAAAATACGTGATATCTGCCGCCTTCTCAATCTTGAGCACCTCCCCGCCCCCCTGAAGGTTTGTGAACTAAAACTGGACGTATATAGCACCAACCAATCTCTTATCTTAACTCAAATTGAAATAAACAACTTATGCTACGTATATGCTACATAATATAATCTATCGTCTAATCGGATCTAATCGGAAATGTAGTGTAAAATTTAAAAGTTATAGGTCTATCCAGTAAAACAGCCAACACACGTCAACAAAATTTAAGACGTCAGCACGTTTTTGAAGAATTTTTTAGTCATTTGAAAACAGGGACATTGACATTAGACTGATTCCATTACCTGTTCGGACGCATCAAAGATCATTCCTTCCCTTCTTAACTAGGGTAAAATAAAAAAAAAATCCGCTCAGAGTTTAAAACAAATTTTACATTTTTAGAGACTGCAATTGGCAGGATATTGGACATCATCTATGACGTGCATTGTTTTATTGGAAGAGCTACACAAAAAGTAATCATTTCTTCTTTTAATGAAAGTGAAAGTGGTGACTTAGGCATGTTGCATAGAACGCTGTCAGTAAGAAAAACATCGTGGAAGCTGTTGTAATTACTTCAAACGCATATTGTAAATATTGCCCCACGCGACCCGTCATATTCACCAAACATTTCCCCTCTCGAACATCATTTGTAAAAAAGTTTTCTGAAAAAAATATAGTAATTTTTTCAATGTATTTTTGATTCATACGCCTAACTAGTGAACCTCCACGAATTTCTTTCGCAACCTTAAAAGCTGTTGGAGTGTCCACCACTGACTGGTCATAACTTCGGTTGAAAATTGGGGTCCCGACGCACACAACAAGGCACAGGCCGGGTTCCAACCAACAAGACGACCAAAACGAGGCCCGTCGATGAGAGACCGAAAGAAAAGACGATGAAGGAAGAGAGGTGGAGAGAATATCACGGCGCAGAGCCGCAATTAGCGGATTTGTCGCATGACCGAGAGGAAATTTGGACTCGGCCGGTTAGTCATCGTCATCGCGAATCGACTTCGCCATGTTAATACGATGAACTGTTGAAAAGTTTATTCATTCAACGGACGGTACGGTTAATATCCGACTTAGATCTGATTAGTGATAAGAGAATATAAATTCACTAACGCGCTTCGAAACCGGACGATTGCTCATATACGTCAGAGAAAACCACAAGTCCCGATAAACATCACGACCGATCGATTTTGCTTGAAAATTAAAGCAGCCAACGATTTCGTAATGATTTATTGGCCGGAATGTATAACGAATTACCGCAAGAAATCAATAAACATTCGGGAAAAAATCAACTATTTCTTCTAGCGATGGGAACTGTCGACTGAAAATAGTAGAAACAGTCGATAGTCGCAAAACAGTCGAACTAGTCGATAGTACAATGAAATGACCACTAAATATTCATATCGTATTTTTTCAATCAATCTTTATCAACTATTTAACTATGGCATTCTTTTTAAATACAATTATATTTTTTACCCTTAATATGGAATATTTTATTATCAGGAATATTATTATTTGTTGAAACTTGAATGAAAGGAGCTTAAACATGCAAAAGACTTGAAAACATCGAGAGACTTAGAAAATCAAAAGTTAATCAATATCAATTATCCCAATAGTTAATCTCCAATAAATAATCTTGAAAAATAATGCTGCCATATTACAATATATTGTTATTTACCGTCAAACTACAAACAAAACATAAAACCATACATATTACAAATAAATATAGGTAAGCATACTTTCAGCACAATACTTTCAAGGTCTAGGGCGGCAAAACCAGAACGTTAAATATCAATGGAATAAAACTAGTAGGTCTGAAAATAGTAACTGAAAGTACGTACACGACTGAGTCTATAGTAAAAAGTAATCAAATCGGTCGGACCGAAAATAGCGACTGAAAGAGCCGATAGTAAAAAGTAGTGGATTATTAAACAGTCGATAGTTCCCAACGCTAATTTTTTCCCATAATAACCTGAACCCGGTCCTGGAGGGCAAGGGCGAAACAGAACGGTCAAGACGTAGTCGGAGAAAGAAAGAGAAACGATTGGAAGCCACATTCCGGAGGTCATTGTACAAGATGACTTGCCAGGACCAGGTCAGGTGGCCGTTTTTCTGAGAGCCCCAACCAACCCCATGGTACGGCGACTAACGAAGAGCACGAGAGAAAAAAGGTCTGGGCCGACGCAATGTTTTGGTTCGAGTACCCAGAAGACCTAACGTTGTCGGCGACCTTGTCGGTTTGTACGATGATGTTTCACGCAATTCAGGAGAAGGAAGAATTGTATTATTTTTACATTTATATAAACAGGACCGAGATAATGTAAAATTATTCATTTTTAAGAAACAACTTTATCTTTATTAATTACAATATAATTTAACAAATTTCGCAATAGTTCCCAGACAAAGAACCATATGAGTTCGTCTAATAAAGATGCGTCTATTTAAAGCTCTATAATCAGAAATGGGAAAGGAGAATGTAAGAACATTGGTGGATATTTGTCCGAAAGCAGTTTTGATGATAATAATAAAATACAGAGGAACATTAAAAATGTTGATATAATATTTGATTAAAACACCTGTTCAAGTTTTTCTTATTGACATGTCATATTCTGATCTCCAGTTTGAATTAATTTTTTTGAAAAGAAAAAAAAAGAGAGTTGTTTTTGCACACAACAACCGACAAACAAAAATAATTTAATCATCATGTTAATCATCTATAACTGTTCATATATCAATAAATACGAATAATACTATTAGCCATACAGTAACAACAATAAGTACCTTGAGATGAATCTTGATGCAAAACTTCGTTGGAAAGAACATATAAAAAGAAAAGAAGTCGAATTACAATAAAAACATGTATTGGTTGTTTGACAGAAAATCTAAATTATCGGTGCATAATAAGTAAAGCTTTCTATACATAAAAAATCTGCAAAACTAATTTACTACGTTTAACATTTCATAGCACATGTTTTATCACACACAGGGCTACCAGAAATATCGCATTTTACCAAAAAACTACGGCTACATAAAATAATCTGGAAAAACTGTTGAAATAAATGTATCACTTTGATTTATCCCGATCCATAAATCAGTTTAAGAGCTTCGTTACATCTAAACGAACCAAAAAGACCACATCTGATCTCGTCTATTAATTGCAGCGGTAAAATTTAGAGGCACATCGCAAAAACAAATCACCGTCGGTTGATAATCATTGCTCTATCCTGTCCGACAAAGCAAAATACAGGACATTATTTTGGCAGGAACGTGGACGCTGGCCAACGAAACCGTCGGCATACATACACACAAAAAAACGATAGAGAAAACTAATCTACGCCACGATCTTTCCAACAGTATGATATATTGGCGGTGTGATGGAAAAGAGAAACATCCCCGCGCGAAAATATATCTAACTGATGGAGTCTTTCAGCGCCAGCGCGTGATTTATTCGATTGTATGAGATAACAGTCATAATGTTGCTTTTGAACTAATTCGTATTTCAATCCGGTGAAAATTATTTGAAATATTTTCGACGTCCGCACATTTTCACATATATATGGTAAATTTTGGTAGTTTTCGCCTGATTTTGCGACGTTGCCGTTTACAAGCACTCGGGAGATAGAATCCAACGAACTACAACAGCCATTTTGGATTTGACCTTGGTACTGGTAGGGCTTTGTTTTGTAAGGTTAAGAATTTTCTTGTTTATAGTTTATTTGTACTTGTACTGTTCATATTTTGATTATAAATGGTAGGCAGTAATAGATAAATCATTGATTTGTAAATATTATCAAAAAAGCTACAACTCTTTTAATATGTAACAGACATATGAGAACATTCCATTCAGGTGCGTATCTATTCAATTTTAATTTTAATTTGAAATGAATCAAAATCCACGCATATAACGTTTACCCTGCGTAGAAGAACATGTCCACCAGTAAATATCAATCATCGTCAACTCCCCCAAGCAGAGCATGTTAAATATCTTGGTATGCATTTAGATCGACGCCTAACCTGGAAGAAGCACATACCAAAAACTAGCACTCTAAACGGAAACAACTAGGACTAAAATTATATCAAATGTATTGGCTCATTGGGCGCAAATCCAAGTTATCATTAGATAACAAGGTATTGCTGTATGAGTCTATACTCAAGCCCATTTGGACATATGGAATTCAACTATGGGGTACCGCTAGCAAATCTAATATATCCATCATTCAACGGTTCCAAAATAAGGTGTTGCGTGCCATTGTTGATGCTCCGTACTATATTTCAAATAAAGTGATACAACGCGATATTCCTCTAGAACCTATAACGAGTGTAATCCAACGTGTTTGTGTGAAGTACTTCGAAAGAGTGTCAGTGCATCCCAATGTACTCGCTAATCAGCTAAATATGCGACGTGATAGTGAAGTGCGTATACTAAAACGTTTAACACCACCTGATCTGATTACTGGACATATATAGAGTTTAGAATAAGCATTAGAATAAGACTAATTAATTAAGATAATATTTTATACAGAAGATTGCTTAATGAAGTGATTTTCTACATGCCATGTATATATAATATAAACAGAAGAAATACTTATTGCCAATAGGGCAGATTGTGGACTCACGAAGAGTAATAAAAAAAAAATTAATTTTGCAAAGTGTATTCAATTCTCTACCAAATTCATTATATTTTAGGCATAGTTGACGAAAATAAAAGTACGAATAAATATGAATCAATGTCTTTTATGTGAGAATATCTCATTAAAATCACAGCTTGTTGATCATATAGTCATCCCACAACATTAAAACTGAACAAGGAACATTGAAGCTTGGCTCGCTTGAAGATTTTTAAGATTGGGATTCCTATTTTGGTAAAAATATTAACACTCCTAAATTCAGTCGAACCAATTGAATTCCATAAGTACAGAATACAAAAGAGATCCTGCAAATGTTGAGGCATGGATAAATGGGGTCAAAAATACAAGATGTGTGTTATATAAGCCACATTCTAAGTTTCTGGGGTTTCTGGATACGTACCCTTCTTTAAAGAAAGAAGAGGAATGAAGATTATATATTAATCATAATAAATGAAGGAGAATAGGAAATGTTAAACGTATATAGCTATGTATATGTGTATATTCTATACATAGGCTTAATATGTATGGATTTTAATCGCATCCCTTGCATTTACTGAATGAATTGATAGGAGTATACATATTGTTTTTGCATATCGAATAGATTCCATCAGGAAACAGAAGGTATTTATTTTTAGTGCCATGCAAGATATATTATTAAGTAGGTTTAAAGTTAAATGAATGCTTGTGTTTTATATATTGATAAATAAATTATATTTGTTACCCTATATGTTGTTTTATTTTCTCTTTTTCCTTTTAAGATTAAATATGTTTACAAAATGATAAATAACTAAGACATAATTTTTAAACTTAACATAATAGACAATTGGAACTTGAGCTTCAAGTGAGATTTTACTCATAAGTACTAGAATTACTTCTTCCATATGGAAGTTGAAGAAACAAAATCCTTTTGAACTAGTATAGTTAAGTTACAAGGAGTACAACCGTCAAACACTAATAAGGGTCTAAATCTGGGCTATACTAATATTAAAATCAATCTGTTATCACCTGTTTAAATGGCCAATTTGGAAATTTTAATTAATAGATTGTATATGATATCTTCCAAAAAGTACGTATATAAAAGCGTTTTATATGCAACTACAAAATTTCATTGTTATATAATATCATCCAATATTTTTAGTCTTTAAGTGTATAATCTGAAACTACTCCATAAAAACCTAAGCAACATAGACAAAATATAAACAGGATGGAGAATCGAAATCAGTTTAACTATCCTTTAGTCCATTAATGTCCGTATCGTGTTTTGAACAAACAATCTCCGTATTTATATCGATTTGGCTAAACCCAAATATAGAAACTGATAAAGGTATATAACGATTCGCCAGCGAATACGTCGTTGCTATTCGACATAAAATTATTGGCATCGTTAAAGGCGAGGATAGACGTCTGACACAGTGCATAAAAGTTGCTGATTAAGTTTTTCATAATGGATGCATAATGTGCGGCTTTTTACGGCCGTCAGAGTGATTTAACAATATTAGGCTCTTTATGGGCATTTTACGACTCTACAAATTCGATACTGTATACATAGCTAATGGGATTTTTTTTCGTGAGTATTTTTTCTTCACATGTTCACGATCGCTCTTGTCTTGCCCAATAATTGAAGGAAGAAATCAGAAAAGACGACATGTAGTCGATATTTAACTAAAATATATTAAAACATAAATAATACAACATGTTATAACCGATATATAAAACAGCAGACTTGTCAACGTTACCCAATTCACATTATCGAAATGTTTACATTATTAACGAACGCAATTTCAGTGAATTAAATAAAATATTTTTAAAAATATTGAGTGGACCTCAAAAACTAAATAAGGAACTCGCTAAAAAATAAAAATCTAGATTCAAACCTAGAATTTTAACCAAAAAAAAACGTTTTAAATAAAATATGTACATACTAATCGTGGTCATAACTAAATAAAAATAAACAAAAACCTTGTTTAACCTATCTACTACATGTATTTTATATTCTACTATATAAACACAATTTAGCTTAATACTTCCTAAACCTATTTATCTATTTAGAATATTATTTTAACTAATACCAACTGACTACTTTGAAGTCGGTGCCGAACCCAAACAGATTTGTTTTGTTGGTAATTTAATTTTTTGTATATATCACAAAATTATATTATTTTAATATTGTTTGGTCTCGGAAACCACATCAAACTGATCAGTTGGTAGTAGTTAAAGTAAATCGAGGGAATCGAACCCGCGACCTCCGCGTGTGAGCTGAACGCTCTAACCATTGCACCCTAGAAGCAGTTGCCTGCAATATTTGTACGACTTCTCAAATGGCATGGTTAGTGCTTAAAAAGAAAACTGACTGACTTTTGCAGTGAACTACTTCCGATTTTCCGTCACATCAGCTCGGCAATAACATAACATATACACAAATATCTGATTATTTCAGATAAAAAATATGTGAAAACTTTGAACGTGCCTTTGAAAGTTTGACAGTTTCCCTCGATTTCCCCGGATTCCACCATCAGATCCTGACGTGGTTCCAATGGGATCAGCTCGGAATGCACTCTTTCGAATAAAAAAATTATTTTGAAAATCGGTCCATAATTGACGGGAGAAATCGACGAACATATATTTAAAAAAATATATACAGTTGGACCTAGAACCTCCTCCTTTTCTGAAATCGGTTAAATAACAATCTGCAACATTAGGCTTGGCATATAATTATTTTGGAATGTATGAATTTTGTGTTTACATTTCCGTTATTAGACATCTGACATGTATAAATCAAAATGTAATCAATTTACCAAATTATTGATATAGTTTGATACCTGATAGCAGTACAATTCTACTTCTTAAATGGTTAACTCTTAAAACAGCCGTTAATATCATCACTTGTAGTACTAATTGTGATATATCGGATACCGCAATGAGTGCTAGTGTACGGCGTAATTATTATACTAATTGTGTTGCAATGCAATTACTTTTGATGATATTAAAATTCATAAACTGGCCTATGTACGTGGGCGTGGAATTAAATAAGTAAAAAATACGAAACGATTAGTTGCGCAAATGATTAGTTTTGTTTCAGCGATTACTGATAGGAATTGAGATCCAATTAAAATTTACACCTGAACTGATAGAGATTTTGAAATGAATTATTTTTTGTTAAGAAATAATCAGTTATTGAATAATAGTAGATTTAAATTACTTATTTATTTATTGATATAACAATCTATCAGGAATTAATTGACTAAAAATGTATTTTTTGTGTCCAATTTGGTTAAAATTAATTTCAGATCTTTGTGAGAATTGGTTTTCAATAATTTCTCAATGAATGAACCACCAGACCTGTCTGATATATCACATTATCGTGATAAGTATTCTATTAGTGAATATGCCACTAACATAATATTCAAATTCTATTTAAAAAAAGAATAAAGATTTTTCTTTACAACTCTTAATAAAAATAGTTAGGCTTGTAGTTATTATACAATTGAAGACTATTGGTCATGGTATTCATACAAATATTTCAAAAAGATACCTACTGATTACTTACTGGTTCAATCAGTATCTTCAATAAAGTTTCATATAAAATAATCAGCTAACTGTGCAAAAATACGTGGTGATCAAAGTGTATATGTATTCCAACAAAAATAATATCAAGTATTTATGAAAAGTTGTTGAAGACATCACCGCCACTGCAAATCAATTTATAAAACTCCTGACCAGATAGGTCGGAATTCTAATTATTCTACTAATTGATGGAATCGCTTAGTTCTAACCTTGACAACAATACACACCCAATTTTCTTTACAACTACATACATAATCATTAAATAAAGTAAGCGAGTCATCTGGCAGATGGCTTATTAAAACAAAAAAACTCGAATGAAAAATATATCAACCAGGAATAGTTAAAATTAATATGTATACCATTTATAGGAATAATTGTTTTTATCTCACGTTATAAATTCAGAACAAATTTCAATCACAATCACAATTTCAATGACAATTCACTATCTATAGTTGTACGTGGAAGTATTAAACAGTTTTTGTTATTTAAATAATCAGTTTAAAAAACAGTACCGCAGAAAAACATTCCTTACAGTATAGCTGATATACATTACTGTTCAAATCACCAATATTACAGTCATAATTCTTAGTAGATATATAAAAGTAAGTTACGACATAAAAAAGATAACAAACTTTCAAACGTATAGATATTAGAGGTGGAAAAAACAAGATGGTTATACGGATTTTAGAAAATCCCTATTGAAGACTTTACGTTGACGTTAAATAAATAACATCATGTTAGACAAAAAACAGAGTAGGCCAGGCTCAAAATCAAGTTGACCTAAAATCACAGAAATTGGTTAATGGATTTACGAAGTTATCCAAGATTTCGCCTTAAAGAATGAAATAAACGAACCAGTAATCCAATGCATCCAAAACAAAATTCTACGATTCTACGAATAATGCTTATCGCTACGTAATCATCGAAGACATGTACGATGCTCTCGAATTCAAATGGATACACGAAGTGAATAAGGTTGGAGTAACAACTGAACAACACGCAGGAAATCACAAGATTGAAGTAAACCAAAACATATGAACTTGTGTATAGAACAAACGTAAATATAGAAATACATACTGATATATCAATCCCGTACTAGCCTTGCTTGTACATTAATACCAATGCATATCTAATGTAAAAAGTAATTAATAAAAAAAGAAACCTTCATATAACACTCTTAAAAATTGGGTAGATTTACGAATAGCGTAAAAAAATGGGAAACCATTTTAAATCTAACTGCAAGAGCGGTACTATTAAAGTTATTTTTTGTAATTTAAGCTTTACATTCATTAATACCAAACAGGCCTGATAATTAATTTAAAAAAATTAAATGAAAGGACGGCATTTTTACCCGACTGTACCGGCTACAAAAGATCGCGTCAACCGACATCCCCCCTTTTCCCTTAAGCCGTACCCGTCACATGGCGCATACATTATTCTCTAACTAATTATGAACTGGCAAGTATCGTCGTAACTCGCAGAAAACAATATCTTCAGGTCTAAAGGGGACCCCGTGGAGGGTCTTGGAGTGCATCGCGGGCTAATAAGCTCCACAGTTCTCGTTTTTCAGCGACACATGTCCGCCGTCGCGTACTCAGACACGGAACGGGAGGGACGCGGGGGCGGGCGGGGTATCCCGATCAAAACCCGACGATTATAGCGCGAATCCATGACGAAACAACGCGCGCTGGCTCTGGAGTACAACGAAAATGGAAATGGAAAAAATAAAAGACTTCGACTTACCATTGGGACGGGACCAGGCGCTCCATTGGCGTAGCTATAGGGGGACACGAGGTATCCCATGTTGAAGGATGATGTATGAGGTTCAACTTTTCCTGGAAAACACATTTTAATATAATACTAGCAAAATAAACACTATTATTATTATTTGTAATAATTCAGAATAATAATTAAATAATAACAACTATTATTTAATATATATTTGCATAAAAACAAAACAAATACTATTATCTATCCAGAGTGCTGGTAATATTTACTTTTTATTATATTAAGTTATAGAGAGACAGAAGACACAACTAAATATATGGGCTAAAATCAAGAGAACATTTAAAGGCTTTCCAATAAAACAACAAACGCACGTCACCAACACCATCGAACGTATTGCCAAATTCAGTTTATAAGAATGTAAAATCCATTTTAAACTCGAAGCATTAGCATTACTCTAGTTAAAAACAGACAGAATGAAGTCTGATGCGTGAGAACATGTAACTAAATCGGTCTATAAAATACGATTTGCGCTGGTATTGGTCAACATAGTTGTCATACTGTATAAGTAAAAAACAATAATATAGAAATCCGTTACCAAAAAAAAGTCATACGAATACAACATCCTAATATAATCTTCACCCATATCCGGTACAATTTTTTCGCTATGTACACATTTTATTTGACGGCTATCAAATTATTCCGAAACATTTACGATAACAAAATTACATAAAAATTCCACTAAAATTCGCGTTGACCAAAGGCGCTCAAATAATAATAACAGCAAAACATTAACATTTAAGACAAACGAGCGTAACCTTTGTTAAATTCAATGAGACTAATTTTGCGGTAATGATTTAGATCAAAAACACTTCTGAAACAGTCGTAACTTTGATCTTTTGTGCTTAATTAAAGACAAACGCCTGTACTCACACCGAAGTCGGCTAATTATTTTATTTAATGATGTCCATTTAATTTATTTAGATTTTAGATTACAAGAGAATAAAAATGTTCCCGGTTCGTTATCTATAAATACCTGGTCCTTTGGTTAATAATTAATATTTCTATGTGGATTAAAGGTAACTCTGTTAAATAGTGACGTTATTTAATAATATAAAACAAGATAAGCTGCTTTCTGCAAAATCTTCCTTAGATTTTTCACAAACATTTAGGGGAAAATATTTTTATTTTTAAGTTTTATTTTATTCTTCGATCAGACTAAATAAAGAAGTACTCACTCATTACATAAAGTCAGGCTGGATAGAACATATTAAAAATTAAATGAACTGATGAAAAAATCTCTTTATTCTTTTAAGAAGCTGGAAAATGTTACAGTGTTGTTTGAACAATTTTTTTCTAAAGTTTCTTCAAATAACTTAACTTACGTGCTACATAGATAACGTGGTAAAATGGCTTGTCAGCCAAGTGACGCACATTTTACTTCCCTTTAGTACCTGAAGTTTCAAAGATTTAGAATAATCTCATCAATCGTGCGGAAAGATAGAAAATGAATGAGGTCTCAACGATATTGAAATATAAGAAATATTACTCTATAAATAAATGTTGGAGTCTATATAACTACGATATTAAGTAATATCCAAATCCAAAATGTCAAATGATTCCATATCTTGTTAGAGCATCATAGTATACCCGAAATGAAGGCAACTTAATTAGAACTACAAGCTAACTCTTGAACGAAGGGTGAATACGAGATTAACGTTTCCACCTCTAAGAAGACATCATCAGAAAATCAAAAAGTTTAAATGTCTTGTTTTGAAACAAATAAATGTTCATATTGATTCATGTTGTTCAATGGATTGCACTACAACCAAACATAAAATCAACTAGAAATTACGTTACAAAACAAAATTATTCGATTAATTACCCCAATATTTATCGATACGTAACCAATGAAGAAGTGTACGATGACCTTGAACGTGACCTTACCGTGAGAACGGTATTCTTCTTCAAAGAAAATAAAAGATAATAAAGACCAGTTTCATCAACAAAATTAATGTTGATGCATCCAAGATGAAGAAGATAAAATTAGAATATGGAGACAAACATTTTATGTATAAATGATTGTGGTGACGGTATTATTCGATAAAACATTGTACTGCGTTTTCTGTCTCTTCAGATAATGTGGCAAAAGCAAAGATCCTAAGGATAAGTAATATGTCTCTGTCGTCGTATGAATGAGATTTAGCCTCATCTGACGAACGATTAAGGGAAAGGCAAATCACTGTCCTTTGTACGTCGTCGCACAAAGAAGAAAAAATTAAAAACCGATTTTCAGACAGTCGCCGCAGTAAAGAAGAAAATGACCGTTTTAATGCCAAACGCGATTTTAATGCTCCGTCTGTCCTTTATTTCTGTTTCTGGTTTGCTTTATGTGCGGAACGTTGTTTGCCAACGAGAACGCAGATGGGCGCGCTGCTGAATGCTCGATTTGCTGATGATTTCAAAGCCAGGATCGGAGTAAATGGGCACTTACATATTTTAGCCACGTATCAGCCGTAACCAGGCTTTGAATATATCCAGACTGAACTGGGAGAAAAAAAAAACGACGATTCTCTTAATTCGGTTCGCATATTCAGCAACAAATCATTCTTATTCAATAGATCTTCGAATAAATTGCAATATTGATTCATAGGAAGCTTTCCGAAATGTTACGAATTAAAATTAAAAATTATGTATTAATCATTTAATTCAATACTCCTTATAATTGCTTAAAATATCGAAATTATTGAAAATTAAAATGTAATACATTTATTCATTCCATAAATGATACGCCAATATTAAAATAAAGTTCCAAATAATGTTTTTTTTAACTCACTGGACAGTTTATATTCGACTATAAATCAATTTAATCAAATGACCAATGTGATATACAAGGAGAAAGCAGAAAATCGACAAGAAATATTCACCATTCATAGATCATTTATACATACTTTAAAAACATTGGCAAAAATACTGACGTCAAGATGGTCGCTGAAACCGATTAAATATATTACGCATATAACGTTTGCCCTGCGTAGAAGACCATGTCCACCAGTGAATATCAATCATCGTCAACTCCCCCAAGCAGAGCATGTTAAATATCTTGGTATGCACTTAGATCGACGCCTAACCTGGAAGAAGCACATACTCTCTAAACGGAAACAACTGGGACTAAAATTATATCAAATGTATTGGCTCATCGGGCGCAAATCCAAGTTATCATTAGATAACAAGGTATTGCTCTATGAGTCTATACTCAAGCCCATTTGGGCATATGGAATCCAACTATGGGGTACCGCTAGCAAATCTAATATATCCATCATTCAACGGTTCCAAAATAAGGTGTTGCGTACCATTGTTGATGCTCCGTACTATATTTCAAATAAAGTGATACAACGCGATATTCCTCTAGAACCTATAACGAGTGTAATTCAACGTGTTTGTGTGAAATACTTCGAAAGAGTGTCAGTGCATCCCAATGTACTCGCTAATCAGCTAAATATGCGACGTGATAGTGAAGTGCGTAGACTAAAACGTTTAACACCACCTGATCTGATTACTGGACATATGTAGACTTTAGAATAAGCTTTAGAATAAGACTAATTAATTAAAATAATATTTTATACAGAAGATTGCTTAATGAAGTGATTATCTACATGCCATGTATATATAATATAGACATAACAAATACTTATTGCCAATAGGGCAGATTGTGGACTCACGAAGAAGTAATAAAAAAAGAGAGAATTCAATTCAGGAAAATAAAAATAGAAGTGAAAGAAAATCAAGACTTAATTAATACATGTTGTATTAACTTTTAATTATAAAAGTCCTAAATAATATTACTTTTTTGTTAAATAATTTAACCTGTCAAAGAATGCAGGTCCTTCCCCAACTGACTGATCGGAAAGCAGAAAATGGCGCAAAAAAAACATAACAAAAAAAGGTAAAATAAAATAAAAACAAGTAAAGGTAACATCGTTGGATATTCAACATCCGAATTCGACGACCAAAAGACCCTGTTACTAAGTATGAAATCAAGAGATTTGCTAGCAATCGCAAAAGAATAGTACCGACCGAATCAAAATAGTATTCACAAAAAGATTATATTAAAATGGACATAACCTATTTACTTTCAGAACACTATGCAATGAAATTAAAGAATAATACGAATACAAGTCTTAATAAGTATTATATAGTCCTTCCAGTGAAAGGAGAAAGGGACAGAATGAAGTCTGATGCGTCCGTACATGTAACCAAATTGGTCTATAAAATTCTATTTGTGTTGGTACTGATCGACAGCGATGCCATGTGTCAATGTAAAAATAATAAAACAACTGTAACCTACAGACTATTTTGGCTGTTTAAACTGTAGTATAAGTACTTCAATAAATATGTATTAGATGTACTATAATTAAAATAAATTATATTTTATAACGTTATTTTTGTTTCATTATTTTATTTACATTAGTATTTTGTTGTCAGCGTCAAAATAAACGAAAACTATTGCCTGTTTTAACGGATGAACTATATTATTTTATAGGATACTAATATATTTTTGAACGGTATTTTAAGTTGTTTATTTCAAAATTCGATTTATATAATTTAGTTAGTGCAGCGGCTAAAGTTTAATTAGAAAAAATTGGCAGAAGTTAAAAGTTAACTATAACAAACACGAGGGAGAAAAACAGGAACGATACACTGTCCGTAGAGATTGAATAACGGGCTCGATATTGGCAATAATTTAGTTCTTTGATCTGTCAATCTCTGAGAAAATAGTAGCTGTTCAATGCTCTCTTTATTCTTGAAAAATTTAAAGGTCCAAAATAATCACATCTGGTTGTAATTCTCCCCCATAAATAACCAGTCGGATAATTAAAAAAATATTTATATAAAAGTATTAGAATAACATATCAGCAAATGGGCAAACAAAACGTATTCGAATTATTCTGATATTTTTATAAATTTTTAATTGTTACTTTATTAATATTTGACAATAACAACTGAAGAACAAGAAGAAGAAATTATTTTAAAATATACTACATTTCAAAAAAGCCAAATTATGATACATTAAAATTATAATCAAAATGATAATACATATATTCAAAATGTTCCTTTTAATTTCAACAGTTCAGTTTTTTCGACAAGAAATCGTGTTATTCGAACCGTCAAAGTTGTCTTCCGCAAATAATAATTCAGTTCCTCAAAGCAAATCCATATTCAAGTGGCAGAAACGAGGAGATTTGAATTTTAAAACAATAACCATTAAAAATGCTGAACTATGAGCAAAAGTCTCCCACAGAACCGATGCTGTTCTTTCTCCTGTTCCCCGAAACCATTAAAAATTCAAAATTTCAAAATTTATTTCTGGTAGACGTTTCCTAATCTTCAGGGACCCTTTCAGAATAACCTAACAGAGCCATAAAACCCCCAATGGCCATTTTTCATTACAACATTTATATTTTGGTACAGGCGCAGGTACCGGTCAAAAAAAGGTACCCTTCCTAACGCTTTTATGAACCACCACAATTGCATGCTCTGGGAAGAGGATATGGCCAGTAAAGAAGATAAAATATTACTGTAAATCTGCACATTTATAAAGTTAACGAGATAAATATTTATACTCATCGGAAGTGTCGCTCGAACACTCATAGATGTATTCTTGACTCGCTATTATGAATTTTAAAATATACATTAACATTGTTTCGCATGAGGAATAAAACTTCGGGAAATTGTTATCAATTTTGGTTATTAGACAATGAATTTTAAATTATTGATGACTAGCGACCCGCCCCGGCTTCGCACGGGTGCAATGCTGATACTAAATTAAATACACTACAGAAAAAATATGAACGTTGTATATAAAAACATAGCGGCCCGCTCCGACTTTGCACGGGCATAAAATATATATGCCTATGTCACTCAATGAAAACATGATTAAAATCGATCCAGTATTTTTGGTTCATTCATTACTGCCCTTGGCCTGCACGCATTAAATTTGGAGTAAAACAATTCCTCTTCCCCTATACTTACTATGAAGATTTCCTGCTATCTTTGGAATATTTAAATTCATACAATTTTTATTACATTACACATTTTTAAACGCAAATTTTAAATTTGTAATATCTCCGAAAATATTTGTTTAATTTACATGCTGTAAGGAACCATATTGATCTATATTAATTGCACACTGTATTTAAGGTACTTAATTCGATAAGGATTAATGCCGTATTGCTTAAAATAGCTTCGTAAATAAGCCATTTTCTCACGTAAAAAGTAAACAATAAAAATGGTTAATGTGGGTTATCCCTAAAAGATAAACATATACCATCGCGGACTTTTTTGTAGACCTTTTTATGGTGTACAATACTGTAATACATTAATTTGATCTAACTCGTAGGGTTAGGCAGCGTTTTTGCTAATTGCTAAATAAGCCTAAAAAAATAGGTTAATTTATGACATCACGTTAGAAACCTCTAAAATTAGCAATGTTGTCTTAGTATATTATGCATGTATTATACATATAAACCTTCCTCTTGAATCACTCTATCCATTGAAAAAAACCGCATCAAAATCCGTTGCGTAGTTTTAAAGATTTAAGCGTACATAGGGATATAGGGACAGAAAAGGCGACTTTGTTTTATACTATGTAGTGATGTCACATAGAGAAATATTGCCGGTTGTTTACAATTGTTGAATAAATTCAGAAATCTGAAGGACCAAACTGTGAACTTGCGGTAAATCCAGTAATTGTGTTAATGGCTGTCTCGCTAACAATGAAGCAAGTAATCGAATTCCACTTACAATATTATTCAAAATAACGTATGAGTTGTTTCGTCGCTATAAACAAGGTTGGCGTTCCATGGTAAAGTGGATTTAGTGTTTAGAAATGCATCGAAGAGTTTTTTGTGCGCAAAGAAATTAAAAAAAAGGAGGTACCAGCTAAAATTTATGGGTTCCATAAAATGAAAATTTATTGCAGTTATTAAACCAACAAAAATTATATGAAATCCTGATTTTTAGTTTCGGGAACTAATTGAATAGCCTAGGATCAGAACTGGATAAAATACAAGTTTTATCTTAAATAAAATAGAAATTAATACAGTATTTTTACAATTTTTTTATATCAATTACAATATACTTCTAAATTACAAAATATGGCCATGTAAAGAATTTCCTATCATGAAGCCAATTGGACAATGAATAAAACCCGCTAAAAGAATATAGTCTTTCTTGAGTCCTGATCAGCCTAAACTATAAGACTATATTGTGTGAACACATTTCTTATATTGGATAGCGTTCAAGGATGGTAAGGTTTTTACTTTTATGGTCTAGGAAGCCTCTAACTTAATTTTTGATGCCTCGTAGTTTATTAATGTTCTGGTACGCACAAACAGTAAATTCATCGTCTTTACTGATACTGCTACTCTAAGGCAATAATTGCAAGATTTTGAATTATTTAACTCTCGTCTGTCGTAACTAGGGTAGTACCATGACGGCAATATAGTTTCACTTGTTTCAGGAGACAGTTCAAAAAAACTATCTATATATATATAAAAAAACATTGTCAAGTTTTCTTTCTAAGCTTGAAAGTTGTGGTACAATAACAACAGTAATCTGGTTTGTAAAGACATTAAAGTAAGTCACAAGCTTGCCTTGGTGACAATTGCTGATCTGAATGTAATATACAGCTACTGCAATTAGTCTCTATAATATTTCATCATGTATTTGTATTTCAATTAGGTATTTTCATCACAAGCAATTCAAATACTGAACAACCCTGCTTAGGATCAAATCCGTCGAAGAACTGATTGATTTACGACACAAAATAGAACAGATACAAAATAATATTGATTATAAATTATTTATAGCAACGATAAGGATGAGGGTACAGATAGTGCCTATTTTGTAAGGTTTTAATGATCTCTATGTTATGATAACGTGATATGGAATATCTTATTATATCGACTACTATTGATTGTGTCATATTATACTTTGAGATCAGATTATATATAAAATCATCAAATTTTCTGGGTAACGTTATAAAATAACAAAAAAACAAAGCGTCTGTCAGAAGGATTAAAACACGAACAGTGATTGGATAGAACACAACCATTAATATTATAAGCAGCATTTCCCATGTAAGTCAAACAGAATAATAAAGTAACATATGTATATGGCCCTGGTTGTTATAAACGGGTATAAAAAACGGTCATACCACTGTTAGGACCGAAACGTCGTACTACTATGTTAAAAGTCCCCATAAAAAAAGAACTAGTAAATCTTATCTCAACATCTGGTTCTTATTTGTAAATATGGCAAGCTATTACCCAGGCAATAAAGGACGAGGATCTCAAGTCCGAAATGGGGAAATGTTAAGATTCGTCTTTATCTTTTCGACAACACTGCGTTCTGTCATTATAAACGTCACGTTGTTTCCATATTTTGAATACTCCGCGTTTGTTATCAACCTTGTACATAAAAAAATTACAGAAAATAACGTAATAAATTATCAGTGGATAAACGAAATCAATTTTAAAATAAACGAGCACTAAATAATTAACATTAATAATCATTGTTTGACAAATAATTAAAATAAATATACACAAAAACCGTTTGTTTATAGTTAGTTTCATAATTTCTAAATTTCTGTGATATTTATCATATCTCTTGGAACATACAATAGAACAACTTTGACCTGGAGTAAAAATTGGACTATTCAATGTCTTACAAAAATACTCTATGTCGAAAAAGTTTAATTTAGCCAATACCAAAAATTTAAAAATGAACTAATATTTAACAATAATAGCATATCAAAATAATATTTTTTATCAGTTTTGTAGTTTTGGTCCAAGTTACAACGAATCAATTGACAATATTATCTTGGTTAGAATTTGTGTAAATCATTCTCTCCACATGGCTGTATAAACAGATTCTCAAACAGATGTAAATAAATAAAAAATGATACCCTA
Source organism: Rhynchophorus ferrugineus (assembly GCF_030347505.1). Classification (NCBI taxonomy): domain Eukaryota; kingdom Metazoa; phylum Arthropoda; class Insecta; order Coleoptera; family Curculionidae; genus Rhynchophorus; species Rhynchophorus ferrugineus. The sequence continues at coordinate 482,190 of NW_027472585.1, read as the reverse complement.
GAATCAATCGCTGAAGAATATGGTCAATGCTGTGTATAATGTTTAAAAATAAAGCTACTGGAGTGCAGAAAATAGACAAAATGATATGAACACAATTCAATACAATACATCTATAAGTGAAATCTCTCAAATTTCAGAAAAACCATATAATTTTGGATTCACCGAAAAGAAAGTATCTAAATACCTTGATGTTAGCTCTATTCGAGATTAAATGTATAAAATATATAAAAACGGTGACTAGTTTTTTCAATATAAACGTAATTTAAGACAATTATTTCAGAGGAAACTATTAGTTTGGAAAGAACTGTTTAGATGTGTGAAAAAGATTATCTACAATAACACCCTTCGGTTTGGATGGATTTCATCATACTAAAAATTAACAGCTTAGTTATTGACTTGAATACTGGCTCAGAATGTGACAGACAGTGAATAAAATGGATGTGGGATTATGATTCAATGCTGACAATGCCAAGACAGGGTGATGAGACTGGAAACAACTAAAGGTGAGTACATAATTCATGCAGGATAACTGTAGAAAACCGTATTGCAGAGTGTGAAAGAGATAGATATGAGCACTGAGCATAGATATGAACATGCACTAGGGAAAATGCAGTGATTAAATCTAATTTTATCAAGACAATTGTACAAAGGTAGTAACGGAAGAAACTAAGGGCAAATACACTGGCATCATAACGTTTTGATAATAATACACAGTAACGAAGGAAACAAGAACTAAACATAAAAAGGTAAATATGTTCTCTAATGAAAATAAAATACATTACTTGGATGTACAAATAATAATTAAGTGGATGAAGCCTAAGGTGGTTTAGAAAATATTTGAATGTAAACGTAATAAAATAATTCAAACCTACAAACTATTGCGGCTGTTAATTAACTGTGGTTTAAGTCCTTCGATAATATATGCATTAGATAGACTATACGCCATTATTATCCGAATAATCGTTTCCTTCTATGAAGATGTGACTCTTTCACGTGCCACTACGTCCCGTGAAGAGCGGTGAACCAGGAACGTAGCATCGGATGGCGTTTTTAAGGAGCAGAAGAAACTGTCGAGACGGTAATCTAGAAGTCTAGGTAGAAATTGCCGGCAATAAAATTTGTCGAGATTAAATCTCGAAATTTTTCGTCGTCGTATACCCCGGTATTACCTTTCATACGGAATGACTTACGCATGAGATCATGCCGATGGATAAACAGTAAGAAGTTCAGTCGTGGCGAGTGACTTGGTCCGCTTGTCAATCGCGCGCAAGACCCATGGTAATTTACATCTCAAAACTAGGATCAGCGTTCTCCGTAAGTAAACGGCATGGGTTTAGACCAACCTATACGGACAAATACCAACGTGTGATTGCTGGAGTAATACGACGCATAAAATTAGGATTCCTGGATAAAAAACCAATTGATAATATTAGGGAATACGGCAATATTATTTAGGTCGTTTCATACTAAACAGCACTAATTAAATTATTAATTAGCATAAATTGAATTCACACATGGAAAGTGGATTGTGATGTTTGGTTATGTTCCATAAAAATCATGCTAAAATATCCTATCTATATATAATATTTGTGTCGGAATATATATATATATATATATATATATATATATATATATATATATATATATATATATATATATAACAATAATAAACAGCCAATGCATGCCATCAAAATTCATAATGCAACATTGCCGCACCAAATTTAAATTTTCGTTTACTTTGACTATTTTGATTTTGATTATTATTTTGATTTGTAAATGATTTAATGAAACAAAAAGGTTACAAAATATAATTTATTTTAACATTGTCGTACAATTAATGCAAATTTATTGAAGGACTTGAAGGAATTAAATAAACAGCCACAATAGTTTGTAGGTTAGAGTTGTTCTATTATATTTATATTGACATACAACAGTGTCGACCAGTAGCAACAGACATCAAATTTTATAGACCGATTCTGTCTCTTTTTAACTGGAGTAATGTTAATTAGTATAATGAATAAGAAAAATGCTCTGAGTTTAAAAGGGATTTTAAGTTTTTATAAACTGAATTTGGCAATAAGTTCGACGGTATTGATGACATTCATCGGATTGCCTCTTTTTTGCATATCATAAATTGCATATCTACAAACTTTTCAATTCTGTCAAACTTAACTATCAATATTCTTGTGTGTCATTAAATTACACATATTTATTTGTTATATATGTGTGTTTTATATGTTCTGATAATATAGAAAATACAAAATGTTGTTCTAAAGACTTCTTAAATTTATTATTTCAAATACCATGTTTGATTAATTTAATTGCAAGTAAAATTTAGTATAAAAATAAGTTGCCTTATCGGAACGACTACACAGGCAATATGCTTTTCATCACTCTCACACTTTAGCGCCGCCATTTTAGTGGTATATAGTCTTTTGATTCATCCCCCCCCCCCATTCCTGAAGAAACAACCAATGTATATTTGCAAATTTCCACTCTATGACCGGTATGAAACGGTTTCCCAAGTTTTGGTGACTCTAAATTCCAATAGTCCAAGGCCGAGTAACTGTTTTTGGTAACCGTACACCCTGAACTGCAAGCTTTCGTGCAAATTACAATAGACTGGGTTGTTTCACAAGAACTTTACTCTAGCTTTGGTGGCTATGCACACTGAACTACGATGCCTATGCCAGGAATCCACTGAACAATGTCAAGAAATGTTTGGATTAACTGGGGAACTATTGTCAATCCAACCATCAATCCAATGACCGAATTAATAGATCCTTATAATCTCCCCAGAACTCCACAGACTGTACCAGTTATGAAAACATGTGAAGTTTAAAACAAACACTTTTTATTATACTTGAAAACTATTTTATTTTACCAGAAAAAATCGACAACTTGATGAAACGACTTTTGAACTATTTATAAAATATTGTATACAAGAATACGCTTGATATTTTGGTTCTGCACGATCTAACGGTGAAAAAGACCTCAAAAGAGGTTTTATAAAAAATAAGTTTAGATATTCACCCAGAAATCTCAGAGGTTTTACAAAATATCGTCAATCAAAAATGAATGAAATTGAAATGAATACGAATAAATTCATTATCCGTTATTCACATAATTTAGTATTAAAACATGAATATAAGTCTGGTTGTTCTTGATTGAGTAGAAATCACTCAATCAATTAAAAAAAACGCAAACTGAACAATTTCACCTTCAAATACAATTGAAGTTTGAGCGTTTAAGCCAAGTTAATTGTAAAGATAACTATCGTTGTTGGAATACACAGATATTACTATAAACAGTATTTTTGTCATTTCAATTTTGTAAGTTTAACATTAGTCAATATGATAAATGAAAACGTTGGCTGTACATACCAAACACAGGACTGTGTTCTGGTCGCTGAGCATTTTTGCTTGATGAATTGTAATTTCCACCAGATTTTTCCTGAAAACAAAACAATATTTATTAACACTGACACCCTTCATAAATTCATCGGTTTCTAATAATATTAACACAAATATAAATAGATTACATTGAACATAACTTATGAAATAAAAACATACGCGTTCATTAACATTATAATATATCATTATACTAATGATGGTGAATCAATACGATATTTAAAATAAGAATCTCATTTCAATAAATAAGCTCAACATAAAAATCAAACAAAAATATTGTTTTAGAAGAAGCTTTAATAAATAACAAAATTCTATACAGTATACTATAAGAACAGAATTAAAAAAACACTGTATAAAAGAGTTTGCTAGTAGTATTCTCAGAAGGCCCTGAGTGATTTGACACGGACGAAAGAATTTTGTAGGTTAGAGGGCAACCCGCGGGACACCGGAAAAGACACTAGTTGTACAGATTTAAAACATTTACGTAACCGTAAACATACATCGGGAAAATTTCAATAGCGCCCGGCTAGAATCTAATTTATCACGCCCGCACATTAATTATATCGATTATAATTTATTTCTCTTTTATTTCCTTTCACAAACTTAGTGTACGGTTTATAGAAGTGGCATGTGTTTAATATCAAAAGCGACGTTTATGTATGTATCGGCGCTTATTCTGGTTTTTTAATGTCTACGTAGTCCGAATACTTTACACTCTCACTTTTAGTTGTTTATGTGGAATTACTTAACAGGAAATGTGACGGAAAAGGCAAAATTCCTTTCTAGAAACGTGATTTAAGGAGAACGACAGACGTTTGTTTGGGGAAACGAAGTTCGACGACTAACCGACGGCAAAAAAGTACTGATAATTTTTGGAATATTTCTCGATATCTCGACAGTACCGTGCAGGGAATGATACAGATGTATTTTAATAAGGCTATAAATATTATCGTAGCCTTGCGTTGCACATAACAGAATTTTTAAGCTCTTACTTCATGGCATTCAATGCCAATAATGTTTATAAACAAATCCATTAAGTCTTCGGAGAATTCCCGAGAGAAAAATCCGTACAAAGGAACTGGTATCCCGAGAAATAATATAACGTTAAATATGCACGATGAACTGCATTTATTTATAAACGGCCACGAGATGTTTGTGTTGGTTTGCGACCAGCAATTGAAATTCGAGAAAAAAAGAGTTTTTTACATTCCGATGCCCGTATCGCTTGTACGTCCGATAAGTCGTGCAAAAAAAAAATTGGCAGAACAGAACAAGAATACCGTACCTCCGACTCGGTGAGATCGATAAGGCTACTCTTCTCCTCGGTGAGGTTCTCCGAGGACCTCTTTTCGTCTTCGTCGTTACCCTCGTCTTTAAACACCTTAACCTCATCGGTGCTGCCGAGATCATCGCCACCACTGGACGAGACGTGTGGCATGATTCACTTGAAAACACGACACAGCGGCATCACAGCCCGCTCACTGGATCACTAGGACACGTCATACGGAAAACCCGCGCGGCACCATGGCACACTCGCACTCTTAGACCAGTTGTTTACAAGCACGCGAATCACGGACTGTCAGTGAGTGTCGTCGAGCACGTGCTGATGACAGCCTAACGGCGGCGCCCTTTACCAAACACTAACTGGCGCTGGGCGCATAGAATCAAGCAGGCGCGCTCCGCGGCTCTCTGTCGGGCCCGACCAATCAGCTGCCGCTTTGATCTGCCGAGGCGGCTCGCAGTAATGGCAGCCGCACGACTGCGCACGACGCCGCCCGAAAGTCCTTACCGCCGCCTCCGATTGTATTTAGAGGCCGAATTTTTTCGGAATTTATTTTAATATGTCGGGAACGCCTCAAAACTAACACGTTTAAAGTTCGACGCGAGGGTATCCGTGTGTATTGTGCCAATCAATGCCTCTCGGCCTAATCAATTGGGGATACAAGAAGTTACAATATTTGGAATACGATTTTGTACATTTTATATTTAATATATTCTAACCGTATATTATCATAGCATAATCATTGTTAATAGTTTATTTAGATATTAATTGATAGTAAACTAATAATTCTAATGTTAATTAAAACGGGAGCCAATTATTTTGAACTTATAAATAAAATATGTTTTTTTTTCATATTTTTTTAATTTTACTAGAAAAATATATAAATATTACTATATAACAGTGACAGTGATTAAAATGGGCCTACTATTTCGTGAAATTTAATTATTAACAAACATTTTTAATTATAACCAAAAATAAGAAATACCTTATTTGGACTTAATTACGGCCTGTGTGAGTACCATAGTAGGTCTATCAGATCCTCTCCCGCTACATCATTATGCTTGTGATTAATTTCTTCTTCAGACATTTATTTTACTAATTTATGGACTGTTTGTAGTGATGTACAGGTTAGTCCACCATCCGATTTCTTGCGGTCTTCAACAGGTATTAAGAAGCGTAAGAGATAATGTATTTTTAATTCAGAATTTAACGTATTGCCCAGCGTTGTTTTCGTTATATTACGCCGTGTTATATCTCGACTCGCCTATGCGGAGACTCGTCGGGATGCTGGAAGGTGTGTGGGTGGCAACTTTACACTTGAATTGAATGGTTAGATTAGATGGACCTGCCTTGAACCCGTTTTGGTTCGTTAAATTATGTTGTTTCGTCGGAATAAGGAATGTCTGCGGTACACCGAAAAAGTCACATTTGGCATCACTTTGATCCAGTTTTTGTTTTGGGGGATCTATTTTTAGCGCCTCCAGCGAGACATATTTTAAGAAACGTAACGGAAACACTATTAACAAATAGAGATTATTTTAAGTATGTATCGGTTGGCCGTGGCTATTTTTCTCCTGTCAAAATATAACAAGGTTGATGGATATTACACTAGTATTTAAAAAGAAGTACAACGATGTTAGGCTTCTCTTTAAAAATATCTGTTATTTCTAAAATCTTGGTAACAAGATCAAGCAATCTACATACGTGATTAACATAATAGATATTTTAATTCCTTTGTAAATTAAATTGCATCTCCCAACTCTTGAAGTCTGTCAAATTTGAGTATCGATATTTATATCTTGTGCGTCTTTAAATTACAGGTATTAATTTTTATGTTTTACATATTTTGATAATATATAAAATATAGAATGTTTTTCTAAAGTCTTTTTAAATTTATTATTTCAAAAGTCATGTTTGATTAATATAATTCCAAGAAGTAAAAGTTATCTCCCCACCCAAAAAAAAAGAGAAACTTTAAAGGCTCCTATCCTGACAAATAATTTTTAATGTTTATGATAATAAAATATATTGTTATGGTAGTCAAGGGCTCTATGGAGATAATATTTGTGTTGGAATATATATAGCCGTCCCAACAAAACAGCCAATGGATATCACCAAAATTTAAAATGCAACGTTGCCGCACCAAATTTAAATTTTCGTTTATTTTGACTCTGGCAGTAAAATACTACTGTAAATGATATAATAAAACAAAAGGTAATAAAACATAATTTATTTTAATATTGTAGTACAACTAATGCATATTTATTGAAGGACTTGAAGGAATTAATTAAACACAATAGTTTGTAGGTTAGAGATGTTTTATTATATTTATATTTACATACTAGAACAGTTTTGACCGATTTGGTTGCGTATTTGGACGCATCGGGCTTAAACCTGTCTCTTTTTAACTGGAGTAATGCTAATTAGTATAATGAATAAGAAAAATGCTTGGAGTTTAAAAGGAATTTCACGTTTTTATAAACTGAATTTGGCAGTAAGTTCGACGATATTGATGACGTACATTGGATTGGCTCTTTTATTTAAGGACTATAATTAATATATTAATTTTTTTGTTAATTAAATTGCACGCCTACAAACCTTTCAAGTCTGCCAAACTTGATTATCAATATTTTTATCTTGTGTGTCATTAAATTACACATCTTTATTTGTTATATATGTACGTTTTATATGTTCTAATACTATAAAAAATACAAAATGTTGTTCTCAAGACTTCTTAAATTTATTATTTCAAATATCATGTTTGATTAATTTAATTGCAAGAAGTAAAATGTATTATATATTAATACATGATTTTTGTTTAAATTAATGATGAGTTTTATTGCTCAATATTTTGTTATTTGCTATGCAGCACTTTTTAAATAATATAATTCACACTTTTTGCTAAAATATTTTATTGTGGTACCTGAATTTTTTCGATTTGTTTTGTCAGATTTAGTGCTAGCAAAATCTAATGGCGCCAGGATGACTGACGGCAACAAATAGGTGTGAAAAAACTGCATAGAGTCAATAGCGGTTCAGGTTTTATAGCAGTGTGATATTAAAGCGTTTTAGTTTGCATTGTACGGGTATGAAAACACATTTACTTAACTTGAAATATTTTATTTATGTGATGTATTCCAATATTGCTTATTAGATTACCAAATATATGGATTATTATGAATTATATATTGATATTGGTGAAAATATCTCAGATTTATGACATAAATTAATGTATCATAAGATAATTCTTATTTTACTTTGGTACTCGTTGGGTTAGTTTGAGGAAAACTTCTTACTACTTACTTCTACTTAGTAAGTATATGTCTTTACTTAATAAGCCTGATTAGGGTGAATTTTCGAAGAATTTTACATTGCTGCCTTGAACAATTATAACTGCAAACATAAAAACATTCCATACATATTACATACAAAGTCGGTGTGAGTGAACGCTTTGAATAACCTAAAATGAGTCCGTTAGTCATTTTTTCTTCAATTTTTTTTATATTTTAGTGGCTTATTTTTACTTTGTTTAGGTTTATCTGCATTGGGACCTAATACTTAACGTAGGCTCTGAAGCACTGTGATGTGGTTCAGTTACGCTATTGTGTCTGTGGATAATCAGATTTACATTTATAAATAAACATGGATAATGTTCGAACCCGCGACGAATTGCAGCATTATAAAGGTAAACATGTTACCTTAATCACTCCATAATTACCGAAGATTTTTAAAATACCAACATTAATTAATCAAAATAACGAATTATAAGTGGATTATTTGAAACTGTTTGATCAATTATTGAAATATATCATCCAACGCTAATCTGTATTAATCAAATTTATTATTATTATTTAGAACAATATTTTTAATTCGTTTTCAAAACATGTTTGTTAGAATACCGATAATTTATACTGCAGAAATAATACGAAATAATGAAATTATGCAAAATAATAGTAGGCCTTGCATTCCACATCTTACTTGCGGGTGGTATATATTTACTTAGAGGCCCCTGGGATTACCTACTTTCAAAATTCACCTTCTCAGAATACTTGCCCACCCCCTATTTAGACGCAATTATGTTTTTATACGGCTTGCTCCTCAACCGAAGTCACTTCGAAGATATGGCCCTCCTGGAAATAAGTGAATTATGGTCATCACTTTTTGACATTTAAATAACTAAAAAAGAATATTATTCTTTTGAATGTATTAGCAATATTGACCTTTTATCAAAATAATAACGTTTCATTAGTTATATCTATTCCACAGCTAATTTTTGGTTATTATAATAAGTTGAACAATTACCAATATTTTTTACCAATAAATTTTGTCTTAGGAAAATAATTGAAAACAATTTAAAAGAAAATTAATTCTTTCTCGGGATTATGAAACCAAATATACATACATTTAAGTAACTTCGGTTAAAATCATATTATTTTGCTGAATATAAAAATTAGTACTATAATGTTTTAATGAGACCGAAATAAGGATTATATATAATTTACTTTATTTCTATTGAGTAAAATTCAACAAAAAATACTTGTATACTATAGTGCCATACAATATATACAACATATTAAACATGTTATCCTATTTGTATTGTGTGCATTCAAAAATATATTTTTCAAAATTTTTTATCGTTGCTTAAGTTACATTAAGTTAAAATAAAAGATCAGCATGCAGCATTCTGGTTAAACCAATTTACTGAATGGATCCGGTTTCATTCTTTTTCAAGTTTTTTTGATGCTTTGTAAAATGGTAATGAAGAGTTTTTGCTGGTACGACAGTCCCTTTGGCGGTGATGTATGTGATGTCTCAAATCCGTACGTGATCGACATTCAAATGTTAGTGACATATCGTAACCGGCTTAATAACATTCTCTAGACATATTTTGGTTTATTTTTATATTAGTCCCTCTATTGACAGAAAGTTTTACATAAACAAAAGAAAATTAAATTTCACTTGTCTCACATATATTATTTAAAATTATCTATTGATAATAAATCAATAGATGAATGTATGTATAGTTGCCTAGGTCTTCATTTTTCTTTCCTTTATTCTATTTTTTTTATAAAAATAACATCTATTTATATATCAGCAGATAAATAGGAAGTAAATATTTTCCAGTATATTTGGATACTTTGCCGTTAATATAGAGTACGAATGCAGGTTATCCCGTGATCAATTTTTATGTATAGAAAGAGAAGGATATATAATGGAAAGTAAACTAAAAAGAATGAGATATATTAACTTTCCCAATACACTACACTAAACGTTTACAATCTTGACGTCAAGGATCATTTCAATTCCAAAGCCTGATAACTTCTAAATGACCTTTTTTTAAAACAGTTTCAAGCCTTCCTTCATCAATAATTAAGTTAACTTCGTAAAAGTAACATCCAGCATCATGCTTCCTGCCTGTATCAGACAAATTTGTAAGACCAATGTCCCAGCAAAAGTGAGTAGTTCTCTGATGTTCATTCCATATTTTAGATTAAACTGGGGTTTTAACATACTAACAGAGTGAGCAGCTTCAGTATTTATAGAAAATAATTAAACGGATTCAGCATGGCAAAACGGGTGTCTAAGTACTTGAATGTAAAGATTTGTTATAGGAATAGATATTATATAATAGATTAAGGTTATAAGAATGTTTAAAAAATAACATTTTTATTTTCAGAAAGCATTGGGTTTAATTTCAAAAAATGCCTATACCACAGAAGCTGCTTTTGAAACTACTGTAAGTATATATACGTATTAATTTTTAGATATGATGTATATAACATATTTTTAGTTGAAATAACAAATTAAATAATTGATACTTAATTTTAGCCATATAAACTTCATAGATTGGAGGAAGGACCATCAACTCATGTAGTAGTTAATAAAACAGAGGCTCTTGATATTTATACTCAAATGCACACTATTCGTCGTTTAGAAACCTCTGCTGGTAATTTATATAAAGAAAAAATTATTAGGGGGTTCTGTCATCTTTATTCTGGACAAGTAAGAGAGCGTAATTACATTTTCAGTGATCTAAATGTTAATACCTATTTTGTTACTTAGGAGGCTGTAGCTGTTGGCATTAAACATGCCCTGAGACCACAAGATTCTGTCATTACTTCATACAGAGCTCATGGATGGACATATGTAATGGGTGTTCCTGTAGAGGGAGTTCTGTGTGAATTAACAGGCAGACAGAGTGGTTGTGCTAGAGGTAAAGGTGGATCTATGCACATGTATTGCAAAAACTTTTATGGTGGTAATGGTATAGTTGGCGCTCAGGTAAGACTCTGATTTTAGTAATTAAAACTTGATTAAAAATTATCTTATTTAAAAAAATATGTTTTTGTACTATTTTATAATAGACTAAACAATACTATGATAAAGGATTTAGATAAGACAATTTTGGTCTCATTAGTATTACACACATGTTTTGATAATATATGATCACAAAAAAACACAGTGATTTAAAAACATTAATAGTTGGAAGAAGAAAACATTTTTATCTTTTAGTTATGCTTCAAAACATGCTCTTATCATATGGTTAATGTACTCATTAAGAATATGATTTTTTAATGTTTATATTATTCTTTTCCGAAATAACATATTTAAATAATTGTTTATCAAAAATTTGAACTTTTGTGCTAAATATATAAATTCCATTTATGTATTTAATTGTTTGATAAATTTAGATGTAATAGGTCAAGAGGCTGCTTGATAGTTTTAATTTAAAAATAACTATTTTTTGTAAATATTTTGGCATTGAAAATGATTAATTGTTTTTCTGAGGCAATATTGAAAAAAACATAAATAAAAAAATATATATATTATTAAGATAATAAACAAGTTATTAATTAACATAAATGAAAATTTTTTTAGGGACCTTTGGGTGCTGGCATAGCTTTTGCTGCTCATTACAAAGGAAATGATGGAGTATGCTTTGCTCTATATGGTGATGGTGCCTCCAATCAGGGCCAATTATTTGAAGTTTACAACATTGCCAAATTGTTAAATATTCCTTGCATCTTTGTCTGTGAAAATAACGGATATGGCATGGGCACAAGTGCTGTAAGGTCTTCGGCCAGCACCAACTATTATTCCAGAGGTGACTTTGTTCCCGGTATTTGGGTAGATGGTATGGATATTTTAGCTGTTAGACAAGCAGCTAAATTCTCTATTAATTATTGTGCCAGTGGTCATGGGCCCCTTCTTCTTGAAGTTGCCACCTACAGGTAAGGTGCATTGTTACACAGTTAAAAGTGAATATTGATTTAATCACCTAACAAATATTTTAACAGTTACAAAATTGTCAATTTTAAATACATTTTCAATTGTAATAATACATCAATCCATTAATTGGCAATATCGGTAAGATTACTGCAATAGGCACTGGTCCAAATCCCATCTAGGGTGTTTTTAGTTAATGTGATTGTTTATGGACAAGGGAAAATATCCCAGTCATATCATCAACCGTACTGAATAAGTTCAGATGTCTGGGATGACTTCCATGTTAGTAGCCATGAGAATAATTATTGGTTAAGAGAGGACCAAATATAATAATCTTGTTTAATAATTATTCCTACTAATATTTAATTATTATAAAACACTAGTTGAACTGACCCGCGCTTAACTGTAGCAATGTAATTGTCCAAAGTAAGCGAATTTATGAATGAACCTTTGGTTTTTTACAAATAGATAATAGTAACTATAATTTGACATATATGAAAACAAAGGAAATATTATGCATAAACGGTCATTTGTCAAGTATAATTTCAGTTAATTTTTTTGGTTTCATAAATTATTTTTATCTAAACTCTTACAGCGGCTAGGTTAGAAGCCGCAAACATATTCAACCTGAATTTATATATAAACCATAAGATTTTACTAAAATGAAATTTACAGTCGTTATAATTTTTTCCATAACAACGGTTACCGTGGCAACGGAGCTATAAAAGTCAAAATATTTCAGTTTCTTTCTATTAAAATACGATATTGTCTAAAAATCATAAATATATTAATCAACTACGCTCGGAGCTTTCATGATATTTTCAATTTTAAATAAAAATATTTTTATTAATTAATATCGCTTTAAATAATACGTGTTTCCGGTTACCATGGCAACGTAACTATAAAAGTCAAAATTTAATTTCAAAGTACCTTTCTCTTAAAATACAATATTGTCTAAAAATGACAAGTATATTATTTAACCACCCTCGCAGCTTTGATCACATTGTGAATTTTAAATAAAAATATATTTCATATATTTCTTAACTAGCGACCGGCACCGGCTTCGCACGGGTGCAATGCTGATACTAAATTAAATACACTACAGAAAAAATATGAACGTTGTATATAAAAACATAGCGGCCTGCTCCGACTTTGCACGGGCATAAAATATATATGCCTATGTCACTCAATGAAAACATGATTAAAATCGATCCAGTATTTTTGGTTCATTCATTACTGCCCTTGGCCTGCACGCATTAAATTTGGAGTAAAACAATTCCTCTTCCCCTATACTTACTATGAAGATTTCCTGCTATCTTTGGAATATCTAAATTCATACAATTTTTATTACATTACACATTTTTAAACAAGCAAATTTTAAATTTGTAATGCTGTAAGGAACCATATTAATCTATATTAATTGCACATTGTATTTAAGGTACTTAATTCGATAAGCATTAATGCCGTATTGCTTAAAATAGCTTCGTAAATAAGCCATTTTCTCACGTAAAAAGTAAACAATAAAAATGGTTAATGTGGGTTATCCCTAAAAGATAAACATATACCATCGCGGACTTTGTTGTAGACCTTTTTATGGTGTACAATACTGTAGTACATTAATTTGATCTAACTCGTAGGGTTAGGCAGCGTTTTTGCTAATTGCTAAATAAGCCTAAAAAAATAGGTTAATTTACGACATCACGTTAGAAACCTCTAAAATTAGCAATGTTGCCTTAGTATATTATGCATGTATTATACATTCCTCTTGAATCACTCTATCTATTGAAAAAAACCGCATCAAAATCCGTTGCGTAGTTTTAAAGATTTAAGCGCACATAGGGATATAGGGACAGAAAAGGCGACTTTGTTTTATACAATGTAGTGATTAATATTGCTTTAAATAATACGTGTTTGCGGTTACCATGGCAGCGTAGCTATAAAAGTCAAAATCTAATTTCAAAGTACCTCTCTCTTAAAATACAATATTGTCATATAATAAATACATACGTATTTCAGATACTCTGGACATTCTATGTCAGATCCAGGTACTAGCTATAGAACCCGCGAAGAGGTCCAAGAAGTGCGCCAAACTAGGGATCCCATTACGTCATTTAAAGAAAAGATCTTATCAAGAAATCTAGTTACTGCCGATGAAATTAAAGTAAGTTCATAATATTGTATACAAATTATAGATGTTGCACGATCCGTCTATCTTTTCAGGAAATTGACGGAAAAATCCGAGTTATGGTAGATGAGGCTACCAAGAAAGCCAAGGCCGACAAGGAAATCGGCATGGATGAAATCGCTGCCGATATTTACGCTCATAATCTCGAAACCCCTATACGAGGACTTACCATTTTCCAAAATTTGGAACACAAAAACATTGGACCTGCTGTCAATAAGTAGAGAACACCGTTTTATCAACGTTAAGTCTCAGTTATAAAAAATGAAATACGAACGATGATTTTTAGAATAATCCTTCAGAATAATTGCAATGTATCGTAAGCACAAAGCTACAATTTAGGCTTAATTTACATCTTATAGCGTCATTCCGTTATTAAGCGACTTTTTAATGCTCAGGTTTAAAATATTTTTATTCTACATTTTACAATTCATTATTGGTCATTATCGACCCGAATGTTGTCCATATGTATATATGATTTATTGTTGATTTTTTTTATTATATTTGGGTGTAAGCAAATAAAACTCAATTATGCGTTTGAATAAGTTTTTAATTCCAAAACCAAAACTATAGTAAGAGAAAAAATGTGTTAATATCATGATCGATTAACATTCTTGTTTTTTTAAAAATCATACAGCTGCACATTTTTTTTACTAAGTTAACATTTTAATTACTAATAACATTTCTTAAGGCGACATTTATTTGTTACGTAATGCCATTTGGCGGATTCGTATTTTTCAACTAGATATCGATTTAAAGAAAAACAATTTTTGAAGTCAAAAGATGATGAGATAAAAGGACAAGACAGCTTATAAACACATGATTATCAACAGCTTTATAGTCGGACAACGTAACACAAGAAAACGAAATATTTGTCAGGTTCTGCATAATTTATAAATCTAATAAAATTCATTGTTAAGTGTTGATTGTACTTGCATCCACTTTTCATAATTTTCAGAGCTGTAATGTTTCTGCCCAAACTTCCTTCCTAAGCAGGCTATGGAGTGTTTGTTCTTTTCTAAACTTTAGTTTGGTGACCCAAGATGCATCGCGATGTTTTATCCCAAGTCTTTCTCACATTTTTTCCTCCAATTACGACTCTTCTAGAAAAATGAGAATTTTATAACTATTTTTTGACATTTCCGATTTTTTTTAATAGTAAAATTTCAAGTAAATCGATTCAGTAGAACTTGTGACCGTCAAGTCATTTCATGTCAACCGTCTCGAAAAACGCGTTTAAGGTTACAGGTTTTTTCTATTGTTACAGGCAAAATTACGCGCAGTTTAATCCTCACAAAGGTATATTGTCATTTACAAAAAAAGACATTTTACGAACTTCCTTTTAAAGAACGGTTCTGGTCTCCTTTAAAACGTTAGAAGCTCGTGTTTCTCACGAATAAACAAATGTTATTCTGAATTAGGTCATTATTTTTAAAATGATAATGATGCATTTATTAAAACCGGAAATTTATATTACACTAGCGACCCGCCCCGGCTTCGCACGGGTGCAATGCTGATACTAAATTAAATACACTACAGAAAAAATATGAACGTTGTATATAAAAACATAGCGGCCCGCTCCGACTTTGCACGGGCATAAAATATTATATGCCTATGTCACTCAATGAAAACATGATTAAAATCGATCCAGTATTTTTGGTTCATTCATTACTGCCCTTGGCCTGCACGCATTAAATTTGGAGTAAAACAATTCCTCTTCCCCTATACTTACTATGAAGATTTCCTGCTATCTTTGGAATATCTAAATTCATACAATTTTTATTACATTACACATTTTTAAACGCAAATTTTAAATTTGTAATATCTCCGAAAATATTTGTTTAATTTACATGCTGTAAGGAACCATATTGATCTATATTAATTGCACACTGTATTTAAGGTACTTAATTCGATAAGGATTAATGCCGTATTGCTTAAAATAGCTTCGTAAATAAGCCATTTTCTCACGTAAAAAGTTAACAATAAAAATGGTTAATGTGGGTTATCCCTAAAAGATAAACATATACCATCGCCGACTTTTTTGTAGACCTTTTATGGTGTACAATACTGTAGTACATTGATTTGATCTAACTCGTAGGGTTAGGGAGCGTTTTTGCTAATTGCTAAATAAGCCTAAAAAAATAAGTTAATTTACGACATCACGTTAGAAACCTCTAAAATTAGCAATGTTGCCTTAGTATATTATGCATGTATTATACATATAAACCTTCCTCTTGAATCACTCTATCTATTGAAAAAAACCGCATCAAAATCCGTTGCGTAGTTTTAAAGATTTAAGCGCACATAGGGATATAGGGACAGAAAAGGCGACTTTGTTTTATACTATGTAGTGATATTCTTAAGGGTTGTTCTTAAACCGATTTTTTTTTAATTTTTAGATTAGAATACCTTAAATATTACAAAAATTGACAATCCGACGTCAATCTCTCTCTGACACATTGATTTGTTACTTCTTAACTCATTGTCAACTTGACTTATTTTCAAAAGACGGCTGATGAAGTCTCCACAGCATTCTTATCAATTGCGTCAACTTTTGATTTGAATTGGGATGGAAACATAAACGTTTACAAATTATAACAAGTGGCGATTAATACGATTTACCGCTTTTTTATCGCTTCAATTATCTATATAAGGTAGGGAAAAATATTCAAAAAATAAAAATATTCCAGAGATTAAAAAATGTCATCTTAGTAATTTTATTGAGCTTAATTTACATCAAATAAATATGTATCACTAAAAAGTACTCTTAAACTTATATCATTATTTACAAGATATATACATTATTTTTGAGAACTAAACAACCAATTAGTTATTACTAAATTATTTGCAATCGATATGCGCTTTGGTAATTATAATAATATTAAATTATCATAGTATTTCACAGAAATAGTTTATGCACTACTTTTATTTGGAGTAGTATTCCCATTACTCTCCTCGTTATTATTTTTTTGCTCTTTTACATTTCTCTTTTTCCTGCTTGCTTTTTTGGGCTTTCTAGGTAAAATACCTCTAACATAGGTAATACTTTGCTGGAGGATAGAGTCCAGATCTTCTAAAAACAACTTGTCAGTGTTAAATGGTTCATAACTAAATTGTAATTAATTACCTCTCTCAATGCTTTGAAACCACTTATCTAGTTCTAGTATCACAGCCCAGTCCTGTTCGTTACACCTATCAAATCCCGAACAAATGTTAGCAATTAATATTAAGACAGTAGCCTTTAGATTAACATTTGAAGCCGGTATTTTTTGATAGAGGGGTATCAGAATGTCATTTATCTTTTGATGAACCCAATTTGTTGGTTTATTCTTCAAAAATACTAACATCGTGAGTTTAAACAGCCGTTTCGAGGGGTGCCCTGAAACATAACAGTCAGAGGAAAGATCCTTAAATAAATTCTACCGAATACTCACTAATGAATTCCACTAATATGTCTTGAAATATTTCGTCGCAATTCCAACGTTCGGTGGGGTATCCAAAATATTTATGCAATAAATCTTTTAGCGGTAATAAATTATATCCGGGTTTATTACATCCTTTCACGTGACAGAGCTGAACTATAACTTTTGCCGTAATATTATCTGAAAGTGTACAATCAGTAGAAACGAAATATATTAACCCTAATATAGAATACCTGAAATATCTGAAGCCATAGGTATTACTTCCGCCCACATTGTCAAGATAATAAACAGCATCGTTGGAGCAAAATCAGCGGCGAAGTAAAATATTTCGCATATAAATCGCCTCATTCTGTTAATGTCCCATCTCAACTTACAAATTGCGGTATAAAACCGTGTAATAGGTTGGAGCATCAAAAGATCACAAGTGTTCTTGTTGAATAACTTTTCTTCCGCGGCCTTCAGAAAGTCGACAAAAATATTTGGATGTGTCGATTTATCCAATTTTGATAGGAATCCTAAAAAAAATAATACCCTTAAATACCATAAATAAATATTTTATGAAAAAGTTTCTTTTCCAATCTAATCATTTGTATATCTCCATGTAATTCAATTGTAGCCTTACCTAACAAAATTCTCTGAGTAGAAGTCAAATTTGGACTCGGTGGAGTTGAATTATCTGGTTTGTCATGATAGTCCAACGATAACTTCTCCAGAACTATCCTAAAATATTTGAATATAAGTTTTCGCTTATTCAATATTTTGTTTATAAAGAACGAAATAATTCTTCAGTACTTACTCTACTATATAATTATTACTTTGAAATGCAAACTCATTTACAATATTATCTAATATCCTCTCCTCGTTTGAATAAACTATGAGTTTTTCTATTAAAATTTTCACTTTATCTACAAACAAAATATATTAGTACTATTACATAAATATATGTTTAATTTATTTACTTGGATCTAATTTTACTGGCTTATTTGTTGGTATTAATTTAGGTTGCGCGTCAGGTACTTCTACAACATCTGGTGATTGAGGATAATCTGGAATATTATCTTCTGACGGAAGTTCTGTTGTCGTTACGTTTGATATTACTGTCTCCCTTTTTTCGAGAACTGGCGTTGCAGACCGCATTGTTTCATTGAATTGAGCGCCCGCACAACACAGTCTTGATGAAACTTGTTTTGGTTCAGATTTTCCCATACTGTCCAGAACTTGAGACAAAATATCAACAGGAGTTTCATGATTAGAATTAAATCTAATTTTTTTCTTTTCAATTGTACTTGTGTAATCACTTTTTGCTGATGAATTCTCCTTTAAACTGTTTGTATTTTTACTTTGCCTAATGTCGGTGGAATTATTTCCTGGGCTTAGTTTTGATATTGACATGTTTTTATGGTTGTTGTCTCCCGATTCAGATCTGAGTTGGATGTTAACTGCATTATTATTATTATGGTTTATTGTATTTTTTAATACTTCATAATGTTGCATTAATATGTCTTGTAGTATTTGTATTTTTCCTTCGTCGGTTTTGGTGTTCGAATTATCATTGCTAAATCCAATATCACTACCATTATTTGTTTGAGAGCTACTTAATTCAACTCTCTTTAACGTACTTTGTTTTAATTTAGATTTAGAGCGACGTTTAACACATACGCTGTTTTCAGATATATCAGTACTTTCATCGTCAAAATCAGACAAAACTTCACCAAAAAGATCCACCTCACCTAATTCTTGTTCATTGAAATTAATTTGAGGCCTAGATTCATGTTTAGAGGCTATTTTTTCCGTATGCTCATCGCTATTTCGTTTCAAGCCACCTTCATTAATCTTAGAGTGACCCACATCCGTTTGTATAATAGAAGCTAATTCATTGGAGCTAGGCTGAGAGCTTATTGCCGAGTTGTTTTTGCTGGTTTGTGCCCTTGGGGTACCTTTTGTACTGTTTTTAGCGCATATTTTCTTGAATTTATGTAGTAGGTTTATTGGCCGAACCCTTTTTTTCTTTCGGATTTTTTCATTATTTAGCTGGTCTGCTTTTTCATGGCAAGAATTGATTCTGTCAGAATCCAATTTTCTTTTTCTTTCTGCGCTCCTAAGTAGCATACTTGTCCCAATTTTTGTAATTTCTTTATCGTTTGGGTTTATTCCTTTATTTATATTACCGTTTGGTATTTCTTCGTCACAAATATTTGAAACATCTATTTTATTTTCTTGTTTTTGAGACCAGGTGTAATATCTTGTATTAGAAACATTTAATTTTGAAGCTGTTTCTTCCTTAGATATTTGTTGTTCGTGCGATGGAGATAGCGTGTTAAACATCAACTGCGATACGTTTAAATCGCTCAAAGAATAATTTAAATCTGTGGTTTTTACCGATAAATTAAAACTTAAATTATCATCGCTTTTTATGAGTTCCAATTTATCATCATTATCACCTACAGGCAATAGTTCATTAGACACATTTAGAGGTTTATGACGTTGCAAAGGGAAATTTCCAGTTGTTTTAAGTTTATAGCCGCTTATATTATTATTGGAGGGTTGAAGCATTTCTGGTGAGCTAGCGACGTGCTGTTTTCGATCTTCTTCTTCTTCTGACACTGGACTATTTAAGGATACTAAATTGTCGGAAAAAATATTCGGGGAAGCCCTTCTAGAAAGCCGTAAGTCTGCTGTGTTAGTTTGTATTGCTGTTTTGTTTTTAATAGGGGAATTTAAAGGACTTATAAGCTCAGGATAACTTATAAGAGTGGGACTAATATCTGGAGTAACAAAGTTATAAGACTTTTCCGAACTCTCTTTAGATGAAGCAATTGGACTCAGCATATTTGGACAATTTCTCCCGAATGGTTTAGGCGTTGGTGTATTAGTATAGTAAGAACCATCATATGTAGGTTTCTTCCAAGGATCAACACCAAAGCTATGAATACTACACGAACTGCTATTATCAGTATCGAGCTTAGAACTAACTGTAACCACTCCAGAATCAACCATAACATCTGACTCGCTCTCAAATATCGATTCTGCTGAGCCCAAATGTCTCCCTTTGGCGGCAGCTAACAGACGCTTGTTTCTATCCAGAATACTGACTGGCGATCTTGAAAAAAGTCGTTGTAACTCAATGTCCGTTTCTGAACTGAAACTTGATGGTTGTACCTTAATTCTTGATCTTTTTCTTCGGGAATGATCATAACCTCTTTTTTCTTGATTTTGAATTAATTTTTCAATGCTCATTATTAGTTGTTCCATTAAATGTTGAGGTTGAGAATATGTGTGTTGAATAAACTTATTTTTCTCACAAATATTATTTATATTGTTAGAAAATCCTAGTAGCTCAGGTTCATTTTCTTCAGATTTCCTTAGCAACATGTAACTTTCTAATTTAGAACATCTTGATCTCCAACAATTTAATTTTTCTTGGTATATATTGTTAGATTCAGGATAACTTGAAATTTGTGACAAACAATCGTTCTTATTTATTAAATTGGGCAAAGATTCATTTGAAATTGTAAATGCAATATTATTTTTCTGCAATGTTCTTAAAGCTTCCAGTATAATATCCTTGCTATCATCATCTCTTTTTACAATAGAACCATTTTTAATTGATTTTGGTTTGGTCTTCTTACATTTAGTTTTGACAAAAGCTTGAGGATTATAAGGCATTAAAATTTTTCTTATTCTTCTAATTTTTCGTTTTTCCAGTACATTCTTAATTCCTGCTGATTTACAGTCACTTATTAATGGCACATCATTCACTGACTTACTAATCTCAGGACTAACCTTTAGCACTTCAATATTATTTGTAGCTGCACCAGATTCACTTTTATTATAATGGTCTGTACAGTCACTTTTCGCATTCAACTGTGTGTCCTCCAATGGTGAATTTAAATTTACCATAGATTCTAATAGCTCATTTTCTAATTTATCAGTCTTTTCTACCAAAGGTGTAGGTGGTGTAATAACAATATTTGGAATATTCTTATCTATATCAGACTCTATGCCATCTACAGTACCTGGGTGGCATTCGTTAGCTAAATCTGATGATTCACCTAAACAAGACAACAAATAAGCAATTTCAAACATTACTTTCAACAAAATCTAATACATACTTTCAAATGAATATAATGTTAATGGTGATAACTTTCTAGGTACAATCATTTCTTCAAAAATATTATTCAGTAATATCAGACTATCCATATCATTTTCTTCCTGCATTAAGTTTACTTGAATTGATACATGCTTACTTGTGTTACATACAGTTTCTTTTGTATCTACAATTCCTTCAAATATTTCAACTGTTTGAATACAAGCTTCCTTCATATGTTTGGATGAATGTTTCTCAGTCTCATGTGTCTTTACAATTTCTGACAATTTTGATAAGTCAATTTTAAGTCTTTCTATTTCATTTCTATATTTCTGCACAATAATTTCATCCTTATC
This sequence comes from Rhynchophorus ferrugineus, assembly GCF_030347505.1. Lineage (NCBI taxonomy): Eukaryota > Metazoa > Arthropoda > Insecta > Coleoptera > Curculionidae > Rhynchophorus > Rhynchophorus ferrugineus. The sequence goes on along the minus strand of NW_027472585.1, from coordinate 460,224 downwards.
ATTACATTTATGTTGCAATGCTAATAATTCTATTTTATTAATCTGTGACAAGTAATTAAAAAATATATTAATTGAATTAATTAATAATAAAAAAAATTAAAACTTACCTTCTCCTTGAAAGACTCATTTTCAGTTTGTAAAGATGCATTTTGTAACCTTAAATTGTTTAAATGTTTTGTAATTTGTTTATTACTAAGTTCCAACTCCTCATTTTTTGATAATAAATTTGTGTTTTCAATTCTTAATTCCTTTTCTTGGCTCTTTAGATCACTGCACAGCTTCTTTAGTTCTTTAATTTTTATCGAAGAGTTATTGTTTTTTGTTGGAGAACCAAGGCTTTTCTGACATATACAATTCGCCAATGATTTTTCGAGATTACCAATAGTCAACTGGGATTCAATCATAGTCTGTTGATATTTCTCATTCAAAGTATCATAATCTGACTTAAGTTGATTTAATTCTATTTTTTGATTTTGATATTCTGGATTAATTGTTTGAAGGGTAAAATTTAATCTGTCATTTTCCATTTTTAGGCCGCTTATCTCATTATTTGCACTTTCATACTTATTTTTGAGGCTTTTAAAAGCCTGTGAAGCCTTTCCCAACTTATCACTCTTCTCCTTAAAAAGTAGTAAAAGCTCACTAAAAATAATTAAGCAGTTATCTAATAATATATTAAACTACAGAAAAATATAAATACCAAAAACAGTCTTTTAAATATACTTACTCCGTTTTAATAATCTTTTCCTTAATTACTGAGAAATTATTTGTTTCTATAGCTTTTCCTGGAGTCATGGTAGCTCTGGTTATTTAACCTCAAAATCCGGCTAAATCACAGAATTTTAATTCAAGATGTATTTATATTAGTAAATTGCAAATTTAATTTTAGTTAATGTTACATTATGTGAGTATTATGAGAAATTATGTTTTGTTATTAAAAACACGCGGTAACCAAACTGCCGACAACTACAAAAACTATAAACTAGTAGATCAAATGATTGATTTTCATGAAATGACTCTTTAAACTACAATATATTTTTGCACGTAAAGTAGTTCACATAATACGATTTAAATTCAGTAAAACAATTTATAAACCTTTCGAAGGTAAAGATAAAAGTATACATAATTAAAATATATTTATTTTATCTCAAGTATATACAAAATACTGAGAACACTCTCTATGTTTTGTGCTCAAATATCATAAAATAATCTCTCTATCATGTGTTCAAATATTGGTTGTGTCTCAACGTCTAATCCCGTCCACTAGATGTCAGAACAAAATGTTTTCTCTATTTTATAGTAGGAATGTCGTTTAAAAAAAAGAAAAGTTTTAGTCGATATTTTAAAACAATTAAATTTTTTATTTTAAAAATTAAATTATTAATTTAATTTTTAAATAACATATTACCAATATTTTAGATATTTTAAGGAATATCGTTATACCCGAGAAAATAGATTATCGATAATTCACAATTTTATTAATATTTCATTGTAACTAATTTCAACTATTCTGTGAATACTAGGAAAAAACAGTATTGGTATGAAATTATGTAATTAAATTGTAACAAAATAGATACAAATGAAAATGAATAAACATGAATAAACAAGCGATCACAAGGTCTCCATAAATATTCTAAATGTCAATGAATTTTTACCTATATACAGGCAATCAGTCTTGCTTTCAAATATGTATTCCAACAAAGGGGCATCGGGAACTAGGAATACCGGAAGAATATCAGGATAAATATCGATATTTTTAGCGAAAATCTTTTGACTTATATATCGATATCACTGGTAGGCGATATTTTGATTAATTATTAAAAATATCGGTCCATGTTTTTTTAATATTTATATGTTTCCAGATTGTTAAAAAAATTGATATTTTTCAAAATATCGATTTTTTTCCCTTATAGATATTAAAAAAAATCGAAATCAAAATTTGTTATCATGTCGATATATCATTGTAACGATATTTTATATTGCGCACGACATCCCTATATAGAAGAATATTCTGGTCAAGAAACGTCAGTACATTATGCGACGTTGTCAATTTTTCTTTTCAGATTTTGGTATTAAATAAGGAAAGGATGGGAAGTGATTCTGCCAGCATTTTTCTTTCTCTTGTGTAAAAGAAGGGATGTTTTCATAATTATATATTTACTACATTATGTTAATAGTCAATAATTAAATTAATAATATTTTATTAGCCTGATGACCGTAATAAAATATTGCAAAAATGTTACAATGTTTAAATTATATGGTATCCTAATTAATAATCATATCGTAAGTGTGATTACTATGATTTCAGTAAAAATAAAAACAGAATTAAAAACATTAGCATTCAAATCAAATACAATTCAGAAGCGTTAGGAATCATGACATCACTTAACATCACAAGATACAGAATTTTTGGTGCTTAATATTTTCTAATCACCGTTTAGAATGACTCTTGAACCTCTTGGCATATTTCCATTTTATTTGAATTGTTTGAAACAATCGTACTGGGATTTATGTAAACAAACTAACCTAAATTTGGCCAGAATCAATTTGTGACTGAAATAATAATTTTAAAAATAATACTAGAGAATGCTTATTATAATTTTATTTCATAAACAATTGCTAAAAATGTTCACAGAAATTAAGCAATAATAATGTTATAATAAATTAAACATGCCTTTGTTTAAATTGCCATATTATAAAATTGTCAATAATTGATGTTTTACTTTATAAAATTTATTTAAATTTGATAATAACAGGGATTAAGCTAAAATTAATTTTAATGTTGTTGTCCAATAAGAGACATTGACAGTTGTGTATATTTTCTCCGGATATAAAATACACATTACACATACTGACAACGTTGCAGTTGGAATAATCACTATAATTTTTCAAGGTTCACCTAGAGCTGACCAATTTGGAATTTCCAGTTTAGGGATGAAATACACTATCGAATTTCCATCTTCTTACTACCGAATTTAACGTTTACAATTGTTACTAGTTACTTTTTTCATTCCACAGAATAACCAGTATATTTTATATTATTGTGTGTTATTTTTATTATTAATGTTTTCCTAAAGCTAACTGTGATTAAAAGAAAATTATACCAAAAGTTCAGTTAAAATTTAACATTATATTTCCAGAAAAAATCGTTATATATTAAATATCACGATCAAGGCTTTAACGCTACCTAATTATGAGGGAATATGAACTTATTAAATTAACAAAAGCTTTTGATGACTATATTATTTATTTCTAGATATTGATACAACTATAACTCATATAACACATGTTTACCAATGAAATATGTTTTACATAACTTTAAATGATTGACGAGGAAATGTACTTGAACAATTTGTGATTTAAACCAAATAGCCTATTTACAGACAAAATGTTGTAATGTAGTAATGTAAAATGTAATGAGTATGAGTTATATTTACTCCACACGCCGTTTTTTCACTATGGAACCAAGCTAAAATAAATACTGAATTAGAAACACTAAATTAAGTAAACTATGAGTATTACCAAATCAGATATTGCTGGCAAGTTATTAGTTTGATCACCAGCACCTGTGTTATCTGAGGCTGAAATACTCTTGGAACCTTTAATATTTCTATGTTGTGGGAATGTTGGCATCAATTTTGGATCACATGCTGTGAACAGTTAAAAGTAGTATAAAACATGCCAGAACTAAGTTTCTTATAACTTCTTACGTAATGGTTGCTCCTTGAAATAACTGCTTTGTAAACACTCTTCTGCAGTAGCTCTTTTCCTTGGGTCATACATAAACAAGAAGTTTAATAGTCTTAACCCAGCAGCAGACAGCCATGGAAATTTTTGTTTCAGATTATTATATGGTTGTTGTTTTAAGCTATAATTTTGTAATGCTGGCAAATTGCTGAACCCAGGCCATATAGCATCTGAAGGAGTTCCTAAAAAACAGTCATTTTTTTGTATAACATTGTAATGAATTAAATAAACTTTTTACCTAATAAATCCACAATTAATTCTAATTGTTGTATCTCTGATCGGCCTGGCAGAAGAGGTTTGTGGCCTAATAATTCCCCTAATATGCAGCCTGCTGCCCACATATCTACACTAGTTGTTTGCGTGGGTGCTTGCAGTAATAATTCTGGTGCTCTATACCATAAAGTAACAACGTGTGGGGTCATTGGCTTTAAGGGAACTCCAAACCATCTTGCTAAACCAAAGTCAGCTATAAACAAAAATGGTAATTAAGGACATAAAGTATTCTTTTCATTTTCAAAATGTATACTTACCAATCTTAACACACCCTTTGTCTGTCATTAAAAGATTAGAAACCTTCAAATCTCTATGAACAACAAAATTATGATGTAAATAACGTAGTCCTCTTAAAACTTGCAACATGATACATTTTACTTGGGATTCAGTGAAAGGGACTTGCATGTTATCTAGCAAAGAAGCTAAATCTTGTTCGCAATACTCCATAGCCAAAAATATACTGTAATGTAATAATTTGTATAATAATATGTAATGTATAATATGTAATGTAATATAATATACAGGTAACTATAAATGTTGTATACCTCTCCAAACTTTTACCGACAACAACTTCCTTTAAATGCACTATGTTATCATGTTTGCAATTTAATAGTACTTGAATCTCTCTTAAACTGCTGATAGGTATACCATCACGCTCTTGGTCCATTCTGACTTTCTTTAATGCAACAATTTGTCCAGAAATTGTGTCTTTTGCTCTATCTAAATTTAATAACAATTAGTACTGTACCAGATGTAAGAAATATAATAAAACTTACAAACAATACCATAAGTGCCTTCACCTATACGGTTAAGCTTTTCAAATTCTGATACAAATCTGCATCTACCAAGCTGCAGGAATTAAAGAACCTTAGAATAAATATATTGGTAATCATAAAATAATAGGATCTTACAATATCAGAATCTGGAATATTCATTGGCTTCCCGGTCTTAAAAGATGTAAGGATCCCTTTCTTTGTAATAGGAGCTGATGGTTCGGCCCCATTTTCGATTTCCTTTGACTTATTGTCGGCTATAGAAATGTAACGTGTTTTAAAATGTAACACAGTTTAATCCAATACTCACTATGCTTTAATATATCCACACTCATGTTTTATAGTAGTTACAAACTGCCGATTAAAACAACACAAACATAAAAAAGAACCTAACCTAACTTAAATATATTGTCTCATTAAACACATAGAGATATAGCATTCGGAGCTAGGGATGTATTGATATATCGTTGATGAAAAGTATCGATAGAAAATTAATTTTGAGAGCCGATATTTTTAGATATTTTTTTAAAAAAGATAAATATATCTCTTAAACATTACAGAAAACCTTTTAATTATTCATATATTTTTTATTTTTTAACATATCGATATAATTTAATATCGATATTTTTCTCGCGCTTTATTATATAGAAAGGTTTTCAAAAAAGCATGTAAAATTTTTTAAAAAAATATATAGATAAACATTGGTCTACAAAGAACTATCGATATTTTTTTCGTCAGCTTTGGGAAATTGTTTTGCCGCGTTCACTATCTAAATGACATGACAATCGCATGTTCTAGTCATTCTATTGGTTGATTTAAATTAAATTGATTATTTTGTTCAAGGCATTTGTTTTTTCTGCTTACCTGCATAATATATTTAAAATTTTTCTACGTTTTTGCGGCTAATTAGAATCAATATTAAGTATTACTATTATAGTATTAGGTATTGCTGTACTCAGTTATACAGAAAGCAAGAAAATAAAATCGTATTCTTTTTAAGAAGTGTTCGAAGACGGCTAGATCATTTAAACAATAGCAAATTGTCTGGATTAAACATGTCGACGTTTTTAAAGACAGTATGAACTATTATATATAAGAAGCGTTTATTTTCCAGATGTCGGTAATTGAAACTTAAAGTATCCAATTAATTTCGTCCATTCACCAAAATCCTTATTGAAATGTTTCTATGACACTAGATCAAAATAAAATTGAAGCATCATATAGGAATATAATTATTAGATTATCCAAACTTTTTACTATATTAAGAGGGATGTACAATGGGTATGTGTAAATATAACATTGAATTTAATTTTTTTAGTTACATTAAAGCTTTTACACCCACATTGTTTAAAAAAAAAAGGTGTAAAATATATTATAGTTTAACTTATACCTGAATATTAATTTATTATGATTATTCCATTGTTTAATAGTAAAAAGACAATGATATATACTTACAATATAGTTTTATTGCTTAGAAGCTACAAAGGACTTAAATCAGTAATAGTACAATAATAAAAAGGCAAATAACTCATATAAGATTAAAATAACAATATCAAATGGAAAAATATCTCGGACAAAATTACTAAGAACACATTTTTAAGTATCAATATCAACTCCATTTCAATAGGAAGCAGTATTAATTAACCGGAAACAACTTACAGATATGAGACATATTTTATAGAATAAATGATAATACACAGAATAATTTATTTGTACAAAAACAAAAACCATACAAAATATGCCTTTGTACAAAAAACTGTGTTCTTACATTTAAATACAGTGGCTTTTTAATAGTCTCATCAAATATAAATATAAATTGCAATAAATTATTCTAGATCTTAGGCATCAACACATTTCTCATATTCAAAATCTCATAAAACAGAAATTAAATCACCTACCATAATTTACAGTTATCACAAATTATGTTTTATTTTAATTAAACTAAAATCAGGGAGGCATAGTCTTCTAGAAAAAGAAGCTAAAACACAGGACACGGTCATTTTTATGGTCAATTTTTTTCAGCTGATATTCACTAAAAATGCCTATAAGCATTTTGGGAGAAATATTTTAGAGAAATAAGACATCCTATCCCGTTCTAGATATCTAAAACACAGTTCATAAAAATGAAAGACATATTCATTAAAAGATACCTACAACATATAAAGAGTGATGTTCGGGTCTCTCTAATTGTTTAATGTGTAATAATTGTTTTACAGAACCTTTTGTACTTTTTACTGAGCTAAAATATTTTGACCAAGACTTGACTCGTTAACACCTGACCTGAGCTTCTTCTTCCGAAAACTATTAGTAGCATCATCTTAACCCAAGCAACAAAACCATTAGTTGTATTTTTTTGCTTAATTAGCAAGACCATCAAAGAGCCAGTATTGTAATGTAAAATCCCACCACTACAGTAAAAGCTTTACTGACGTGGTGGCATGTAGCTGTGTTGTTGAGGATTGGGTTGAGAAAATGCTTTAGAGTAAGGATTGCCCTGACCAGCTGTAGGTGGATAAACCACGCTGCCCGGAGGGTGGCCGTATTGTTGAGTTTGGTATGGTATGCTACCTTGGGGTGGGTTTGTATACGCGTTTGAACTTGGAACTTGGGTACTGTCCATCACTTGGGGAACGAATCGGCTGAAAAATAGTCCAAAGCCGAAATAAGAGATTGCTGATAATATACCTACAGTACTTGTTACGAAGATAATTGTTCAGAGATTTAATTAAACTAAATAAATAAAATAATAACACATTTTTTACATTCATATTAAATACATTATACCACTAACATATTTTTTAAAACTATATATGTGCATACATACACCTACATAATAAATGATATCTGAGCACTGATACTATAAATATTTGTACATTCTTTTTAAGCTAGATAAATGGCAATTCAGAGCAAATAGGCATTAAAACAAACTTATTAATTATCAAATATTTTTACCAAATATATGATTAAAATATTCTAAAGAGATTCTACAATAAAAGAAATGCACAATATAAGCTCATAAAGCACTGCTATGCTACCACAATTTCACTACATTTAATGAAAACATGAATACATACAACATACCCAGTTGACGGAAAATTGTACTGTTGGGGATATCCTCCTAGACCTGGGTATTGCATGCCTAAGGAGCCTCTTGCAAAGTATTCACTCATATGGGCATTAGCTGCTGCTGATGTTGGAACTGAAGGTTGTTGGGGTCCACTTGGCTGATTATTTGGTGGCGGAATCATAGACGCAGATTGTGGTCTTGAGTTTGGACCATCACTGCTTATCTAAAATATAAGGTATAAAATATATAAAACCTTGGAAGGAATGTGTATTCTTACTTGTGGAGTTGAAGGTTTTGAAGACTCCTTTTGCTCTTCAGTGCCATTTTTCTGATTTTTTTCTTGCAAAGGATCAAACTCGCTAGAATTAACTTTAATCAAAGCATTATTTGAAGTTGTAACGTCTACAGCAGATTCTGTAGAATCTAAAATTAACATATTATAGGTAAATATTTAAAATATTACAACAGAATATACCTTGTAATGTTGGTATGTTTTTGACAGGTTTTATATTATCCAAAAAGTCAAGAAGTTTATTGACTTGGTCACGAATTGTCCTAATTTGTTTTTTTAAATTTGTAACCTCAGTCTGTGTAATGCCTTCCACTTCATTTTTTATTTCAGAGTTTAATAAAACTTGAAGTTTTAATATTCTGCTACACTGAATAGCAAAAGATAAATCGGTGCTATCAAATATAGTTACCAAATCCCCATCTGGAAAAAATATGTTATATATTAACATGCATATTAATTTATACATATGTTTTTTCTATGAATAAATTATATTTTTCTTCACAAGAATGGTCCATCGCCTATATAAATAAAATACAAGATAAAAAAAATTACCTTCATCTTTATACTTTAATGTAATATCATCATTGGCGGTTAATTTGCCCCTAAATACACGTTGCATCATTAAAACTAGTTCGTCGTAGGTAATGGCTTCGTTGTGAATTGGAATTCGTCGTATATCATCCCCAAACTGTACTTTAATAATTAATTTACCGCTGAGATCTAAATCAGTTTTTATGTCCATTTTGTCCTAAAAGTTACTTAAGAATTAACAGGAACAAGTAGAAATTGCTAAACTTACCCCACTGCTATAAAGCCGTTTTCTCATTAACAACAAAAGTTACCTTGAATTCCTTGAAAATGTTAATTAAAACCTTTAAAAACCGACAAAAACACCAAGACATAAAACCCAAACGTTAAAAGTGTTTCTGTCGCTGTCAAAATGGGACCGGTGGTAACTGTCAAATATCAAATAAACGGAAATAGTACCAAACGAAAAATATGAATGCACTAGCAATTGTTTGGGAGTGTTTTCATTTTCAACATTTCAAAACAAAAGATGAATCAGTATAGTGTGTGTTTTTTCTGCTTTGTTTGACAAAACCGATATATTATCTTTGTTCAACATATGTAGAGATTTTTATTTTTTTGCGTATCCGTAATTCCAATACTAATTTAGTTTGTTCGGTCGTGTCACGTTAGTGACGTTGGGTTTTATAATTCAGGTGATAATACGAAATTGGACAGAAAGTGAAGTAAACAGTAATTTTGAATAGTGTAAGCGTACATCTTGGTGACTCATTCCGTGAATATTTAAATTATATTATTTTAATTTTAAGTATATAAATAATTCTCAGTCTAAGAAGCGAAAATGCTATTTAAAGACAGGAACAACAAATGTTTAGATGGAGGTGGTAGCTTGAGTTATGATGAAGCTTGTTTGACTGTTTCCAATCAACTTAATGATACAATAGATGTTCTTGGACAATATTTGGAGTGTCATAAATGTAAATTTCAAACCTTAATTTCTGTAAAACCATTTAAAAATGGTTCAATATTAGTAAATACACGTTCTCTATTTGAATATTATTGGGTTAACAGCTCAAACCATACGAATTGCAGGTAATGTAATACCATATTATCTTATTTTTATGTGTTAAAATAGTTCTGCTGTATTTATTTAGAGCACAGAAAAACTTGTTCGAACACTATCAATATGGATGGAATATTACGTCTACCAATAAATGTGAACCAATTTATATAATAAAACCTGCAGACAATGCCTACTTACGTATGTTTCTTTTTTAGTAGTAAGTTAGTTCTTAATCTTATTATTTTTATAGCTATTCTTATGGCATTTGTGATATTATTTTGTTTCGGAACTTTTTGGTATATGGCTAAATGTATTTACAAGAACAGTGGAAGGTTAAGGAGACTTTTAGCATGGAGTTCAGAACTTGAAGAGGTTAGTAGTGATTTTTTAAAATTAGCTTTTCACAAAATAGAAAGCAATTTTATTTACTTATTCTATTGTTTCATCATAGTTAAAAACATCTTCATTTCAGGATTTAACAGGATCTTTACCTTTAGTGGTAGAAAGACCACCTTCAATTAGAAAACACCCACACCGTATTAAATCTATTGATGCTTTTAGGGGTTTTTGTATAATTTTGATGATTTTCATCAATTATGGAGGGGGAAGGTACTGGTTTTTTCAACATTCAGTATGGAATGGACTAACTATTGCAGACTTAGTTTTCCCATGGTAAGGCTGTTGCAATTTTGATGTTGAATCTAATATAGATTTTATAGGTTTATGTGGATTATGGGTCTCTCTTTAATAGTATCATTACAAAATAAATTAAGAAGATCTATACCAAGGCGTATCTTAGTGTTTCATGTGATCAGAAGAAGTTTAATTCTCATTTTCTTGGGGATTGTTATAAATTCAAGTAAACATACTTTGAGCATTTCTGAACTGAGACTTCCAGGAGTACTTCAGAGACTTGGGATTACTTATTTTATTGTAGGAATTTTAGAAATAATATTTACCAAAAGAATTGAACTGGAGGTATATTATAGTTATACTATTTGTTAATAGTAAGATAATGTAATACAATTTTTAGAATATCTCATGTGTTTATGATATTACACAGGCATGGGCACAATGGCTGTTTGTTCTGATGTTGGTGACAATACATAATTGTGTTACCTTTGCAATTGATGTACCAAATTGTGGTAAAGGATATTTAGGTTGGCACAAGCTCCAAGTTTTTTTTACACATCACAATTAATGAGGCATTATATTTTAGGTCCAGGAGGTTTAGATGATGGAGGGAGTTTCTTTAATTGCACTGGTGGTGTTGCTGGCTATGTTGATAGACAAATATTTGGCAATCATCTATATAAACATGCCCCATGTCAAAAAGTCTATGAAAATACTGTATATTTTGACCCAGAAGGTTCGTTAAATATATCAAATTTGTGTTTTTGATAAACTGTACATATTTTTTATCCTGTATTGTAGGACTTCTAGGAACATTGTCCTCAGTTTTAACGGTATACTTTGGTGTCCAAGCTGGAAGGACTCTTAATACTTATCAGAGTGTTAGAGCCAAAACACTAAGATGGGTCATATGGGGAGTTGTAACAGTGAGTACATTTTTTTTACGGTATATCAGTTTAAAATAGGGAATTATGTTTTTCTATGTTGCTCCTTTGTTTTATTGTGTAATAGAGAATTGCAGTTATGGACTTGAATTATGTTAATTTCTAGACTTTACTTGGAGCTGGATTATGCACATTTTCAAGAGATGATGGTGTGATTCCATTAAACAAGCAGCTATGGTCTTTATCGTTTGCACTGGTAACAGGGGGTCTAGCTTTCATAATATTTGCTTTCCTGTTTGTAGTAGTGGATATTTTACGTAAGTGGGGCGGAAGACCATTTTTCTATCCCGGAATGAATGCGATTTTCCTCTATGTGGGTCACGAGTTGCTCCGAAACACTTTTCCATTTGGATGGATACCCACCGTAGAAAGTCACAGTGCTTATTTGTTCATGAATCTTTGGGGTACAGCTTTATGGGTCGCGATATCAATTTATTTGTATAAACATGACATTTTCTTTACTATCTAAAGATTTGATCGCTTTTATATTATATTTTATGGTTTCTTTTGTTAAGTCACTTATTAATTATATTTTAGATGTAACTCTGTTAGAATTCTTAAATATTTAGCTAGTTATGCCGGAAAAACATAACAAATATATATGTAGATATACTCTGTTTTGACTGAATTGTAGGAACATTATTGTGATGCATTGGTTATTATTAAATCCACATGTAAGTTAATTTGTTTATTTTATTGGTATGTGGTTTTAATTCGAAGGCATCAGTGTGTAATTGTATTGAAATATCTCTCAGCAAATTTAGGTAAGTGTTTAAATAACACAATTGTGAAATGTAATATTTATTTATTGCAAACAAAATTAAATAATCACGAAAATATGAGAATGTCGAGATCTTTTTAGAACACAGCCACAGCCTGTAGATAGGCAAACTAATAAAATGGGTAATCCAAATAAAAACACGTATATTTCGAGATAAAATAGCCTTTCAGGCGACCACAACACCGTAAATTTCAAATCACTATTTTCTGTAAGAGTAAATACATATTACGTAGGGAATTAATAAAAAAAAAACTATGTGTTACCTATTACAGCGAAACCATATCCAATACTTTTGGTACCCATACGGTATGACGACGTTGGTATCATTATTTCATACAAATCTGTTATGCCTAAACTGTATTCATATACTTGAATATTATCTGGGGTTATTGGAGTTATATGGTAGTCTTGACGCAACAAAGCATCAGTGTTTATTATCATACTTTTATGTTCGTGGGCAGTAAATAGTAAATGTGGTTGCATTTTATCAATAACCTAAATTTGCTTTATTAGACTTCATAGGGTTGTTCGATATTAAATTAACTATACCTTTGTGACAAAGGGTGATGGAAGGAACATTAAAGGCACATGACTGACACCAATAAAAATATTACTAGTATCATAGAATTGTCTGTCCTTTTTATAAACAGGGATATCTAAGGTAAGCCTATTGATTTTAAAAAATGTTATATTTTTTACTTTATGTAGACTGGGTTGTGGAAAAGCCCTCTCAAATCTTTGTAATTTCTTTGGTGTTATTCTTGTGTCTTCTCCACCAATATCATTGTCACCGGGCAACCAAATATGCTAAAAAAAGGTTTAATTATTAAAAGAATTTTAATACACAGACACACCTTTTTACTTTGACTGTAGTATCCATATTAAAAGGTGTTAGAAATATGTCAAATATTCTCTTAACATATTTGTAAAAATCTTCATCCTCTGCTACATGTCCTTCATCCATTAAATCCCCCAAAAAAAGAACAACATCTGGTTTAACAAACTCATAAGCAAATCCATATGTCTTCTTTAAATACCTAATTTAAAAATTATAATTGTGAGGATAAAAAAACAAACTGTTTATATACCTATCACAATCCAATATACTAAAAGGTGTTATAATATGAATATGTTCATTCATATTTCCTATGATCTGCGGATCAGCTACTAGTAAGATTCTTACACATTCCCTTTCATCTTTGCATTGTATTGTATGCCACCTTTTCATATTTATTGCATATAAAAATTCTTCAACATAAAGTACATACATGAATGTTAAAATTGCCCAAAAAGTAATTATTTTTTTCTTGGAGAATCTTAAAAGAAATTAAAAATATTAAATATTTTGTTTTTTTTGTAAAACATTACTTACCTTAACATTTTTAAAAAAGAAAAGTGTCATGCTAGCTTGCTGTTATAGTAATGTCACATATTTTATTACAATCTAATAAACATGGATTTATGATATATCCCATAACATATTGTAAAAAATAAACTAGACTTTTTTTAATTGATTACCTTTTTTCTCTGCGCTCTAAGCTACAGAACAGAACAACATATATATTATTTTACCAATAGCCTGGAACATATGAGAAGATTACGGAAAGGTTAGGTTTAAGATAACATTCGTACGTGCTTCTGTTTTTCTAGATGAAAGATATATTTTTGGGTGAATATTGTTTTATAAAGAAGTTTCCATGTCGTCTATGACATTTGGACAAAAACTTTTTAAGCCCATACCTCCTGAGAAAGGTAGTTTTCCACTAGACCACGACGGATTGTGTAAAGTTTCTATGATTAAATATATGAAGTGTCTAAACAAGGAAAATAATAACAATTCATCTTGTAGACTGGAAGCTAAAGGTTATTTATCTATTTATTAATTCTCATTATATATTATATCATATCATATTACTTATTTTATTTTAAATAGATTATCTAGACTGTCGTATGAAAAATAATCTTATGGCACAAGAAGAATGGTCAAAATTGGGATTTTCTAGTGAAACAACTACTACAGAAACAAAACAAAATTAAAGCAATGGTAAATATTTTAGTAGGTTGCACAGGCAGTGTTGCCACAATTAAGCTACCAATTTTGTTAAGTGATTTAAAGGAGAAGTTGTCTTGTAAATTTGAAAACATAAAGGTAAGATTATGAATAATACTTTGTGAATATGTCAGTTATTTTTGTCTCTACAGATTCGAGTAATAGTAACTACCCACGCAGAGCATTTTTTTGATAAAGCAGATATCACAAGTGATATTGATATTTTTGTTGATGATGATGAATGGAACTCTTGGAAATGTAGAGGAGATCCAGTTTTGCACATTGAATTGGGAAAATGGGCAGATTTATTATTAATTGCACCTTTAGATGCCAATACTTTGGCAAAAATAGCTACAGTAACATGATCTTAATTATAATTTATTTGATGTAGTGCTATGGTTATTTTGTAGGGTATTTGTGATAATCTTTTAACATGTACTGTTAGAGCATGGGAAATTACAAAACCTTTACTTTTTTGCCCTGCTATGAATACCAAAATGTATACACATCCATTGACATCAAGTCAAATTAATGCATTAATTGCTTTTGGGTACAAGGAAGTTCCTGTCATTGAAAAAACACTTATTTGTGGGGACACTGGACCTGGTGCCATGGCTGAAGTTTCAACAATAGTTGAAACTGTCATAAATGTGTTGGGTTCAAGCAAATGTATCACATAAATAAATTAAATTCATATTTTATATGTATCTTTGGAAAGGATATTCAGTTACTTATTGTAGTTTTTAATAAATACTTGTAAAAAATGTCATTATTTTAACTACCTAACAGCTACTTGATTATAAAGATAAGGAGGGATATATATATAACAAGGTAAATTCAATAATAATATTAAATTACTTTTGGGGGTAACATTCTTCTTAATACTGACACTCGTTTTTTATGCAACGTTTGTATTTCATTCTCTGAGAGAAAAAGTTCTTCATCAGTAGAATCCAGCTCTACATATGAAATCAAGCCCGCTTTGTAATTCTTAAAGATATTTGTTATTAATTACAGTAATATGTATTATTTCAAAAATTGATTTACCTGAAATTTAAGGTGCCTAGTTTTAATATCATTTTCTGACCATTTTTTCAGTTCCTGGTAAATTCTACAAATTACTTGAGTTAAGTCCTCTATATCATCTCTAATAAATACAGAATGTGTGACTTTCCGATATAGTGGTTTAGCTGGCATGGGTTCTCTACTCAATATCCATTTTCCATATTTTTTCAAGTATTTCATAGACGTATAAAATATATATTTTTTTGATATACCTTCATATATTAGGTTAGGTTGAAATGAAAATTTTATTTTTAAATGAGTAAATTTCATAAAATTGAGTCCCTGTAAGTTAAATATGATATTGTTTTGATTTAAACGGATATCATCAAACAGTTGTTTTCTATAGTCTTGCTCTGTCGATTGGAAACTTCGTTTCTTTTTAGGGGTACTTTCTACAAATAGAAAATAAATATATGTTAAATGTATTAATATATACATACTTGGGGTTGTATCATAAAGGTAACAAAATTCATCATCATCAGAATCAATGTAAAACATCTTCCATGAAGGTGTTAATAATGAGATATATTATTTGAATTTATTTCAGTTTAAAAAGTTGAGATGTAATTTCGGTACTACTCATATTAAATCGCAAGCGCAGAAAATCGAGGTAAGCAACTATTCGAGAGTGACCTTAACAGAGATATTTTTCCTCGAAAGAAAGAAAGGATAATGACAAATGCATTACCTACTATTTTTTAACGATATGTTTTTCAAAACTGCAAATAACAAATATCTGTTTTGTTTCTACTTTAATATATAAATAAAATAAAAATTCTTTAGATGGATTTTTTTACGGTTTAGGAAAACGTAGTAGGAGATAAACAAATAACATTTTTACATATTACATTAAACATATTTATTGTATAATAACGTGTTATTTTAAGTTATTTCAGAATGTTCCAAGGAATATCCCACAGTTGTATTTCGCCAATGTCATTTCCTATTACTGTATAATTTTCCCTAAAATGGCATAAAGTAGAAACATACTCAATGCTAGACATTTTCTCACCGTTTATGATTTATTGCCAAGCTCGTTAACGTTCTTTTGATAACTTTTACGTCAAATGCTACATTAAGAGATTTGCCAGTAATAAGATCAAAGGCTTCTAGATAACCCTTTTGTCCACAAGCTGCTAATATTCTTTGTTCATGAGGAATGAAGGACAGGTCATGTAGTGCACTTTTGGTGAATATGATCTGAGCTGGGTCATCCTGTTCAATTAAATATATTCGAATTTCACCATCGGTTCCACAAGTCAAAAACATATCTTTCACAGAAGTCGAAAATTTAATTGATGCTATTTCTCCTTTATGTGGCTGGTAGTATTTATATACAGGATCAAATGTAGAGATGTTCTTATCCGGACCTAATAAAAATGTTCCACATTTACGGGAAATTTTGCTAAGACATCAACAATTTAATATAACAATATACCTTTAATTTTTGTACCACCTAACAATGAACATTTGGCAATAAGGCCACCTTCTAATGCAAGTACAAATAAATCTGGAATATGTTTTGAAAAATCAAAACATATTACTCCAATGTCACGATAGTTTGCCAATTCTTTAGATGCGTTTATTGAGGTACTAAATTTTCCAAATATGGGCGGTTTGATTTTAAATCTATAAAAATAAGTATTTTTTTTATAATAAAATTCATATTTCATATAAATAATATGGAAAAAACAGTTCAATTTCGTTGATTTCGCTAATTCATAAAAATTAAAGAAATCTTACACAGTTTTTAGACTAAGATTTGATGTTTTATTTGCAAATGACCACAATTTCAATATTCCGTCAGAACTCGAAGTCACCACGTCAAAACTTTTTGATGTTTCATCAATTATCCAAGACAATTGAGTAACAGCTTGTTCGTGAATTGACATATTACATAACAATGGGTCTATGTCATTATCAATGTTCCAGAAATAAATATGCCCTAAAAGTAATGTTATTGAAATGTGTATTTTTTAAATTTGTCAGTGATATATACCTGTAAATGTGCCCGCGGCTAAAATATTTTCGTTAGTAGGGTGGAATTTTAATACCGTTATACATGACTCTGTATTTAAACGTTTCTTTGGAATGTCTGATAATTTCTCGCATCTGAGTATATTAGAAATCAATAAAAACAAAAATATTTTTTTAAGGTATCAGTATCTAGACTATCAATTATAATAAAGTTCTTATGGAAAACTCTCTAAAAATATTTTATAATGAATGTTACTTACTTTATAAGGGGATAAATTAGGACTTGATTATGATGATAACACCATGACCTGTGTTTAAAGCTACAGGCTACGCCTAAAATTTTACCATTTACATTCCAACTGGCTGCAACAACCATAGGTAACTAAAATTGTATTTGTATATAAATATATTATTATCATAAACTTACACAACATACCGCTTTATCACTAGTTTCCCCTACGTTTTCAATTTTTAATTCTTGAATTAATCTGCAGGTAGCGTCCAGATTATCATCTAATAATCGGTAATTTTTAAAAACTTTGTTGTTTGTGTTTTCTATTTGCCTTTTTACGTTGGGGTATATTTGGTTTAGCCATTGTGCCAATTTGGCCATATCTAGTTCTGTAGATGTTGATGATTCTGTAGAAGTCGTCTGAACATGCTTGCTTTGTTGCTCCGTAGTGTTACAACTTTTATCAGAGACCACAGATTCTACGGTTTGTGTTGTGATATTGGCAGATACTCTAAAAATAACCAACTTTAAATGGTTTTTCTGTAAGAATTAAATTACTTTATTATTGAGACTTACTTTTTCACGGTCCATCTGGATTCAAAGCCCACACATTCGTTGTGTTTTATCGAGAACATTTTTTAAAGTTTCATAAAAGTTCTGTGTTTGTATTGTCCTGTATTTTATTTTGAGTACAGTTTCTATGGTAACAGTGTTTGAGTGATGTAATATAATAATTGACTTTTTTGTTGTGGGATCTAATAGCATTCAAACTATCTAATATATAAAAACAAATGTTTGTGTCCTCTCAATGTGCTCCTTAGTACCCTGATCCGGTTATATTGAAACATTGGTAGGTTATCGTTGACGAGTAACTCCACAAAGATTCTTGACCCAACATTTTTTTATATATTTTTTTTAAATTTGCATTATAACTATGACAATAGCAACGATTAAAATGGGTTTCAAACTAAAGTAAGAAAGTAAAAATTGACTCTATCTTGTTACATTTCCCAGGAAGCAAATTTAGTACTTCTGAGTTAATTTGCTGCTTTTCTTAATTAATATAATTAGCTGAAAAATAGCCTTTTGTTTTTCATTGGCTCACTATTAAAACAATAATTCACAAACAGTAAAGTATTTTTAATTACTCGTACGGGTTTAACGATCTGCCTAGAGCATAATAAACATATGAAGAACATCACTTCAGTAAGTGAATTGTGTAAAAAAATTAATTCTATGTCTATGTGGGGAATTTGCAAAAATATGCCATAATTTGGTTTATTGAAATTTGGCCACAAGCATCGTAGTTGTACATAAGGTGTAAAGTCACCAAAGGTTGTTAAAAGTACATATATAAGACGAAAATTTGAATTAAAAAATTGCAGTTTAAAATATCAAGGGTTGCCCAAAGCGTGCTACTATCTTGGATAACCCTTTGGCTCTTTTCTTTAAGAATTGACGTTTAAAAGTTTTTGTTTAGATCAGTTTCAGGTTTACATTTTTTCTTAAAATAATATTTATGGCTTTATTCGTACACAAATAGAAAAGGAAGGAGAAAGAAACTAGGCTAATGGTTCAAATAAAATCACAATTTAAATAAAATAATTCTGTATTATAACAATAATATGAAATAATTAACATCAATAAATTTCTGTCAGTATTAATAATACAAACCATCACATTATTTTTGATAACAGGTTTAGTTTGAAAGAGTTATCGAGTAGAAGAGCCGTTTATAAATCAACGAAATCATATTTAAAGATAATTTTTTTCTCGATATTAGAAGTAAGGTGCTGAACATAGGTAGATTTAAAAAAACTTAAATTTCGTTAAGCTCTCTGGTAACTAGCACCCGATTTCAAAACCCAAGTAACATAGATAAGTAATAAATAGGTATTAATATCTTATATACAGTCATGAAAATCTTAAGCTTAAACACTTTCGAACTTACATGTATGAAAAGTATTTAAGCTATTTTTCTAAACATAACGATCGACCACGGGCGCATGTGTCAACACAGGAAAAGTTCAAATATTAAAAGGAAACTTATGTGACAGCGAATAGATATTAAACACTTTGTAATGACCAACATTATTGCATAAATATCGTAAAGGAAAACTCGTGGAATGCATTACCAATGATTTCTATGTATATATAGAAATTTGTAAAATAAACCATCATAGAGTGTATAGGCTATAAAAATAATTTATTTTCATTTTCCCCACATTATCCAATTAAAATTAATTCTATATTGTCTTATAATAAATTTAATTACAAAAGAAAACACTACAAGACAGGCAATGAGATTCGCATTTGTGGCTTGTAATATACATTTAAGATCTTACATAGAAACTAAGCAAAATCGATTTTTTACACAAATCAAAACAAAACCCGAATTTCGTTCGAAACGATTATCACGTAATCTACCAAACGAACTGATCGTTGTGCAAAACAAAAGTATGTAATTCAATTCCAGTTTTGCCTATAATCTACCGCGTGCATTGTGTAAGTAGATGAGAGAGGTCAAGGTCAATCCGTATCAAGTTAATCAGCGCGCTCGTTTTCAAGTAACATTGAATCTTTCGGAAGTCTTTTGTTTCGGGAGGTGCACACTATGAACATTTTGGCCTCCGCGCATGGTAATTATACTGTCGTCGTTAAATATCATTAGAAACAATACAAGAAATATCATGTATCCTTATCATTCTAATGAAGTAATTTAGATGACGTGAACAATATCCGTGAGTTCCGAGGTGGCGAAAAATCATCTGATGAAACCTCTAATTATCTCTATTTGTATTCCACGTAGAGATCGACCCTATTGGCACTGATGAACATTTAGATATCAAAAATTAGTTAGATTTACAATTAGGTGAAGTCTACCCACCCTGTGGATTTTTTTTATATAACCTGTATCCCCATTTAGTACAAGGTAAAAATAATTATAAAACGTAAAAATATCAATTACTTCTCAGCAAATATACATATATCTAAGTCGTCTTAAAAAAACTACTTAAAATGTTTATATAAAAAGTCTTTTAAGAAAAAATTCATGTAGATATCGACGAGTTCTAACTAAAATATCAGGCAAAATTAACAGTTTCCATCTTTCCGATAGAATATATATATATACCATTTAGATACTGTGATTTCCATGATCACCAGTAATAAATATCCAAGGGATTTGTTGTTTATGGTGCAAAAATTCAGCGTCATATTAACTCGAAACAACATTCAGATATATTCGACTACGGTTTTGTGTTGTAACATATCTTACTTGGACAGGCAAAGGCGGGCAAACCATAAACAAAAATCCCTGCTGGTACAACACGCTCAAATGTAAGGCGCTAACACTTATTTTTATTATCACAATTAATTTTCTATAAGAGTTTTTAGGTACATTTTTCCACTAACTGTCGCGGCTTTTCGAGTGCCATCTCCGGGGCCAGGGCAAGGGCCAGTCGAATTGTCTGGGCACCGGCGCACCTACGTTACCTTCGAAATACAGGAAGAGCGCGAACCACCAGGAACGGCTCAGAAGGTTATTCGATGAGACTTGCTGCGAAAAAGAATTGAAAGAAAAATCACGCGTGTTGTTTTAATGTAACATTAATTGAGGGCTTACCTTTAGATTACTGTTGTTGGCTAAAGTGTGATAGATCCAGAATATTCTAGTGGTAACGTAGTAAGCTATTATCACGTCTACTGTATAGTGCCCATGCGATAACTGTAACATTCCTACACCGATAAAGCCTAAAATCCAATACAACCAGTGAATGAATCTCAAGAGATAGAACTTCTTAGGAGTGTCTGAAAAGGAAAAAAAGCAAAATACATGGATTTAAGCTAATATCAATAAAACTTACATTCCGATATAATCAGATAACTGAATACCAATATTACTGTGTGCCCACTATAAATAAAATCGCCGCAAAATGTATGTTTTCCATTAACAGATAGTCCAAAGCCACTCATTAGATGAAGGACACGTTTGGCTATGAGAATGGGTGATGTTTCATTGGATTTTGGTGAACAAGTGTACGTTCGGCTGGACAATGGCAAGACAGTAACGTACATCGTTACGGCCCTATACATATACAGAAGCGACATGATCAAGAACATCCTTCGGAAAACAATAAACCTAAAAATGAAAAATATATTGTATTTGTTTTTACTGCTCATCAGCCTCTTGGGCAATTTTAGGCTCGATTACAATGTAGTATTTAATTTAAATATAATATACAACACAGTAAATATATAACATATAACACTAACATTTAGAAAAGTAAATGAATTAAAGTGTAAAAGGATATAAATATTTCATTTCTCAGTGAACGGCATAAGTGCTGTGCCTGATGTTCGGCTGAGTCTAACATTGGTCACACAGGGGTGGACCTCGTCCTTTTTAATCTTCTCTGTATCGTGCCTATTTTAGTATATGTACCGCCCAAGAGAGTGCGAAAAATATAATAATTTAAAGATTCAAGAAAGAGTAATAAAAATGGTATAAATTGATCCTCAATTATTACAGTTATTAACAAATTATTGTGCAAAAAATAAAAAATACTTCTATGATATGCACTTTGTCTTAGGCAATTATTTTTTTTATTTAAGCGCTGCATATAAAAATTGTTTTCAATAATATTGATATCCTGTTGCTTAAATATTACTAACCACAAACAAGCAAAAAAATAGTTAAGTTCTTATTTATAGATCTATTGGAATTATCCTTGTAATATTTCAGTAAATATTCATGGTATGTAAAATAACTGACCTGTGTTTATGTAATATCATAGCAATGAAGCAAGAATTAACGCAGAAAATGATAATATACTCTGATACGTCTAGTGCCCAATCATATGCAGGTACATTATCCAAGAACACATCAGGAAGAGGACCGTAGATTCCTCTGTCTGGCACTCGATCGTGGACCAGACTTAGAGACGTCAAGGTTAGGATAAAATTGAAACACATTATCAGAAATGCTAAAAAAAATGGAATATTATCAGATTGGTTTTTATATGATTTGAATTGAAAATCACCTAATATTGTTTTGCATCTTTCTTGGGGGAACCTGGGTTCCTCCCTGGAAGTGGGTATATCCAGCTTGACTTCCCCATTACGATTGGATGGCTTTTCCATATCGTCGTCTTCATCTACGTAATATTCGGAGCTATTGGTCCCATGCGAGTTGTGCGCCCAATGGTCGTTGGCCTTGGACGGGTTGGGCAGTAACGGCTGCCTTTGATATAGATCACCTAAAAAATAATTGTATAAATTAGTGGTGATATTAAATCACAATCGGTTTCTCATTAAAATGCAATTAACGCTACATTACCTAAACCAAAATTTGGATGTTTACAGTTTAGTAAGAGTAACATTATTATTATTATGGAGGTTATTACACTAAAATAACTAAAATATAATAAAATCACTTTTTATCCTGTTATTTCTATGCCGATAATAATTTTACTATATATAATTCCATAGTCACATATAAGAACAGCATCACAAAGGTTCATCTTAGCTTCTAAATTACAGTTAGGAAATTTTTAGTTAATATATTTTGCTGTTAACTGATTCCTAAAGAAAATCCCATGTCATACATTGGAGATAAAAAAAGATAAGGGTACAAAAATAATAAAAGCTCAATTACATACATAATTTTGTAAGAAAAATATTGGGATTAATTCAAAATGCCGTTTGTTGATTTTTAGATTTTTCATGGCCTACTTTTATCTTGGTCTAAAGTTGTATTCTGATTACTATTTATTACTCATCGTAGAAATAATATATTAATTAATATAATAATTGTGTCAAATATATCAAAATATAAACTATTATAGAGGAAATATGTACTTACAAAATATATATGAAAAGTATGTTCTTGCAGGTTCTACTTAATTTAAATAACTAACAAATATATGTGTCATATCTATTTTAACTAGTATATACCGCACTACAAATGAGATCTTGGCGGACGATGGAGACGAATAAAATGAACTTCTTAACTACGGATTGAATTAATTATCTGAATGTCTGCTGAAGCGAAAATAAAAACAAGGATTAAATTCATAATCGGAATTACACGACGAATTAGTTAAACCGTGAAGTACCAATGCTAATGTTATTTATAAAAAATATTTAACCCGAATTAGCATTTATAAACCAATAACACAAGTTTGTTAGGGCTGAAAAAATAATAGTATACACATTATGTACGTATAATACGTATTATATTACGTCTAGGTAAGTATAGAAAATGGCAAAAATATACAGGATATTGCTTAATGATTTTAATTTCAATTAATTTTCTAACTGTACACAATTGAAATTATTTGGTAATATTTTAGTATTTGGTTGGCAACAAATCTTTTGTGGTATTTGCAAGCTCTCAATATTGTTTCCTTATATTTTAGATGCTAGATTGGAAAAGAGGTGGCGCTGAAATTAATAGAGATATTTAGAAGACGAAACTTATTCTATATTGCATTAGGCACTTCTGTAACTATATTTATGGGAAGTTTTTCTAATTAATTTATAGAAAACTGCTGCTAAAAGACATAAAGCGCTGGTGAATATATATCAGCGGGTAATATATTATATTCTATTTTGGCAAGCACAGAGTTTTGCGATATAACAATGATGACATTGAAATATTTTTACGCAAAAACTAAAAGGCATGAGTATTACTGAGGAGTAATTAAAACTGATAGTTAATCCCTAATTTACAAATATATGTGAAAGCTACTGATGATTTATTTTACTTGCGTCTGGTTATGATGTCTGTAAAGATGATTGAGTTCAATAAAAAAAATGGCATGACATGAAACAGATAACGGATATCAAACTGAAATATTGTATTATTTTTAGCACGATCGAGCGATGTCATTTATATCCACAGTAAATATCACAATTGGCCTTAACAGCGTATATATGGGATTTAAATTAATACCAATTTAGTTTTATATCTATCGATGAATTTATTAGTTTAATTTGGCATACACTTCTCGCCGAATCAGAATGTGACAGTGCTTACATGTATCCATCGTTGTAAGCCATATTAATCCGTTTGATAAATTAATTTCTATTTTAGCACTGACTTGATATTATTTTGACATTTGATACCTGTTGCATTTATTTTGAAATAAAAAAATATAAATAACAATATTACTAATATTTTTTTACCAAAATTTAATTATTCATTTTCATATAGCAGACTCTTGTAGGCAGTAGTATTGCCGTAATATATGCACTTTCTCTTTGTTGAAATAAATAACCATGATTCAAAATCGTGCCGAGTGACTAAAAATAACATATCCTCTGAATTTGAAACAAATATTTTAAAATGACCCAACTGTTCAAGTTGTGTATCGAATTTTTGTTCGAAATAAGGAAGTAAATGTTCTCTCAGTATTTTTTAATTAAGATGCACGGTCAGGAATACTTCATTTACATAATTATTTTACTGTTGAAAAATCATGCATGCATTATAACAATACGTATAGAGGAAAAGGTTTAGATTTAAATTGTATATATTTGTAATATCTGATACAGTAAAATAGAAATTTACACCTTTGAATATTGTGTAGTTATCATGATGTTTGGGGACAATATAATTTATAGTCTATCCAAAGAAGCAGTGAACTAACGTCATCAATATGTATAATGCCGTTTGTAAATTCGTTTTAATACCAGACAATATATTTCTTTTGATTTTATTAAAGTTAAAAAGAGATACAATGCTGTCTGACGTTTGAACATGACTGATTCGTTTACAGTCTGCCGAAGTCGATCGGTTGCCAAATCTCGGCAAAATTCTTCAAAACAGACAGACATAGGTACTTCAAAATGGAATATTAGACCACTCTTGACAAGAAGCTAATAAAAATAGTGTAAAGAGATTTGTTTGATGTTTTGTAAATCATAATATTTTTTACTAATTCACTGCAGATATATTGTTTTTTATGCTAGAAACAAGTGGTCGCAAAAGCTGTAATTAAGCATTGGCTTGCAAAACATAAATTAAATTTTGAAGATACCATGTTAAAGGGTGAAGTATTTCAAATTGTCACTTGGTAAATATAAATAAAATGTTGATAATAAATGACATATAATAATAATATTAAACTGGTAATAGCAGAAGTAGTTTCTCAAGTTGCCTATATTCAATAATATAATTGTGACAATGACATTTGATGTTAATCGAAACTGGGCAATCTTTTGGTGATTACCTAGATGTTTTTAGACTGATAACGTATTAAAGAAACTAATTTAGGGTCATTCAAGGTTTGATCTATGATAGTAACGACTGTTTGTAAGTTTTAGGTTATTGATTAGCAGAGGGTCAGTAATAGCGGCACTACGTATGCCGTTTTTTGGAGAAACCGTAAATACTGTTGAATTTCAACAATAAAAATAGGAACGCAACCTAACCGCAATCGTTTAACGTGAAATAAAAAATATGCATGCAATTTCCTGCGCTTCCGCGACGCTCATCTTATCCGCTCCGGTGTCTATATTCTATCGATGCAGCGTTGCCACGTACCTTGGGTCATTTTGGCGCCGTTGGATGTGTTCGGTGCGGCGTCCTCGTCGTCCAGCGGTGGCAACAGGGCTGAACGTCCACCTAGATTTCCACCGTGATGATGAGCCGAATGCGTGTGTCCGTCTGAGGTCGAATGGATGCTGCCATAGT
Source organism: Rhynchophorus ferrugineus (assembly GCF_030347505.1). NCBI lineage: Eukaryota > Metazoa > Arthropoda > Insecta > Coleoptera > Curculionidae > Rhynchophorus > Rhynchophorus ferrugineus. The sequence goes on along the minus strand of NW_027472585.1, from coordinate 434,101 downwards.
CGACGAACTTGGGCTCTAAGACCATTCTGAAACGGACAAGCATATTGAAGTCAATTCCTGTTAATTAAAGACAGAGGCGGGCGGTTGTGTGAAAATACCGAAAGTGTTGCGTGGTTTATTGGTTTAAGAATAACGCCAGTTGTGATTAAAAACTAACAATTACAAGCTAAATTATTTTTGTAAGGATTCTTTTTGTTGAATTTTAAGCTTTATTGTGAAAAACCGGTATAATGCATTTTATTCGAAGTATACTTTTTCCCACCCTTCAGGCAATTTACGAATTCCATTTCGAAAGAACGATGTATCTTTTGACGTTATCCACGAATTGGCCCATTTCTTGGTATCTCCATAAGAAGTGAAGCGCTATTCAGACAGATCACGACTCGATATCTTGGAACAAGTAGTAATTAGAAGGAGCAAGTTATGGAGAATACGGCAACTGGGGTAGCACTTCCCAATTTAATTTTTCTTGGTGTGTATGTATCATCGTGCCTATTCCTTATAATCTAATTTATTCGAATTAACTATTATACTGCTTTGCCTCTATAAACACCGAATAATTTAAACATATAACATTTACGTCAGCAAATCATGAGGTTCGAATAAAATGGCACGGAATTTATAGTGACCGAAATTAGGATTGTACTACGAATGAAATGATCGACTTTATTAAATTTAAATGAGTCTATTGTTTTGATGAACATTTTATGATTCAATAAACTGAAAAAAATTTCGGGGTTTTGCAAGTCAACATAAATGGTTTCTCATAGTTGACAGTGACAATATCCAGTGTTCTTTTGTTTCATCAAGGAATCTTGATAACAAAATAACGGCGTAATATAAATGTTTACACCCACTGTGACCTCATTAAGGATTTCATTTGCATTAATATTAATTATGATGAACTAGGTTTTGCAATAGTGCATCGCGGAACGCCGCACTAATGCCGATATCAAGGCAGTATGGACGGGAATAGTCGTTTAATGGCGTTATTTTTAGGATAACACCAAAAACAATTGGGCTAGATCGCCGCCTCAAAATTATTTTCGATCGTTTTTCCGTTTCCAGGTTTCCACCATTTAGGACGGTTAAAAATAATTGGGGAAATTTGTTCCTAAAATATTCGTGACCTACTTGTTTTGCAACAAGGACGCGAATCTCGATGTTGGAGATACTGAAAAATAATGTAAATAATAAATCGTGATTTACTGGATGAAGCCGTTTTTAAAGCTTCATTCAGAGAAATGGGCACAATATATATTATTCGGAATTTTACTTAATTCTAGAAATACACAGAATAAATATCAATGTCGGCAGTGCAGACAACATGAAATTAAACACCTTCAAAACTCAGGCGGAACTAAGACAAGATGGAAGTTTAAGTCCAGCCTTGTTGAGTGGCCAGAAAACCTAAAGAAAATTTTGAATGAAACAGATTTGAAATAGATGTAATATGATACTAAGAAAATATGAAAATATGAAATGACAATTTGCCAGATGTGATACCTTAATATGCCCAAAGGACGATAGAAGTTCACAAGAATTAATTTGTGAAGACACGAAGCAGTCAGAGTCACTACCTTTTTCTTATTATTTTGATTTTAATGTGTTTTGCGCCGACCAACCTGAATTTCATCAAATGGTAAGTTTGTTCACATAGTATTCCATTTTCTATTTAATATTCTCTATTTATTTATCCAATTTTTTTATCTATATTATTCTCCTCTATTTTATTATTTCTTCTTATCTTCGTATGTTTCCCATAATTCCTGAATTACGGTTAATTAAAGATAATAGTTTTATGGTTGCAACTGTATACAAATTATGACAGTTTTATAAAACAGAAACTGAGGCCAAAGTAACTGATGTGTAGTTATGATCTATAGTTGTAACTCGACCACCTACACATCCCGATCTCTTACGCTTAGAATTTGCTTTATTTATTTTTTCATTTATTGTGTAAGTGGTCTCTGTCTCTGTATGTAAGCTGTTAGATGCTTTATTTTGATCCCTGTTATTTATTTAAGGTGTTATATCATTTTATTAAATATAATACGTCCTGAGTGTAAAATTAGCTCTACAAAAATAAGAAAACATCTCAGTTTTGACTTGATGGTATAATATCAAGCAGTATATAGAAAAGAAACAACTCAGATGGTGGGTACAGGGTATGTAAAGCGCAAGATAGGTAAACAAAAAAGCAGAAAGCGATCTAAGCAAACTTGGAATTAATGTGTCAGAATAATACTTCAGAAGAGAACCAAAACAGCCGAAGGCTAAGTTACACACAGAAAAAATGGAATTTGTACATGAAGCACGAGAGGATATATATTAAATATAACACACTTTCACCACTATATAGTACAAAATATGTTTTTGGTTGCATGTCTGTATATTATATATAGATGTGTATGAATAAATTAAGTTACAACCATACGATCGTTGCCAGAAAGAACTTAACAAATTCATTAATATTTACTGCATTCCCAAGGTAGGACACGCTCAATTAAAACTAGTAATTATAATCAGACAACGTCACATTAGTCACTACATTGCTGAAGCTAAATATACCGTGGACATTCCACGATACATTTATACTGGAGCTCTTGCCAACTCATTGCCACTTAAGCATTTCATTAATGCCGGAAATATTACGAAGAGTTCATCGACATAAAGCCTGGAGTTTTAATTTCGCCACATTTAACAAGACTTTCTATTTTGTATATGTTTGCCGTATTATAATCGAGTCATTTACTCCATATATTCGCACAAGGTTTTGTTTTGTTACACGATATGTCACCAGTGGTTTATATATTTTTTATCTGTCTTTACCTGAATGTCTCTATCTGATTCATCCAGAAAATATCAATTTGTTAATGTTAAAAATTGTTAATGTAATGAATCAATATTTACAATTTTTTTGAAATAATACTTAAAGGTGAAATACATACAGAAAATATAATAACACAGATAGAAATATATATCATTTAATTTATATATTACTACTTACACAATAAATGGCAAAATAAATAAAGCAAATAAGCGTGGGAGATCGTGATAGCGAGGCAAATAAATAAATGAGCAATACTCTGTTGCTATTGTGCACTCACTTCTCCAGCTCCAACTATGATGAATGTGCAATACGTACAAGAGAAAAACCAAAGGCCACACGCTAGATACGCTGCCACCAGAAAGTGAGCCAGCAGAAACAACTTTCGGTGGCGTTTATATATGCTTCAAGTTATCCAAATATTATAATTACACATCAGTAACTTTGGCCACTTTGACGTTAGTTTCTGGTTTATAAATAGTTATAATTTATACTTACAGTTGCAACCATAAAGCTATTATTTGATTGGGAAGATATGAATACATAATAAAATAAAGTAGACTAAAATAGTTAACGAAATGGATAAATAAATCAATAAGTAGGGGACAATGAGTAGAGAATAACGAATACAAAATAATAAATGGAAAATAATAAATAGAAAACTGGAATACTTTGTGAACAAACTCACCATTTGATTAAATAGAAACGACAATCCCACCAAGTTCCTTTACATTATCGTTCAAACCTTTTTTAAAAAACATACACGACCCAAAACTAAAATATCGAACTACCAGTACCATAGATATTCTGAAAGATTTATGATTTCCTTGAATGATACATGTCCTTGTGTCTTAAATATCGAGAAAATATAAACAAATCAAACTCGCTTTTACATAGATCGGACAAAATATTCTATATTTTTAGTATTCACTGAAAAGAACTAATAAATCCATACAAAAAATAAAAAAGTCCCAACTACGAAGACTAAAAGCATTACAACAATTCATATATAATTTTACTGACATGGCGTATCGGTGATTTAAATTAAACGTGGAAATTTTTAAAACGTAAACTGTTCTGACGCCATCATTGCCACGCATATTATATTGTTTTAATAGTTACAAATGTAATAAACATGAAAACAATCGTTAGACTTTGCATTCTAACATAATCGACGTGCTGTCGAAGTTTATCTAATTTTCTAATTTCCCTGTTAAAAAAATAATGTAAATGTATTATTTCCCGAAACTATAGGTTCATTGTTGACCTTCACAGCCGCCTGGTTTTTTTTTACCAATTCGCGTGTGTTTAGTTAGTGGAACCTTGATTGGAAACCATGGTACATATCGGCTAGAGTTCTCATGAAATATTTCACAGTTGAGTGTTTTCGGTGGACATTACAGGGGCGTTTTTAAAATTGGATCCTTTTGTGATTTATACTGTATTAACTCGTAATTAATGATGTTTTTGTTTGTTACGTCAAACTAATCACCCAGTCTTTTGTATAATCCGACATAATTAATACAGTAAACATTTGTATCAATTATCAAACATTTCGTAAATATGCAAATAAAATTATCCTGTTTTGTCAACAAATACGCCGTTTATCAGTCATTAAATTGTTTGTTATTATATCCCCATAGAGATTCGGTTGTCATCACAGTAGTATGACTAGTTGTATACCCGTGGCGATTAAGTAGAAGTACGTATAATTCATTTTTTGAAAGACTTATGCGGTATTAAGATTTTACAAATAATAAATATTGATTGTGAATTGCGAATCATATTCGTATTTGCTTTAATAGTTTTAATAAAACAGAATTAAATGAACTAAAGGTAAATGTTTCCAAGGATTATACAAGTTTTCATTGGGTTAAAAATCTACTTTTAATTCGATTTTTTATTTATTGTGAATTAACAAAACTTTATGTTTATTAGTGCAATACTACTTATCTCCTTTTGCATCTTTCTGGCAATATATCGAAGCCTATATGCGAGGAATTCCTGATATCTTGATCCTGACCATAAATTATAAATTCTGGTACCTGAAGCACTGTTTAGGCAGATTAAACATGGTACTAGTGGTTTCCATTAAATATATTTTTTTTAAATGTATAGCAATCGCTTGAGTCGATTTAGTCCGGTTTGAGTCTTCATGCGCGTCTTTAATCTTCGAAGGTATATTTGTGTTATTCGCAGATATTAAATACAGCAGACAAGTTTAATATAATTTATAATGATACTTCGGGTCTGGAAAAATTGTTTGGAGCTTTTGCAATGACGTCATTAGGTTCGACTATTATTACAAGCAAGTATTGAAACCTGACATACGGATTTCAATTATGGGGATGTTCCGCAAATACTAATATAAATACAAGTACATCAAGATACTACAGGACTGACTACTTACACTGAGACCTTCAGATACCACTAAGGAAATCAAAATAATTGCAAGGAGACATGAGGATAAACTGTTTTCATGTTGATGTTGAAGGAATACAACTCGTGGATAACACCAGACAGGGCACAAGTTCAAAAGAATCAAATAATTTGATCGTTTGTAGTGTAGTGAGGTGCATTTAACTGAAAAACAGCAGTGTGAACACATAAACATTATTACAATAGATACTAACATAGGGCCGATGGATCCTCCAGGATATTGTAGGCAATTTGATATACTGACCAGGGCCATATGATTTATTTATTGTGATTGGGGTCCCATTAGTTTCCCGAAAAAAGGATTTATACCAAGTAGCTTATGGATAGCCAAAAGAGAGGGCTATTAAGTGTTGTAAGAATAATGTCTTTCTGGATCGTCCATAGTACTTATTATAATTCTAAATATATCAGTTCTAATTGTTAGTGGTTGTTTGGTACTTTCCTTAATTTATCGTCTACAATATATACGTAGATTTTGTATATTGTAAAGACAAATTGTAGGTTACTGGGCAATCTAGGACTAGTAACAGGTCAATTGAAAAGTCCCCGGCCTACGGGCCACAAACTCGACGGCATAACCTTGCCAGCCGACTGTTGCGTTTTCCCACGCTTCGGAGCTGGTTCATCGTGTGCAGTCCACTCGGATGACTATCGATTGGACTTCGGAGTGAAATGATGGATCCATGTTTCATCCATTGTCACATATCGACGCAAAAACTCGGGTTTATTACGCTTGGTCATCTTCAAACACTGCTCCGAATCATCATCTTTCTCATACCCAAATATTCGTGAATGATATGATGTACACGTTCAGTTGATATCTTTAGAGTGCTACTTCATTAAATTTCAATTCATGGTCATTCAAAATCATTTTGTGGATTTTTTAAATGTTTTCGTCGGTAAAAATCTCTTTTGGACGTCCACTGCGTTCACCGACTTCGGTGCTCATTTCACCACGTCTACACTTAGCATACCAATCTTTGATAGTTGATTTTCCTGGGTCAGTGTCCAGAAACCAAGCCAAGTTTTTGCTTCAACTTTATTTTTTCTATTCAAAGAGCAATATTTTATCAACACGCGAAATTCCTTTTTTCCATTTAGCCCATTTTTTTCACAATAACAAAAGCTGCTTCGCTCGAAATGCCATAATTCACAAATTAATGATCCGACAGATGTCAAATTTATACACGCATCTTTTGAGGGTTAGGGCTAACTATAAAACATATGGATTTAATTCTAGTAGCGCCATCTATGTGTTTGGCCGGGGTCTTTTCAATTGACCTGTTAATAATGTAATTGTTTGTCATTTTGATATTCTTTATTATAGCCATCTTTATTATATTTATTATTAGTAATTAGTAATGACAATGCATGAAAATAAAAAAAATACACGCGTAAATATTTACGAACGGGAGAAAACGAAATACGGTGAGAAATTTAACCGGATCATCGACCGTTAAAGAGCGAGTGTCTATCCGATTATACATGCATCAGGTTATGTAAGGCTTCCTTCCCATTTCGTCCGCCGATATAAGGTTTGATGTTGGGTCTGCGGCATGGCGAATTTGTGGGACGTCAAGTGAATCACTAATGACTAACCCAAGTCAAATCACACGGCGTGTTATATCGTGCGCTCCGGGTCGGCCGACCTGAAGAACGTGAAGGACGTCGTCGTGGCCAAGGCGACGTATAAAGCGGAGCATTGCCGATTTGCGTAACATCTTAATTGGTATAAGTTATAGTATACGTGAGATCATTTGTAATTTAATAAGATGAAATAACGTGTTTGTCGACGGCGTTGTTTTGCCATGACGAATTATGAACTATTGTTAAATACAGGTGGCGTTGTGACAAAAGAGATTTGTTTTCGCCGTTTACTCTGCAAGTTATCATATTCGTTTTTATGTTCAAAGTTCTAGGACTGGAAGAGCTCGTTGCCTTCACTTAGTACATCTTAACCAGTGTTGGGCAGTATTTATACTATTAGTAATTTGTAATTTTTATTTCAAATACTTGACGCTGATATATCAATGGGTGCACTCTATACAAAATAACTTTCGATACAAAGTATCTTGTAGTTATTTTGCTAGTTATTGTTTCTTCACTACATAGTATAAAACAAAGTCGCTTTTTCTGTCCCTATATCCCTATGTGCGCTTAAATCTTTAAAACTACGCAACGGATTTTGATGCGGTTTTTTTCAATAGATAGAGTGATTCAAGAGGAAGGTTTATATGTATAATACATGCATAATATACTAAGGCAACATTGCTAATTTTAGAGGTTTCTAACGTGATGTCGTAAATTAACCTATTTTTTTAGGCTTATTTAGCAATTAGCAAAAACGCTGCCTAACCCTACGAGTTAGATCAAATTAATGTACTACAGTATTGTACACCATAAAAAGGTCTAAAAAAAAGTCCGCGATGGTATATGTTTATCTTTTAGGGATAACCCACATTAACCATTTTTATTGTTTACTTTTTACGTGAGAAAATGGCTTATTTACGAAGCTATTTTAAGCAATACGGCATTAATCCTTATCGAATTAAGTACCTTAAATACAGTGTGCAATTAATATAGATCAATATGGTTCCTTACAGCACGTAAATTAAACAAATATTTTCGGAGATATTACAAATTTAAAATTTGCGTTTAAAAATGTGTAATGTAATAAAAATTGTATGAATTTAGATATTCCAAAGATAGCAGGAAATCTTCATAGTAAGTATAGGGGAAGAGGAATTGTTTTACTCAAAATTTAATGCGTGCAAGCCAAGGGCAGTAATGAATGAACCAAAAATACTGGATCGATTTTAATCATGTTTTCATTGAGTGACATAGGCATATATATTTTATGCCCGTGCAAAGTCGGGCCGGGGCGGGTCGCTAGTACAATATAAGACAAGTTTAAGTTTATCAGAACTTGTAAAAATATCGTTTTTAGCAGATTTTTTTCATAGCCCAACAAAAGGTTGTGTGTTTGATAGTACATTTAAAAATTAAGAAAGTTCATCAACGGATATTCTTCTTTTACTGATTAATATGCTGGCTGGTTACATAAAATAACACCTGATTGTATTTTAAATACACGACATAGAAGTATTTTGCATTTTGTATTTTAAATACATGAGAGATAATACTATCTGTTTTAGTGCAAGTAATTGTTATTTTACTTAAAGCAAAACATGTATTTTATCTAATTATGACCTCAACCGATTTTCTTAGCGTTAGTAGTATTATTATTGTCTGTCATTGTCTAACACTGTTATTATCCACCATGGTAATTCTGTCATTGTTATTATCTATCATTATTATATTATTATTTATTACTATCACTACCTCAAAACCTACATGGAATCGCGTAAACAAAAAGCCCTACGCCCATCCGTCATACTCACCAGACATTGTTTCTATCGTTTTAAATTTGTTTTGATTTATGCCGTTCAGGCCAGGTAGTAGTTTATTCACTACGTTTACGAAAACTACTTAAAATGTAGAAAATAATTGAAAATGAACTCGAATAAAGCCTTGAACTTTTATTAGGTCGTAGTATCATCAAATATATTTAAAGAATTACATAGCAATTTTTGGTAATCATACACTAAGACTTTAGCAAAACTATTGTTTCGAATGACATAGTCATAACGATGCTCTGTGATAATTCTGTGAACTTTTACGATCTAGATTACAATTCATTTTTTAATACGGCATATCTCTTACCTTATCACAATGTGGTTTAATCATTAGGATGAATCGGCAAACTATGTACTGTAATTTTTATATAATGACCCACAAGTTATGTAACGACGGGCAAAAAACTTAAGCTTTA